>NW_027185229.1:2932500-3532500 GCF_022577435.1 Embiotoca jacksoni | reverse complement strand
AGCTGAACGACACTCTGTGTGCACCAGGTGTGAGAACTCAAGACACGTTTGACCTTCGGCGGCCGGTAGAAAGCAACAACAACAACAACAACAACAACAACAAAAACAGCCGTCCGTCAAAATCTCACGTTAATTTAACGATTTTTAAACAGCAGATGTTTTGACGTCGGCTCGTGCTAGCAGGCAGCCCGTTAGCACGAGGAGGCAGAGTGACACACAGAAGCTGCGGGAGCTAAAATTAGCTTCTCTCCGGCTCGCTCACCTGACGGCACTTCGGCTAAATAAGGTCTCAAAACGGGTTTAAAACGACGACACGGACGATTCTTGTTTACGCGTTCATCTAGCAGACAGGCTAACTGTTAGCTCGCGACAGTAACGAGCTAACACTCTCGCCTGTTTGTGTCCCCTTCCTGAGGTTGGACGAGGACGCTGAGACATGTTTTGGACACCGGACGACTACAGTAAAGTCCGCAAATCATTTTGCGTTTTGCATATAAACAAGCTGGTTGTCATATATACCTGTCAGATACTTGTGTAACCTTGTTTGTTAACAGACAGCCAAGTGTCCGTGTTGTTTTTTTTTAGCCACTTCTTCTTCTGCTTCTTTTTCCTACTTTCTTCCCGTTTCTTCTTCCTCCTCCCGTTTCTTCTTCGCTGCTTTCCTGACGTTTACCAAACAACTGAGTGGAAGTGCTGCCATCTAATGTTTATCAGACAGCGGATAATAAATTCAACAACAAACAAGCGTTCAATATAAAACAAAATCTAATTTTCATATCTAAACATTTCTGAATAATGAAATAACAAAATAAAGGCCCTGAAGACCAAACTAGCTCACATTCTTTTATCACTGTACCACATTAGGAAAATCACACCGTCCCACTTTTTAAACCCATATTTCCTAAAGTAGGACAATAGAACATTTTAATTAAAATAACAAAAATTGATTATTTTTTTTACACAATAATATAATAGCCTTTGAGGAACAAAGATCATAAACATATATTTGTAAGAAACTGATATGCTTAACAATAATTTTGTTTAAAAACTGTGACCTATGGGTGGTCTTCACACGTGTGCTTCCTGTTTGAGGATAGCTGCACGTTAATCCACGTAAACCTTAGTTTTATTGACATTCATTTGTTTCAGGAAGGCCTACGTCAAATGTCCCACATTAGGCGGTGTCCCACTTTATGGAAATCCGCCCACTTGTTTGTGCAGTTTCCAAGTGTCCACATGCTCCTGGCCATGAAGTGAGAAAACCCACAACAAATAAAAACACAGTAGATGCTTCTGTATATTGTGATAAAGTATACAAAGTGCATGGTATCTGTTTTTAGGATGCAGCACATTCAACAGGATGATGATGGAGGGCTATTATTGTGTTTTGTTGTTTCTGAAACTGGAAACTCTGAAACAGCCTACAATAGAGCCGGGAGTGAATAATAGGTAGCATTTAGCCTACATGCAACCCCTGCAAGAGACACAATGAAAACAACTCAAAAAGGTTTGCAGATGCTGATCCTGGATGTGTAGGAATGGCCAGAGACTAACAGATGATAGCAGGTTTGAGTTTAGTAGGCCTATAGCAACATGAACTTCAGTGTTGTTGGTGATTTTAACCTTATTTGTGTGCATTGGCCCTTTAAATCTGCAAATAAATATAATACCAGTATTTAAAACGTGCTGGAGTTTCACCTGTCCTCTCGGAATAATTTACGATCATCCACCTCCCACATAAAAAGAAACAAAAAAAACACTGTAAGGAAAATCCACATCTGTCACATCTGTTCATTGTTCTCTATATTCATGTAGGTTTATTGGTGTGACGACTACATGTCTGGGGGTCTTTGTCATGGTAAAACTCGGGGAACCCCCCACGCCCCCCAACCCGTCCTTAGCCTCTGCATAAAGGACTAATCTTGAAGATACAGAGGGTTAATTTCAAGCCCCCACCACCACCACCCACATCTCCAATTTGAAAGCCGCCTCTCTACCGGGAGAGGAAGGCTCTTTTTCGGTCAGATGGCGTGCTGCAGTCCGCCCCCGTCATTCTCCAGCCCACACAGACAGCAAAAAGGCAGCCAGCAACCAATACGGTGCGCCGGAGGAGGATTTCTGCCAGTGATTTCAGACGAGGTACGATACGCAAAGGGGATTTACTACGCCAATCTGCGCCGGGGAAGCTGTCGGCAATAGGTAAGAGGGTAAGAAACGAATTGGATAATAACAGCGATGTGTCTTAGAGCAGGGTGTTCCGCCTCTAACATCTGGCTCAGGAATAGTTGCCTCCACTCGATGGTTTTATTTGAACTGGAGCCAGTGATCCAAGTGTTTCTAGTTTAGTGCCGCGTAAATGTAACGTGGTTCCGTCAAGTGAAATTTAGTTGTTTTTTTGGTTGTTTTTTTTAAATTTCCTCATCAGTTTCACTGCGGGAGTAGCGACCCGTGACATCGGTGATTGGAGAGACTCCTCTGCGTAATCACGCCGCTTCCTTCTCTACACATCTACACATCTACACATCTGCCTGACCTGACGAAGGTAAGGAAGCTCCATTTAGCTTTATTCTTCCATTTAATGTAGGGCTTGCATAAAGACAGGACAAAATCTGTATTCTGCTGCAAAAGCATGCACAAACTTTCTATTGGCTATTCATCAGTTTTTATGAATTTTTCAACAAGACTGAAGCATTTGGGAACAGGTTGACTAGGTGTGGTCCAGATGGCCAAGTCTTTATGGAAATGAATAACTTTTCCAGGGTTTCTCCACCTGGTTCACGTGTTTCTTTCTTCTGCCTAAACTTTCCAGCTCTGTGTGCCATGTCTCTGCCACGCACACTTGGGGAGCTGCAGCTCTATCGGGTGCTGCAGAGAGCCAACCTGCTGGCCTACTATGAAACCTTTATCCAGCAGGGTGGTGACGACGTGCAACAGCTCTGCGAGGCAGCGGAGGAGGAGTTCCTGGAGATCATGGCACTAGTTGGCATGGCCACCAAGCCACTGCATGTGCGTAGGCTGCAAAAGGCCCTCCGAGACTGGGCGGCGAACCCTGCCCTTTTCAGCCAGCCTGTTGCTAATGTTCCTCTCGGGGGCATCCCACTCTTCAAAGTGGACGGGACGGGCACAAGTGGGTCGGCCGGCGGGCCCAGAAAATCTGTGAGTAACGGGCAGCCCGGGTCCCCCTGTGAGAGAGAGGATCGAGTGTGTCTTACTCCAATGCACAGTGGGAGTCCAAGAAGCCCCTGCTCCCAGGCCTCGCCGCAGCCACCAGACACACATTACAGGGAAAAACTGTCCCCCATGGACCCACACTGGCTCAGCCAAGAGCCTGACGGGAACTGCAACCTAGCTTCTGCATCTGGAGCAGAAGAAGATCCGCCCAGCCCGCCTCTGCTGCCAACATGTCCTCCCGGTCCCTCCACATCTCCGAGCCCCTCCGCATCCTTCTCCCCAGGAGCTCTGTCGGCCTGGCCCGGAGGACAGCTGGACGGGGAGACGGCCAGGGCGGTGGTGGAGAGCGTGGACCGGCACCTGCGGACCCTGCCCAGGTCGGATCCCGCAGAGGTGAAGACGTTGCTGAGGATGAACAAGAAGATGGCAAAGACTGTGGGGCACATCTTCAGGATGGGGGTCCCAGGACGTGAACAAGGAAGAGGAGATCCGAAAGTACAGCCTCATATACGGACGCTTCGACTCCAAGAGGAGAGAAGGCAAGCAGCTCACACATCATGAGGTAAAAGCATCACATTGCAGAGCTGAGATGAAGTGTTTGAATGCATCACATCATGCTTCATAGCTACAATGAGCTGTTGGTAAAGGGAAGTTCAGATTATAAACCATAAGGCAGCTCTAATCATCAGTTGGTATCTCAGCGTCCACCCCTCCTTCAGTCAGTGTGTTTCCTCTTCCAGTTGATCATCAACGAAGCTGCAGCCCAGTTTTGCATACGCGACAATGCCCTGCTGCTGAGACGGGTGGAGCTCTTTTCTCTGGCTCGGCAGGTGGCGAGAAAATGTGCCTACACCTCCACACTGAAGCACGCAAGGTAAGGGAGGAGTGATCCGTTCACCAGCAGCCAATGACCAACGCAGCTCACACCTGCCGTGTCTTTACAGTGCCTCGGTTTCAAGAAGAAAAAGAGCTTTTTAAACGGTTACATAATTAATAAGGTCCACAACTTCAGAAAAATCCAACATCTGGATCCTCCATAGCAATCAGAGCAACGCCACATCAAGCCGCATGTGGAATAAATGTGAATGAATGGCTTTCTATTTCGCGTATTCCACATTTAACAGGTGGTTCACATGAGTCATCTGCCCGCCAGTGGGTTCATTTTGAGAATGAACCTGGTTCAGATCACAGTGGGAATTAAACTGTGAACTCTGAAGTGTTAGTTTAATAAGATAACTTTGGTGCCACACTGACAAACAGAAATACTCTCTGTAATCATTAACCTGCGAGAAAAAAAACAAAAACATTTTCAGGGATCCCTAATCGAGGTAAACATCAGAATTGTTTTGAACAAAATGCTCCTGAGAATGTTTCAGTAACAGAACAATAACAATAAAGCTCAATCCATAAATGAATCGATCAGATTTTCATGATCTGAATATATTAGATTGGATTTCAAATGTCCCTGTCACTAGCGTCTTAATTCCAGACATAATTGAATTTTTTATTATTATTAAGATTTTAAAAATCACACTGCATACGTGAATGTTGAGGCAAAAGTTCACCTTATGCTCATTGCCAAATTCAAGCACATTCATATATTTAATTCTGATAAATATATAATTTTATGGTAAATTAGTTTAGGTAAATAAGTTAAAATTATGTTCAAGTTGAATAAAAGTTGTATTCAGTGCGACTGACTTCTCTGTCTGCTGTGCAAATACATCGACTTGATTTGACAACACAAAGGTTCATTCACCTAAATTCATCGTGTGAAAATACAGATCTGACTACATAGTGAATCATTTCCATCCCAATACCTCGGGTTACTTTTGAAACTACTGGAGCAGCCTTTAACTAAACATCGTGCTAAAACTCTACCACAAGCTGCAACTACGTCTGGAAAACAAATACTTGACTTTAACGTGAGCCGCTGGTCGCTGATTGGCTGAGCAAACCTTGATGCCAACAGGGTTGCCAGACTATAATCAGAGCAAATCGAGCAGTCGTCCGACAGAAGCCAGACTCCCATTCGCCGGCTTTTAATCTACTCCTCCAGGTCTTCTTCTGACCCTGCGCCTTCATATTTTTCCATTTTGTGAAAATACTGTTTCCGAGGTCAAGAACAAACTTTCACACTCAGCTGCATCAACTGTTTTCCTCCTGCAGGTCGAATGCAGACGAGAGCAGCGTCCTGTCCCAGAAGAGAGCGAGACACGAGGTGAGTCTTCAGGCCAAAGTTCAGGACACTCGTCAGTCATTGGAAGTGGGACGTTAGCACTGACCCGACTGTGTGCTTGTATGACGGATTTCAGGTGATCGTACCTGAGAGTGTGTCATCACTTCTCGTCGTTGAGGGGCCCGAGGGCTTCGCCCAGAGGGCGGATGAAGACAGCTTATCTGCAGAAAGCCTGGACAGTGTATCACATGGTAAAAACTTCAGATTGTTATAATAAAAATAGGATTCAAATTTCAAAGTAATAAAAAGTTATTTTGCACTGAGCTCTAAAAGTGTCTTCGTCTTCGACTCCGCACATTCTCGCTGCCTGTTTCTGTATGTAATTAGAATTTAAACTTAGATCTGTCTGTCCCGGCAGACATGGGCTCTCAGTGCAACCAGTCTCCGTCCCCCCGTCCCCACGGCGACACCTCCAACCCCGCCAACTGGAGCCGCCATCTCATACAGCAAACTCTAATGGACGAGGGGCTGCGATTGGCTCGGATGGTGTCACATGATCGGGTGGGAAAGATCAGCCTAGGGTCAGACGGGACTCACTCCACAGGTGACTTTTCAAACAATGACTCACCAGTATTATGTGCTTAATAATGGTCACAGAATAAAAGCATATTTTGTGATGTTTGCCTGTCTCTGTGCGGGTTAAAGGAAAAGTCTGTAAAATACGCTTAAATTTTCATTTTCTTGCAGGATGTTACGACAATGCTACTCAAGTCTTTGTGGTAAATATGCAGCAGGTAGTTCAGCTTAGTTCAAAGAGAGGAAAGGGTAGCGTCCAAAAGGGCTATTTATTCATTCATATTCACTGTAGAGGCGTGAGAGTGGTATCAATCTGTTCAGGAAGTCTCTGCCAGGATGTAAAATAAGCATATTTCCCCAAAATGTCAAACTACTGCTTGAAGCTGGAATCGGACCGAGAATTTAAAAGGAGTGAGATGATGTTGGGGTTGAATTGAAAATGACAGACAGAGACTCCCTAACCTCTCCTAACAATGAATATTTTATAGCTCTGCAGTTTGAACCCTCGTGAGTCACAATCTCTCTGAGGTGACGCCTCCCACCATCCACAGCCGAACTCCACCAGACTGTAAATTAGAGAGGATAGAAGTTAGCATGGGGGGGAAACAGAGGGAGGTGGAGAGCGATATATGAAGAGGAAAAAGAGTGAGAGAAGGAGGGTATAGGAAAGAGGAAAGAGGAGGAGGAGGGGGGGGGGTGTTACACTGTTATAGCACTTCTTTAATACTCTGCTACTGTAGCGCTCGTCTGATGCATCACAGCTTCTCGCAAATAAGAAAGAGAGGGAAAAAAAAAAAAAAGTGATCTGGACGAGTTAGTCGTTCGAGCCAGTTGAAGAGATGAAGCGAGGAGAAGGAAGCCAAGCAAAGACATGAGGGGGCGGGGAGGGAGGGAGGGAGGGAGGGAGGGGAGGGGAAGAGAGGAAGTACTCTGTGGGCGGCAGAATCGGACCCCCCTCTTTCAGCAGCGGCTGACGTCAGAGTGTGTTAGGTGCGTGGGCTGAAGGGCGGGATGGATGGGGCGTGGGGGCGAAGGAGTGGGAGGTAATTGGAGGGGCGTTGCATTGACTCACCAAGCGACAGTGTACAAAAATAAAACCGGTGGGCAGGGAAATGGCACAGTCTTTTTTTTTCTACATCTTCTCCTTCTACCAACAAGACTGCGGAAATAACCAAAAAAAAAAAAAGACATATGTTTCATCTCTGGCGTCAATCTCCCTCACTTTGTCATGTCTTTTTATTTCTTCTCTATCTCTCTTTCATCCAAGTTTCCTGCTCGCCTCTCATTAATCAGAACTTTCCCTCACTTCCTGTCAACGTCACTGTTTTTCTACCAGAACTCATCTTTCCTTTATCACGTCACATATATTTTATCTGATGAATCTAACCACTTGTATTTCTGCCTACATGTGTACTTTACTGAAGATATGCTGTTAATTCATTGTTGTTGAAACACATGGACACAGGGGTGTTAAAGGAGCAAATAAAAAAAACGTATTAGTCAATAAATTAATAATTTTTTGACTCATAAACACAGAAGAAACACTTTTGAACCTCCAATATTGAGACGAGTACACAAAGTCATCTACAAGTTGTTTATTCACCGATCTGACGATGGCCGTCAGTGTGTAACTCTTTCAATACAAACTTTTGTGTGATTTATTTTCTGTCTTGCTCACTTGATTTTCTGACTCCATCACTGTCTTATCACCAGCCAAAATAAACTCCATAACACTGGAGACAGTTTGTTATTCAACAGCTTGGGTTGGTCATAGAAACAACGATGACTTCACTCCATGTGGGATAGTTTCAGGCTGAATTCCCCAAACTAATCTTCAGAAGTCTTCAAACACTAGTTGCATCTTGATTGCTGCGCCTCTGAACTGATATTTATCCTGTATTTCAGTACAATAGCAGTCCGTCCTGTTACTGTAAAGTTTTATACTTTTAATTTTGCCTTCGCAGGACTAAAATTAGTTGATTTCATGGTGTTACCGACATCTTAAATAAATCCACTCATGCTGTAAAATCGACTCTCTTCAGTCTGGAATTGCTTTCAGATCGCGTTTGTTCTTTTTAGTGACACCGAATTTAATTTTCCTGTGAGGTCTCACTCTAAAATGTACGTCTCTCCACAGACCATGACATTAAGGTGGAGCGGCAGATAACAGCGTGCAGGAGCAGTAGCCCTTGTGTCACCAAAGACGAGTCCAACCACCGGGGGAAATGAAACCCTGCAAGGATTAATAAGGAACTTGTGCAAATGAACTCAGGTCAGAGTCTTCAACACAGACCACGTCACCGACGGAGAGACGACTCTGATGACAAAATCAAAACAGTAAATGTGAAACTTTACCAGCGACTGACATCATAAACCTGCAGCGACTTCTGAACCATCAAGTTGTGAATTAAGTTCAAAGTGTTGTTTTAATTTTATATTCAGTAAATACATCCAAGGAGAAACCCTTTTTTTTTTGGCGGGGGGGGGGGGGGGGGGGGGGGGGGCGTGAACACACGTCCTGCAGATTTCAGCAGATAGAGAAGAAAAGAAATGAAACACCTGAAGGATTTCGTTGTGTTTTGTTGCCACGTGTTGGAAGACCCCCCTGCTTCAGATGAGACGGTCTCGACACAGCAGGGGGCACTGCAACTTTGGAAACTGACTCTCCGAGGTTCCTCCGCACTGAGCAACGGGCTGCCACTCAACAGACGAAATGTGTTTTAAGTAGAGATAATTTCAAGTATTACAAGAGTTATTTTCAGATTGTGTTGGTCTTGATTTCTCAGAATGTGCACACAAACAGTATCAGGGTCAAAGGCCTTCTGTCCTCTGAGGTCAATGAGGTACCAAACAGTCTTCATCATCTTTTCGCTCACATCTTTCTGTTGCACTATTTGTTATACAGGATAACGTTTCAGGCTTCTGTTTGAGGCATTTAAATGTCTTTTAAATATGTGAAAATGTACTTCGAACACTTGTTCTGAGCCGAGGGGCCTGAAATTAGAAACATTGGTGTTTTGCAGTGAAGTTGAGTTTCTGGGTTGACTACGGTGTCTTGCGCTATAAGATGCTCAGCCGCTCCTCCTTCATATCTACAGATTAATGTTGTGCAATAACTGAACAGCCTTTCAGAAACCTGCATTCAAGTTACAAAATGTATAATTGTAAAAAAAAAAAAACACATTTACCACATTATTTTCAGAAAATGTGATGATTATTGTTGATTTTTGACGGGATTTGAGAGCTTTCAACATGGCGGTTTGTTTTTAGGATGACATTTCTCTTGGATTAACAACAGCGCACCAGTTCGATTGTCCTTTGAGACATTAGTAGGATTTTCTCTTTAGTTTCTAAGCTCTAGAAAAATAAACAGTAACACCTGCAGAAGTTTTACACAAAGAAATCTCTTGGTGCTTGACTTTTGATACAGCAGCTCCTGTCTATTTGGCCCCCATTTGATGTTAGTAGATGCATCAATTAACCTCCTCAGTTTATTATGTTGCAAATCAGATTATTTATTTTGTTACATCTCAATAAATGTTATTTTACAGATTAAAGCCACAGCATGTCGCATTGTTTTCCACACAGAATCTTTTTTTCTTTCTTGGCAGCGCTGATGTGTGGAAGAGGCTGCAGGAGCTGCGTCACACAGCCAGCAACACCTCTGCTGTCGTCCTGTTTGTTGCACTGACGCTTTGCATCAAAGCCTCCATGCTGGCATGACTCCCCTGTACCAGTGATGTCATCAGCTGTCATGCACACAGACACCAGAGAACGTGAAGACACACAACGCAGAAGACAGAAACCCCCAAAGGAATTCAGACTCGGGGCTTTAGAAGAAGAGCGGATCTTCAGTTTGTCATCGCAGATACTCTGCAAGTGACATAAAATCAGAAGGTTTAGCACAATGTTTTTGAGAAGTGGAATTCAAGCATCACTCTAGAGATGGTCGGTCGATCGCTCGGTCGGTCGGTTTGGTCGGTTGAGTATAGAAATAAAAAACACATTAATCTCTGAGTAAAATAATTAAAGCTGCACATATTTTGGCGGGTGATGTGTTCACATGTAAAGGTCATTTCAAGTCAGTGCAGAAATTGCAGATTGAAACTACTCTTGTCAAAATTCCTGCACTACACAAGTACGAGTCTTGACTTGTAAGAGCACTGTTTGTTGGTGGGAAGTATGTTGTTTGGAAGACAGCATAAGACGAACAACATGGCTATCACTGTCACTGTGAGCATGTTAGCATGCTGACATTAGCTCAAAGCACAGCTACAGACTCTTAAGTTTTCTTACTGAATTACACTTCCCTCCACAGAACTGGTCCAGAGAAGCCCGGTCAGATGTTTATAAAGATGTTAATGTGAAAGAAATGTGCCTTTAACCTTTGATTACATAAGTGCAATTATATCCAAGTTGGTGTTCTTAACCGCGATTATGAGAACAACAGTCAACGTGGCAACAGATGAGAGAAGCCGCCGTCCATCAGCTGTCAGCACCACTAATTAGGGAGTTAAATCTTCATCTATTCTGAGCCCAGGCTCGTCCCTCGGTGGCACGGAGCCGAGCAGCAGACAGATGATCTGACTACAAACAGTAAATAATAGTGAAAGTAGGAATTCAAATTATCTGCATTCAAATCTTTTCAATATTTTTAGGATCATCCAAATAAAAATTCTCCATTATAAGAAAATGTTAATACTAAATACGTGTATAAAATTTGTGTGCAAATTCGAAAACAAAAAAAAGGAAATATTTTCACTAAAAATCTAAATTAGATCTTGTGAATTTTTTATTTATTTTTTTGGCCGAGCCTGAAAACGATTGTCTGTGTTGAACATTTATTTATAGCATACATTCAAAAATAAATATTTGGAAATTTGCATCTTAATCCAATACAAAGAAATTTGATTTACAACAAGGTTTAATATTTACTGTTTAGGGACTAAACCAGTTTCCACAATTTCATAACCAGTAACCATCAACATCTTTGCAGTAGATTTTAGAGTATGTTTACAGTTTTGATCCCGATAAAAACTGCTAAAGAAAAGTCTGAATTTCCCAGAATAGGCAACGATTATTCTTGTAATGCTGCTGATTCTGCTCCGATCACCACAAATTAAATGTGTTCATCTCCATCTGTTATGATGGAGACGTCAAAACCTGTCGAAAGTAGACATTCCTACTGTAAAAGTGCAATAATAATAATAATAATAATAATAATAATAATAATACCATAAAGCTAAAAAAACAAAAATACTTTTCCACACAGACAAAACTAGGAAATCGATCTCTACCCATCAGATGTGAGCATCAGAGTTCATCCACAGCCAAAACATGTCAGTGCTGTTTCCTGTGATCTGGTTTAACCTCTCTGGGTTTAACTGAGTGACCTGAGTGAAAAGAGGGATGGATTCCGGCTAGGTGACGTGTGTGTAGAGATGTCTCAGGAACTCTCCTCCGGTGGTCGAGTCTCCGGGGAAAACAGCTTGGCAGAACTCACAAACATGAGACTGCAGCGCCACGTCGGACATCAGCGGCTCGTCGGACCGGCTGAAGAGGCCGCCGGCTGCAGAGCAGCCGTCTGTCAAAGGCGTCTGACGCAAACACGCAGAAGAAGAGTAAAAAAACAAATTAAAAAATATAAAACAGGGACAGAGCGGAGCACCGGCAGCCGCTGCGAGGAAGACACTTACCATCACAGTGCACAGAGTCCGGCCTCCATCGACATGATCTGGGGATTCATCGTTAGAGGCTCCATGGCACGTCAACGGGTCAAAGGCGAACAAGAACAGGGCTTTCTCCTCCGCCTTCACCTCCTCCGTTCTCCTGCGGGGCATCTCCACACAGAGTTTAGACATATCTTCAGCCAGGAGATCAGAGAAAGTCCCCATGTTTCTGGGGAGACGCTCGACGCCACGCTGCGCTGCGGGGGTTTCTGTTCGTGGTTGAGGCCATTCGTGGTGATACGCGGAGATTTCACGGGAGCGCTGGACAGGGACGGACGTCATTTCACTCACTTCTCCGTTGGGAACACCTGCAGACAGATGATTCAATGAGTTAAAAGTATGATCGCTGACACACTGTTTGTCAGTAGTAGAATGAGTTCACATGCAAACCTTGCTGCTTCTGCAGGGCTGTTGTGAGCTGATGCAACAGAGCCGCCTGTCTCAGGCAAAGAGACCTCAGGCTGAGAAACTGCTGGTAAAGTTCAGCGTACGCTTCCTCCATCTCTGCAGCTCAGGGATCTGCAGCCAGGAAATATGAGCTGTACAGTGCACAGTTATGAATAACTAAAGAGGAAAATTAGTAATAAAACCAGTCTAAAAACAATGCTAGCAGGATTTCTTTTCTTTTTTTAGCTCCTATTTGCAACAGCTGTGCTTTGAGCTAAAATGCTAATGTTAACAGCAAGTTGATATTTGGACCTGCTGATATCGCTGGATGAAAAGTCACAGAATATACATCATTTACAAATTTGTGTCCACATCCTGATAGTCAAGATATTTCACTCCTACACATACCTCTATGAAATGACACAGGCCACCCTTCACAGAAATTAATTATAACTCATCAAGAAAGAGTGGCAGAACATGTTGAACACATCTGAAAACAAGCTCCAGTTAACGCCCTGCAAAATTACTTCTCTATGTTTTTTTTGTTTTTCTAAAAGTTTGTTTGATGCCGACAGAAACTATTGGGAGACACTTGTACTTTGTAGTTTGGCTTTCTTGAAGAAATTGTATTTTCTTGATTCTTGTTCTGGTTTTGTACCCTCTTGGTTGAAATGCACTTATTGTAAGTCGCTTTAGATAAAAGCGTCAGATAAATGAAATGTAATGTGATGTAATGAGACAGATGACCACATGTTATGAACCAACAGATATACAACCAGGACCCATTGGTAAAACTCTAATGTGCTCATTTCTGACTCTCTGGAAAATGTATACTTCAACAATGCTGCATCTTGCCTGTTATTAGTGATTCATTTACCTCTCGTAAGGTCGACTGCATTCCAAGAGCTCAGGACTCCTCGTCATCCCTCACAAAAAGCTGGATTCAGAGATTTCTCCTGTCGAAAGAAATCAGACACGTCTCTGTATTTAAATCAGAAATAAAGCCCACAAACAGTCTACAGCATGTTTAGGACTGAAATCTGTTCCTTAAATCATACAAATGCTTTTGGGACTGTTAAACATAAGGAAGTAGCTCTAGAAAACAGGGAAGTGAAACTCCTTTATTTAAAAAAAGGAACAACATTTATCTGTTACATGAACAGCACTTTTTAGCATCAACGTAAAGAGGAAGGAGTCCAGCTGCTTTTTTTTTTTTTTTTAATGTAAATCATAATAATGCACATAATGCTGATTAGCTGTTTGGCTCAGAAAAGGAGAAACATGTCTGTTTAAATTCCAGTTTATTTGTTAGAACTTGCAGAGCAACATGAGCGTCATGAAAGGAAACAAGATTTTCTTTTATAAAAAAAAAAAAAAAAAAAAAAAAAAAGAAAAAGTCCCTCAGGGATGTTTTTGCTGCTGTGACCGAGTCCTATAAGCAAATGATGCATTGGAGAAGGACAGTTTGTGTCCTGCAGGAAGTCGTTTATGATATTTGACCGCTGCTGCACCCCCTCAGATGTTGTTTGTAAATGGTTTACTGATAAGCATATTGAGGAAGTAGTACCTTGAAGCTGTTTATTATGAACATAAAAATATATCCTCTGAGCCAGCAACAGTTTGACTGGAAACTCAAACATGTCCTCTCTCAGAGTCACAACATTAAACTGAATGAGTTTAGTTTATTTGTAGTCATTTCATCCCTTAATGCCATATTTTTGTGCTCTACACAGGCTTTCCTTCTCTTACCTCTTTTAGTCATGAACATGTAAACACGAGGCTCCTGCAGCCAGAACAGAGACATCTTAAAAAGCTCCATAACTGTGTAACTTGCTCTGATTATACAAGTGAAGAAATTGTTGATCAGTTTTCTCTGGAGTAAACACGACCTCAAACAACAGCTCCTTCTTTTTTCTGCTCGTTTTACAGCTGTGACACGTAAATCACGTGACGGTACTTTTCTCTTTTGGATAAAGATTAAAAAATAAAGTTTACTTACAGTGAAAGTGATCGGCTGTTCCCAGCAGGAAGTGGAGACACAGATAATGATGGCTGGACTGGAAAACTAGATCCGCGTGACGTCACTAATGTTAAAAACACGAGTTCACTGCGTCAAAACCCCGGTAAACATGCCAATACATCATTTCCTGTTCAACGAGGCTGCCTTCAAAGTAAAAGAAAAAACCTGTTGCGTGGATGCAACCGGAAGCAAAAAAAACAAAAACCTTTACATTGAAAAACTGTCTCGTACAAATGAGACAAAAAAAGGAAAACATGAACAGAGAGTGAAAAAAAGTCGGTTTAAATTTGGATTATGCACTTTTTATATATTTTTACGGTTATTTTGTTATATTTTCTGTTTGGTTTGAATTATGTACCTTCTCTTCACAGTCAAGTAAATTATTTTGGGAGAGGGACAGAATTTTTTATCAGCTTTGTTCTGTTATTTTTATTTTGTGGCTTAATGATTCTCATTAACCCCTTCATTAACCTAAGGTGGTTAAAACCCCAGAAAGCATTTTAATTTTCTTTTTTTTTTTTTTTCTTTTTTTCCCTATTATCCAAACTGTATCTGAATTTTACACCAAATCATTGCCTAATAAACCAATAATGTTGATCACTTTCATAAAACCTTTGTAAAAACCTTTAGTAGTTTTCATTAGATTTTTTTTTGGACCATTTTTAATAGTCATGGACACTAAAATATTGAGAAATATGTATTACAGTGCACACAGCTGTGTTAAGAACAGCAGAACAAGCTACAAACACAACACAAAATATAAACAGATCCTGTGAGGACTTATTGGTGCTCTTGAAGACTTCGTTTTGCATCAAACAGTCATAAATTGACCAGAAGGAAGAGCTGATGATGGGAAAACACAAAGTCCACACAAATGAAAATAAGAATAAGGACATATAAAGTTCAGTTCACTAGCTAGGACCCCGCCTCGGCCGAGGACGAACCTTCATTGATTGAGGGAGATTAAGCCAGGATGAGAGTTTCGCAGTTTGGGGAAGGCTTAGTTGAGGATCCACTGCGGCTCCCGGGCCTTTCAGATCCCTGAGATCTCCATGTGGGACGGAAGGATAAAGGCTGTGAAAAATGATAACCATAAGTGAAACGGTTTAACAAGAGGGAGGGAGGGTGGGATGCGGAAAACGTGAATGGGCCGAGGTTTAGAGTGGGTGGATATTTATAGGAGTGTGGCCGGAAGTGGGGGAGTGGTTGAGGCGTGGTCCTGCTCCTGAAATTCAGCTAAAACTTTATCTCCAACTAAAAAAGTCCAAACCATGAGGATGACATGATGACTTTGACTTTATAGTCCTGCAGGGAAGCAGTGGCTGACCTGAACTATAAGTACCGGCATGGGTGATTGACAAGTGGCTCGATCAGGGAACTGAAAGCAGGTGTGGAGGGTGTGACAGGAAGCAGACCAAGACAAGGAGGGAGAGAGAGGATGAGACACACAGGGGACCTCTGGTGGGTGAACTGAGAGACACAGAGAACAGACTTAACTTAAAATAGGCACACAGAATTAAACCAGGACAGACAATCTACTCTTGGGCTGAATTTGTTGGACAAAACTAGCGCTCATCTGAAGTTTACACCATTCACATTTTCTTACAGGGGAATAATAGATGTCAAAAATTTTAAACCCTTTGTCAGACACATCCTTCTTTTTTCTGAGGGCCTCAGAGAGCTGTTTAGATCTTGGTATGAAGACACCACACACTTCAATAGACGCCTTAAAAAGTTCTAATCATCGGCACGTAACTCTAACTTGAAGGATTTGAAGGTGCGTTTGCTTGTTGTGCTTGTACCTTTACACATGGCTGTAAATCTGAGGTTGATGGGAATCTGTTTGATTTAACACCAAAATATTGGACAATTTTGAACTGATTTTGGCTCTAGAATATAAGTCAAGACATCATCATAGTCATTACATTTTGACCCACTGGGTGCTATGAATGTCTCATCAATGTGTCGTGTTTATGTTTCCCCAGGGAGTCTGTTGTGTGTGTGTGTGTGTGTGTGTGTGTGTGTGTGTGTGTGTGTGTGTGTGTGTGTGTGTGTGTGTGTGTGTGTGTGTGTGTGTGTGTGTGTGTGTGTGTGTGTGTGCGCTTGTCATGTGCTGAACATGGCTGATATTGGTTTAAAAATAGAACAACATTAAAGCAGAGGAGTCCGATAAGCAGCCGACTGACTACTTTGCGTGCCAAGCGTCCAGTTGGGAGGAGCAGCCGGTTCTGCCCTCACAGTCGACCCCCTGACAGCTGGGATTACAGTCAGCGAGCACCTTGTGATCTCCGAGGGGTGACAGCTAACTCTGCCTCAGACAGGTTATGTAACTCTGTGTGTGTGTGTGTGTGTGTGTGTGTGTGTGTGTGTGTGTGTGTGTGTGTGTGTGTGTGTGTGTGTGTGTGTGTGTGTGTGTGAGGGTCAGGTCACCTTCATCATCTCTGTTACACTGAGAGTCGTGTCTTCGTCGTTCTCCTTCTTTCAGGGTTGTTGCCTCATTTTTGCCAGAAACAGCTGGTTTGTTTAATGAGTTTTCATCTTTTTGTGTTGTCTGATCTGTTTACTGTCTCTCTCACTGGATAATTGTCTGATTAAAGGAATAGTTCACAATTTTGAGAAAAACTTCTTGAAATAATTCCCATGAAACCACACTTTTTAATTTTCATATTTGTTTCTGTGCATGGATTAAAAAATATATATATATTTATTTTTAACCTTTGGACGTTAAGTCGAGGCAGGAGAAGACCTTAAAACAGAGACTGACACAGAAAAACACGAAATAAGCTGACTGGGCCTCAAACGATCCACTGGACAAACGTAAGGAACCTTCAGACTTCCTATTTTTAACAGCTCCTCGTGTTTCCAAGGACATGTGTGATGCTCTTTATCACGTCTGAAGATCTTAACTTAAAAATTACTGTACATTATAACGTTATACCCCCACCACCCCACCACTACCTTGTGTGTTTGCTGGTTTGCACCATGTGTGTGCTCTGACCTTGACCCCCCCTCCGCTCCGACACACCCTGAACACCAGAAGCCTTCCTCTACCACCACTTGATCCCCGAGCTGGGACTCTCTGAAGTGTGTGTGTGTGTGTGTGTGTGTGTGTGTGTGTGTGTGTGTGTGTGTGTGTGTGTGTGTGTGTGTGTGTGTGTGTGGAGTGGAGTGGAGTGGAGTTAGTGGGGGGGGGGGGGGGGGGGCTTTGCTGTGAATAACTTCCAGGCAGGCGGCCAGGAACTGTCATCTGCCGCTGCAACACTATCCATCCTGTCAATCTTGTTTTATAATTGTAACATTCTCATATTCTCCGGCTGAGCAGAGAGAAGTTTCCAACATACTGAGAGACACACACACACGTACACACACGTACACGTACACACACACACACACACACACACACACACACACACACACACACACTCACACACACACACACACACATACACACGTGTACACACACACTTTTGTCACTGCCAACTGTGCTTTAGCGGCATACTCACATCTTATTCATGATGTATTTATGGATTTATAAAAATGCCTCGTTATACTGTATTAATGATGTTTTTGTTTTTATTGATTCACATTTGCATAGATGCTATTTTTAATGAAGGCATTAAACAAGGGAAATTTAAACACATCAAACATGCTCTCTGTTGGTGCATTGTGAGGGCTCGATATTGCATCAGAGAGCTTTATTTTTGATGGTCAGTAAACATACATTGGTGTGAAAAAGTGTTTGCCCCCTTCCTGATTTCTTATTTTTTTGCATGTTTGTCACACTTAAATGTTTCAGATCATCAAACAAATTTAAATATTTGTCAAAGATAACAAGTAAACACAAAATACAGTTTTTAAATTAAGGTTTTTATTATTAAGGGAGAAAAAAAATCCGAACCCACATGGCCCTGTGTGAAAAAGTGTTTGCCCCCTCCTGTTAAAACATAACTTAACTGTAGTTTATCACACCTGAGTTCAATTTCTCCAGCCACACCCAGGCCTGATTACTGCCACACCTGATCTCAATCAAGAAATCGCTTAAATAGGACCTGCCTGACAAAGTGGAGTAGACCAAAAGATCCTCAAAAGATAGACATCATGTCGAGTTCCAAAGAAATTCAGGAACAAATGAGAAAGAAAGTAATTGAGATCTATCAGTCTGGAAAAGGTTATAAAGCCATTTCTAAAGCTTTGGGACTCCAGAGAACCACAGTGAGAGCCATTATCCACAAATGAAGAAAACATGGAACAGCGGTGAACCTTCCCAGGAGTGGCCGGCCGACCAAAATTACCCCAAGAGCGCAGCGACGACTCATCCGAGAGGTCACAAAAGACCCCACGACAACATCCAAAGAACTGCAGGCCTCACTTGCCTCAGTTAAGGTCAGTGTTCGTGACTCCACCATCAGAAAGAGACTCGGCAAAAATGGCTGCATGGCAGAGTTCCAAGACCAAAACCACCGCTGAGCAAAAAGAACATTAAGGCTCGTCTCATTTTTGCCAGAAAACATCTTGATGATCCCCAAGACTTTTGGGAAAATACTCTGTGGACTGACGAGACAAAAGTTCAACTTTTTGGAAAGTGTGCGTCCCGTTACATCTGGCGTAAAAGTAATACCGCATTTCAGAACAAGAACCTCATACCAACAGTAAAATATGGTGGTGGTAGTGTGATGGTCTGGGGCTGTTTTGCTGCTTCAGGACCTGGAAGACTTGCTGTGATAAATGGAACCATGAATTCTACCGTCTACCAAAACATCCTGAAGGAGAACGTCCGGCCATCTGTTCGTGACCTCAAGCTGAAGCCAACTTGGGTTCTGCAGCAGGACGATGATCCAAAACACAGCAGCAAGTCCACCTCTGAATGGCTGAAGAAAAACAAAATGAAGACTTTGGAGTGGCCTAGTCAAAGTCCTGACCTGAATCCTATTGAGATGCTGTGGCATGACCTTAAAAAGGAGGTTGGTGCTGGAAAACCCTCCAATGTGGCTGAATTACAACAACTCTGTAAAGATGAGTGGGCCAACATTCCTCCACAGCTGGAAAAGACTCATTGCAAGTTATCGCAAATGCTTGATTGCAGTTGTTGCTGCTGAGAGTGGCCCAACCAGTTATTAGGTTTAGGGGGCAAACACTTTTTCACACAGGGCCATGTGGGTTTGGATTGTTTTTCTCCCTTAATAATAAAAACCTTCATTTGAAAACTGTATTTTGTGTTTACTTGTTATCTTTGACTAATATTGAAATTTGTTTGATGATCTGAAACATTTAAGTGTGACAAACATGCAAAAAAATAAGAAATCAGGAAGGGGGCAAACACTTTTTCACACCACTGTAAATGCTAAATAAGTGATGCTTTAAATAAAAAAATCTTTTTTTGTGTTATTTTTCACACTAAATAGACTTCATGTAAATTTTACCAATGCAATCCTACAGAATTGAACTCGTCTTGTAAAATATAATCACTAAGTTCATTCGATCTGAAGTTCAACACTAGTGTCCACCCTATAAAACTGATACCCAAGGACATAGCAACAACACGGAGCAAACAGGTTTCCACCATCCCTTCCTTTTACACACTTCAGAATGATAATTCAGCCAGCTCACCATTCACTTATGAAATTAATCCTGCTGGGCCTAAGAGCTTACAGCGGTGATGTGGGGCGGACAGTTATCACCGGGATGGCATGAGCAGTGACGTCTGCCAACTCATTTATCACCGGACACTCTCAGCGAGAGAGACCAGATCCAATTACAGAGGTTTCTATGGGCTCAACAATGAGCTGCTATAAATACACTCACGGAGGGTTTTCCACACTCAACAAGTCACCCACACACATCCACAAATATACAGACATGTACACAACCTCTGCGAGAACCCGTGATCTCGTCAGAAGCGCACAGAGGAATTCGTTGCTGCGCTGAGAAAAACCAAGGAGATGAATATCTGCAGAGTGAAATCTGCACCTGTGTGTAGGCGTCTGTGCATAAAAGTTAGGAGAGAGAAACACAGGAGCCCCCGAAGAGATCTACACAAATCTATTTACAGCTCAACCCATCAACAAACAACAGGTGCAGCACCCTCACAAACAAACCTATTAGCTTTCCTTCCCGCTGGAACAATATCATCACCAGCAATCAGCTGCTCTCTCACACACACACACACACACACACACACACACACACGTGTGACAAACTGCTTTGTGATTGAGTTTTCATGTGACTTCATTGCTTTGAATTCTTATAAATAGAATCAAAGTTTAATTTTGCTTTACTGTGATTTTACCAGCTGTAAACACTGACGGGAGAACAAATACATTTCTGACATTTAAACATTTCTGTGAAAGATGACAAATATTCCTAATAATTAGTGCTAGTGTGATAATATTATTCTCTATGGAGGGCAGTGTCGGTCGGTCCACCACTTTGGTTGAAATGTCTGGACTCCTGGATGCAGCATCATAAAACTGTGTGCAGCCATTTATTCAACCTTGAATGACATCTTGACTTTTCCACCATGAAGTTCCAGTTTGAGGTTTTGATTGAAATGTTGACACAAATATTGAATGGATCAGCATGAAATTTGATGCCCACTTGGAGCATTGGTTATAATATAAAACTTATTTCTATCTTTTTATCAACTCTCCATCATCAGCTCCAAATTGTAATTTTTCCCAATAACTGTGAAACTTATGAGGTTTCCTTCAGCGTCACCTGCAGGCCGACCTGGTGTTTAATGCTAATTAGCACACTGAGCTAAGATGGAGAACCCGACTTACAGTTTACCTGCTGAACATCAGCATGAAGAAATTTCCCCTCGGGGATTAATAAAGTGAAATTAAAAAAAAAAAAAAAAAAAAATGTTAAGATCACAAGGGTGGCAACGTGGCTGTGGACATTTATTAAACATTTTCAGTTACCTTTAGCAGCATTTTAAGGTAACAATTTCAAAGACCATCTTTAAACTGATGCCGATAAATGGTGATTACAGACGTTTCTTTGGACTTTTACTTCCTAGAGATTTAAACGGCAAAACATTCAAGATTAGTACTATAAAATATCTCTATTTAAGGACTGTATGGGGTAATGTTGACAACCAGGTTCTATGATAACACCATGGATGTGCAGTCAGCCACGAGGAGTTACCAGACGATTCCTCTTTGATTATGTTCATTGACGGAATAAACCGTTTTTTGGCTGGAACCAAAGAACGCTGGTTTTACATCCAAAAAGAAAATATGTACCATGTGTTAGCACGCAAAGAACTTAGTAAGAACTTATATACTCATCATCACTTATTCTAACTTCACATAAGAAATTCAGACGTCAAATTCTTCAAACAAACTCACATTTCACTCAGCCAAACAACCGTCACCAATAGGAGCTCTGGGTTTTGGTGCAGCCTGAACAAAATTGCGCACACCTGAACTGCCAATATACAATTCTGTATATATAGGCTCCTCCCACTTCCTGTTCCTCCTCAGTTAGCTCCTTCTCCAGGCCTCCTCTTCACAACAATTACTTTAACACTGAAGTTGGTCATTTACGACGGGTTGGCTGTGCCTTAGATGGTAGAGAGGGTGAAGGAAACCGTAGAGGCGGGAGGGGAGGTGGTAATCTTGCAGGAATAAGCATCGAACTCCCCAGTGTAGCCATTTCCCACCAAGGTGTTGATGCTGGGCAGTGAAGATGTCGACAGTTGGTCCTTCTGGTCACTGATGTCCATCACCAGTTTGGCACTGAGGTCAGCAGTCAAGAACTCAGAGCTGAAATAGTGTTTTTGGGCAAGACACTGACGTGCTCCAAATGGCAGCTCTGCACCATTATTGTACGGACGGTTAACAGTGTAAAGTGCTATATAAGTACTCTGCAAAATAAATATTAACTGGAGCTTATAAATGAATATCAACATTAAGTGCTTGAGAGAATGAACCGCTGGCTATATTATAATGAAAGCAGTTTATGCAAAAAAAAAAAAAAAAAAATCCTACAATGCGCTGATTCAGCAACATTTCTCTGTGTCACTGGCTCTCAAATCTTTCCTGTATAATGAGCAGAAGCAGCCGAGGCAAAGAGTAAAACACGCCTGTTTCTACAACAAATCAACATAACACGTGAGCCACATATTTCTCATCAGGACGTATCACGTGTGAAAGGTGGAAGGCCACAGTTTGTTCCTAAATGCAGAGTGTCGGATTAAAAGTTTAGGAGCCAATGGCAGTTCCAGATGGTAGCTTTCCACTTTTGGAAAAAGATGCAGGTCCAAATATGAAACATATTGACAGAAGGACACATTTTGATTGTGAAGGGGCAACGTGCCTGACCTGTCATGGATATACGTGACCATGAAGAACAGATTAACACGCTGGGGAGTTCTGCAACCAGATTAAAAAAAGTACTTGTAGTTACAGCCGCAGGAAGCTGCCACATTCGTCTGCATTCTCCTTTTGAAACTGGACTCGTCTGCTGCTCTCATTACATCTAACTTGGGCAGCACGCTTGCCATTTTGTAACATAATGAACAGCTCAATGCAAGCCAGCTTTCATATTGTCCCTTTTTTTCCACTCTGTCTGCCAGCAGCAAAACCCAGATGACCGGTACGTGGTGTACAGTAGGATCAGGTGTCGAGGGGCTGAATGCAGTCTGTGCCGCAGTCTGCTGTGGCCGAGAGTGGCACGGTGTCATCTTCCCCCGGTCAAGGATGCTGCCAGCATTAACGCCATGTGTGACAAAACAACACGGACTCGGTGAAAAGGACTTTGTTTGGTCACTTTTCATCACGTCATTAATATGTATCATCGGCAGCACGGGAGGCGCTGCTGTCGTAAATAAAGCCTGAGCTTTATTTCCTGACCGCATCCTCTGACTGGGCGCCAAGTTCAAGACCTCTTCTTAAAGGAGCAGTCTGGAGATTTTCTATATTTTTCTGACCAACATTGAACTGATTCCACAAACATGTCTGATTATCTATCAAAATCTGTGTATTTAGCCACAGTGGTTCTTTTTAAGGTCAATACTGACAAGTTTACAATCACAACGGGAACATGATGATGTAAAACCGTTTCTATATCGGGACCAGGTCTGTTCTAAAAATGCAAACGACACCATTTTTCAAACGGTTGGGAAGGTTGCTTTTGAAATGAAGTAGGTTACAGATTACTAAGTAATGTGACTATTTTAATCCCTTATTAAAGTAATTTAACTTATTACATTTGATAATTTTGCATTACTCTTCTAACAAATTTTTTAAACCTGGAAATAAAGCTGAAAATTACTAAAATCGTATTAATAAACCTCACAGCAGTACTTAACACTGATTAGTGTCAAACTGTTACTAAACGTTTTTCAGTATAACTTGAATTAAGATTGAAATATTTAAATTTGAAAGCACAACCACCAAAATAACTCACAAGTATGTTGATCACAACTGACTGCAGTGAAGAAGAAAAAATGTCCCCGTAACCTCGACCAAAGTCGACATGCAGGTCGACTCCATGCTGAGTCAGGATGGGGTTTCAGATCAGCCATGCCAATCATCACAGTTGAAAAGTTGAGCAATAGCCAACTTATTTCAGTTCATCATGCTGGAGGCAGAAGTGTTACATTTCTTGACAAACTATTGGACAGATGTTAGGACATTTCACATCAAAACAAACACAGTTCTACTGCAGTAAAACTCACTACTGCAACATAGTGAATGACCATAGTGAAAATAGTCCCAAACAAACACACCATTTACTGTTGATTTAGTTTCCAAAAATCTGCAGCAACCGGCTGTTTTTGAATTTTGTTTTTGTCTTCTTCAAAGTGTGACTGAATATTCGTGACCTGCTTTTAGATCAATGCACAACTTCAGCAGGAAATATTAATGTCTTTGGACCCCCTAAAAATATCCCCATCGATATCCTGTAAACATTTTGGTCAACTGTTTTCGAGGATAGAATACAAATTATAGAATGATGACTTTTTAAATATTTAGAGATTCTTTCATATTTAATTGCGCAACATTTCTTCTGAGTTTAAAACTGTAATGACAAAACAAAGAATGAAAATTTAAAACACGTAACAACAGAGGAGAAACTGGCACTTAAATGCACAACTGAAACCAGACATGTTCAGTAAGACGGTGACACAGACCAGATGATGTTCAACCTCCAACATTTAAACAAAGTCACTCAGTGGTTTATTTTCAAAAAGATTTAATATCAAGTATCCTCTGCCCTTAAATATCTCTGCACCGTTTTACAAAAGGCCTGGCAGTATTTATGAATCTGCACACACACGTCTCAAACGCAACACATACAGTAGGAGAAAGAAGTGTTCTTCAGACGGCTCGAACACTGTTCAAAGTGCTCTTAGCTGCTCATCTCATCGTCACGTTTCACCGTGAGTCCTTAAGAGTTTCTTTAGTTCATCGCAAAATCAAAACAAAAACTAAATCCAACATATAAAAAAAAACAACAAAAAAAAAAACTGCACGATTCAGAGAAATGTGAAAGACAGGAGGAGAGTTTTACAAACAAAACAAGTGATTTTTTTTTTTTTTGCAGCCGAGTAAAAGAAACCACTTGGTATCAAAAAACAAGAAATGTCTGTCTATGCCTGTGAATAGTCAAGTATTTTGTGTTATACATTTAGGAGAGGGGATGCTGTGAACTAACTTTCCCTGCCCCCAGGTGGATCCTAAACAACCTTCCAGTTTAACAGCGTGAAGTCCTGGAGACTCTTGAAACACCCGCCTGCCTCAGACACTTCACATCAATGTGTGTCACACACACCTGAATTCTTATCAATAAGATCTGAAGGTGACTGAAGGCATCACTGAATGAGATGTTTGGAATGAAAACACACTTAGTGTCACTTACTGTGGTTCACGGACAGAAGCTTTATGAAGGGCACTTTGTATTTTTTTTATTCTTAAAAAGGCAAAGAAAAGCCTGTTTTTATAGGGACATGCAGTTTAACAGGACTTCTGCCAGCATCAGCCTTTACGAGGTGCTGCAAGTGGCAGCACGAGAAGATTATCTTAAGCTTTAAGGCAATAAGGTTTGTGAATGGAAGTATATATATATCTATATATATATAGATATATATATATAAAAAAATAAAAAAAAACTTTGGTCCAAGACCTTCCGCAGGAGCTCAGTTAGGACTACAGCTAGGTTTTGTGATAGAAATATTTCCCTATAAAACTTCTGCCTGCCTTTTCTACTAAATAATCTACCTCAGCTTCTGACTGGGACCATAAAGCACTTTTGAAAATATGCCTTTTAAGAAATTAGTGTGTTTCTGAGGATGTAACATGTCTTATCAGCTGCATAGCAGGAGAACATTCACATTTCTAGCACAGCAATAAAGTCGGTTTACAAATGCACACAAAATATATATATATATATAAACAGTGTCCTGAAATATTGATATCACTTTCAGCTCTGAAATCATCTTTTGTGGTACTCACACAGGTACCGTATTTCATCTTAAAACTGAAAAATAAAAAAAGTAATGGTCTCTTGAATGATGTCAGACACGTGTTAGCGCATAAGTTCAGGTGTGGAGTTCAGTGATAAAACCTCTGACTGGGTGCATCCAACATCCTTTTTACAGACGGCACCGGAGTCCTCTCAGAACGGCAGCGTGTCCAGGAAGATCTTCTCCACGATCGGTGGAGGAGGCACCAGGTCCTCCAGCTTCAGGTAGAAGATGCGCTGCAGGCCCTGCGTGCACAGAGTCCTCAGTTCGGGGAGTTTGCCCAGAAGACGAGAGAGATAGTTCGGTTGCGTCCGGCTCGGTTCGGATCCGTTTCCGCTCACGTGTTCCCTTAAACAAGTGATGAGGTGACTCTGAAAGTCCTCGACCCGTTTGGGCTCTTTGAGGCCGTGGCGATCTGGGTGGAGAAAGATGTTCCCGTGAGAAACAGAAACATCACATTCAAACTCAGATTCAGCGAAACGACGAGCGGACGGAGGGTCTTTACCGGTGATGATGACGAGTGCTGCAAGGCAGGAAAACATGGAGATGTCCAAGTTCATGCGGTGAAGGCTCTGGGAGAAATCCATGATGGAGTCGATCCAGCTGCCGAAACTGCGAGCGCACTGCAGTCGGTGGAGGACGGCGCCGTTACAGAAGATCAGCTTGTTCTTCTCTGGACTTGACCTGCGCAGTTTTTAAACCGGTATTAGAGCTTTGAAAAGTACACGTTAACGCAGTGAAATATTAGTCAGAAATATATTCATTTAACTCTAAAAGGGAGAGAATCCAACCTGTACGCCAGGCGGAGGATGAAGAGCTCGACGAAGGCAGATTCGAGCAGCAGCTCCTGGTCCTCGGTGCAGAAGTCTGTGAATCCCGGGATGGTTTGAGCCCAGTTTCTTATCACATCCAAGGTGCCGGTCAGCAGGTCGTAGAACTGCTGGATGTCACCGGCGTCCTCCTTCTCTTTCAGGTTGCCGTTTGTCTCCTGGTACTGTGGAGGAAAAGAAGAAGAGAAGCATGAGGGCGTCTGAAGAGATTTCTGTTCCCCGTCACTGCTTTCACTCTCCATCGCCAATCGGATTAAAATAAATCAGATCTGCTGGCTGAATGTCGTAAAACTTACTTTGGAGTAGTCCAGCTTCCCGATGGTTGGATTCGAGTCTAAATGAGCTCGAACCAGAGACGCTATGATGTTGACGCTGGGGATCGTGGACGAAGCCTCCGCCGTGGTCTTGGGTTTGGAGGGCAGGCGACCTCTGCGACCTTTGAGGCCATCGGTGCGAACAACTAAGAGAGGGACGAGGAGAGGAACACTTAAAGCCCACGTATTATGTGACACTCGCGTGTCCGTCGCCACATCCCACACTTAAAAAAAAAAAAAAAAGGTTTCAGTTTCCCTTTTTCCTGCAGCTGGCACCGCCCTGTAAATCTTTGGTTTCATACGTCGATGCGTCCTAGTTTCGGCTTCACAGGACTATCGTTTAAAAAAACTAAAACGTTTCTCCTCGACATGCATTAATCACTGAAAGCTTTAAGACACTCTGATGTTGCTTCACCTTCTTTGACCATTCCCACTGCCAGACATTTCTGGAAACGGCAGAACTGGCAGCGGTTTCTCCTCCTCTTGTCCACTGGACAGTCTTTATTGGCGAGGCACACGTACTTTGCATTTTTCTGGACCGTTCGCTGTCAAATGAGGAAAAGATACATTACTACCAGATTATAATGTGGAGAAGAAATAACACTGTGCATGATTAAAAAAAAAAAAAAAAAGGGACCAACAAATCTGCATTTATATCTTGTATCTAAAAAAAAAAAAAAAACACCAGTTGATTTCTACATTTTGCACGTGTAAAACTTTCACACGTTTTGCACCTGCATTTCTCGTTGGGGAACAAAAACGGCATTAGCCATTAACAACTGTTACATTACTGCCAATTATGAATGTCTTGATAGTGACATTAATATCCGAGAGATCAAAAAAGCCACAATTAAAAAGGTGGTGAGTGTTCTTTTTTCTTCCAAATAAATAAAATATTTCAGCAATATTCCCTAAAAAAGCTGTTTAAAGGATGGTGGGCAACATATGTATTAAGTGAGACATTTTACTGTTGAAAGAATAAACTCCAGTGGTCAAATGTAGTTTCTTGTATTTTGCCAAATTGTGCTGCAATTGTTGATGGTTAGAGGTTTATTCTGCTTAATGAACCTCAGTGACTGCAGGTTTATTGTACTCAGGCCAGATAAACTTGTATTATTGCACCTGGTAAATGCTTTTTTTTTTTTTTTTTTTTACCTTGAAGAAACCTTTGCATCCCTCACAGGTGCGGACTCCATAGTGCTGACAGGATGCATTGTCACCACACACTGCACAGCGACCCTCATTGGATCCTGGGTTGGGTGTCTTCGGAGACATCATGGCCTCCACTATCCGGGGGCTTTCCAGAGCTCCGTGCTCCAGAGACATGAGGGGGCAGTGAAGTGGGGAGACGTGCTGCTGAGGGGACAGGAAGAACGGGTCGTCCTGGCCGCCATCCTGATGCTGGCACAGGGGAGAGTGCTGCTCCGGAACGGGGCTGAAGGTAAAAAAGGAGAGTTGCTGAGCCATGGCGGCCTTATCGGCCACAGAGGACGGGGGGGCGGAGGGGTAGGGGCTGAAAGGGGAATCCCAGACAGGTGCGGACTCGGTCTGGAAGCCCGGCGTTGGAGGAGAAGCGGTGGCATAAACTGGGCTGCCATAGTAGTCAGAGCCACATGACGAGAGTGTTTCATCGAGGCAGCTGAGTGCAAAGGATCCTGGGTAACAGCCGTATACCTGGAGATCATCCAGCTTGAAGGCCTGGTTCTGCATCTGAGGGATGGAGCCTTCAGCTACCGCGCCGTGGCTGAAGGAAACCGTAGAGGCGGGAGGGGAGGTGGTAATCTTGCAGGAATAAGCATCGAACTCCCCAGTGTAGCCATTTCCCACCAAGGTGTTGATGCTGGGCAACGAAGATGTCGACAGCTGGTCCTTCTGACCACTGATGTCCATCACCAGTTTGGCACTGAGGTCAGCATTCAAGAACTCAGAGCTGAAGTAGTTGTCGTGGGGCAGGGATGCATACTGGGTTTGTACACAGGGCATAGCTAGGACAGAGGACAGCAATTGTTACAACAGCGGAAAGTAAACCAAAATGTTTGTCCATGTCAGGTGGATACTGTTTTCATTAAAACATCATGAACTCAATGGTCAGACAGGCTTTCTTTGTGATGTATATTCAAATGAATACAACCTCTGTGTCACATCTACACCTCATATCAGGACTGGATTCCACGGTCACTTTTCAAAATAAAAGCGAGAAAGTTAAATCATGGGATAAAATCGGATATTTCTGAAATCACTTAGGTCAGCATTTCTTTGTATCATCCTTCTGTAACCATCCAAACATTGAATGTGCTCTGTCTCCTTTCTAATTCTCTGGCTTCAGGGCCTCTCGGACCTCTTCAGGAAATTCAGAGGGAGGTCCAGTGGAGCAGTCAGATACTGTCAGATATTGTGTTACTGGCTGTTAATGCTCTGAAAACCTCCTCCAGTGGAGGGCAACCCTCTTCCACTGCGAATGTGCCAGGGAGTGTTACAGATTGTATTTCAGCGTTGACTGGATGCCAGCTGAAATGGGAAAGGTGGTAAAGCCTGTTTGTGTGTGCGAGTGTGTGTGTGCAGACTAACTTCTTCATTTTGCAGGTCTTTTTCGATACGCACATCTCAAACTAAAAGAATGCCTGATCATTCCTTTCACATTAAAACTTATAATTACTTTTGATTTATATTCAAGTCACCAACACGTTTTTTTATGTCCTATAAATACACCCCCTATCAAAACCCCCCTTATAAAACATGCAGCACAACATGTTAAATCATGACAGCCATTAAAAAAACAAAACAACTGACATAAGCCCAGAGGTGATTGAACTTGCACAAACTTGTGAGCTTCTCATTGTAATCTGTAGTAGTTGTATTACTTCTGGCAGAAGTCCTTACTAATGACAAAATATACTCAAGACAGCAATCTATCAAAAAAAATTAAGATTGCAGAATTATCTCA
This sequence comes from Embiotoca jacksoni, assembly GCF_022577435.1. Taxonomy (NCBI): domain Eukaryota; kingdom Metazoa; phylum Chordata; class Actinopteri; family Embiotocidae; genus Embiotoca; species Embiotoca jacksoni. Next base: position 3,502,880 of record NW_027185229.1, on the reverse strand, counting down.
AATGTAGTTTGTTGGTTTAGGTATCTCACACCTACCTGAAGCTGATTCAAGTTTTTGTTCAACTGTTTTAGTGAAGTGTTGATTCAACTTTAGTACTTTAGTGTTTCTTATGATATTCTGCCAGCCCCGTTTTTTATCAAGGAGGGCAGCCGGCTATATCAAAGTTAAACTGTACGTTACAATTAAATACAGGATTTACCTCAGAGCTGCTTGGTCAGACTGAACTCGTTTAAGAAATGTGTACCTAATAAAATGACAACGGAGTCCAGAGAGGCATCTTTAAAAAATATGTTTTGTTCAAACATTCAATTATAACAAGTAAACAGCTGCAAATGTTAAATATTGTGTCAGCAGTCGTGTCCTGTATGAGCTAAAACTACTACAGAAGTAGTTATAACGAAGCACACCTGACGACAGCATTCATTTGGCCCCTGAATAAACAAAGAGACTCCTTTTACTCACCTATTTCATGTAAATATCCGGATTTTGAGTCTTTTACATTTATTCCAAACCAGAGAAATAGATGCCTGTCACCTCTGCCGGCTCGTGTCAGTGCACTCACTCATTCAAACACACTCACGCACACACGCTGGGTCAGACCAACGCAGGCTGCTCCATACACTCGTTTTATTTTGGCTGCGTCGACAAAAGGCGGGTCCATGCCCAAAAATGGCGAACGGGGTGGTGGAACGTTCCGGGTCGCGAGCCAATCAGCTCCGCGTCGGACGCAGACGTTCCCGTGTGACGCACGCACGGGATTCCATTGACGCAAGAGCCGAGGGAGCGTGCGTTCTAAATATAAACCAACAACGACAGCGGCGCTCACGTGGGGCTATTACTGGATGAAAAATGCTAAAAATAACTGCAGTTTGGAGGTGCAGACGTTTTACGACTGGAAATGTCGATATTATAAACGTTTACAACAGAGAGGTGTGTTGTGACGTGCCAGACCAGGAAACACCTGTAAGGTTTTTCATTAAATGGGACTTTTATGCTCATAAAATAGATTTTTTTTAAAAACCTCTCTTCAGGAGAAAGTACCACGAGCATCTTTAACATCTAAAATGTGAACACTTTATCATTCATAATAGTTTTATTTATGATACGATTTTACACTTTTACTTTCATATTTAGAAAAAAAAGAAAAAGCAGACATTATATAAAAACGGCCTACATTGCACATATAAAGAAGCAAAATTTGAAAATATCATAAGAGTAAGATTAGTTTAGCAGCTGCTCTTGGGCCTTCAATTATATCACATGATGGCGTTTGTCCATTTGGGATTTTTGACTTTGGAAGCAGCTGTTGACACAATCAGTCCCACTTCAGGGTCCACTGGGCTCCTGTTGAGATTTCAAACATATCAAATGAACTGAAATCTTCAATCGGTCAAATTAAAGAATGGAAATTTGAATATTTAAAGGTAGCTATATCATTTATAACCGAAGGCTCCAGAAAAGCTCGTTAACATCCTCCTGGACCCACAGTGAGTTCTGTTGGCCCCTACTGGGACAAATATATGGTCCAACGTCAGGTCTGAATTTTGATTCTCAAACTTTAGCATCCCCCCCCCCCCCCCCCCCGCGTTTATATCCTCATTATTACTCTTTATAATGTCTTTCCGTATCCCAGAGTCAAATAAAGAGACATACACAGTGGTGTCGTGTCACCATCGGAGAATTTGCGCTATGGATGTCACGGCCCCAGCTGCAGCATCAATTTAAGAACCACCTAATACCTCTTATGTCACAACTTCACCCCCCAACAACCAGAACAACCAACACACACCAACATCTGAACTCTCAGGGGACGTCTGGGTGTGTGGAGAAAGTGAGACGGGTCATTCAGGGTGAGGGGCAGCTGAGGTCGGCGATGGCCTGGAGGTATTGTAGATAATTATGGGGGTCTGAGCATCACGCTGCCTTCTGGATGAGAGTTAACAAACACATGTGACATACAATCTGTTTTTCACTCTGTCACGTTAGAAAACACGTATCAGAAGACAGATGACACTGTCGCAACATTTCACTTGTCTATCACCTGGTCAAATAATAAAGAGTTGATCATACTGCACTGCCTGCAGTAATTTCAGCCTCCCGAGTTCTTTACTATGTAAATCGCAGGCTTAAATATTAAAAGCTCAACACAGTATTTGTCTTATTTTGACATATTTTGTGATGTGGTGTGGGAGGTGCATGTCTCAATGAACTGTCACCAAACTGCTAATAAATGTGTCCACATATGAATGAACTCACATTCATCAGCAGCTTTAAATGATCCAAAACAAGTCGAACTAGATTTCACAACCAAATATTACTGTATTATTCCACTTAACATTTGACATTTTTATTTTGATCACATTTTTAAAAGAATTTAATTGCAAAAATAATTGTCTCCCCCCCCCCCCCCCCCCCCCCCACCACCACCACCACCACCACCACCACCACCACCATTGCTCCTTTCTGTTGTTCCCTTCATCATCCACAGTCCTAGATGGCGGCCTCTCTGTCACAGTGACCTTGACCTTTGACCTCCCCCCCCCTACCAGTTGCTCCCTGGTATCCAGTGAATGTTTTTGCCAAGTTTGACCAAATTCCCTTAAAGGCGTTGAATTAGTGTTGAAGCCTTCTGTGACATAAAACAAAGATGATAATCACAAAGAGACAAAAAGATGTCTTAATTTGAGTGATATTTTTCCTTCACTGCTCATTCACGATGAAATCAAAGCAGAATTCAATACACCTTATCAACGTGATGCTGCAAGAGCTTCGATAAAAATAAGAGTACAGAGTTGTCAAGACACACGTCCAAATGACAGATACACAATTTCACATTTAGACAAGATAATACATGAACATAGAAGCACGGTCAACGTTAATATGAGTACACTAAATATCCAACACAAGACTCATTATTAGAGACAATATCTTAAATGTTTTTCTCTCCAATCGCAAAGTAGATTATTCCACCACAGTTTAGCATGCCTTTATTTTCAGTAATATTTAAATAGATTTCCAAAGTGGTTGTATATTTTGTGGGCAGTTTTTAAGAAGTTTGTTTTAAAACCCAGCACCTCACGGACAAAAAAAACACACTCAGTCACATTCAAGCAAGTGTTTCTTACACTATTTAATCTACATCTGTTTTAATAAGTAGTAGGGTGGCATGTAGGGCGGCACAGTGGTGCAGTGGTTAGCATTGTCGCCTCACAGCAAAAAGGTTCCGGGTTCAAATCTGGTCCTGGGCCTTTCAGTGCGGAGTTTGCATGTTCTCCCTGTGCTTGCGTGGGTTCTCTCCGGGTGCTCCGGCTTCCTCCCAACATCCAAAAACACGCACCTCAGGTTAATTGGTGGTTCTAGAAGTTGCCCTTAGGTGTGAATGAGAGTGTGAATGGTCTTTGTTTCCGTCAGTCTCTCTGTGGCCCTGGGAGGGAGGCTGGAGCTCAGTCAGTAGACTGGGTTGCACACTAATCAGAAGGTTGGTGGTTTGATCCCCAGCCCCTCCTGCCCACATGCCCAAGTGTCCTTGAGCAAGACACTGAATTGCTCCCGATGGTGTACCATCAGTATGTTGTAAATTACTTTGGATAAAAGCATCAGCTAAATATAATGTAAAAAACATAAACATGAAATTTTTGGCCCACTGGCTGAACACTGATGGCGAGCTGCCAGTTCAACAGCAGCCGCATTTAGGAGGTAAATATGAAACTCAACAAGACACGACGGCAGAAACGATTCACCACAAAAACCACAAAGAAAATACAGAATTAATTCTCCATATACTGCAGATACACGACATGCTGTGCTCTGTTCTTTACAGGAACATGATGCACTACTTTGAAGTTGGCACACAATAGCAGCGATCAGATTTGGTCTGTTAGAGCGGTCTCTGGCTAATAAATTAAAACCACGTCAGGGATCGAGTGCAAAAGACAAACACAGTGAAGCCTTAACAGTAACAACACAGTTACACAGTCAGCGATAGATATTCTCCTTTTAAGTCCTCATCCGGCGTCGCTCGGTGCGAACACTGGTGGTCGGCAGCGAGCCTCGGCAGACGGGAGGACGTCGGCTCTACTTCAGGTGAAAGAAGCCGGACGGTTTGGTTGGTACGGCCATTAGCATGTTAGCTTGGTTCTTGTGAGTTATGTGGATCTAAAATAAATAAAAAAGAAAGAATCCGGGTTCATCCTTCAAATGATGCATATGTAATTAGTTACTATTATAACAGTCCTGCAGCGAAGCAGTTTTTACTGAAACTGTTTCTCAAAATGCTTTGTTGTCATTTTGGAGGCTGTAGTTTGTATTTTTGAATTGTAAAACATCAGTTATTGGTTATTCTAATATTTAGGGACATTTAAGGGTTGACTTAATATTAGTAACACATGTAAAGTTGTCCTTGAAATAGGGAGATTTTTGTGTCAATGTTTTTTTTGTGTTTCTTTATATTTTCAGATTTTTTTTTTGCACGTTTTTAATGTCAATCTACAGAGAATTGTGGGTAATTGGAGAAGGGAGACTCATTTGGTAGTTTGCTATTAATCACAAATGTCCTTGAGGAAGATACTGAACTTTAAATTGTTCATAGCGTGTGTGTGGAAACCGGACAGCTCCGAGTCTTCTTGGACATATGAACATGTGTCAAAGTCTGCCAGTAGCTTTTCATTATGTGTCTCTATTAATAATCAAAATGAATTCATGAATGAGTTATTAAATGTTGGATGCTGCGTTGCTGTTACACTCTTTGAGTCTTAACTCTTCACACTTACAGTACAAGGAGGCTGCATCCAGGGCTCCCCATCAATCTGCATGGGCAGAGCTTTCTTGGTCCTGCACACAGGAGGAGGAGGAGGAGGAGGAGGAGAAGGAGGACACAGAAACATTTACTTACATGCAAATATCTTCCCCAAATGTGGGCAGAAATAAAATGAGTATTTAATCATCGTGACCGAATCAGTTCCTTCTTCTGTCGAAGTCAACATTTGTGCCAAATGTAAAGAAATTAGGACATTTTTGTCAAATCATGTTCACAAGAATGGGAAGACGTGAGGTCACTGTGACTTTGACCTTTAACCTTTGTGCCAAATTTAAAGGAAAGTCTATCTAGGTGTTTTTTTTCTACATCATGTTCACGACGCCTGACCACATAATAAGAACAGTATTGAACTGATGGCTACTCCTGTTGCTTTGTTGAATACACATGAAGGTGAAAGGTCACCTGATGGTGATTTGGGAGGTCTGAGCCAGTCTGTGTCCGGCGCTCTTCAGTCCCGTGTAGATTTGTCCCATCTCGATGACTCCCTCCAGCCCCACCACCTCCAAACGCTTGTCGCTCATATCTGAGGAGTCAGGAAACAAGAACAAGTGAAAAGAGTTTGTAAAACGCAAACAACCGCAAGAACACAAGGAGAGCTCCTTGAGAACAGAAAAACCAGCCCGGTCTCACCTTGTGAGATGGTTTTCAGAAGTTCATGGTCAGTGATCACCTCGCTGTGCTCAACCTCTGGCACACCGTCCGACTTCTTGGATTCACCCCAGAGGTTGGAGCCTCCGTGCATGCTGGGTATGTTGAGGACAGCGATGCCCTCCAAAGACATGTGGTTCAGGTCCAGATGTCTCCCACAGCACTGGCGTCACGCAAAACATGTTAATATTAGCGACAAATTTCAGTGAAACAACTGGACGACTGCGGTTTAAATTCTAACCTCGATCGTGAGACACTCCTTCAGCTTCTTGCAGGAGGCGGAGATGGTCTCCGACGTGGCAAACTCAAAATACCAAAGTTTGTTCTTCATTCTTAAAAACAGCAGAGAAAAAGCAGAAAAAGTTCAAAAGAATTAACGGAGCTCTGTTACACTCACCATGAGAGAAAGTTCTTTGTTAAAACGGTTAAAAGGACTCCTCACCTGCTGTTGAACCTCTGGGGGTGTTTCTCTCTCATGGAATGGAAACGATGAGCGATGGAGGCGTCCTGCTCACAGGGACACAGATACAATCCTGGTAAGCCAGTTTTGCAGCTACTCATATTTCCATCAATGCTAAATTGTGCTTAAAGCAGACGAGGGACAACCATGTGTGTTGCAGCCTGTGACTTACCACTCCGATGGAGAAGTAGTTGTTGATGATCTCGTAGGGAACGGGGTCTCCGGCCTCCTGCGGGTCGTCCGGTATCACCTGGATGCTCCAGCGGTCCATGAAAACCAACTTGCTCGCCTCGATCTCCTTCAGGATTTCTCTCAGGTCTGAACCCTCGTATCCTTTTTGTGGGATTATTAAATTTGATTATGAAACATGTGGCGCCAGCGTCAGAGCCGATACCTGAGTGACCTAGAGTTTGGTTTTACCTCCTCCCCAGCGCAGACAGCGAGCCAGGTCGTTCCCGGTGCCCAGAGGGAGGACGGCCACTGGAGGACGCACCTGGAGGTCCGCTTTGTCTGAAATCACAGGTGCCGCGTGTTATTATTCATCCTGTCAATCAGCTGTCTTGACACTCAGCAGGACGGACAGTACCTATGGCATCCAGGAGCCACCCGACCGTGCCGTCTCCTCCGCACACCAAGATTCGGTACTCCCGGAGATTGTGGAAGAAATGGAGCCTGAAAGACGAAGGCAACGTTACTGGACAGACACGCAACACGACGTGTACATTTAAACCGCGTGTCCCGCGGTGTTAAGAGTGGACCGTACCCCGGATCCGGACCGCCGTTGGACAGGTTGTACACCTGACGTGGGTTCAGCATGTACTGAAACTTCCTGAGCACGCTGCACAGAAACACACAGGAAACGAAAACATGTCACATATTCTTATTCTAAAAATGACTTTTTTACTTTTACCCTGGGAGGGAGTCATGATTGTAATGAATGACGCAATAACATCACAGCACAGAGAGAGACACAGTGATCTACGCAATAACATGTTATTTGTGTAAAAAATATGCCCAAGTAGGCAAACTCTTTTCACCTGACGCTCATGGATTGGTCCCATATTGTAAAAATCTCTATGATGATGCCACAGTGTGAAATTGTGACAACAATATTCACCATGACCTTAAACATATAAAGAGACTTCTGCTGCTGCTCACCGTTCACCTTGCTTTCCTCCACTTTTTGGGTTCACAAACACCAGCAGGGGGTGAGTGTCTGGAATAGGAACGATCTGAAAAAAACAAAAAACATGACATGAATACATTGACCCTCTTCACGCATACATGATCAGTCATTCAAACATCTGTTGTCGAAAGGAAAGAGCCTTGATTTGAACACGAGCACCATGAAACCAAAGACTCAGGTTTGTGTCCTGTATTGTCCTAAAAAATGTCTTGTATATTTAAATGGCGAATGCGCAACTTTTCCTCAACTGCAGCTACAAATGTGAGCTGCAGGATAATAATAAATACTGAAACACAGAACAGCAGGAGCATAAGTAAAGAAGAAGTCAGTGAAGATCAATCACTACAAAGACACATGTAGAGTAATTCAATTTTATAAATGTACCAAAGATGATCACAATGAATCACTAAAATCAGAGGATCTCCCAAAAGCAGTAACATCCAGATGGACAGCTTGAAATCGAGCGCACACAGAAAACACGGTTGGACGAGGATATGTATGGAGGAAGATTTGATAACAGCAGACCTGCAGGATATGGCCATCAGGAGTGACATTCAGCAGGCTGGTGTCCTCCTCCTGCAGGAAACAAACACACAACGAACCATCAATCATCCTCAAAAACATCTAAATCTGCTGAAGTTACATTCATGGTGTCATTTTACAGGCATCCTGTCACCTTTGAGATGGCATAGATGGCCCATGGAGGCAGGATGTGATCTCTCAGCAGCCCACATTCACAGGTGGCTAAGCCAGAGAAAATACACTCTTCGTGGCGCTTAAAAAGAGACACGACTCAGTGAATACCGAACAAAGTTATCCTCCCTTTCAGCAACGTGCAAACGCACGCTGTCCTCACCATCTCCAGGCACCACACGCAACGCCGCCCCGCTAAACTTTTGATCTTCTTGTTGCAGACCCGACACTTGGTGGAGTTACAGTGGACTTTGATCCAGTCATGAACTGCTATCTGAGACACAGAGGAGATAAAAACAAAGATGTGTTCATCCCACAAGTGAAACTGTTTCGCTTTTTTTTTTTTTTTTTTAAATCATGCAATATGACAAACTTTACTGGCCGCTCCATTGGTTCGGGCTGTTTCCACATATTTGTCTACGCATACTTTGTTCATGTTGACCACTGTGGTGAAAAACAACAACCCATCACTGTATGAGAGGAGGGAAAATGATGTTATTGTTGATGTTGAAAAGAATCAGCGCAGGCCGCACCCTCCTCCAGAGCAGCTGCAGACGTTACTGACGGCTTCAGATTTATGACTTTTTGGATCAATGTTGACTTGGCAGAGTTGCATCACCAGATCAAATGTCCCTCAAGCAAACTGCTGCATTCAACTCCCACACGTTTTTTTTTTTTTTTTTGCTCCATTACAGATTTTGTGAGGCAGTGAGATGCAGCTGTGACGCTGCACCAGCAAAAAGACAGCGAACGGATCACTGTGCAAAATTAGGACATTTAACAGATGTACGCAGCAGACTGTTCCAGCTGTAATCCACACTTAAAAAAAACAACACTGATGGGTTGCATTTGCTGACTAATGCATTGTAATGTTCCCTGTTGTTAATGTGTTTACTGGCAGAGCCATTCGGTTTTTGAGGTGAATATACTGTCTTAAAGAGGTCAAAAAGATGATGTAACGTCAAACGTAAACACTCGTGCAAATGTAACTAAATCTGAAAAGCAGAAATAAAATCAAACCAGTGGAAGAAAATGGACAAAAAAAAAAAGGTGATTACTGTGTTCCTTACACCAATTTCTTGTTTAGAGTTGACAAAGGTCCGAGCGCAGACTTCAGGGTTCTTGTTGGCACACTGGTTGTGGACGGTGTATTTGCAACCTGGAATAAGACAAATTTAGTACAACTTAAAGAAACAAGAAACTGCAGTGACACTGGAAAACAGCAGAGTGTACATGTAAACTGGAGAAGGCTCATCTCCAGTTAATTTGTACAACGTATGCGGTGCACCGTCGCCCCCTGGTGGCGGTAAAGAGCCCTTACAGGTGCAGCAGAGTCCCTGCTTCCCGAGGCCAAGCAGCATGCTCTGACACACGCTGCAGTAAGTCGGCTTGTTGAAGTGCTTCATCCTCCAAATGTGCTGCCCGTCCCTCTCCGTCATCTGTGAGTGAGAGAGGGAGAGAAAAGGGAAACACCCCCGAAGTTAATCACCTTGAAAACAGCAAATGAAGCAGCATTTTGTCCGTGAGGCGTTGAATAGCTGTCTATTCACTCAAGGCTACAGGTTGGAGTAAAACAGTAAAACAGCTGTGTGTGCAGCTGGATGTTTGTGCTTCACCTTCAGTCCAAGCAGAACAAGTAAAGGCACATTGGTCATGCCTCCCTTCAGCCATTCCTCCAGAGTGACCGTCCCACTGTCGTCCACATCGATTGCCGTCATCATGTCTTTGAGCACCTGTCCAATCACAAAACACAAACTATTTATTGTGTAATTCCTTTGCAGTAAAATTTTCCTTGACATCTCTCAGTTGCCCCCTTAAACTCTGCTTCTGCATTACAACAAAGTCTTACACTTACACTCCAGATTGGTCAAAACCCAAAAAAATAAAGAGCATTAAAAAAGGAAACTCATACTGGTCTGAGTTCAGTCACATCCCAGCCCAGATAATCAGCAGCCCGCATCATCTGAGTGATTATACGATCCACTTCCTGCAGGAGAGACAAAAAAAGAACAATAATCTCACACAATGAGAAAGGTCATGTGTCAAGCTAAACACATCTAAAACAGAAACAGACCAGACACATAAAGAACCGTGTATGTTGTTATTAGAAGCGTTATGACTTGTTTTGAAACTTTCTGCAGATTAAAACTCATTTTAGTGATATAAGGACTGTTTTCTTTTGCAGAAAAGAGGTCTTTTATTTTGCATTTTTACTGGAATACAAATACATAAATAGTGGGATATACATTAGCTGCTTGTTTGCTGTCAGGTGCATTTTTCTATGCTGCTCGTTCACCTTTCAACATTTCAAAAATTGTAATAAATTGCCTGGTACAGATGGAAAATGATTAGATTTGTTTTTAAGATCTATAAGGTCCAAGATCACCTGAGTACCCTCATACTTTAGGCACTGATCTTAAGTTTCTGATCAAAACCATGTGACTAAAACTTCTTTAACAAAGAAATACACTTATTTAAACACTCTGCAGAACTGATTTCAAACCAAAATATGTGCTGTACATGTGTCAGCTGTTTTGAGTGAATAAAGAAGCATCTTAAATTTGTTTGTGAATTGTGACACTTACAGAACTATCCAGGAGTCCGTTGTTGTCTTTGTCATGAAGCTTGAAAGTAACTAGAACCAAACAAAGTCAGTCAGAAATCCTTTACTTGCTCACATCTTTCAAATCACCAATTTTAATCACGTTTGAGTGGTGAATGTCGATCAAAATGCAGCTGCACTACAATAAACGTGTCACAAAATGTTCAAAAGTTAGATGAAACCAACATTCGAGCTTCTCCCGCGGCTGTCCTTCCTCCAGCACCGAGAAGTAACAGGATACATCACGAAGAAAGACACCACCTGAAAATAGAGAAATGTACAAAATCTTTTATCTAACCGGAAAACTTTAGTGCACGAGGTCTAAAACAGCTTGCAGTTATTTCCAGATGAAAATGAAAGCTAAATATTTGATCACAGTTTTGTTGTTGGAACAGGTGCACTAAATCTCCAAAGCGACGCCTACAACCTCATTTCTGTGACGCAGAGCCACAAGATAAAAAACACAGATAGACAGGTGGGCGTCGGGACAGACTGTCGTTGAAGCATCGACTCTTTCTTTCATTATCTTCAGGAAGTTCTGACGGGCAATTTTCCTACGAACACCCGCCTGTTTTCAGCCGTGCAGCTAAAAGAAGATCAGGCATTCAGAAACACTTTACCTCCTTTGGGCAGAAAACACTTTGAGGATCCAGCTTGCTCGACATGTTTAAAATAGCAAAAAAGGCGTTGGCAGAAATCTGAAGGGAAGTCATCCACTTCCAGGTAGGTCTTGAGAAAGAGACAGAAGCCCACTTCATCGACGCACTGAGGAGGGAGAGGCGTTGTCAGATGGGATGTGCAAACGTGGCATTAAACATATAGAAACATTCTGTTTTACTGGATCTGTAATTTATAGACAATTTCCTCAAAACTGCGAAAAAGTTTTCTCAAAAGAACTTTGCAATCCTGAACTAATAACAGGAAGATAGAAAATGTTCAATTGGTGCATTTTTAACTGAACTGAAAGCGCAAACATGTTCAGTGTTCAATGTTCAAGAATTATTCAACGTATAATTAGAAAAGCCTAAAAGGAGACTTTTTTTTAAAATTAGTACTAAATTAAAAAACTGTTCTCAGGAATTTTTCAGCAGAAACTATTCAAAAGAAATGCAAAAATTATAACTTAAAAGTGGTACCGAATGCATAGTTGTCCAGAAAAGATGTGTGTTACCTCTCCGAAGGTGTGCTGGGCCAGCCGGCCTCCCGGATGAAACTCCTTAATCACGTCTTTCACCCTTAAACTGCTGTCTGCACGGAGAACATTGAAGAATTGAAGAATACAATTTAATGCAATTAAAGCTGAACATGTAAAAAGAAAAAAAGAAGATATTAAAAAATACTACGGTGAAGCTGAGAACAGAAAATCTCAGTTCTGTGTCTTTTTGCTGTTTGTCGCACACATTATGGCTCCCGAATGCTCAAATTAATGGTCGTTAATTATGGACGTGAGTGTGATGTTTGTAATCGACATTAAACCTGGATGCAGTCAGAGGTGATGCGGAGCGGTAGAGGAGCAGGTGTAATTATCCATTCATCCATTATCTCTCCCCTCCACCCACCCCACCCACCCCTCACTAAAAGCCTACAGACCCATTTCATTTCTTTCAAAGCCTTTGAGTGGACGGGAGAATATTTTTAGACCCGAACCACTTTTTGTTTTGTCTATATAATTCTGCATCATCTCCGGCCCCGGCAGCCTCCACTTACACATCGAAGCTGCTGTTTGTGTTGTTGCGTGGACGCTGAACGATCCTCCAGAGAACACCGTGAAGTGTGTTTCTGTTGACGGCCTCCCGAATAAGAGCAACTTTCATTAATTTCACAACATTAACGTCCGGTACTCAGTGACTACAGCTGCTTTCACTGTTTGTGTGATGTAGATTTCAGTATTTAGAAGCACATTAATGTAAGTGAGGGATCCAGCAATTTGACGAAATGTTTGCACCTTTAAATCCAATATTTCCATTTCTATCTTTTCAGTGTTTGGGAGCAAAGTGCAGAGACATTTAAAATACATGTGTGGACACAGAAAAGTGAAGTGATTAATGAGTCATATGATTGATTTAGGAGGTGTAAACTGTTCTTGTTCTTGCTGGACTTTGACTCCAATTACGCGCAGCTCTTTTCTTATCTTTGCTTTTGTTTGTCTATACCTTTAATAAAATCGCTCTGACAACTTTCAAATATCTTTTGTTCTAAAACTAGAATCTGTGATAAAAGTATTCAGATCTTTTACATCAATAAAAACATCTTACAACAGTTTAAACACACAGATTTTTTTTTTGTGCATTTCAAATCTTACTGAAGTAAAAGTGCAGTTGCCAATTGTCAAATTTCTATATGTTACAGAACCTTTTAGAGCTTTTGTTTCCGACGTTGCATTCAACTGTTGCAGCCAGTAAAGCTGCAACTAATTTTGATTATCTTTCACAGTTTGATGGATTAATCTGTGGCAATGTGTCATATTTTATTAGCTGATTTAATATTTTTGCATTCTCAGTAAAGTAACAAGTAACTATTAAGGAATAAAAAGTATTTAAAAACAGACCTTCAGCAAGTTACCTTATACATGCAGTAACGACATGCGGTTTACACTAAATAAAAGTAGAAATGATGTAAAGTGTATGAACTTACATTCCATGTAATGCTGCAGCTGGATAAAGTCCACAGGAGTCAGGGAGCTCTCCGTATCATCGGACGAGGCCATGCCGATTAGCTGCAAGACAAGACAGGAAACAGAAGACTGGACAGTCAACAAGGACAACAAGGACAACAACCCCGGGATTAGGAGCTGACCTCCAGAGAAGCTGCAGGCACAACGACATATATCTTCCTTTCACTATGTCTCATGTTATCTTCTTTTCTTTTGGGCAGTGACTTGAATGAACTGGTTTGTCTCCATTCCCAGGATTTCACTCACTATAAGGACGTTAAACACTCCCCACTCCACAAACTCCACAAACCACAGTCTGGTATTCGAACAGCCTGGGGCTTCTCTCATAACCGAGGGATCGCTGGTGAAAATCAGACCTACCGTGCCATTAGTCTAGTTTGAAAACAAGGGGATAGATGGGTCAAAGGTTTTGGAACAACATCTGGAAAGCTGGGGAGTTGCCCACAGTCGGGCTACAAGTAATAATATAGCAGGGTGTGTGTGTGTGTGTGTGTGTGTGTGTGTGTGTTTCAGCCTGTAATGGTGGACAATAAACTGTCATCTGCAGACAGAAGGATAATTCATTTAAACCAGCCCTTAAGAGATATTGATTGTGCAAGTTAGAGTGCCCACCTAAAGCCTCTCCTAATGTAACATCAGCTTAATCAGAAAAAGCAATTCATTAATCAGCAATTATGAAGAGCCTTTTAAGAGGAGGTGTCCATCAAACGGGATTATAATTTGAAGGCACCTTGCCTGACAAGAGTGACTGACAAGATCTGTCTTTTTAACTTATTCTTCACACTGAGTGCTGCACAGGTGTTCAGACAGGAAGAGGAGTGAGGCCGAACCTTTCTTACCTTGGATCTCTCTCTCTCTCCTCAAACTGCAGCAGAAGTCAATCAAAAACGGGCCCAAACCACGGAGCTCCACGACGCGACGTGCCTTTCTGTCGGCAGCTGGGACTTGTGGGGAAATGTCTGCTGTGGAATGAGCGGATAAAAGGGATTAAGAATGGACGGAGGAGGAGCTTTTAGCACCATAATTACTGTTAGTGGGAACGCCTCGCGCGTGTTGCACGCGCACTCAAACGCACGCACACACATTTATTGACGTTATCTAAAATTTAAAAAAAAATAAAAAAATAAAAAATGCGGATTTTCAGAATTAGGTTCAGGCCCTCTGGTCTGCAGCTTTCAGAGTGAATGAGCAGATGTGACTAAATCAGTCCCTTCAGGGGAAATAACAAGTTAAGCGGTGCTTACATTTTACTTATTTATTTATTTTTTGTTTTTATTCCCTGGCTTTTCTTTTTCGTGTTTAATTCATTATACAAACAGTATTTTGAGGCCATGAGTGCATTCATAATGTCAAGTATGGAAACATGCAGCCTACTATAACTACCCTTAAATCCTATGTGCTGTTGCATGTAGTATGTATACAATTGGGACAAACTACTTAATCATAAACAGAGGCCTTGAACTTTGACCCTCTGGGTTATATATATATATATATATAGCCATCCTTAGGTGATGGGGGGGGGGGGGGGGGGGTCTGAAAAAAGCTGTTTACTGTACCCGTCAAAGCTTTTATTGCACTTACCATAAGGTAAATGGTGTAGTTATCATTAAAGTTAGCATCACCGCTGTTATTTTGTTTGAACTCCAAATTCAAATGCTGATATATATTTTATATATTTATATTTTCATTACATTTAGATAAACTAGTAATGGATACTTATTGGAAGAGTCTCAATCTTCCTCCTTGTGTTGACGTATAGTGAGATTTTGCAGAGTGAGCATGCTGAATGATATTTTCTAGGTGTGTTTTTACCCCAAGAAGGATTTTAAATTGCATGAGATTGTCCAGAAGAAGAATTAATCGAAGCCTCTGGAGGTAGTTCATTTCTCATTGATCAGCTGGAGGGCCATATCACCCCCACCTCCATAGTAGTCTCACTTCATTATAGGATAAATAGTGTACTGGATTGTTAGAACAATATACTTTTTTGTATAACGTCGCAATTTAAGGATTTTTGTATGTAGTAATTATGTAATAATGTAGTGTAGTGTATACTGATCCGCCTGACGTAAACATGTCTGTGCTGTTCTTCGCCGAGGCGGTAGGCGGCGATGATTCCCATCAGTGACAGATGACACCCCGGTTAATAAATAGTAGAAGAAGAAGCGGTTTACGTAGATGTTTATGTTCTCCTACTTCCGTAGCTGCCTAAAGCGGAATAACGACGCCAATCTGACGTTAAAATCCAACATTTGACAAGAAGCCGTCGGTCATGTTTCTTATTTTGAACTCAAGTGTTAGAGATGCTCCGCAGATGAGTATGAGTCAGCTGGTTTTCTGTCCGCAGTAGGAGCTCCGTCGTGACTTTTCCTCATTCATCGCAGGCGGAAGCTAAAAGCTAAGCGGGTTTGTTAGCTGCGCGTCATTTAATAAATAACCGTCCGAGCCGCACTTTGTTCGGTGTTTAACTTCGATATCGAGCAAGGCAGTCATGGCCACTCGGCGTCTGACCGACGCCTTCTTGTTAATGCGGAACAATGCAATCCAAAACCGGCAGATATTGGCTGAGCAAGTGAGTACATACGACCCCCGTCTGAGTACACGTAGCAATGCTGCGGTGAGTGGTCTGCATCGTTTTGACATTTTACTGTGTGTGTTTGCATATAGCCAGTCACTAAGCCCTGGTAGCTAGATCCTACTGTGTGTGCTTTATTTAATGATGTCCCTGGACGTTGTTTGTTTGTTTGTTTGTCTGTCTGTAGTTTAACCTCAGGGGTTGATTGATTGTTGTGGTGGAGGAGGACGAAGAGGACATGCTAAATATCTACAGCGATATTCACCCGTGATACGGCTTTTTATTGAACAGAAGTACAGATAAATAATGGTTGTTTTTGTTCGATTAAATTTGGTGTGATGTGAAAGTCGAAGCATGTTTTAAACGTCCACCTGCAGTGAAACAAA
The DNA here is from genome assembly GCF_022577435.1 of Embiotoca jacksoni. Classification (NCBI taxonomy): domain Eukaryota; kingdom Metazoa; phylum Chordata; class Actinopteri; family Embiotocidae; genus Embiotoca; species Embiotoca jacksoni. The sequence goes on along the minus strand of NW_027185229.1, from coordinate 3,486,840 downwards.
CCTGTGCTGTGGCCCTTTGATGTAGTCCAGATTCAACTGTGTCTGTGACCTGATTTTTCTCGTCCTGCACTCAAATAACGTGAAACAAGAAAAAACACAGAAGCTCTGTGATGATCCTGAAGAAGATTCCTGAGTTACAGCTGATATTTTCACTTGTGTGCATTTCTGGTGCAGCACGAATGAAAGCAAGTCAGCCGAGTAGTTTAGGAGTGAAACGTCTAAATTCCTTCACCGCAAGCTCCTCAAATGTGAATGTTTGAACACCGGTTCACATCTTTCACCGTTTTCTGACATTTTCAAAGACCGAGCAGCTAATCGATTAGGACTTAATCGTTAGCTGATGAAAACCCACTCATTATCTATTTGCACTATTACAAGTAACCCCGCAGTACGTACAGCCGACACGTCATCTTCCCATTTTTCTGAGCAGACGGGTGGAGCCGACATGTGACATTCACACTCAGATGGGAATATTTTAACTGGTCACCTGCGCGCTGAGGTACATCAGTTTCCTCCAGCCTGCTCGCCCAGAGACGACGAACCTGTCAGGATCGACCATCAGTTAGTTGTAAAGCTTCCACGCGGCGTTTCTAAATAAAAACGGCTCGGCATCAAAACTACTGTTTTCTTTGTCACTCTGCCTTTCCTGATGGCACACATTATAGAAAACTTGATCTTTCAGCGCCACAAAATGATTTCAACTCGCACTTTAAAAGGTTGTACGACGCCAGCAGTGATGCTGCGGCCTCCGGATCAGAACACAAGTCGAATACTGTTCTTGTCTCGTAACGCTTGTGTTCTGTGTTTGTCGTCATCGGCTTCATCCACACGTCGTAAAACACAGTTGATTTAGATGCCGTCTACTTGGTGATGAAATTATAAGTAATTAAATTAGCAGGTATACAGTAGCTGCACAGTATAAAAAGCAACGACTCAACTAAAACTACTCGGTGAGGTTACTGAAGCTGCTGTACGCTCAGGTTTTAAATAAGTGACTTTGTAAGAAGGCAGCAGGCCTGTTTGTCAACTGAAACAAGTCAAGACAAACACACAGATTGGAGATTGTGATAATAATAAATATCCTGCACACTTTAAACTGTCCTAAAAATATTTTTTTCTTCTTCCTTTTTTTGTTAAACTCAGCCTTCTCAACCATTTCTCCTCTCCTTTCTGGATGATTTATCTCTGCAGTAACACTAACTTTACACCTTTTAAACACAGTATATATATTATGAAGATGGCCAGAATGAATATTAACAGCCAAACCTTCTGTTTTAAAGTGATCATCATTCATTGTTTTCAAAGTAATTTGTTGTTTTTAGTGTATTCAAAAACACATATTTTCTATTCTCTGCTGAGTTTCCGGACCTCACTCTGTTACTTCTGTCTTTCTCACCTTTTTCCTTGTCCTCTGTTGGATGGGACCACTCTGCTATCTGCCACTCACATTAGGAGCTTGATGAGGTATTGTTTCACTCTGTGGTAGAATCACTCTGGAAGCATAAATTAGCGCACCATCACACTGTTGAAGTACGATGTCAAATGTTTGAATAGAGAATGACTTGTGTTTTTAAGTTGGCTGACGATCGGATGGCGCTGGTGTCGGGGATCAGTCTGGATCCCGAAGCTGCCATCGGAGTCACCAAGAAGCTGCCTCCCAAATGGATCGAGGGCGTCGATGAGGTGAACGAGTGCGCTCGGCCCGACCGGTCGTTCCCACCGCAGCTGGTGTCCAAAACAAAGTATTTACATGATTTGTAACCGGTGATCACCGCCTTTCAGATCCAGTATGAAATCACACGGGTACGACAGAAGATGAAGGACCTGGCCTTACTTCATGACAAACACATGAACCGCCCCACACTGGACGACAGTAGTGAAGAGGAGCACGCAATAGAAATCACTACGCAGGAGATCACACAGGTACACAGTGCTGCGATACGCATGCTGCTTATTTTTAGACATTAAAAGATTATTTTTTTTTTACTGACACGTCAAATGGACATTTTCGTTTAGCTTGGAGACAGTGAAGTATTTCTGAGAGCATCGTTTAGTATTGATCCACTGGCGGATGTGAAAATATCTGACAGGAGTTGATGAGAAAGAAGCTGAAAGGGAACATCGCTCTCCCGTGCGAGCTCACAGTTTTTATGGTCGTTGCAGATGTTTCATCGATGCCAGCGAGCCGTGACCGGTTTGCAGTCTCGCTGTGGCCACTGCACCGAGCAGGAGGAGAGACTCCTGAGAAACGTGGTCTCGTCTCTGGCTCAGAGCCTGCAGGACCTGTCCATTAATTTTAGGCACACGCAGTCCGGCTACCTAAAACGTAAGAAGAGTCTCACGCTGTGTCTCTTTTCCTGTTGTTTTACTGCCGACTGAGCGTCGTGTCATTGTTTTATCCGCCAGGTATGAAGAATCGAGAGGAGAGATCAAAGCACTTTTTTGACTCGGGGCCCTTAATGGAAGAGGATGAAGATTTAGCTCTTTATGATAAGGTGAGTGGGTTTTAAAAAGCAATAATTTGTTCAAGCAAACCCAGTGAGAGTTGGACTACATTTTGCAAAGCTGCACTGTGTATGTAGCTCAAGAAAATAAACAATATTACTTATCTCATGAGCACAATTAAGACTTGAAAAATACATAAACATACATTCAGAATCAACGTTTCTACCAATTACTACTGAGTGTACATTTGAATTTAGCATTTATACTTATTAACACCGGGTTTTGTCACTTTTAACTAATACCACTCGAAGACAGGAAGTGGCCTCAATTAGTACCGCTAATATGTGGAGAAATAAAACAAAAACAAAAAAAAGAAATTCATTTGAAAATATAAGCAAACTAAGATGACATTTGAGGACTTAATAAAAACAAGTTTTTAACCTTGTTTCTATATAATAGAAGAGACATTATTACCGTAATAAACATTCAACACCATGGCTGAGAAATGTACCAATGATAACCTCAAAAACAGACAGCTGGGTTTCATACGTCACAAACCGAAGGAGCCGATCCCGGCAACCTGCAGCTTTCTATATCATCCCTTTCTATATCATCCCTTGAGCCTTCACTGCTGTCCTTTTGTATTTATTGCTTTGATCTTTTGTGTTTCAGGGGTTCACGGACGACCAGCTGATGCTGGTGGAGCAGAACTCGGTTATGGTTGAAGAGCGAGAGAGGGAGATCCGACAGATCGTTCAGTCCATCTCGGATCTGAATGAGATTTTCCGGGAACTGGCTGGGATGGTGGTGGAGCAGGTATCTGAAGCAAAAACAAGACTCCCACTCACAGATCAATAACTGACATTTAGGGCAAAGTAAACTCCGCAATCTACAATAAACTGCTAATAACATACCAGAGTATCATTTGTATAAAGTAAATAATCTGCAACAGAGATGATTTTCTTCTCCCTATAATTCCTTGCTTTTCTCCCTCAGGGCACCGTTCTCGACCGAATCGACTTCAATGTGGAGCAGGCTTGTGTTAAAACAGAAGACGGTATGAAACAGTTACAAAAGGTAAACATAATAATGTCTACAAGATATTGAGAGCAGTTCTGTTGTTTTTCCACCTCAAAGAAAGATTATGTTTATTTATTTTTTTTATCTGAAGCACTAATGAAACTCCGCTATAATCAATACATCACAACTCCTTCACAATATCACACATCGCAGCAGAAAACGTTTAAGTGTGAAGCAGAAACAGCAGGAAAAGTTCACTTTTCATCAGCAGTTATTTAACACAGTTTTAATTTGGCTGACAACAATCAGGAAGCTGTAAAATGAGGTTGACATCTGAATATTAAAACATGACACAGAACAGAAACTAAACTCCAAACCACAGAGTCAGAATTAATGTCTGCAATTTTACTGCAAAAAACTCACGTTAAACTTTTAAACAATTTTTGAATAAATCCACTACAAAATCAAACATTTTTAATTACAACAATCGTTAAAAAAAAAAAGAAAAAATCCTGGAGGAAGTGAGTAATGAGGATATTATGACCTGAGTGGGTAAAGGCAAATAATAGAAGAGCTTGAAGAGTCTGGTGAGTTTTTAGAAAGTGAAATCACTTTTCTAAAGTCTTTCAACCTTTAAAACCAGGAAAAGAACACTTTATCACAATATTACACAATATCTAGTCTGACGTGGCTTTTGTTTTCTTTGCAGGCGGAACAGTATCAGAAGAAGAACAGAAAGATGCTGGTCATTTTGATCCTCGTCATCATAGTCATTGTTCTAATTTTTATTCTTTTTGGAACAAAGTTTTAATCATGCATTCCTCCGGCTTTTGTTTTTTCTGTCTGGCTTGTTTGTTGTGCATCTGTGTGGACTTGAGAAGTTGATTCTACTCCAAACGAAGGTGACGGCCTTTCACACCAACCAGGAAACGACAAGAAGAACTGCACATCTTTGCTTTGGTCTTCGTGGTGGTGAAGATGTTTTGGTTGATTTGAACCGAGATAAAACAATCAACAGTTTGTTTTGAGCCGAAGCTATTTTATAAAGCGACTGTCAAGACCGCGCCAGAGATTAGTCGAACCTGACCAACATGTCTGTGTCGTAACAAAACAAAACACTTTGTGGCGTATGAAACTGGAACTACCAGTGTTAAAATGCTAAAGCAGAGCGTTCTCTGTTTAAACTCAAAGCACGAATTGTGATGTTGTGAAAATGCATCGTTTCGGTCTAATTTCATTACAGACATTTTAGTTTGTCGGGGAAATGTGACAAGAATGAATGTTTGTGAAAAAACATGCAGTAAATTACATTTTTTTACTGCAAAATTATTTTCAATTCAACATTACATTTACGTCCTGGCTTAGTATTTTCCCTTAAGAAACACAAGGGGAATGTTTTGTATTAGGGCAGTAGCACATAACAAGAAAGGCCATTCTGTTCCAAAATATTCCTCTGGTTTAAGGACCACTTTATTATTATTATTTTTAAATATCCCTACATTAATAACAATGATACTGAAGTCCTTATTGCTCCACTGTTGTCCTGAGGAGGGTGAACACAGCCACGAACCTCCTCCACTTCATCCTGTAATTTTAAATTCAAACCTGCGTCACACTTTTTCATGAAGTGCTCATTTTAAAACACTTGTTTCTGTTGTCCATGGTCCTTGCAAAAAGTGATACCTTTTCTTTTTAAAAAAAAAAAACCTTGCAGTTTGCACATATTGAGGCCTGGGGGGGGGGGGGGGTTATTGTGTTATGTTATGTTATGGATGTAATACTACTGTCATCTGTATGAGAAAGAAAAGAAGAAAGAATTTATTTATTTTCTAATAACTTCAAATAATCCAGATGTGTGCTGTTTGTGGGAGGTTTGCTGTTGAGTGTATGTGTGGTCTGAACCCAACACTTACTGTCCACTCCACTGAGGAAACTGTGATGTAGTCCAACACTAACAGACATTTGAAGACAACATTGAGTTATTTTTTTTCCCCTTTTTTTTCGGATTAGCCTCATGACATTTCATTTGGCTGTGTTGGAGATTCTTTATATGTTCTTTAAAGATCGATAAACTGAAGTAATGAAGAGCTTTATTCAACATATCTGTACTTGATTCTACACTTTATACACCTGTTAAATCATCTGTGTCATTGATGTGAAGTTGTGTGTGAAAAAAATAGTTATGTCCTCGTGGTACTTCACTTTTCGTATTGTTTATCCAAAACAAGCGGGTGAGGAGACGGCAATGTTTTTTGTTTTTTTTAATAAACCTGGAACATAATGGTGTTTTGTGTGTTTTGAACTGCAGCAAGGTTGAAATTTGATCAATTATTTTTTAATTATTTAGTCATTTTTAAGCAAAAATAGCCAATATATATATATATATAGGTGTTTTTCCTCAAATGTAAAAATTAAGGACTTAAGGAAATTTGAATGTCATCCCTTTAAATTTTCTTTAGATTTGAGTAATCGATAGTAGAGTAATTGTTATGTGCAGGCAGATGACTCAACCGCCTGGTTTTACTCTGCCACACCAAACTCCTGTTAAGAATCAGGTCAATTTAAATAAACAACAACAAGGGAGCAAAAGCCAACAAATAGTGGTTGTAGCTAAATACCTAAACTTCTAGTTTAAGGCTGAAATAATTATTAATTTGATGGTATTCAATACTGCACTTCACTGTATTATGCACAGTGCCCCTTTGAGGAAAACATGTTTTTTTGGTTTAGATTTAGCAGGAATTTCTAACCCGGAAACGGTGTTTTTGTTACATTTCAAAGTAAAAGCCTCACTTTCAAATGTACAATCAAGGCTTAACGACACACACGAATCTCTCCTTTATTCAACTTATAGTGAAGTAATGCATTGAGCCTTTTACAGGAAGTTTAATTCAAATCTTTCTCCGTAAGGTTGAAACTAAAAACCTCCCTCCTGTAACTTGATGCTAATTATGTAGCTACGAGCTAGTTGCGACTCGCTCCACAATGCTGGCGTTTCTCTTCTTGGCCTGGAAGACCACCGAGCTTTTAACGGTGACGACGCCGTTTACACCGCATGAATCCGGCTTTATTTCTACCAACTAAACATGACTTCTTCTGGGCACGAAGACGACCCGTTCCCTGTGGACGACCGCCTGTTCAGCGACACGTTTTCCCAGGACACCGTGTACAGCCTGGTGGGCGAGGAGCTGCGGATCCGACAGCTGTTCGGGGCGAACCTCGGCGTGGCTGCTCGGGTCTGGGAAGCCGTAAGAGCTCACGGTTCAGTCACCTCGCTTCACGCGTAGGTATTACTGCGTGTTGTGCACTGACGTTGTTTTGATTGCGTCCACAGGCTTTACACCTGTGCCGTTACTTCGAGGAGAAACCCGTGCAGCTGACGGGGAAGCGGGTCATCGAGCTCGGAGCAGGCACCGGGGTGGTCGGTATCCTGGCTGCTCGACTTGGTATGTTTATGTATTCAAAGTTTTACTACGACAGACTATCAGGTCCACAAATAATAATAATAATACCAACAAAAAAAAAAAAAGTGGAGGAAGATGTTTTTTTTTAAAATTTTGATAATATCGTTAAAATGTCTCAAATACAGTCAAAAATGTTGAGAATAAAGTTGAAATGTCAAGAATAAAGTTGAAATACCGTTTCAAGAATAATGTCAAAATGTAAAGAACAAAGGCAACATTTCAAGATTATTTATATCAGTCATTTGACAGATTGATTCAGAAAAAAAGTCATAGATTTGAACTTTGAAACTTAAGTTTAACTTACTTAATAAACTAAGGTTTATCTTGCTTGGATAACTAAAGTTTCCCTTCGCGACAAACTATAAACCTCAATAGACCGATGTTGTCTGATTGACACATTGATCAATAAGAAGGAATTAATTGTAGTAGTGTTTTTAATGTTCTAACATGCAGAAATGGTGAAAATAAACAAATAAAGAGAAACCCTTGAATGAGTAGTGTGTCTAAACTTTTGACTTTTTCTTTCAGGTGCAGATGTGACTCTAACAGACCTCCCTATGGCTCTTCCACATCTGGAGGCCAACGTCTCTGCTAACAGGCCCTGCGGCGGTTGGCCTTCCTTCCCTCCCGCTGTCCGACCACTTTCTTGGGGCGAGGACCACATGAACTTCCCCTCCGACTGGGACCTGGCGCTTTGTGCAGATATAATTTACCTGCCAGAGACGTACCCACTGGTCGTGGAGACACTAGCTCATCTGTGCAAGAACGGTGCCTTCGTGTATCTCTCATCCAAAATGCGAAAAGAGCATCAGACTCACGTTTTCTATGAGGAGCATCTAGCGAGCAGATTTAACGTGGCGCTCGTGCATCGTGATGACAAACAAAACAATAATATCTACAGAGCTTCTTTAAAAACAGACCAGTGACAGCAGGAGAAAGCTGCTGGAGGACTGCGACTGTGCAGATCAGAGTGACAGCAGTGAAAAATGCACCACAATCAGAAACAACAGCTTTATTTATGTATTTATACTGTGTCTGTTATGCCGTCTATTTTCAGTCACTTCAGAAATCTGTGATATCCTGTTAATATCTCACTTGTTACAACTCCAATTGTGTTTTTTACAATAAATATTTTAACGTGGTTACAAGTAAAAAAAAAAAAAAAAATTAAACATGTCACGTGTCTTTAATTAGTCCTCTGACTGTTTGACAGTGGTCTTAAAATTTGTGATTTTAGATGTTTTGTCAATAATGATAAAAAAATAATCTGTAGTAGGAAGTCTAATGGCACTGATGCACGAACTCTCAGGGTGATTCAGATCAGCCGTATCCTGCAACACCTGCAAGATTATTTTCTTATGTGGCAGTCGGTGTCAATTAAATCTGATCAAAAGACATCCACATCGTCCTGATAAAGCAAACTAATTGTGTAAAACTTTGATTGTTGCTGCTTTTTAAAGATTATTCAAGGTGTTTGAAAAATAGTTGGAATTTTAGAGCAGGTTTTTTAGGAGCTTTGAAATATTACCGGCATCCACTGACTCAGGGTGCACATCCCTGACCATCAGCAACATCACTGCAACAGAACTTGCGCAGACTGTGAGCAGCATCAAAGTACATGTGCATGGAAATATCACCCTCTTGGTCTATATGTCCTCACTATTCAATACAATATTGTTTTGATTAAGTTATATAAAACCCCCAAAACAAAATCGATCCCATCCCAAACTACTGTGTCAACACCAACAGATTGCCGGCTGTCTGTGCTTCATCCCGTCTCTCCTGCACTCTGCTGATGTACAGACTTTCTGTTCAGAAAAGGAAAGCCTGTTTGTTACGCTGGAGAGTTTCAGAGAAAGGGAGACGACCCGGCGGCTGCCCGTCGCTCCCGCGGCTACAATTCAGCCGACAAAACAACAGATCCCTATCTCTGCGTGCAGAGTCTGCTCGCCGTCGCGCCCACCGCCTCCCACGCGACCGTCATGCAAAGGAAATGTCCAAATTACATTTGCAACAAAAATTCTTCACTTGACATATATTGACATATTTTATAATAAATAGCCTTTAAAACTACTGTAGATTTCAATACACTAAAGTCAACTTTACCTAACACTCGACGGTGTGTTTCTGCTTCAAACCTTAATCTATGTTACTTTTTATTCATGTTGCACAAACTTCGGACCCCCATTTAGTCTTTAGTTTTATGTGAGTCTAGAGGGCAGTGATGGTAATAAAGAAAAACTGATCAATAACTTCCTCCACTGTTTAAACTGGGCATACTGGCCTGCATGAGCTTTGAATGGCGAGGTGGGTGTGTGTGTGTGTGTGTGTGTGTGTGTGTGTGTGATAGAAAAGTGGGAGGGGGACTGAAAACCGGTGTCCTCTTAAAACTAGTGTCCCTGTTCGGACTTCATTAGACCTCAAGTCACTGTACGAGCAGCCGGGACAAAAATTTGAAGAAAAAAAAAAAAAAGCAACTGAAGGTATGTGTTCGCTGTTTTAGATATTTTTACATAAACAGACGCTAAAAGTATTACATTTCTGGTGAAACTCTTATGAACTTGTTTTCCTAGAGCAAATTTATGGGACATTTAATATTAATGAACTCTTTTGTCTGTTTTTAAAATCATAACATTTTAGGCAATCTAAGAAAATGCAGACAATATTTATAAGTATTTTTCTTTTTTCCATTCAGATCTGTGGATGAGACCAAATGATGGATTTCTGGTCTGAGAATCAGGGACATTCGCATCTTTACTCCAAATTCGGGACCGTTCCTGGGAGAAACTGTACACATAAGTGAGTTGAACGCTTCTGTCTTTTGATGATGAAAGAGTTTGCTGCCATTTTTTGACATATTCAATCTTAGTTTGCACCGTCCAGTTTAAAAAAATCAACTCTTCTGGGTGAGAAAAAAACTTGCTTGCAGTTTTTTTGCAACACACTATTTCTACTTAATAAATATGTGCTTTGGAGTGTACAGATATGGTGAAGTATTTACACTAGTACTGGTGACATGTTTATCAATTGCTCACACTTGTTTCCACCGTTTCACCCACAGCTATCATGACAGACATCAGTCATCCCATTATCCGCTATATTACGGGGAGCAGCAGGATCAAAGCAGGGACTCCAGTTACTGGACTTTACCCGGATCAAGAACGGCAGGAGTCCTACACGAGTACACCAACTGGACGGACCCAGAGATGAGCGCCCCTTCATCTTCCCATTTCCCCTTCATTCTGGACCGCCACCCTCAGCACCACCAGGACCTGGGAGACTATCAGTCACAGGAAGCCAGAGACAGAGAGTGGACACCAGCTCACCGAGCCCCGAGGGACTACGACAGAGGATTTCCGAGAGAGGGGTGGCAGAGGAGGTGGGAGCCCTGCAGCCCGGTCCACTACAACAGGGAGGTTCCTGCTAAGAGGAGCGACAGCAGCTACCGAGAGCTGGAGGCTTGGGCAGCTCGGTACAGTCACTCACTGCCGAGGAGACGACGGATAGAGGCGGAGTTAAGAGGAGCCTCACAGGGGCTGGTGGAGAGCAGCCGGGCTCCGGAGAGGGACAGCCGGGCTCCGGAGAGGGACCGCCGGACAGGGACGGATCCGCAAGTGGCAGCACTGCAACACATCCAACAATCTGCGAGCATCAGACGGTCCGGGCTGTGGGATAGAGAGGGCCGACAGCACGCTCCAGCCTACTATCCATCACAGGCTCCTGCCCCCGACGCAAACCACACGCTGGACATGAAGGAAAACGCCGGCTACCAAAGGAGGACGTTCAGCCAGCCTCCTGGTTATATTCCTCCTCCTCCTTACAACAGCCCACACAAAAGTTCCCATGTAATGCACCGTGACACCAGTTGGGAACCGGAGCGGAAGAGACAGACCTACTGGTCCCAGTCCATGCCGAGGAAGCGGGACGTCCCCGTAGATGTGCAAGATCAACAAAAGACAGGGAAACAACTTACAAAGCCAGGGGAGAGTAAAACCTGCACAGAGGTTGAATGGTTGAAGCACCGAAGACAGGCAGCGGACGCTTTACAGGCCGGCAGTCCCATCAGTGTCCAGAACACACGGCACGCACAGCATGAAGGGATGCCGTCTCTGCAGCATCCACAAGCAGTTCAGCACCCAAGAATACTCCAGGAAACATCCTCCAAGGTCATCGAAGGAAGGAAGTTCAGGCTGAACAAAAAGACAGGCGGGATGACCATATTCTGCCTGGTGTCTCGAATAGCGGGCACCACCGAAACTCCATCTTTACCGCTCTACACGTCCCAAGCAAACATCCAACGCACAGAAACAGGAGTGGTTCCTGAAGGTGTCGGGGACAGAGGTGAGGTCAGCGAAACGCACAAGCTCGCAGACGAAGTGGACTTCAGAGCACCAACACTCGCAGAGCCGTCGCATACTTCAGACGTGAGAAACATCGCAGGCAAACAGAAGGAAACGCCGGTCTGCACGGAGAAGGAGATACCTGCAGATAATCTGCCAGACAAAGCAGAGACGGATGACGTGTCACCGGAAAAAGAAAACACAAGCGATGCTGATTCTGCGGTGCATCCCGTGTCTGTCAGGTATCCTTTGTGGAGGCAGCCGAGTTTCACCAGCAAGCCTGAAACTGAGACTTCCTCCACATGTTGTTTGAAGGTAAACGGCGATGAAGATGAATCAGAACAAAACGGACACGATTCTGCCGATGTAAGTAGTGAACCGATGGATATTGAGGTAAGGTTGGACGTGGAAGAGGACACGGAGGACAGTAAAGGTCTGCTGGTCATCGACACAGCATGTGTCGTTGTCAAAATGGAGCTGATCCCGTCACCCAAGAAACAGCACGTCCACTATTTAGACTCCACGGCACAGGACGAAGACAGCGCACTTAATATTCAAACAAGTGATTTAAACTGTCAGGTAAATCAAGATGTGACAACTGAGCAAAACGCAGTAGTGATACCGTTAACGAATGAAAGTCCGCAGTCGGATTTAGACCTGGGACTTTTGGAGAAAGAGGAAGACGAGGAAGAGAGTGAAATCTCTTTACCCTGCATGTCGTCTTCTCCGGTTTCCGAGAGGGAAACCTTGGAAGAGCGCGCTGAGAGGATCCTGGGAATCTCTCTGAAGGACTGCGTCACTGAGCAGCAACCTGAAGATGTCACGTCCTTCCTGGATTCGTGCATCGAGGACGAGGAGGCGGACGCTCCTCCGGTAGAAAACGAGATCCATGACGCAATTAAACAAACTCCAGAGGAGTCAACTCAGGAGGAACGGTCACAGAATCTGTCAGAGGTTGTGCAAGCAGAGGACGCCGTGTGTTCAGCAGACGGAGATCAGGTGACACGTGAAGATGGTGAGGACTTTGCAGGATCTCAGCAGCCAGATATGTCCGAAGCAAATGACGTCTACCAAGAACTCGAGTCGGACACCGAAACTTTAAACGCAACGGAAACAACTGAGGATCCTCTGCTTGAATCCTCAGGTGAAAAAGGCGCAAGTGAACCTTCTGACCTCTGCAATACATCTTCGCTTTCAGCTTCTGATCTTACACCGACCTTGTACATCTCAGGGTCAAACCTAGAGGAAGGTCCTGATCCTGAGCTGGCTGCACTTAATACAGTTGCAAACCTCGCTCCTCATCCTGAAACCTCCTCCCTTCCTCAGACACCTCCTCCTCCTCTTGATTTAGTAGATCCGTTGTTTGGTGCTGAGGACCAGGACATACGTAATGAAACATCGCATCAAATTGAAAACGAGGTCGACATCGAGTCTCCTGATATGACAGAGGAGGCGTTGCCACAGCAACAACTTGACTGCGAACAACCGGACGACGCCGCTTGTGTTGCTGAAAAGCAACAAACAGAAGAAGCTGAAAAGCAACAAACAGAAGAAGCTGAAAAGCAACAAACAGAAGAAGCTGAAAAGCAACAAACAGAAGAAGCTGAAAAGCAACAAATAGAAGCTGAAAAGCAACAAACAGAAGAAGCTGAAAAGCAACAAACAGAAGAAGCTGAAAAGCAACAAACAGAAGAAGCTGAAAAGCAACAAACAGAAGAAGCTGAAAAGCAACAAACAGAAGAAGCTGAAAAGCAACAAACAGAAGAAGCTGAAAAGCAACAAACAGAAGAAGCTGAAAAGCAACAAACAGAAGAAGCTGAAAAGCAACAAACAGAAGAAGCTGAAAAGCAACAAACAGAAGAAACTGAAAAGCAACAAATAGAAGCTGAAAAGCAACAAACAGAAGAAGCTGAAAAGCAACAAACAGAAGAAGCTGAAAAGCAACAAACAGAAGAAGCTGAAAAGCAACAAACAGAAGAAGCTGAAAAGCAACAAACAGAAGAAGCTGAAAAGCAACAAACAGAAGAAGCTGAAAAGCAACAAACAGAAGAAGCTGAAAAGCAACAAACAGAAGAAGCTGAAAAGCAACAAATAGAAGAAGCTGAAAAGCAACAAATAGAAGCTGAAAAGCAACAAACAGAAGAAGCTGAAAAGCAACAAACAGAAGAAGCTGAAAAGCAACAAACAGAAGAAGCTGAAAAGCAACAAATAGAAGAGGCTGACGAGCAACCTGCGAGGCTTTTGGAGCAAACACCTGAAACATCTAAAGAAAACGCCAAAGACGTCGACATTGTGCAGCAACAACTGGAAGTTGTCCGATCAGAGGATGATGTGACCGAAGAGCTACAACCAACAGAAGTCAGTGAGGATCCTACCGAACCTTCAATACACACATCTGTAGACAAACTTTTCCATCAAGACTTTGATTATGACCAAGAGCAGCATGCTTTTTGCACAAAAGAAAGTTACATGACTGAAGACCAATCACAAAACCCCCCAGATGAGCTTCCTGCAGGTCTGTGGGAAGAAATAATAAACAACAACAACGCTACAGACTCTCAAACTCAAATAAAGACTGATATTTTGCCGGACGCTGAAGCCTCTGATTCCCCTCCTCCCTCAGCTTCAGCCTGTGAGGCGTCTCAGTCACCCCTCGAGCTTCTTTCTCCTCCACATGAGTCAGACACAGCTCCTCTTTTGGACACACGTCCTTCACCTCTAAATCCTGACATCCCACGAGCTGTCCCTCCTCCTCTTTTTCTTGACCCCTGTGAAGAACCCCTTCGCTTCTCATCTTCCTCTCCCTCTGATTCACCGCCGCTGCTTCCTCCCAGCTCTACTCCTCCACCTCGAGAGGAGAGTGTTTCGCCGGACTTCCCACCATCTGCTGCGCTCAAAGCAGAGCCGCGGTATCCGGAGTCCTTGTGGGACGTGGTGAACCGCATCAGGAAACACACGGCGCCGGACTCCGAGAACGAAGAGGAGGAGGTGGGCGAGCTGTGGGATCCAGAGAACGGAGGCGAGGACTCGGGGTGCCTCGATGTGGGAGAGGACGTGAACTCTGACGGGATGGTCTTTGTTGACGCGGAGCAGGAGGACGTTTCAAAGGACAGTGTTGAGACGGGACAAATGCAGCAGCAGCATCACGAGGAGTCAAGTGGACACGCCGATGAAGACACGCTGTCCTGCAGCAGCGTCAGCAGCCACAACTCCGGAGACACTGTTATCGTAGCGGATGAAGACGAGGAGGAGGAAACGACACTCGATGACGTGACGGATGACGTGAATGAGGAGGTTATCAGAGCCGAGGGAGACCTCTACTGCTCTGCTGAGGTAAAAGATGAAAGTGCAACTGAGGGAAACGAAGAAGAGGAGGAGGAGGAGGAGGAAGATGGAAACTGACACCGTCTGAGGTCTCAGATGTGGTTGAAGGTTGGTACAATATATTAAACATCTAACAACAGCTGACTGGCTATTGTCCCTGATCATAAATGAAAGTCGATGGCATTTTGTAGTGGATATTTTCACAGAGGCTAATTTCAGTGTAATTTTAGAGTTTTTATTTTTAATGGCCGAGTAGTGAAAACAAATACACGTGACGTAATCACTGTTCTTATAGAAATGTAGGAATTTTGACATCTGACAAAATATCTCAAACAGCTCTATTTATTTTACAAAACTATTCTTGTAAAGCAGGTTTGGTTTAATTGGTGCTGATTGCTATGTATATAGAAGATTTTATTTAGCTGTGAGATAATGGAAGTAGATTAAACTGTAGAATGTGTTATTTGGTGTGATGATATTTCTGGCAAAAAAAATAAGCCATTGGTGTGTATAGTATGTCAATAAATAAAATCGGGAGTGCTTTCACAAAAATATTTCATAGTGTCTTTTTAAAGTCATCCTTTCTCAGTGACAGTTTTTTCATCTGCTGTTTTCAAGGTCATGAATTTTTTATTTCTACAAGTGTTTAAAAAAAAAAAATAGAAATGTAAAAAAATTGGATCGTTCACGACAACTGGAGAAACTCACCTGCAGATGAAGATATGTCATGAAAGTGAGAGCTCTGGAACAGCTATTAAATGGACGTAGTGGTCACCTAATATTATATTAATATAAGGCCATGAATAAGCTGAATATTTTCTTTGTGATAATATTTTTTTGTTAAATATTCTATTTCTCTAATGGTCTTCCTGTAAAAAAAAAAAAATTACTCTAAATATGTCCCAATAAAAAAAAGAGCTTCTCTCATCTCATCAAACATCTATTAACACAAGAAATTAATTGGTGGAAATATGTGTATTTACATGTAAAAAAAAATGCTAATAATTAATTACCTGCCTTTCAAGATTTTTATTGCTTGATGAGTGCTTTTTTACAATAATTAATTTACTGACAACAACAGGCAACACTATTAAAACTAATTCCACAGTAAAATATCAAAAGTCAATTGCTGGTTCTGATTATCTGTCACCTTGTTAGATATTTATGTGCAAACATCAAAATATTTAGGTATAAAATATCATGATTTAAGTGATTAATGACTAAAGTTTGATAACTTTTCCGTTTCAAAATTACAGCCTTACGTCGTGTCAATGTTGTACAAATATATTTCCACTGATCGAAGACAAAACAGATTCAGAAATCTTACAAAATGTATATATATATGTATATGTATATATATATATATATATATACACATATATATATATATATATATATATAAAATCTCAGGAGGACGTTCACAACAGTCACATTTTCACATAAATGACCCCAAAAATACTTCCTGGCTTTTTTCTACATCGGCAGCAACACTTCATGTCGACTGTGAGTGGAACAGCAGAGCTCACTTTTCTCACATGTACGACTAAACTTTACTCTGGATGCTCAGAATCAAGTGAAAGTTTCACCTGCAGGAATATTAGTGCGATTAAGGATTCTGCCTGCGCATGAAGGTAAAACTGACCAAACTATTTAACACTTTCAGGAATACTTATTTCTGTTTTAAATCAGGAGAGCAGCAGGTCGCAGCTTTTTTGTTTTTCAGAGCAGATTCCGGCAGTTTTCATGTGTCAAACACTGAAACAAAAATGAAATACCTGGGAGTGTTTTAAAGTCACTTTAGCTACCAAGTTTCAATTCAAAGTTCCCAATGAAGCACCGAGTGAATTTTGAGTATTCAGAAACTTAAAAGTAAATTAAAAGGCTCCATCAGCCCACGTCAGCAGCGATGGTTGTAACTTTACATCGGACTCTTTTTGGACTCGGATATGAATTTTAGTTCCATGATGAATTCCAAAACAAATGAAGACGTTTCCATTATTGATCAAACAAAGTGACCAACAGTTTGTATGTTGTAATTTGTCAGTAACAGGATGCAGCGCTGAGAGGACTCCACTGATGATGGAGGATTGAATCGTGTTTAACTACCTAAAAAAAACACATTTGTTTGTCAACAAAGACAGAGAAACTAGTTCCTATACACACACATATATATATATACATATATATATATATATATATATATATATATGATTTGACATGAAACACTTATAAATTGCGGCTTTTCACTTTTTAGATTTATTTAAAAGAATAAAAAAAGGGAACATCAGTTATTCCTGTGATTTTGGAAAGCTCAATAGAAGCTGTTGAGCTTTAAGAGTTTAATTGTGAATGATTTAAGGACCACTTGACCAACTTCAACCTGACCTGACAGTGAATCCTTTACGGGGTGGTCTGACTTAGTATTGACAAGTGTAATAACTTATAAAATATAAACAAGTGTACAAATGATGACACGAGATCAGGCTAAAATAAATTGGCAAAGTGGTCCTTACATCGTCCATGCTCAGAGGAAAGAAGACTTCTCATTACAAGGCGGATTTCCATAAGGACTTGTGTGTATCTTTTACCACTCTCCGGACACAAACAGGTCCGGTCTCCGGGTCCGGCTGAGGCGACGCGATATCAAAGTTCATCGCGGGGCATTTCTAGAGCGTGGTCGCAGAGGTCTGCAGAGGACAAGGAGACGGTGAACGACGTGGAGTCGCTGCAGCAGGACAACAGAAATGTTCAAGATAAAAACCTACCTGTCCGTTTGCTGCAGAGTTTGTCTTTGACATTATCCGTTTCATGAGCGAAGAATTCAATGACTTCATCTTCATGCTGTTCAACTATTGTTTCACACTGGAGAAATAAGACAAACAGTTCTCAGTATGAGTGACAGTTCATCGGCCTCACCAGTGACACTAAAAGTTTGTTACTCTGAATTGCGCAGGACGGCTGCACACAAAACCACCGTACTCACTGCAAACTTCAAGCTGGCTGTCACTCGTGAATCCAGCGTGGCCTCCGAGAGGTCCATGGCCTCGCCGCTCCGAGACTTGATCCTGATGTAAGACTTCCTGTTTGTGGAGGCGTCCGTGTGCTCGCCGTAGTCCTCCATCCGCTCACACACACTCTCCATCAGGTCCAGGAGGTTTCCCTCCGAGCGCGCCAGAGGAACCTGGTGGCACCACAGGCCAAATTAAAGAAGATCAATCAATCAATGAGGCTTTATTTGTATGGCACTTTTCATACATATGTCCTGTATTACAAAGTGCTCTACAATACAAAACAAAATATATAATAAATAATTACATCATAAAGAACAGAATCAGTAAGAACCGGGGCAGAGGAACTCAGGGAAAGCTCATGAGGAAACACCAGAGGTAGAATTCAAACTTAACCAAAACACTCAAATAAAGTATACGGTCATGCTAAGTAATAAAACCATCAAATATGTCAAAATAAATGATCAAATAACTCAAAAGAATTTACATAAATGTGAAATTAAATATCTAAATAGAGTAAACAACTACATATATAAAGAAAATCCAATTAAAATGAAATAAAAAAACTAAATCAGATAGACCAAGAAGTAAAATCAGGTAATATGTATAAATAGATAATTGAATAAACAGAATAAAGAAAATTCAGGGAAAGAAAAACCCTTCAAACACTACGATGCTTTCTTCGGCCCTCTAGAGACATGGAGTATAAACATTAAACGATGCCTCGCTGCAGGTTTTTGTTTCTCTCCACTGAAACTAAACACCAACACTGAAAATCATCCTCAGTTTAAATGATCCCTCACTGCTGTCACGTTTTACAACCATCTGATTAAATTCCCTTCATGCCTCGTTGAACTAAATCAGTCCAGCACACATGTTTACATCCTGATTTGAAGCAGTCAGAGCTGCCGTGATGCAGCCTGCAGCCTGCAGAGGGCGCTGGACCCCGGGACGACGTGGCTGACTCCCACCTCTCTGATGGACTGGCTGCCGTCCGGATTGATCCTGAACGATCCGGTCTGGATCATTTTCTTTGGGTCCACCTGGGAGATGGCCCACTCCATCTCATCCACCAGAGCCCTGCAGGCTGGGAGGGCAGCGGAGGACACACGGACACGGGGACACGGACACACACACACACACACACACACACACACACACACACACACACGTTAGGACTGCGCTGTGTTTGCCGTGCACACTGTGAAGAGGACAACGCTGTCTCTTACCTCCGCATCGGATGTCCTGTCCCTGTCTGGCCGCTTGGCTGCAGCTCAGGAGGAAACACACAACCCCCCACGATGCGAGCAGGAGAGCACCTTCCCTCATTTTGCGTCTGGACAAAACACAGGCTCGGGAATAAGTGAGCAGGTCCCCTCTCGGCCTCCGTTAGCGTCAATAATCTCTCCATCCGGTAACCGAGACAAAAACCGCAGTTCAAATAACTTTTCATTCATCTTACCTGAACATAGCAGCAGTGTTTCGTGGACCACCGTCACCGCTTTTTCACGCTGTTTCATCACACTCGGTGAAATGTGGTGACGTAGCAACGGACGCGCCGGACGGGATGTTGAGCGCGAGGCAGGTCGAACAGCGCCCCCGCGTGGCCGGGAGGGGTCACGCGGCTCCGCAGTTAACGAGGCAACCAGAGGACGGAAGCGTTGCTCAAAATAGTCCAACGCAACAGGGACGTTGACGTATTTTTTTTTTTTTTTCATTTAAATTTGTTTGCGTGGTAATAAAAAAAAACAATTTTAAACGCATTTGTGTGTCTTCTTTACACAGACTTTAGCCTAAAAGTTAGCCTCGCTAACCCCAGGGTAACTTAGCGCTAGCACACGTCTCCATGGTAACACTCGGTGACACCAGCTGACCAATAATACAGGAAAAAGGTCACGCATATATTAAATGAGGAGGGATAGAGAGGGATGAGAAATAGTTTTTCTCAAATATATTTATGAAAAATACTCCAGGCATGAATTTAATTTCTTATTCACTAAAAGAAGACTAAATAAAAATGCCGATTTTAAGCATTTTTTAGGTTTTTATTTAACAACAACAATATTCAAATATAAAACACCAATGGCAGATCATTCAGAACAGTAGACCTGAGGACGAAGAAGCAGAAAACCAGCCTTCCTTAAGGTCTGAATACCGTATCATACTGAAAGATTTCAATAATTTAGAAATAACTTACAATACAGTACAGCAAAAGTTTTCTGTCCGGACATGAAACCAGGTTTCCCAAAATCATGATAATGTTCTTTACAATAAGATTTGACACATAATGCAGCAATTAATACAAATATGGTACATGTGCAGCCATTTCCATGGTTCTAACTTATAGTTTAACTACATAAATATGGAGATATGTCAAGTGAATTTTGCATAAGAGACCTGCACCCAAAATCAGCTACCTGCTTTGAATCCATTTTCTTATATGATCCCATCAATGGTCCTCCAAAGTAATAATAATTCTAATAATAAAGTAATCAAAAAGCTTAAAGTGTCAATTTTTATGCTTTTAGTTACCCCTTGGCCCATTTCTTTTGTAAGTGCTGGTTCATACATTAAACAGAGTATAGTTTGCTAGAGATCCTATGAATGAGGCACATTGGTGAACACAGGAGGCACCGTGGTCGTCTGCACATGAATTATAACACAGTACGAGTGAGGTTTGATATTTGGTCAAGGGAAAGGTTTGGTTTACGAAACAGTCCAAACCAGCGGCGCACAGTCAAACCTCTCAAGCATTTCATGAGGGGTTTTTGTAGTTGTTTGATGTTATTATTTATTACAATGTCCTGTCTTTTTGTCACGTCTTCTCTGTACTGTATCTTCTGGAGAAAACTGTTTTTGTAAGGCACCAGAATATAAACAAGTATCAAAGTGCCACAATAAGATACATTTTCTCATATTTAGCCCTCGGTTGTAATGTTAACACTCATCCTTGACATTTTAAACAGTCAAACTTGTTCAAGTTTTTGTACAATTACAAACTCTCTCGGCACCAGATTCCAGTAACAAAAATATATTTTCCAGGACACGTTTCATGCTGTTACCCACGATGCATCTCACCTCACCAGTTCACCTCAGCTGCCACTGTTTTTCTCTCCATCCATTTCAGAATTTAAATGTCGTATTTCTCTGTAACAAAATGCACTTCTGCTCACATTTGGCTTAATCCAAAAATAAAGGCTATATGCCTATCTCCCCAAAAGGCCAAAGCTAAACAAAATAATAAACTACATAGATATAGCATTTATAAAAAAAAAACTATAAACTACACATAAATAAACAAATCTTTAAACAAACTGATCTAAAGTTAACTGAAAAGGAAAATAAAAAGGAAAAAGGACATAAATAAAAATAGAACATACTAAATTGTTATATTGTAATATATATATATTCAGTGAGAGCATCAGCTTCAGCATAGATCCATTTTCTACTGAATTCAATAAAATGGAAATGTAAACATAAACTGAAAAATGTGCACATAAATTATCATATAGCTCAAACTAAGTATTTTTTGGACTCCCTGAATCCCTGGCGTTAGCTAAATGAATGTAATTAGTTTTGATTTCCACACAAAGGTGTACATCTCCAAAAGCAAATGTAGAACTCGTGTTTTTTTTTTTTTAAAGAGAGTGACATAAAACTGCCATTCTTTAAAAAGGGTTAAGTACAAATCAATATATAAATTATGATAATTTAGTAGGCTGACGTTAATATCAAAATGAACATCTTTATTTTAGTTTTAAATAGAATAATGGAAACATAATGTAGCAGCGTTGGTGTTTAAATTAATCAAAGTGTTCACATCTGATTTGTTTTTTTACCATCTACTAATATTATTTCTTTTCTTTCTTTTTTTTTAAAAAAAGTTTAAAATGGCAAAATACATGAATAATAAAAACTAGGCGCCCTTTCACCTAGTGGCTATAAAAGAGGTACAAATTAGTGCACCAATGTTTGAATTTACAACTCTGGAACAATTTTTTTTTTTGGTATTGTCAGTTTATGTTTTTGCAGTTTGTGACTGGAAACTACAACTATCTTTTCTTAGATCATATAGTTTTTACTGTGTCACAGTCACAGTTCAGACATGTCTCCTTTTCAGAGCCCAGATATTTATCCAGCTTTTAAATATCATTCCTCTGCAGCATGTTTCTATCCAAGGCTGCTGAGACATTTGAAAACATCTATCAGTGATACAAACATCATCTACTTGTGTGCTATAAGGACACTTTAAAACACGTTAGGCACCGAGAGGTGACGACGAACACGTACTGGCCGAGCTTCAGTGGTCCCACGCTTCAGTCAGGTCAGCTGACCGGGGGGGGGGGGGTGTCTACTGTCCCCTCACTGTGTCCTTCTATCTCTCAACCAGGTCATCAGTGTCCATATCGTTCAGTAAGTACATGTCCGTGTGACGTGACGGTCCTATGTGCAACTGAAAGAGAGAGAAGACATTTCATTATTAGTGAGAAACGTCCACAGCCGGTTAAACTCATCACATAAACAGTTGAGCATGATTTCACCAGCCAAGAGGACAACTTCAATTTTAAAAACAACCATTTGTGTGTTCGCAGAAAATTCAAGGTCTAAACTACACACACACACACACACAACGACTTGCTAAGTACACAGATTGAGCTCATTGTGACGGCGTCTGTGTTACTGCAGCTCATTTTCTGTCACATTACATATTTCGTTATTGGAATATTAAGAGAAAATCTCAGGAATTGGCAGATAGCAAGATGATAAGCAAAATTAAATATTTACTTCAAAACATCAAGATCAACACCCTGTTTTCATTTGATTATTTTATAATTACAGATTAATTAACGGTGCTCACCTTGGGTCAAAGTGTTATTTTCCAAACTCAACTTTCCTCATTTAATCCTGGAAAGTCCTGAAAAAAAGCCTTTCTATTGTCTAATGTACTACGAGGGAAGTTAATGTGACTTTATGTTACATGTTGTCAACAAAAACTGGAATAATTTGTGTTTAAACAATGTTTTAACAATCCTTTTTCCATATAATTTTTCCATTTTGCAACTTTCAAATTTTAGGTTTTCTCTTAATTTAGATTTTTGTTCTATATATAAACCTTCAGTGCAGAATTTTTGTCTCTGATTCTGCTGTAGCTTCTCGTTGTGGCTGTAAAACTGATCAATTGTGGTAATAAAAGGAATCAAAACCCCTGTGAAATGACTCATTTCACTATCTTATGAAATACAATCAGTCTGATAACATTTGGAAAGTCTATGTTAGCCACATGATTGAATTATTTTATTTATTGTCTTTTAAGTTTGAACCAGAAGTCTCTGGTGAGAATGCTCAGTACGCATTCAGTGGGAACGTCTCACCAGACATCAGATGGTAAAAACGCCAGAGAGATTTATCTGGCACTTATTGGCTTAAACCACATTTAGTAAACTTGTTTAGAGAGGGTGTTCATGTACATGTAAGAGTCCCACTCGAAAGGTTTAAACTAAATTAGCAGTTAAAAACACAAAGATCACGAGTCCTTCTGGAGACATTCGGACAGAAGACGCCAACAAAATGTCCATGTATCCATAACTTGCATTTATTTTGGACACATGGTGTGCTTCATCCAGCAGCAAAGAACAGACATTTTTTTCAATCAATCCCAAAGAGCAGAAGTGAGTGCAGACATTACTACATTGACGTTCCCTCTGTCACAAATGTGCGCTTGTCATATCGAGGTATTCGTAATCACACCGTATGAGCCTGAATTTTTTTTTTCATCACCTCTATGAAAACTTATGAGAACTCTGAACCAGAGTGCTGAAATTGTACCGGATCCACCGTACCAAAAAGAACATTTAAAATTAGAACAACTTCTGACAGAAACTGAGACCTGAAACTGTGTTTGTTGTATGAATGCTGCGCTACAGTTCATTTCCAGTGTATTAAACAGTCATTATGTACATCCAACTTAGGCAATATTGAGTCAGGTGCTTTAGTAGATCTCTGTTTAGTAAAGTATGCACAGTTTAACTTTAAAATTCAGTGTTTTTGTGTTTGCTGCTTTCTGCTCTGTCAGAGTATAGTGTTGGGAATCAACTTCCTGAAACACTGAAGATATTTTAAAAAGACATGACGTCCTTCAATAGTAAAACTGATTTGGGAAGTAAGTATTGTTTCCACTTCCCACAATAGCTTTGCTGCCTTACCGGGTTAAAAGTAAAATGGTTTATTTCCACATCAGGCTACTGTTCAGATTATTTTATATTCAGTCAGATTTAGAGACTGATAAAGACTGACAGTGTGAAAGCTGAGTGGATAATACAGACACAACAGAAAGCTAAAGAGGAAAGGATGGCACTTAATGATATAATATAATGCTAAAAAAAAAACTTTCTTCCTAAATAGCATTGATTTGTTTTGGTTTTTCTTGGTTAGGTTTTTTTTTTTTTTTTTTTTTTATAAAAACAGCTCATGTAATCATAGTTTAGCTAAAGGATTTTAAAAATATATATATAAAAAAAGTAACTAAATAAAAACTAGCAAATGGAAAATTAGCAATGCTAGAAAAACAAACATTTTCCTTCCCAACGTTTTCTCCCTGCCATCAACTGACGACTTTAAACTGTTCACAGGCAAAATAAACCTTCACAGTATAACATTAGGAGGGGTTCAGGTCACTGTGCAGAGTGCAGGACTCTGGAGCTTCATTACATATAAATGCATCTCTATTTGAATACTTGATGACTGTATTTTATTCTAAGCTCTGGAACGACAACATGTGCAGGTCACAGTTGGGACGGAGTCGTATGCTGTACAGCCTGTAAAAGCCTTCAGACACAGACGTGTGATTATGGGTTTTAGAAATAAACTGGACTCCCTCTGTAATTGTTTTGACTTCTTCATGGCATTCACAATAATCCTCACTATCATATTTTTATTCAAACACAAAAGCAAATCTTTCACATCTCTCTGCATAGCAGTTTTAAATATCTTCCTGTGAATTTGTCAGAAATATCAACCACATTGTAATAGAACAAATATAATCACAATACGTTTCCAACATCGCTATCATGTGTCTGTCAACATCGTATATCCTAAAGCTCTGCAAAAACATGTGTGATAAAGACGTTAAGTCTGGTTAAAAAAATAAATAAAATAAAATAAAAGTATTTTACAAATAACCACTTTCCACCACAGCTCTGACGGCTGAGAAGGATTAAAGCAACTCCTGCACACTGCTAAAAACGATTAAATTGCATTTATCTGATGAGCTCACTTCAACTGGAGTCTCTGGCGTCCTGATCACTGAGGCACTAAAATAAGTTTTGAGAACGAAGCTGCAATCCTTTTAAAAGCGGAGCAGTTTGCTTCATTAATTATCTGAACTCTTCATGAGTCGGCTCCACACCAGGTCAATAAACAACAAGGTGACTTTCGGACAGTAATGCTCCTCCATTCAAGACAATTTTTGCAAAATGTGACCTAACAATCCGAAGCTTAGATTTAAAATCCTTTTCTCTCAGACTTGGCTGCATTAACCAGACGTTCATGCAGGACTCCAACACAGTGACACACTAAAGTATATGCATCATGCATGCATGATGCTGAAAAGTGTTGTTCAGACATGTTGGACTCATAACTTAAAAAAACAAAAAACAACAACCTGTAGGCAAAACGTTTGTTCACACAATCAGGGCTGGATATTATTTGAAGCTTTTTAGTAGACGTAATAACAATTATATTATCTTAGAAATATTCTTAAATTATTAGAAATGTTTAGACTGGAGGACACTGAGGTAGAGCGAGTGGAAATCATCGTACAGGAAGACGGGCTTCACATCTGTAGGCTGAAGGACATTAGAACAGACTGGGATGTGCTGAAGTAAATAATACTGCTAATACTGGTAAAAAAAAATATCTAATGAAACACGAGAATGAATGTGGAAAATAAAAACCTTAGGAAAGGGTTGGTCAGCTGTTATTCAACAGAAATGCAACTACTTTCATACAATATCTGTTATCTGTGGTCAATGAAAAAAAACCTGATTGTTTAAAATGATCTTATTGTTATTCTCTAATTCTTAAAGATGAACCAATCATGAATAGAACCGTAATTGATTGTAGGTGTATTTCATGTTTCACGTGTGGCCAAAACTGAAGCTTACATAATCAAACTAACATAGCATGTCTCTCTAAAATCATTTGCTTTACTTGTTCATTTTTTAACGTTAATCGATACCCTCCTAACGTTTTCGCTCTTCTGGTGTATTTCAGGTGTATTTGGGGTCTCGTACTTTCATGAGAAGCAGAGCGTGTGAAAACACCTGTTCATAAAGTCGCAGAGAAAACGCAAGCTGAACTGATCTTTCCGACATCGAAATCTAACATGGAAAATAGTAGCTCCAGACCCAGATTAAATAATAAAAATACTTCCATGTCGTGAAACCCACTCATGTCAGAGAACGTCACTTTGAATATGGTTATTGCTTTTGAGAATTGAAACAATTATTATTATTATTATTTATTTATTTTTAAACGATGTTTAGTTTTTCTTATGAATCGGCTCAAGAATGAAATACTGCCATCTAATGTGCTGTGCTGGTGTCGTAGGAAGATGTTTGGGAGCCTACAAAGCTTCAAATGTTGATATCCAGCCCTACAAAAAAATAAACATGTGTCTTTAGCAGAAAATGTACTTTCAAGATCCTACATGATCTTAAGAAGTCCTGGTTGTGGACAGGTCTGTCCCAGAGGAAAGAGAAATGCTGGTGGTTACTGTCGTGTTCAGCTCTAGGAGTCGTACTCAGACGGCTCCTCTATGAACACAGCAGGTGGATTGCTTACCCTGCTGCCAAAGTCCAGGCAGGAAACTCCCAGGGCAACCAGACAGTGCCATGCCTGCAGACAACGAGGAGAGAGCAGCAAGTTCAGACACAGGGAGGTCTGGGAGCACTTCAGCATGTCGTATTAAAGATTCTGATTATTGGAAAATTAATATTCAAGATAAATACATACAGTCCCTCCAGGAAACTGTGATCTTGCACAATAATTACTGCAATAATGAACACAATTTCAAGCGATCTCCACAATATGTGAGGGAGCTTCTAATTTTACAAAAGAGTTTTACGAAAAAAGGTCATTAACAGATGCTCTGCTGAATGTATTGTGGCATAAAGTATTACTTATTACTCTTTATCAGGTAGTGTTTAAAATAAATTATAAGTTTACGTAAATAAAACCCGCTGTAAATTACATCTCAATTTTGCAGCAATCTGAACTCACCAGGTATCCTACGAAGCACAGGTAGGCTATGGTGAGGAAAGCAACTAAAACGTAGAGCGGCACGCTGTTCAGCGACGTCACGTAAACAACCACGAAGTACATGTTGATCGCACAAACAACCAGGATGATGATGCCTCCCAAAATCTTCCACACCCTGGAAAAAAACACAAAAAACAGACACTTTATTAGACTGCTGGGAAACTGATTATTTTTTAACAGTCTCCTGATAAAACGTCTCGTTTCTGCAGATTTACCAGAAACTATCCAGAGCCACAGTGTTATTGCATCAGAATCCTATTACAGTCACACTATTGAGTAAATTCCTGGTTTGCACAACTCCGTTCTGAGCCGTCTGAAAACAAACAACAACACGCGGACAGCTTCAAACCGAGTGATCTGTCAACATGTGAATAAAGTAAACTGATAATCTCGAGCAAACGAGCTCTGTTTCATCAGACGACAGATTCTCCAGCTCGCTGTCCGACATGACGCCATCATGCCTCTCCCTTCTCCTTTGAACACTGGAGTGACATCAAACTACATCCTGTAAATGCAGCCTGGAGTCTGGATTCTGTCTCGCTTGCTTTTATTTTTGGTGAAGAACAAACGATTGGCCAACAAAGGACTTCCATAATTTTGAAAAGCCTGAAGTTTTGAGGACCGTGCTGCTAATTCTTTGGATCATGTGTGTTGTTTGTTTATGAGTGTATGAGGCATGAAGCTCTCGCTGCTGGAGGTGATCATCCAGTAAATTAACAGTACAATACATAGTTTGTACTCTCAAAGTGTGATGAACGGAGGTTTTAGAAATTATACAGACGATATAAACTATTTAACATGAATGTATTTTACTCACAATCCGTTGGCAAAGTCGTTCATTATGGACTTCAGACTGGTGAAGGTCAGAATTGGGATCAAAGCAAATGGAAGCTGTTGATGATGAGAAGAGAAATTACAGTGAATATTGGCCAAAGTTATGTACAACACAACAGGACCATGTATGTTTTGTAAAAGGGCTTTAATGGAGAGGGCTTTCTCCATAACTCTGTCTGACCTGCATGCTTTGAAGCACGTTGAGGAAGTCATTCATCCCCGTCAGATGCTGAACATCCTGGAAGATGGCTACCAGCAGCGTCGGCGTGATGGCGATGGAGCGCGTCAGCAGCACCCGCGCAAAACGAGACCAGCTCAGGTTCAGGAAACCCTGAACATTTCAAAAAATGTATGAAACCACAGTGAAGCTCCACTTGTACCTCGAACGTATTATCAGCAAGTTTTTCTCACCTCCATTACAAACTGCCCAGAGTAAGTGCCAGTCATGGTGGAGCTCTGTCCAGCTGCCAGAATGCCGATAGCCCAGATGTAGAGAGCTGCAGGGCCAAAGAAACATCCCAGGACCACTCCCTGAACACACCCACCCACAGAGACGGCATTATCTCATTATTCAAAACAAGTACATTTGTTTGTGAGCTCCTTGAAGGACCCTTACACCACTAATCTGTGTGATTAAACCTCCTCTCTGAACTGAGGGCATGTACAAACTGTCATAGCAGGCAACACGCACACATACAACTAATAACATCAATAATGACTGCATTCCCTTTAGGGGCTCCACCATCAGTGACCTCATCTTTGAGATGCAGGTAAACAGAAACACGACTTGATAAGATCATCATTTATGTTGTTAGCAGAGCCTGTGATTTTTCAGCTTGCAAGAGTCTAAATGTTTGCCACAATAATTGGTTTCTGCAGTTTGTGTTCAGAAAAACAACATAAAAAAAAAGATGATGAAATCGGGGGTTAAATTGGAATTTTTTTTTTGAGGAGGAGGACTTTTGTCCATTGAGGTTGAGACTGGTAAAACTGCAGACAGTAGAAACAGAGACTCTTTCTTCAGTAGAAAGTAGTTCCAGAAATAGAAGACGTATTATGTTGTTATCCTCCCGGTATCCTGTTTAGCCAGTTCGTATCTTAAGAAAAACATCCGTGTTCTTTCTTTACAGGAAATTATGCAACTTGTATGTCACTCTCAGCACAACTGCAGCTTCATCATGCCACTAAATGAGCCTCCCAAATCTGTTAAATCACCAACCTCTGTTTTATCGGTCTTTATCTGTCTCTCTTTACCTTTTTACAGCTGTGAGCACTTGCTCCACTTCCTCTGTGCCTCGCTTGCATTTGTACATCAACAGCACAATCTACAGTGTTAGCTTTTATTAAAGTGCACAGATTTCATTTTCATGAGAAAGAATTGAGCACTCAGGATGTGTCGTTGTCGTCATGCTGACCACACGTACCCCTTTGTAAATGTCCACCTCCAGTGTGCTGTTGTTGGGAGGGAAGAGGCCTTTGTGAGGGATGCTGGTTCCGTTGCACATGTCATTCTGATGGCAGGAAAAACAACAACAACAATTAGCAACAGCTTAAAATGACACATTCAGCAGTGATTGCTGCAGTCTTCATGTTGTATACTCACCACTTCCTGATTGGTTTTATTGTAGAAGGCCTGAGCGAAGACTGCGACCACAAAGACGTTGATGAGGAAGGAGATGAAGAGGGCAACAGATGACTCGATAAAGAAGTACTTATTGGCCTCTTTTACGTCCTTCTTGTTTTTGCGATCAATTTCCCGAGACTGACGGAACAGGGAAAAACAATCAAATCTCATAATTTACTAATAAGGATGATATGACGAGAAATTTTTCAAAAACAACATTCATGCAGAGAATACACGCTACAGTATATGTTTCTAACCTTGACCAGCGCTGAGTGCAGGTAGATGTTGTGGGGCATGATGACGGCACCTACGATCCCCACTGCCTGCTCCAGCTGCAACGGCCCGCAGCCCGAACAGTACGGTACAAACATCCCCTTCAGCAGCTCGCCTTGGTCTGGCTTCACCAGCACATACTGACAGCAGGAGACACACAGGGAGACATGTTAAACACCCATGAAACACAAACACTTGAATTATATTGGAAGTCGGAGGGAGGCCTACCTCGTAACCAAAACTAATAGCCATGACAGTGATCAGAAAGCCAAAGAAAGCTTCAAGTTTCCTCAGGCCTGCAGAGATATTAAAAATGCGTAAACACAGGGATGCAACACTATATCAATAATACTCAGTGGTTGTATGTCTGTAAATTAGACCTTCATACCATATTTGTCTAAAAACAGGAACACAAATGTGTCTGTGATGGTGATGAGAACTCCTGCCCACAGCGGGATCCTGGAGGACAGAGAAGGAATAGGATTGTTTTGGTTTTTTTGGTCAATAATTTATTTTTGTAAATCTGTAAAAATGTGTACATTTTCCATTAACAATCATGAAAACACGTTACCTGCCCACAGAGAGAAGGTTGAGAGCGATGGCGCAGCCGATGACCTCCTGCATGTCGGAGCCGATGATGGCCAGCTCGACCATCACCCACAGGATGAACCGAGGAACCTGAAAAAACAAACAACTGAAGATGTAAAGAAAACGAAGCAGAGCAGAACATTTGAATCCTGCCTTCTTTACGTTCTCAAAATCTATTCCACAAATATTTAAGAACACGTAATAAAAGACACAGCTACAGTCATTTTACAGGCACAGCTCCAAAGAGGAAGTTTAGATGAGTAGTGAGCACTCACGGTGGGATACTGGCGGTTGCAGACCTCAGCCAGGTGCATCCCTGTGACGACCCCGAGGCGTGCAGCCAACCTCTGCAGCAGCAGCCCGATGATGGTGGCTCCAAGGAGCACCCATAGGAGCTGAGGAGGAAAGACTCAATCAGCGCTACATCCTGTGACAGTTCAATTTGAGCAGACTGCCAAATTAAAACGACAACTTCCAATGTGAATTTGTTCGTTTGGACGTTGAGATGCAATAAAAATAACATTCAAAAGTGGTATTACAATAAAAAAAAAAATTTAAAAAACAAACAGCTAAGTACAAAATACGACCACGCATGTATATGCCTTGAAAAAAGAAGAATTAAACACTTTAAGGAGAAGCAGCAAAAAAGATACAGTATGTATCTGGGCCTTCCTCAAATATGGAGTGAAAAGCTTCAGTAGACAACAGTCGTCCATAACTCAGCAAAGTAAACAGCCGGTTTTGTTTTGATCACCTTAAAGCCAGCTTTAGCTCCAGACTGCAGGTCAGACTCGATGTTCCCTGGATCCAAATAAGCAATGCTCATTAAAAAGCCCGGTCCAGTGAAGGCCCAGAGTTTACGGAAACTAAACACCTGAGGGGAAAGCAGCAGCATTTCATTCCTAGTACTCGGACTTAACTTAAAATGCTACGTATTTAATTGTGCAATTTCATCTAGGTCAAAATCCATTTGGTGTTTTTTTCTGATTAGATGACATGAAGCGGTGGCTGTGAGGCGGTACCTGGTTGGGACTCTCTGGAATGGGCACCTTCTCCTCAAAGTAAGTGGAAAAGGGTTCGTCCTGGGCCACCGGGGAGGCCGGAGGAGAGATGGAGCTGTACTGGTTGGTCTGGACTCCATTCTCCTGAGGCGAGTCCTCTAACAAAACCCAGGAGGAACAACACAGGCACTCTGGTTAGTGTTGACCGAGGAGAAAGAGGAAGTTATCCATGGCTAGAGCTGCAGTATATCTTTCCATGAGTTGTAAACCAAAGTGATTCGGGTGCCATTAGAGAAAATTACTTTTTTTAAACCCAGAGCTTTGTTTTTAAAATGTTGACCTCATTCGCTTAATGGCTGAGATTTAGGGATGTGGAATAATCACAGCTACAGAGTCCTGTTGGCCACGCAACACAAACTAAATTACCTTTTGAATTATGGCACCTGCTTTACATGCATGAAAGTTTAATGAGCAAAGGGGAAGAAGCTGGATGCAGAGTGCGCTGCTCCGAGAAACTCTTTGATTTCATGTGATTAATAAGAAAAGATTTTTGGACATCAGCAACAATTCTCCAACAACATTCATGTCACTTTGATGCTTTTCAGCAAATCCTAAACCAAACTCTCCACTTCAGCTCAAAGAAAACAAATTAGGTCAAAGTTGAGATTGACGCCGTTTCCATAATGATTAAGGCGGGAGATGTGCCAATGTGATTAAGGGATTTTTGTTTTGTTTTGTTTTGCAACTCTGGTCTTAAAATTATACGACTGCAACTTAAAATTTCCTCCACTCACATTTAGCTAAGCTGAATTTTAATAAATCACGTTTTAAAAACAGACCAGGAATCGTTAAGGTTTGACTCGAGACACGACAGATGAATGAATCTTTACAGCTTTCTTCGATTAAACAGTCAGTGTGGACTCAGGAAAGGAGCTTTATTACAGGAACTGTACTCACTTTGGAAGATTAGATACATAAACTTCAGTGCTGAAAACAATTCAACGACTATCATAAACCTAGAAGTGATTTAGTTTAAGACATTAAATTATATGTTTTGTACTCTGCCAGCAATAAGCTGTAATTACCTCTGCATTATTCACTTGAACCCAGCGACTCCACAAACATGTTACACAATAAAGGAAAAGGACTACATGACTTCTTCAATATATAATTATTGTTTAACATGGCCTTAGAAAAGGCCTGTAAATGCAGCGTTTTACTCACGGAGTTTGGACGTTTCTTTCCTTCCTCCCTTCATCTCCAACTCACTCCCGGTCCTAAAGTCCACTATTACCTAACAGTGTCTCAGCTTTTATATGACCCTGCCTTCATCATCTGTTTTTTTCTTTTACATTCGATGTCTCAGCGACACTCTGACATCGTGTTTCTAAAAATGACCAGTGAAGGGAGAGAAGGAAAGATGACGCGCAGTGCAAACATGTGTGAGCGGGATCAATAAGATCCCGCCCTTTATTCACACACAACAAAACCAGCACTCACAGTTGCAAAATGGCAACTGAATAACTCAATCCTAATTATTTATTATTAATTAATTATTAAACCAGCTCCAGGATAAGAAATAGAGAAATAACAATGTGGATAAGACGTATTGTGTGGGACTTTTCGAAGTATAAAATTTAAAGTAGCATAATGTTTTACGCAGCACCATGAGCACACAGACTGTGTTTGCAGCCTTGGTTTAAAGCCCAGAGTGTTTAATGTTGGACAACATGGTGAGTTGTGACTGTAACGTATCTGTTATCTTAAGCAGTTACCTTCCATGAGGTCTCCGTCTTGCTCGGCCTTCATCAGGGCAGGCTGAGGGATCCCTGGGAACTTGAGGGATAAATATCAGCCGCCCTGCAAAAAAAGACAGTTACATAATCTCAGTTAAAATAAAAATGTTTTCTTTAATTTAAAAGTGAAACCAATTATTGTGCTACCCGAGTGACGCCTTTGCCTGTAAACGAATAATTATCAAGGTTGTTTTTTTGGTTTTTTTTTTAAGTGAAGGGAAGTAAATCCAACATGAAACATGACTGCAGTATTCGTTCTCCTTGTATTGCAAAAATATAAAAATTCACAAGTCATAAAGAAGTCAAGGGCCACAATATTCATGAGAACCTTCCGTACGAAACCTCGATTTGACCACCAACGCAGGAGTTTCACTTCCACTACCAGCCTCAACCCTCTCGTCGAAACGAGCGCACACTCATTAACTGAAACTACCACTTCCTTCACTTCTGACCAAAAATATGAAACACAAAACATCAGCCCACAGGGACTGTGGCTGTATTTGATAAAAGTGTGTTCTCTGATAAAGAGAGTGTAGGTCATATGACCGTGAGATCACATGAGGTAAAAGAAGACCAGCCGATGGAGCAGCTTTTCCAACGGTCACAGTTTCCAGCAGAGTCCCACTTCCTCCGCATGAACATGCGCTCGAAGCAACGTGCCACATCAAAGTGACACGGTCTTTGGCACGTCAGAGGTAATAATTAATTTAACACCATTAGAAGTGGGTAATAATATCATAGCTACCAGCAGAATGTGGCTTGTTTCTTGTAAAACCTAAAATGTCCCAAAAATAAAACGTGAAAACGAATCAACCTTTTCCACTTTCTTTGGAAAAAGACAGTTTTTTTCTAATAAGACTGTCAGAATAAGGTCATTTGAGCTTCTCTGCTGTGGGTCAGTACATTGTTCGACACTGTGTTTTTTTTTTCTTCCTTTAAAGACTGAAACTGAGCTTCTTGACTTTCCCTCTGCTCTCCCTCTGCATTGTTATCTTAGTAATCCTGCCTGTGATCGTATTCCTGGGAAAAGGCAACATTCACTGAAGGGAAACGGTCACATTCAAAGACACAAAAATGAGCAATGCTCTCAAAAAGACGTCTCTGCTCCTCCTTGTAGGATTAGTAGAGAAGCATTTCGGTTTCAGAGGGACAAGTTGCACAGCCAGCTAAATATCAATCCGATATATTTTTGCATCCTTGTTGAATTAAATGAGTAAAAATTGAGGTTGGAGTAAAATCTAAATGTTTTTGCAGCCTTAAAAGTAAATTTTAATGAAGTGTGCAGCCTTGTGAAATTGTCTTAAGGCCAGGCGCTGACCTATTTGTCATGTGCTCTCATGGTGTCACAGTCAGCAGGCACAGTTACCAAACAAACCACAGAGATCATGAAAAGGATGTCTGAAATGATATATGCCTCAACCCAATGTGGATTTACTGTGTGAAGTTATTATAGCTAAAATAAATACATGATAATCAATTAATAATAAACCCGTTGTGATCCTAATCCAGTGCAAATTATCCCGTCGTTTTAATACCATGTGGAGGAAACATGGTTCAGGTGCAACAGTTTCTGCATAAGTTATCGTTTCCAAAAACTCAATCAAGTCCCAACAACTCTCCCGTATCTCCAGCCAACGACCACCCAGCATGCTCTCTCTCACACACACACACACACACACACACACACACACACACACACACACACACACACACACACACACACACACACACACACACACACACCACCGTGAACCGAACAGTTGTCTGACTTTTAAACTTGCCCTTCAAATATGAAAGAGGCTTTCTCAAGTCTGCCTCATTAAGTTCCCTCTAAATCCTGTGTGACACGTTGCTTTTACACCTCAACATATTTTAGAAGCACTTTGGCATCACGGTATGTGTTGTCCTGGATTACAGTCGTGGATTGTGTAACCTCCATGAACAACTAAACGTATGTGGTAATAAAAAGAAAAAGGCGGACTCCGACAAAGCTTTCAGGTAAAGACTTATTAAGTCATATTAAAACCACATGAAATCCTAAACTAAAGTAGTGCCTGTATGACATGCGTCTGCACACCATATCCTCGTGTCATCATCTACTAAAATCATATTGACTTTTCCAAATGTTATAAAGTTGGATTTACCCAGCTTGTAGATGGAAATCTATCGAAGTGGTTGTTCTACTAACATCACACAGTCACCCATTCATTTAACTTCCCCTGAAGCCGCAATGAAAAATAATGAAACCTAATCTGCACAAAACAGCTTCTACTATCACTAAATCTATGAAAACTCCCAAACTGACAAATGATTTCTAAGGTTACACGCCTCGAATCGTGTCCCTTTCAGACTTTTATACCCCGAGGAGAAAAGAAATCTCAACACTGTAAAACAACAAAAGTAAATCCACAGAAGAAAACAGTTTCTAAATGTTAAATCCGACATGAAAAACTAATATTTGTTCCTAATAAGTATGAAGCTCTGGTCGACGACCTGCACTGACCATTTCTTATTATAAATCTGAAAAGAATTAGCAGAACAAATCATTCTTACTATTTTCCAATGACAACTCAGCAGGACCATCAAATCAAATAAGACCTTTCACATCCAACACAACTGGGTTCAACACGGTGGAACAGGCAGCTGCCAAGAATCAGGCTGTCACATAAACTGGTCGATGAAGAACATGCACATGACTCATTTACCATCGACCCTTTAATGCCGTTCCAAAGTTACATGTCGTATAACTTAGCATTGTGCAGCTTGAGCGGTTTCAAAAGGTTCAACCACAAACAGAATAAGCCAAAATCAGGGTGGAAATAAAGCACAAATTAACTTCAGTATGTGTTTTGGTTGCATAAATGACATGGCCACAGCACCAACATTTCTTTTGTAAATGTAAATGATGGAGGAGAACATGTCAGTAGCATAATTATCATGCCAGCTTTGAATGGCCATAAAGAATATCACAAGTTCACACTTTTCATGTTCACCTGACTCACAGCTTCAGTCATCACTGTCAAACCCCGTTTAAATTAAGGTTTTCTAGTTAGTTAGTTTCAGCTAATTAGTTTCTGGTAAAGAAACTGAAAAAAAGATTGAGCAAACAATGCATCTTAACAAGTTATATTAAGCTTTGCTACAAACATTGCTGTGAAAACTGATCACATTTACTCGGCTGGGTGAAGTCATTAGAAAACACCGACATAGTGGTTCCCTGTGCATGCAGACATCACATCATCATGCTTATGTTGAAATACCATATCCTGGCGCCCTGTAGTGAAAACACTTCACCATTAACATCATAAACTCCACTGAGAAATGAACACAAGAGGACATTATGTTCATTTAGTCTCTGCGGCTGTAAATGATTCACTCCAGCACAGTGTCTCCTGTCTTATAAGTGAAGTCAGGGAAGCTCTGAACTCCAGCAGCAGCTCTGTAAAGGACAACATGTTGCTCTGAATACTGACAACGACTTTCTACGAGTGTTTCTGGAGCT
Source organism: Embiotoca jacksoni (assembly GCF_022577435.1). Taxonomy (NCBI): domain Eukaryota; kingdom Metazoa; phylum Chordata; class Actinopteri; family Embiotocidae; genus Embiotoca; species Embiotoca jacksoni. Next base: position 3,450,303 of record NW_027185229.1, on the reverse strand, counting down.
TTGACCCTTTAGGTTGATTTTCCTTTTCCAAGACCTTTTGCAACATCGACGCACTCGTAATGGAAGAACTTGTGGCGCCAAAGTTTGCCAACAAGTTTTTTGTTTTGTTTTAAGTTAACAGGTGAGTTATGTCTTATAGTCACGCACACTCTTGAATAGTTTGAGCAACCGTATGACAGTGGAGGAAGTAATAATCGGTATTAATGGGCCAACTCCATAAAGCGTCACTTGATGACGTCATCAACCCACGATGCCGCTTTGATACTTCAATCGACGTGTTTTCCTGATCTCAACCTCAGGGATCACGGAGGGTAACGTCCTGTTAAAGGCTTTTAAATCAGCTGTAACTGATATAAAGCTGAAATAGTGTCAGTGAACTTTAAAGAGTGAGAAGTCAAACGAGAAAACTCCGTTTGACCTCCCGTCCTGTTGACTGATTGGGAACCTACCGACAGTTTAACCTCTCAGATGTCCACATGAGAGCAGCTGTGAGCCTCGTAAACCCTCCCGACTGACCCGACGATACAAGACAACACGTGAACTGGTCCGGTGCGAGCAGGCTAACAAGTTTCCATGATGTATTAGCTGTCTGCTAACGTTACCCACACCAAAGTAATAAAAAAATTTAAAAAAACTCTTACCTGTGTGCACTTCGTGGGAGGGTGATAAAAAAAATAAAAGATTGCGTTTTGATATTTACGGCTGTTTTTAAACTGGCACCATGAGTTTAAAATGTTAAGCTAGCGAAACACGTTATCGGGCTAAAATCGGGTAAAGTCTCTTTCCATGTCAAGTGTAGGTTCACGAAACACTGCGCATGCGCAACAATCCTACACGGTTCTGATTGGTGGAGCGCGGAGGGCCGACGAAGCCCTGAGCGCAGCCTGGCAGGCGGGACGACGGCTGGGCCTGGGTCGAACCGGTAAAAGTAACGGAGTACAGTACTTTTACTCTTTTATTGTACTCAAGTACATATTTGAGGATACTTGTAGTTTAATTGAGTATTTCCGTTCTGTACTATTTTATACTTCCACGCCACAACATTTCAGAGTACATTTCAAATACTGTACTTTTTACCCCGATATAAATTGTCTGACAGCTTTAGTTTGCTTTCCACAATATAATTTTAACACCCAAGCATTGACTCTTACCAGTTTATTTATTCATGTATCTATTATTACCATAACATTTCCACTGCAATTAATTGAGCTGTATTTTTTTTTATTTACATTTGTGTAGATGTGATTTTTTGGGGGGGTTCAGATTCATGATTTAGAAGTTTTACGTTTTACTGTATTAAATACTAACCTAACATGATAGTATTAATAATGATCAGTAATGCGAGCACAATATCTGGTTAATTACGAACACGACAGCAAAAAAATAAAAAAAAAAAAGAACATCAAAGCCTCTCGAAATCACGTTTCTGTAACTGATCTCGCGATGTTTTGGCAACTGAAGTGTCCACATCTCGTACCCCAGTTGCTAACTAAGCTATAGGTAGGCTAACTAGCTGCTCCAAAGTGACATGTAGTCAAGTTTACACCAAAGTCTCAATGAAGGATCTTTCAGAGTGATCGGGACATGGAGCTAAGAAACATCAAGGACCAGGTAGTTAATGACGCCTTTTCTCTGCTGCTTAACTTCACGTTTTATCTCCTGCCCTACTTCTCACTGCTGCTAACAGCTGGCTAGCCATGTTAGCGAGATGACGAGGAAAGTTTTGTGAAACGCTCCTCAACATCCCGAATTCACTTCATGCACACAGAGATTCAGTTTCGGTTTCAGGGAGAGCTTCGCACGATCATTTCCTGCACAGCGTTTTGAAGTCTGGATTTTGCAACGCAACCAACACAATAACATGTGCGCTCAGTGGTAAATAAAAGTTAAAAAAAAAAAAAAAAAAACGGACAAAAAACATTGTAAACATCATTTTCAGATAAATGTCTCCATCGTGTCCTGCTGAGGTTTGATGAGGCGTTGCAGGAATTTAAATGCAACGAGTGTTGCGTGCCTGAAACGGAAGTTTTCTTTGTGGTGAAATAGATGCCAGCTGCAGACTGCATCATTTCCATGAAAATATTTCTCAGTCAATATAATCATTGACGTCATCCCTGGAAATGTCACTCAGAGCGATAACAGAGTCATTGGCATCCGGACTACGTCATAAAAATCATTTATTAGGTTACAACACACTTGTGAAAGCTGATCAGCATCTTTATTATCACAGCTTCGGTCCTTCGCCTTCTGCAAAACTATTTTCCGAGAAAATCAATAATAAACGGATTTTATTGTCCTTTTAATATGCATTTTGTTTTTCTATGTTCTTCGACATGTCTCTTTCAGTCTCCGCTGGTCCAGGCCATATTCAGCCGAAACACAGAAGATGTGACGTTTTTGTTGAACCATGAAGAAGATGTCAATTCACTGGTAATATTATCCCACATTCACGCAGCAGTCGTGATGTTTTTACAAGTTTCGATGTCAAACAGACGAGCGTGAAGTATATTTTGGGTTAAATAATGTATATCGAGTTCTGCTGTACTCGTGTGTGAAAGTTATATCGTAAACTAATTTCCTGCAAAGCATTGTGTATATTTTAGGTTACGGACGTTTTTCACGATTTATGTCAGATAAAAAGTTTAAAACACGTAGCGCAGGAATTAAACAAGATTTAATTGTGCAAACACATTGTCAGACTATACATTTTATATAATTCTGGATAATCAGATAAAATGGAAAATAATTTTTTTTCCTGCAACGACATTGTTTTATTTGTTTTTTCTTCCGTCTCAGGACCAAGAACAAAGCACACCACTTCATGCTGCTGCTTATATGGGCAATGTCCATGTTATGGACCTACTTATTAGTTCAGGTAAAAAACACAAATCTTACTGTGAAATATGTCCCAGTAATTAATCCAGTGAGTCAATCACATACAAAAAAAAAACAACGTTGTTACAGGTGCAAACGTCAACGCTAAGGACCAGGGGTCGCTGACTCCTTTACACCGAGCGGCCGCCTCACGAAATGAAGTACGCTCTTATCGTCACGACTCCAGAAATATATCTATAAAGCAGAGCCACTGACGAGCAGATCTTCACGTTTGACTCTTTGTTCTTTTCTCTCAAGAGGGCTGTGGATCTGCTGCTGAAGCACAAAGCGGAGGTCAACACGCGGGACAAATTCTGGCACACACCGCTGCACATGGCCGCTGCGAACTGGGCCACGGGCTGCGCCGGAGTTCTGATCCCGCACTTCTGCAGCCTGGACATAACCGACAGGTCAGGAAGGACGCCGCTGCATCACGCAGCGCACAACGGCCACGGAGAGGTAAAACCGGGACGTGGATCGTCTTCTTCCTAAACCTTTGTTTAGCATTTCAATGCAAAGCTTCAGAGTGGATTTATTTCCTTTGGGATTTTCTGTATTAATCTAGCTGCACACAACATTTGCTCCTTTGAGTAGCTGTGATATGATAATGTTCGGATAAATGTGCCAGGATGTTAAACTGCTCCCAGGACAAACACAACGCTGTCCACTGGACCGCGATAGTCGCATAGACACACTGCTTTATCCACTTCTCGTGTTTGTGCAGATGGTGAACTTGTTCCTGTGTAAAGGTGCCAACGTGATTGCCAAAGATAAGAAGGAGAGGCAGCCGATCCACTGGGCTGCGTACCTCGGTGAGTGGCGTCTCCCTCCTAACAGACACACTTAAACTGTCTCTAGGGAGTATAAAGAAGAAAAGATGTACGTCAGTACCGGACACACCTGTTGCAGAGTTTCTGAGATAGTAAAAAAATACGTATACATGTATATGTACTCTGTGTTGCGATTCTGTGTCTGTCCGTTTATATTTCTTTGTGGACTGAAGGATCTCATCCTGTGAAGAGATGTTTATTTTGCAGAAAAGATTCTTGCTGTTCAACAAGTCCAAAGTTTTCGTGTGTAAAAGAGTTAAATGTCGATCAAAGCTTACAGAGAATTAAAAGTTGATTTTCTGTTTCTGCCTTAAAGTCTAGTTTCCGTCTTCGTCAACGCACGATTGATTGTTTAAAGTGTTCTAATGTTTAATATGCTTAAAGGTTATAATATAATATTTTTGCATTCATACTAACCATGTAGGATTTGTTTGTCTCATCAACACGAACTCATTCTGACTTGAAGTGAACATTGAATTCTTCCTACAGGACATTCGGAGGTTGTGAAGCTGCTCGTGTCTCACAGTGCAGATGTGACCTGCAAGGACAAGCGTGGTTACACTCCGCTGCACGCTGCGGCCGTCAGCGGACAGCTGGACGTGGTCAAGTACCTCCTGAAGCTGGGAGTGGAGGTAAAGTGGTCCGGTCACGTCACTATTAGAAAATAACTTTCCACGGTAGCTGCCATTTATTTTATGTTTTGTACGTTCTGTACCAGACGACAGTTTTAAGTGCTTTAAATTAAGTTTTCACGTTAAACCGCTCCGTTTTTCTTCTTTCTTCTGCGTTCGTCTCAGGCCGATGAACCCAACTCCTTCGGGAACACGGCGCTCCACATGGCCTGTCACATGGGGCAGGACACCGTCGCCACTGAACTGGTGAACTGCGGCGCCAACATCAACCAGCCCAATCGCCACGGCAACACGCCGCTGCATCTGGCCGCCACCTCCTCCAGCGGTGTGCTGTGTCTCGAGCTGCTAGTCAACAACGGCGCCGACGTCAACCTGCAGGTAAAAAGACGAGACAACAGACGAGAAATTACAAAAAAAAATTTATTCTGAACTGCAGTCGTACAGGAGGATCGAATAAACGTACGGTTTTCTTTACCTCCCTCGAACAGAATAAAGAAGGGAAGAGCCCTTTACATGTGGCTGCGATGCACGGGCGCTTCACAGGCTCCCAGATTCTGATCCAAAATGGTAACAGCCAAATATATTTACAACAGCCTGTTGTGACATGTGACTGATTAAGGATACTTGAGGTATAAATAACTGCTCAATTTTCCACCGGTGCACAGGTGGAGAGGTAGATTGCATCGACGTAAATGGAAGCACTCCTCTTCATGTTGCTGCCAGATATGGTCAGGAGTTACTGATCAGTACTCTGCTGACAAACGGTGCTGACAAAGGCAGGTAAGTCGGTCCAAACCTAAAGGATGTTTAATTATGGCAGGTAAAGGAAGTCAGCAGGTTCACAGTAACAATCAAACACCTTCAGAAACTATTTGATTTTGTCCAAAAGCTTGCTGATAAATATCGGCCGAAGGGAGAAAATGTAGGAGATTTCAACGTCTGCACCCATCACAGTGCTTTATAAACCTCATAACTAATTGTCTTAGACTTTAGTTAATGATGTAGTAAATAGGCCCACACATACAGATTCAGTTATTTCAAATGACGCGATTAAACTCTGCGGAGAAGCGAACTGAGGACAGAAAATAAAATTCGCACCTGACCGTTAACATTTATCTCGTGTTCATGTGACATCGAAGGCATCGTAACGACAAGCTTCTGACTTGAAATGTCCCTTCGCATCAACACAAAGTTGTAGTTATGACTGAGACTTTTCTAAAAGTGTGAATGAATCTGATGGGGCACCTGATAATATGGAAGAACCTGGAAACCTGAAACATCAGAGTCTTTCCAACAACATTTAAACCTCTGATCCAACAATGATTGTACAATTTCAGAGAGAATTTTATTCCCCAACTCAAATTAAACGATGTTCTGATCTCGACAGACAGGGCATTTATGGGATGCTTCCTCTACATCTGGCGGCGCTCTACGGTTTCCCAGACTGTTGTCGCAAGTTACTGTCTAACGGTGAGAATGTGTTCAGCCTCGTTTCCTCATCGAACCTCCTCCTCGTTAGATTTGAATCACTTACTGAAGTGTTTGTGCCGTTTGTGTTTCTCTCAGGCCAGTTCTACAACGTCATGCCTCCTCTGACGGGCGGTCAGATGTCAGCAAGAGGGTTCGATGTAAACCTCTTAGACGACCACGGGAGGACCTGCCTGCATGCAGCTGCCTCCGGAGGGTGAGTGGTGAACACGCATATCAACGCTCGGACTATTTTTACTCTGTGAAATGAGCAATAAATCCCTGGACCACAGATTAAATATAACATGACCACCAGCCATCACTGTCGGTATATTCATGAAAAAAAAACAACTGTTTGGTGTCCGTCACTCAAATGCAACAGATATTTGTATAAAGTATAATTCAAAAAAACTTTTCCTAAATCATACACGTCCACTTTAAATGTGTTTTCTGGGCTGAGCTGCTCAGACGAGACTCCAACTGCGTTTATTCTTTGTTTTGCAGAAATGTTGAGTGTCTGAATTTGCTGTTAAGCAGCACTGCTGAGCTGGACATAAAGGACAACCTGGGAAGGTGAGCAGTGCTGGAAGTCTGGATGTTGGAGCTGAACTCTGTTGCCTGATATCACAGCTGTCCTCCGTTTCTTACCTCCCAGATCTCCTCTGCACTACGCTGCAGCGAACGGGAACAGCCAGTGCACGGTGTCGCTGGTGAGAGCCGGCGCCGAGGTCAACGAGCCGGATCTGACGGGCTGCAGCCCGCTGCACTACGCCGCTGCTTCACACACCTTCTGTGGGTGAGAGACTTTACATGGTTTTACTCAGGAGGTAACCGGGACAGAGCACACAGTGGGCAATTCTTCATTACTGGTCCTGATTTTGATTTCTTTGTTTCCACAGCGGGGACGCAAACTCACAGCCAGACCGTGTGGAGAAGGAACATGAAGCCTCTCTGTAAGTCACATGTTCCCGTGACACGCACAAAGTAGTGTGTGTTGCTGAGAAATGAATAAAACCTCATCACACAGGATTCCCGACGTTCCTTTAACTCTTTGCGTTCAGGTGTCTGGACTACCTGCTTGACAACGGGGCGAACCCGACTCTGAAGAACAGTAAGGGCTACAGCGCCGTCCACTACGCAGCAGCTTACGGGAACAAACAGCATCTGGAACTGGTCAGAAGCACTTTTTGATTTTGATGCTTTTCTTTATATTATTGTCTGATAAAAATGACTTCAGGCTAGACTGAACTGAAACTCTGCTCCTCCTGCAGCTTTTGGAGATTTCTTTCAACTGTCTCGAGGAGGTTGAAAGTAATATTCCAGTCAGTCCTTTGCACCTAGCTGTGAGTACGACACCAAATAAGAGATGTGCCTTTTAAATGAAGCCCCTCTGGTTCACAAGCTTTTAACGCCACTGTTGTTGTGCAATTACAGGCATACTATGGTCACTGCACTGCGCTGCGTCTGCTGTGTGAGACGTTAGTGAGTCTGGATGTTCGAGACATTAAAGGCCAAACTGCTCTTCACCTGGCTGCTCACAGAGGCTTTTCTCCGTGTGTGGAGGTTCTGCTGAAGCATCAGGCCTCGTACACGCTGAAGGAGCACCAGCGCAAGTGGACGGCTCTCCACGCTGCAGGTGCGTGCGTGTGTGTGTGAGAATAAAACATATGACTTTGTGGTTAAGATGTTTATTTCCAAGTCACAAACCTTTGTGGCCCCGACTCCTAAATCTGACTCTCCTTTCCCCGAATGCAGCGGCTGAGGGTCAAGTGGACTGTCTGCTTTTATTGGTCAACAGGGAACAAAGTGCCGACATCATCGACAGTCAGGACACACAGGGACAGTGAGTGACTCTATTTTTTTTTACGTTTATCAATTAATAATTACATTTTGAAATGACAGAATTTAAAATACCTTTATAGTTTTCCAGCAGTGACTGTTTATGAGCCACCTAGTTTTAATTTTCAGTGTTTTGTCTCCATTAGATTACAGAAAAGTTAAATATTTTTCCAGTCTTTTTGTAACCGTGAGTGAGAAAGCTAAGTGTTTCAGTTAAAAACTGTTTTTCTGTACTGATTGTAAGCAGTAGTAAAAGTATTATTTACAGTAGATTGTCTTCGTTCAGGTATCAAAACCATGTATTTGTTAAAGGCTGAGCTACCCAGAGAAGACAATTCTGACATAATGAGAGAATTATTTACCTGCTTACACTTACAGCATTAAATAGTGTTTCTTGTTGTTCAGGACGGCTCTCATGCTGGCAGCGCTGGGACATCACACCGACTGCGTCCACATCCTGTTGGAGAAGAGAGCGACGGCTGATGCTGCAGACAAACGAGGCTTCACTGCGTTGCACCGAGCTGTGAGTGTGTGAACGTCTCTAAAATAAGAGATTCAGATCTTCACAGCTTTCCCCGTTACTGTTTTTTTTATTTTTTTTTTATTCTCACCTCTGATCCGGTGTCCTGCAGGCCATGTTGGGCAGCGAGGACTGCGTTTGTGCTCTGCTGGAACACGGAGCCTCTGCTCTGTGTCGAGACTCTCGGGGAAGGACTCCGCTACACCTCGCAGCGTCCCGCGGTCACACCGAGCTGCTCCACACTTTGCTAAAAGCTGCCAAGAAAGCCGACCCTCTGGACTCCATGTTGGACTACGTTGGCTACACGCCCACCCACTGGGCCGCCTACCACGGTGAGACAGTCACCGAGCAACTATGGACATAAAGAGATACAATAATATGTATAAATATTCATACTGTTTTACATCGTTTGACAAAGATTTGAATGATAATTTGTCCTCGTCTTTTCTATCTTCTTCAGGGCATGAAGGATGTTTACACATTTTACTTGAAAACAAACGTTTTAGCAACCAGGATGGAAATTTTTTCACCCCATTGCATTGTGCTCTGTGAGTAACATAACTATAGATGTACATCTGGGTATTAGACGGAAAATATATTGTGGTTCTTTTAACACTTCTGTTCTTCCCACACAGAGTTAATGGACATGATGCTGCTGCTGGACTTCTCGTGAAGACTGTCGGCCCTCAAACTGTCAACATTAGTGATACCAAAGGAAGGTGGGTCTGATATTCAGAACGAACCGTCACACAACAATGGACTGCAGATGTAAACGTACTTTTCCAAACAGTGAGAATACATCAGTTAAATAACTACAACTAACTTATAGCATCCCATAAAAGCATTTTTTTTTTTTTAATTTTCTTTAGGCACTATGACATGTAGAGTATGTTTAGGTCATTAAACATATCTGTTAATACTTAAATGGTAAACATCTTTAAGTTCTGTTGTGTTATATAGAGTTTAATTCCTTTGTAGGATTTTTAAATTCAGCCATACATTCTTTTTTTTATTTTGCATCACCTTCCTTGACGTAAAGATACAAACTGAACAGTAGTTTGTTGTTCTGAAGCCGTGCATCCGTCACCTCCTATTATTTTGACCTCCTGTTCTTATTTTGACCTCCCGTATTATTTTTATATGTATTTCTGCTTGACTGCAGGACCCCACTGCATGCAGCTGCTTATTCAGGAAGCGTTGCTGGGCTTCAGCTGGTCCTGGCCCAGGGAGCAGAGGTCAACGCTGTGGATCACTGTGGGGGCTCCGCTCTGATGTTTGCTGCTGACTGTGGACAGACCATGGCTGTCGGTATGTGACTGACTTTTCTGTGGTCAGTTTTTAAAAATGTTATTGCACCTGAAAACAAATTAAGACCGACTTCAACTCCAGAAGCTTCTCTGAGCATGTGTGTACTGGGGTTTTGGGCCTCACGGTCCTCACCAATGGTTTCCTTTCATTCCCCTGTACCACTGATAGAGTGTCACTCCACATTAAAATGTAATACTCTGTGTTTGTCGTTGCTTTTTTTTCCTGCGTTTCAGAGTTCTTGCTGCACAAGGCGAAGCCAGACCTGACCCTGGTGGATGTCAATAATAACACAGCCCTGCACCTAGCCTGCAGCAAGGTCACATGCACACACATATGGATGTATCGTATGCATGCAGTGGCACATTTACATTTTGCATGAAATTAGTAAAAGATCATTTGGCAAAAATATAATGAGGCTCCTGTTGAAAATCAGTTTTAAAATCGAATCAAACTTTACAATAACGTTATTCACACTGTTCGGAAATATAGAATACTTTTAATATCATTTGAACTAATCGAACCCTGAAATGGCTTCTAACAATATGAATGTAACAACGTGCTGTAACGTTGCACCGTGTGAAACTCACTAAATTAATTCAAGATTTAAAAAAAAAAAAAAAAAAAAGGTTTGTTTACATTTTCAATCAGAAAGTTTACATTTGGACATCTTCTATATTTTTAAGGAGTTTGTACAATATTGCTTTCACACATTAACTCTTAGTACAACGTGTTTTACTCTGCAGGGTCATGAGATGTGTGCCCTGTTGATCCTGGGAGAGGTCACCGACTCCTCCCTCATAAATGCAAGAAACAGCGCTCTCCAAATGTGAGTACAGTATTAAACTATGAAATGATGGAAATAATTAGCTTACGACTGTGCACATGTAAACTCTTGATTGTGGTGTCGTTGGTTCTCAGTATGTAGTCAGATCTGTCTCTGTATCTCACACAGGCCGCTCCACATAGCAGCGAGGAAAGGCCTTGCGACTGTAGTGCAGGTGTTACTAAGCAGAGGAGCAGCAGTCATGGCTGTAGATGAAGAAGGTGAGTAACCTTTTCAGTAACCTCCCCCTCCCCCCTTCCCCCGAGGGACACGCTGGGTTAACCTCTTTCCCCGTTGATCCCTGGCAGGCCACACCCCCGCTCTGGCCTGTGCCCCCAACAAAAACGTAGCAGACTGCCTGGCCCTGATCCTCTCCACCATGAAGCCTTTCCCTCCCCGAGAGGCTGCTAACGGCACCGCCTCCCACTTCAGCCCCATCCTGAAGAACTGTGTCATTGCAGCCACCTGCGGGTCCGGTGGGAACCTGTGTCAAGCCTGATTTAAGCAGCACACACAGACACACACACACACACACACACACACACACACACAGACACACACACACACAGACACACACACACAGACACACACACACACACACACACACACACACACACACACACACACACACACACACACACACACACACACTCTACTGGGGAGTGAAATGTCACCCCAGCGTAGCCCAAAGTCTCCACCAACAAGTTTGATCATGCAAAGCTCCTTCTCGCTCTCTCTCTCGTGTCCTGACATTTAAACATGTGTCATGTAGCTGCTCATACAGCCCACACTCGGGCACCAGTAGCTTCTCTAAAATCTAGTCTTACACATTACTAATATTAGCTCACCTTCTAGATGATCCTCTCGGTTACGAGTTTTTTTTTAATGAAGTACTAACCTTTAGAAATTAATGGAAGGATTAACGCGAGCATACGACACAAGCCTCTCCTCTTGAATTACACCTGTCCACTCTCAGTATTTTATTTTTATTTTTGAGCCACCAAAACCTGAAGCATGCATGTTCGTCCTCAGCTGAATGTGCGGGTGTTTGTTGCGCGTGTTTGATTTAAATGTGTGTGTGCAAGCGCTATTTTTCATATTAGACATTTAATATTCTTCTTTTAAAATATCTAACAGGTGCTGTAAACCTTTTATGCAATTTAATAAGACTCTATTTTCTTATCCTGCCATGAATAACCTCATTATTCTAATATTATCATGAGTTACATTTCAGTTCAGTAAATATAAGTCACAAGCATGTCTATAGTTTTAATGATATAGTCTATTGAGTCTAGTGTATATGTATAGTTGTTCAAATGAAGTTAACCTTTTACTTATATTATTTTGAAGAATATGGAGACGTAACCTCAGGTCAGGGTGTACTGTAGTGGAGGTGCAATAACAAGCACATCTGGAGCCGGATGCTACAAATGCAAAGTACGAAAGACGCATCCGATTTCAGTGAAAAAGGTCAAAGAAATAAAAATCATGCTTGAACGAACGGTTTAAAAAAAAAAAAATCATTCAGGCTTTGAGCACGAAAGTCCTGCGTTTCTAGTAATAGTGACATTTCATTTTTTTGCAGCATAACATTAACTAGCTTTATTATTGATCGGTGGATTATTTTTAAGGGCCCACGACATCTTTCAGTAGTTTATTTTTTTTTCTGATCAAAACTTCTTAAACCAAAAAAAAGCAGCAACTCTGAGCTATTTGGCAGTTTTGCTTAATGACTCATAAAATGTTGCATAAATCTATCAGTTATTTCATCACTACATTTGTTTTCTCTACAAAGAAGTGAAATTAAAAAATCAGATGCAATTATAAGCTCTATGAAACACTAACAACAATTTTTTTTTTATTTATAAATCAATTTTTTTATGATTCTGTCTTTTTAGTGGTTCAGTGAAAAAAAATCCCAAAGCTGTTATTGACATTCAAGAAATCTGTTCCTCTTAAATATTTTAGATATTTTATGACTGAAATAAAGAAAAATAGCTGCGCTCACAATTTTTTTTATTTTTGATAATTGTTTTTAACTAGTTAAATGAATTAGCACAATGTACCTGTACGGGTGCAAAAATGTCACTGCCTCTCTTTAGATATCAACATTTTGTAAATGGTGTTGTGCATTAAGCGTTTACCCTTTTTATAATTTGAAAGCAACACATTTGAAAGCTTTTGCCCTTTTCCTAATTGACTTCCCTGTTTTCATGACTAATACCCACTGTGTTATCTTAAAGTGGCTTTAAACTGTTTGCACTCTGACATGAAAGTTTACATTTTACAGTAGGGTGTCCTTATTATGCAGATTTTCTTTCACACTTGAAATGAATAGGGGAAAAATTGGTTTGACATTTTTTTTTTGTGCACGTGTTGCAGTAAAATGTTTTCAGGAATAACTGTTGCAGTGTTTCATGTGAACAAGCTGTGTGACTTCCATACATCGTACTGACATTTCAGGGTGTAATAACTTGAATACTCTTTGTGGTTTCGTTGTGGTTGGCATTCATATGACAGAAACAAATAAATCTCCTGTCTGAAGGGTTTCTGAATGGCCTCTGTTTTGTCCCCGTTGAACTGTACTGCCACCTACTGGATTTAAAGATGTATGTCATTTAGTAGGCCTTAGATGTTTTCCTGGATTCACCCCGCATTTCGGATCCACTCCAACATTTAATGGGTTTTTCCTTGAACCCTGCTTCACCATCTTTCATGAATTTTGGACCAGTATTTTTTTTTTTTTTTTGTAATACTGCTGACAAACAAACAAACAAACAAACTACATCTAAAACCTCCTCTGCGAAGGTAACAAACACCTAATGGACAACAGAAAAACTGAGGTAACTTAAGAAAGAGACAAATGGACAAACTAAAGACTGAAATCATTCTTTGTAGTGTCTTTCCTTAAAAACAACAACAACATTACTCATAGTCGTACACAGAAGCTCACCTCAGCAGGTAGAAACAGCTGAGTCCATCGCCACAGTTCACTTTCCTTTCAGCAATTTCAGTACATCCCGGTTTCCATTCAACAGGAAGCATTAAACACTTCCACGGACACGTTGCCACAAACACAATAAAGAGACTGTATGCTCCCCATTCACCACCTGGCTCCCATCACCGGAGGCTCCCTGTGAAACTGCCCAAACGCTGGTATACATTTGGTCACCTGTTTAATATATAACCATGAAACAAAACAAACAATAACTACATTATGGCTCCAACATTTTTGTTTGGAGACATACTTAAAAAAATTTTTTTTAACCCATCCTCTGACGTCTTCGTGCAGTTCCTGCTGCTCGCCAGCAGAGGTCGACAGATCGCCGATACAAAAGCAGTGTGGCCCCTCCCGGCCGCCGTCGCCGGTTCGGGTTGCACCGATGTTCAGTGTTAACCGACAGCCAGCTATCCGTTAGCTGGTCACCGAAATGGCGAATGTGATGCTGGAGTTCAAGGCGTCCGCCGGTGACTCGGAGCCGCAGAGCCGCCCGGTCCTGATCATCGGGCAGCACAGCAACCTGCAGCAAGTGAGCTGGAGCCAAATCAAAGGGAAGCTGCAGCCGGTCGTCAGCAAAGAGGTGAATCTGGTGGAGGGAGACAGCTGGTGCTAACGCCGAGCTAACAGGAGCTAGCGCGAGCTAACGCGGCTAAGTTCTCTCAAAGCTAAAACAAGTAGCTCACGTTAACTAGTCCCACGTGGGTGACCATCTCCAGGTCAGCTGGTTAGTTACATCAACTAATAGTACTCGAGACGTGTGGGGAGTCTGGTTGTTATTAGTCGGTAATAAAGTCCACAAGGACGTTAATAACGTTTTTTTATTATCAACGAGCTGTTTATTACACCGAAGTATGAATACTTCATAAACGAAGTATGAATACTTCATAAACGAAGTATGAATACTTCGTTTATGAAGTATGAATACTTCATAAACAGTTCGTGGGAATCAACTTCTCCACGAACACTGCAGCACTGCTGAGGTTAAAGTCCAGCTTTCTGTTCCCTGCCTCTGGGTCATTCCCTCCCGGTGACCGGAGGACGTGTCTCCGGAGGACCGTGTCTGTCCCCGGAGGACCGTGTCTGTCTCCGGAGGACCGCTGCGGTCACAGCAGCTCAGTCCATTTTCAAAGCAAAAATGTTTACAGAAAAAAGTCCCTGCTGTCGTGACCTCATTAAACAATTACATCAAAGGGTAGATGAACTTTTCAGTGAGCATAAATCCGAAATGAAATTATTAATATTGCTGAAATTCAAATGTACTTCTATTCAACACTTGTGGCTCTGACACCCAGTTTTTAGGAGTATTCTGACATTTATTTACACATCTTTGCCCATTTGCGACACATTTTGCAGACAATGATTCCCCAAAATCAGCGTCACTTTTCTGCTTAACTTATTCTCTTATTATTCCTGGATGGTAAAAAAAAAAATCATAAACTGGTAATTTTGACACGAGGAAGCCTCTAATGTTTAAAACTCCTTCTCACATATTGTCTGATTTCTTCTGTTGGAAAAATGAAGCGTTCATCGGGAGACCAAACCCGGGCAGTGTTCATATCTATGGTGTGAACCATTGATGGTGTGGTGATGTTTCAGACTTGGCAGGCCGCTCTCGGCGCTCTGAACCCGAACCCCACGGACAGCTGCCCTCTGTACCTCAACCACGCTGCCGTGGCCGCCCTTCCTTCGCGGGTCAGCAGACACAATAGCCCCTCTTCAGCCCACTTTCTGTCCCGCCTGGTCCGGTCCTGCCTCCCCGGGGGGAACAACCGCTGCATCCTGGTCAGTATCTTCATCTCTATTTTGTATTTGTTCTCCTTCAGGGAGGTCAGAGAGCACTTTTAGCTACAGAACAGAAATGCTGCTGCAGAAGCGACGCTGTCCTTCTGCGAGTCTCTCTGGGAGTCCCGTGGCTCTCAGATCTGGGTCATCCGGTGTGTCATGAGACGGCCTGTGTTGTAACACGCGTGGGCGTTTCTTACCTCTCCAGGTGGTGTGCGAGCGTTCGGATGTGTTCGCCTCCTCCTGCGCCGTCTCCAGGGCCTTCCCCATCTTCTCCCGCCGCTCCGCATCCTCCCGCAGGGCCGAGAAGAAACACGTGACCGTGGAGTTCGTGATCGTCGGCCAAGACAGCAATCCTCTGGATGTCGCAGAGCTCGAGGTATCGCGCAGGAAATGTTTTGGTTTCTGGTATTCTGCTCAGAAAAAGCACGTTTTTAACAGAAAAGTCTGCCTCTTCTGTTCAGTGTCTGTCCAACGCTGCTGACGGAGTTCGGCTGGCGGCTCGTATTGTGGACACTCCCTGCAATGAGATGAACACGGACCACTTCTTAGACGTGAGTGAAACGTTTTCTCTCTCTGGAACATGTCAAACTCTCAACAACTCTCCGGGAACATGAACACATGTCCGGCAGAGAAACCGATGCGTTACAGTGGAAATATATCCTGATGCATTTCTTATTGATTCTGTAAAAAACACCGTCAAGTAAGATGATCATAAAAATGACGAGTGAACTTTTACTTTAGTTCGCATGTTCTAAAACTAAGAAAAGAAGAAAAATTAGAGTAGCAGTGGTGAGGCTGTAAAAAAAATACGCTTTCTGTTGCATCATGGGTAATGTTCAGAGAAAGTAACATAAGGGGGTTAAAAAATGTGTGTCATCGGTCCTCTGATATGCAGCGGCAGGATATTGTGTTATAAACCGTTTAATAATCATTTATACACACTGAACTACGGCTTCAAATAACGTGTTAACTGTCCAACTAGTTTTTTACTGCAGCTTTCCGTCACAGACGATCGTTTCTGTTTCAGGAAATCAAAGCTGTAGGAACTGAACTTGGGATCACTCCAGTCATCATTCAAGGAGAGGAACTGAAACAAAAAGGGTTTGGAGGTGCTGCGTCTATAAATGTCCGTTTATTTCTGTCGTTAGTTGATATCCTGACGAGTCCACAGACTTTCGTATCGCTTCGACGCTGACTGCATTAAATGTGATTTTTAGCTCTTTTGCTTCACAAACAACTTGTGCAATTACTGTTAGAAGAAAAAAAGCAAATCACTCAAATTATTACTTGGTTTCTATTGAAGACTATCTTTTTAGCTTGATAGAAACATTTTATCACAGCATGTTGTTTTTCAGCTATGAATAATTCATTAAAATAATTCTGTTGTTTTTGTAAAAGCCAGTTTCACTTCCTCCTTTCCAAAATATTCTTCCTTCAAAAACAAAAAACTACATTTTTCTTTGTGTCTCCCGCGTCAGGTATCTACGGTGTTGGAAAGGCAGCTGAGCATCCTCCTGCGTTGGCAGTGCTGAGCCACACGCCTGATGGTGCGACCCAAACCATCGCGTGGGTGGGAAAGGGCATCGTGTACGACACCGGAGGACTCAGCATCAAGGGAAAGGTGCGCTCCTCGTTCCTGTGGAGAAGAGACAGTCGCGGTTGTCAGGAGGCCTCGAGTCTGTGTCTCGTTAATTCACACAAATCACGTCGTTTAAAAAAAAAAGAAACCTGCGGGCCAAACTCAAGAATATTTAAACATATTAAAAGCTATTTGGACTGCATGTGGCTGGTCTCTTTGTTTAGATATGTAATTTAAGGAGGAATCAAATTGTTAGTTGTTTATCAGGTAATACAACTTTATTAACTTTATTAATGTATCTCGATGGTCCAACGAATTGCACAATTTGTTGGAACACCTCAGACCGTTTATCTTCACCAGGATCCTGTTGATGTAAATTGACTTATACGGGTCAGTCTGTCAATCCTCTCCCATGATGCAGCTGCAGCATCGCCACGTATTTTGACTCTGTGTCGTCTTTGTGGTCCGTTCACTGTACACCTTTAAAAAAACAAAAAACAGATCATCTTTAGTGATGTCTGTAATCCTGGACCGTGCACTCTGCCACCTCTGATCTGTTACATTCATCTTTAATCCCGTTCTCACGTTGTTGCACCAGATCAGCTTAAAAGCTTTGAGTGTAAATGGACCGCTGGGTCGGTGTCCTGCTCAATGCAGATAGAGATGCAGCATTAGAGAGCCAATTAAGTCATCGCATGTAAATAAGGTTTGTGATTTAATTTTTTTGTCCTTGCAGACCACCATGCCGGGGATGAAGAGAGACTGCGGAGGAGCTGCTGCCATTTTGGGAGCTTTCAAGTCCACCATCAAACAGGTGTGACGACATCAGCTGTCAGTCAGTCGGCCTCCGCTGCATCTTGGGGCTTTTTTCCTAATCAGACTCTCCGTGTGCTTCAGGGCTTTAAGGATAACCTCCACGCAGTCTTCTGTCTGGCTGAGAACGCAGTCGGACCTGCAGCCACGCGACCCGACGACATCCACACTCTCTACTCTGGAAAGTGAGACGCTTTTTTATTAACGATAGCGTATCGTTTATGTTGAGTTTTCTCTACGAGAGTATCAACTTCACCCGTTTTGGTTTGTTCTTGCTCGTCCGACTGCACACGAAGAGCGTCATCTTACATCACCAGCAATAAACCTGAGCTGTGGTATTAAACGTCCATAATGTATCTGTTTCCTTCTGAAGGACGGTGGAAATCAACAACACGGATGCGGAGGGCCGGCTGGTGCTGGCTGATGGAGTCGTGTACGCCAGCAAAGACCTGTCGGCCGACATCATTCTGGACATGGCCACGCTGACGGGGGCGCAGGTGGGTCACCGTCGTTCCACCGAAGGCAGCGGGTGCTCGGATCGACACGTCCGGGCGTGAAGAGAGGATCCGACCTTTTGTCGTTGAAGCCTTCCTGTTTGTGCTCGTCAGGGGATCTCCACGGGGAAGCACCACGCCGCCGTGATGACCAACAGCGAGCAGTGGGAGGTGGCGTGCGTGCGCGCCGGCCGCAGCAGCGGAGATCTCGCCCACCCGCTGGTCTACTGCCCCGAGCTGCACTTCAGCGAGTTCACCTCCGCCATGGCCGACATGAAGAACTCCGTGGCGGTGAGTGACAAACTTCCCGAAACCAGAACGCGACAAGACAGCGTGGATTTTGAATAATGTTTACATTCAAACATAACAAATCACGTATGAATGAAGGCCTCAAAGTCCAAACGCATAAACAGGCGCAGCTCAGTAATCGTATTCGGTTCCTTTAGAATCGGCCTGTAATATACGGTCTTATTTTAAATGTACCTGAAACATTGTGCTCCGTGTTACTATTAAGAGAAGAATATTTGTGCCGGGACTGATGTTGGGGTATATTTTGGGTGCGTCTCTGAGGTGATGTCGTGGTGTGTTGACAGGACCGGGAGAACGCCCAGAGCTCCTGCGCCGGCCTCTTCATTGGTTCCCACCTGGGCTTCGATTGGCCCGGCGTCTGGGTCCACGTTGACATCGCCTCTCCTGTTCATGCTGTGAGTACCGGAGGCTGCGGTGTGCACACGGATAGACGGATACCTGAAATGGAAGTTTTATTAGTTGTATGTATACGGTGGCAACAAAAGCTATTTAGAAAGTTGAACTATCAAAAAAATACTTTCAGAGGTTCGTCCGGTTGTTCATAAAGTGTTAGATCATTTAAATTTTATCGTCTTTTCTTTTGTGGAATATTTTTCTTGACACATGTGCTTGTGCTCCTTCATTCAAATAGCTATAAGTTGCTTTCACAGTTTCTACTTTAATGCAGTAAAATACAATTAAATTTAAGTTTGGCTCAAAGCATCCAAATTCTTTTTTGGGCCACTGGGTGTTTTCTGCTTTATTTTTCTACAAGATATTTATTCAGCTGAAATCAGACGAGCAAAAAGGAGTCTTATTTACAAATCTGAGGAACATGAGGGAACACGTGTCGGGTCTGAATGCAGCTTCATTTTTGCAGCTCTGCGTGGAAACCTTTAACTTTTAAGAGCCCGCAAACACAACTGTTGTTGTAAAACTTCCAGCTGATGACGAATAGAATTTAATCTTCTTCTTTTTTTTTTTAAACACAAACTAAATACTAAAACCAGTCAGCACAATGTTTACGGTTGGTCTATGACGCTTAACAGCAACTTTAACTAAGTCTATAAAATGTCCGCTGCCAACATGAGTAAAGTTGCGATGTTTCCTTCCTCATTGATGAAACTCTGTTTTTAAAGAAAGCAGCAGATTTCCCCGGCTTTTTCTTTTCTTTTTTTTTCTGACTCTCCTGCAGGTGATTTCCTGACGCTCGTCCTCGTCTTGTGATTCGACTCATAAAGACGAGGGCTCACCATCATTCTCGCTGTACTAAAAGCTTCTCGTTAAGTGTCGTTGTGCCGTCTCAGAAACAGATTTTTACAGCTTCGCCGCAGTAACGTTTACGGTGAAGTGGCTTTTAAAACCACATTAACTGGGTAACGACGCAGGACGTTAGGATCTGAGCCTTGTTTGTCGTCCTCCTCTGCAGGGAGAGCGCGCCACGGGGTTCGGCGTGGCTCTGCTCATGGCCCTGTTCGGTCAGGCGTCCGATGACTCCATGCTGAACCGAGTGTCTCCTCTGGGTGCTCCCGCCCACATGTCCGAAGACCAGATGGAGCGTGACTGCAAAAGACGAAGACTGGTGTAGGGACGGTTCACCCCACCCCTCCCAGCGCTGGAGCAAGAGCTCAGCCAATCAGATCAACCGATTTCTATTTGATTCAATTTGACTTCACTGAATAAAAAAAAAATCTAATCATGAGTAAATCAGATGTGGTAGAAATGATTATGAGAAACCCACAGGCCTTCACATGTCTTCCTTACTCGGCACATGTTTCTCCATTATTCAGCTACTTTTGTATTATTATCAAATCAGAGAAGAGCAGATGGTTTGTCTTCATGACAGATTCATTCAGGTTTTGTTTTTGTGATTATTGTTGTTGTTGTTGTTTTTGACATTTCAAATATCCACCTCATCAGCAGGATGAGTTCACGCTTTATGCAAATCAAACTTCATGCCATACATGTTGTCGCATTGTGAAAAATACTGAACGAAGGATCAGAGAAGCCAGATTTGTTCCTGTCCTGGACTCTGGAACAAACCGAGCGCTTCCTGCAGTTTTAACAGAACATGCTTTGTCAGCATAAAAGTACACATGCAAGATGTTAAACTGTGAATGAAGTATTTGTCAGATCTCAGCACAAGTGACATGTTTTTTTTGTTTTTTTTTTTACCACCCTTGTGACAATCATGTTGTCTTCAATAAAGGCGGTGCCATCTGTGAAAACACTCTGAAGCTGACATGGAACTCTTTCTGTTGAGAAGCAGTTAAAAGCTCCTGGAAAAACAAACAAAAACCTCTTAAGTGGAGGTTAAAGTTTATTCCTGTCGAGTTCACTCCTAAAGTGACCTTTACACACCAATCATCATTTTGACATTTTACCTCATTGTGTTTCTAACGGCTGTGTTGAAGTCTTGCCCCGGGCCGACGGCCCTTATCAGTCCGTCACGAGTTAAAGTTTCAAATCAGCATGTTGGAATGAAACTCGGAAACCGAATCAAACAATCACGAGTTACGCGATAATCACGTTATAAACTCGGATAACACTTTCTATAACCTCAGTGGGCTCATCAACTACAAGACAACAGTTATATATATATATATATATATATATATATGCCGTGTCCAGTGTCACCTAATATAACTGTTTCTTAAGGCTTTGGTGATTATTTCATTATAACTTAATGCTACTATAGTTTAAATGTGGTTTGATTAATTGCCTCCGCGTGGTCGCTGTTTCCCGTCTGTGACACGTGACTTCGCTATAAATCACGTGGTGGTTGTTTGCGGTCACGTGACCTTGGCTTGGAAACCGAGCAAAAGCGTCGCTGAGATTCCCAGAGACGTCCTCCGGTCTTCAGGCTGACAGCTCGCTGGTATCGCCCCGGCTCCTCTCTCCTCTCTCCTCGCCGTTGAGTGAAGCCCTGCTCGGTGTCGCAGATGGCGCGGACAGCCGCGCTCGTCGTCCTGCTCGCGGCCGCGTCGTGCTGCGTGTCGGCCGGACTGTTCTTCGACCAGACGCGCCCGTGCTACGTGCGCGCGCCGAGGAGAGACGGCTTTGGACTCGCGTAAGTTCAACAAATCTGAAGCAGGTTTCCAGGAAAAGTTCCCCAAACGTCAGAAATACATAGATATATATATATACATATATATATCTATGTATATCTAGCCAGCTAATATCAGCTGTTAACAGGCATTAGATAAGTTGGGTAACCAACAAGGAGAATTAGTTTTACAATTAAATTTGATAAATATACAGAAATATAAGACAACAAATACAGCTAAAGTAGGTGTGTACAAAAACAAAAATCTGTTTTAAAATGAACCAAGTCTCGACTTTTGGTTTAATTTGTTGTTTGCTGTAAAAAAAACAAGTTTCCCAAGACAGATTTCACGAGAAGTCACGAGGTTTGGTGACTCCCGGGTTTGAGGAAGTAATGGGACGCTGGAGTCTCTCTAAAAAACCCTGAAAGAAAGATTCACCTCAGAAATCCCCTTCAACCCTTCTACATCTGTTTTAAACAGACATCAACAAATATCACGGAATAAAAGAACTCGT
This sequence comes from Embiotoca jacksoni, assembly GCF_022577435.1. Classification (NCBI taxonomy): domain Eukaryota; kingdom Metazoa; phylum Chordata; class Actinopteri; family Embiotocidae; genus Embiotoca; species Embiotoca jacksoni. The sequence goes on along the minus strand of NW_027185229.1, from coordinate 3,428,489 downwards.
GTTTTAGCTGTATTTTATATTTGACCAAAGCCTGTATGTATATTACACGTTTTAAACGAAATGTTTTTAAATTGAGTTATTTAGAATGAAAAATATCACAATCAGCCTTATAATATGGAACTTAACTGCATCTGCACCAAAATAATACTAAAAACCGTACGTAGTTTTGTGTCTTTTTATTATGTAAGCATAAATGAGTTTTAAGAGCAGGTTTATTACACTGTGATCAAAAATCAAGGTTATTTGTAAAAAAAATATATGAACTCATAATAAAATGATCTGGATCCCAAACAAATAACTTCTTTTTGGTCGCAGATTTCAGCATAATTCTCAAGTTTGTGACCAAACCAAGAAAACTTTAAGGGATCATTTGTTCTCATCATCTAGATAATTTTATTTAATTTTACTTTTTGATTGGAGTGTGAACTGTCTTTTATTCTTGCATAAAAAAAAGACAAAATTAACTTCATACCTCCAACATGTGAGTGTCAGAAGACGAGAAGGAAATGTTCCTTTTTAATGGTCCTCTTCAGCCCTAAAAATATTTATTAAAATAAAAAAGGGAAATGAAACCGGATGGAGAAAATAATGTTCACAATCTTAACACGCTGCAGCTGAAACACGGGGTGTGATTTTCACATGATTTCAGGCTGTTTTGACATTTAGTTTACGTTGACATAAAACGGAGAAAAGCGGGATCACGCATTAAAAAAACAACAACAACAACACACACACACACACACACACACACACACACACACACATCCTAAAAGCTGCCTGTTCACAGGACCAGACCTCGTCCTCATGAGTACCTGAACGTCTCCGACCTGCCCAAGTCGTGGGACTGGAGGAACATAAACGGCACCAACTACGTCAGCACCACCCGCAACCAGCACATCCCTCAGTACTGCGGCTCCTGCTGGGCCCACGGCAGCACCAGCGCCATGGCAGGTAGGACGCACCGCTTTTTTTTGTTTTTCTTTTACCGTTTCACCTTGTACCGGTCGGAAAGTGACCGTTAAAACTTCGTGCTTCTTCTTCTTCTTCAGATCGCATCAACATCAAGAGAAAGGGGGCGTGGCCGTCCGCCTATCTGTCCGTCCAGCACGTGGTCGACTGCGGCGGAGCGGGAACCTGCCACGGCGGGGATCACACCGGGGTCTGGGAGTACGCCAACAAACACGGCATCCCGGATGAGACCTGCAACAACTACCAGGCCAAAGACCAGGGTGAGTGAGAGGGTGAGAGAGAGGGTGAGAGAGAGGGTGAGTGAGAGGGTGAGAGAGAGAGAGTGAGAGGGTGAGAGAGAGTGAGAGAGAGAGAGAGAGAGAGTGTCACAAAGTCAGCGGTCTCGTTCACGCTGTGAACTCTGCATGTTCTGCGTCTCTTTCCCCCGAAGACTGCAAGCCCTTCAACCAATGCGGCACCTGCACCACCTTTGGGGTGTGCAACATCGTGAAGAACTTCACGCTGTGGAAGGTGGACGAGTACGGAGACGTCAGCGGGAGGGAGAAGATGATGGCAGAGATTTACGCCAGAGGACCAATCAGGTGGGAAACCTTTCTTCTTTCTTTTTTATGCTGCTGAATACTTTTTTTTTGTATTTACACAAAGTCCTTGTTCACACTAATACAAATACTTTTTTCTTATGTTAAAAAAAAAAGGGGGGGGTGGGGGGTTAACGAAATACATCAGGGCTGCAAAAAAAGTGAAGCACATCTGTGCATGTAGAGAGAGCTTATTGTTCTTTTTGACAGTCGTGACTTAAAAACAAAAATAACAGTAGCTGATTATTCATTTAACGTTATTTGACGTCTGTTTCTTCGGCTTGTAACTGCTCGTGTTCAACGAAAGTAAAGAAACCGCGAGATTTCTAGGTGTACGCATATAAACCCAAAACAGCAAAAAGGCTTAAAGTGGGACAGAAACACAGAAATCAAGAGTTTTTATAAATCTGCACTTCAGAAGGCGTCACCAAAAAACAGATCTTAATTTGAGTTTTTAATGAGGTTAAACATTCACGAGTCACGACTTTATGAAAGTTGCCAGACGGGCTGATCTCAGATTCCTGTTTGTTCCATGAGGACGAAGACTGAAACATCTTTCATGACCGCGCAGCTCTGCAGAGGAGCGCAAATAAAAACAAAACAAAAGGAATGAAAAGAATCAGCTGAAAACAAACATTCGGTGAACTCGACCGACCTGCAGGCAAAACATTCAGCTCCTTCCACCCGAGACAGGAAGTCACCTGTTGGCGTTTTTGTTTTCTCGCAGCTGTGGGATCATGGCCACCGACAAGCTGGACGCGTACGCGGGAGGAGTTTACTCCGAGTACCACGACAAGGCTTTCATCAACCACATCGTGTCGGTGGCGGGATGGGGGGTGGAGGACGGCGTCGAGTACTGGATCGTCCGCAACTCCTGGGGAGAGCCGTGGGTGAGTTCATCGAGCAGAGGAATGAGAACACGACATGCGGACGGGTCTCTCGGCTCGTTATCACATCTTCTACATTATAATAGAACTTTCTTTTTTTTTTTACTGATCTTTTTTTGATCTGACTTTTGTCATTTGAAGTTGAGAGAAAAATATTTTATAAAAGTATTGAAGCAGCTGTACACTAAATATTCAGGACTAGAAAGTTAAAAGTTTGAGGTAAAACACGGCTAAAGAGTGAAACTGTGGTTTAATCAGATTTGACCGACAGCGAGATGTTTTCTGAATCCTGATTAATGTGCACAAAAACAAAACCGCTTCATCCACTCGGAAGCAGTGAGAAGATCACAGAAGTCGAAGGTGTCCTCTTAAAAATATTTTTTTGTCCAACCGTCGATGGGGAAAAAAACAAACCGTATTATTACGACACTCGTGGTTTCACAGTTTGACTGAAGACATGTTTCCCGTCTCGTGTCTTCAGGGTGAGAAAGGTTGGCTCCGGATCGTCACCAGCGCCTACAAGGGAGGAAGCGGCAGCAAGTACAACCTGGCGCTGGAGGAGGACTGCATGTTCGGAGACCCCGTCGTCCCCAAAGAATACCTCTGAGAGGATCCCCGAGACGCTCGCGTCTTCCCGTCTGAGCTGGAGGGAAACTTTTTATATGGGAAATGTTGAAAAAGGGAATAATTTCAGGGCTTCTTTGTTTGTTTTAGAGAATTATTATTTAACTTGTAAATCAGTGCCACGGTCTTCCAGCTGGAAACCAAACCCGCTCACATCTGATGTTATTTAGCACGGGAAGGTCAGACTTTTAAATGGTTTCAGCAGCACGGCACTGAGAAGATACAGAAGTTCTTCAGTTTTCAGCGTAGATAGAAAATGTTTTTAGTTTGTAAATGCATCGCGACTCGGCCAAAGAACACGGTGATGAGTTTGTCCTCCTTTGCTCCGACGCTGGACGACGATGTTGCACTACAGGGATTTCAAACTATTCAGCTTCAACGTGCCTTAAATGCACTCGACCTCAAGCTTTGATCATTTTAATTGTTTAACTGTTTTTTCACGCTGAACAATCGACACATCACAAATGTTGCAGGAAGTGGAATATTTGCTGTTTTCAAACTGGAAATAAACACAAAACTATAAAGTGCGGCTTTGCCCGACCTCCGTTTTGAGTTTTCATCACAACTGCATACAATTAAAAAAAATAATACATATTCAGGCTTTTATTTTAAAACTGCTCGAACCAACATAAAATATAGAAAATCAAATATACAGGCGAAAAAAATACAAATAAGGACCCATTTAGCTGCATCTCCGAGGCGTCTCCGTCGACCAGTCCGTCTTATTACAATACTTTCATGTCATTTGGCTTTTTTTGTCGCCTCCAGAGAAAAATGACGTCCGCTCGTTTGGTCAAACTTAAAAAGTCCGTGTCTTCTGTGCTTCAGCAGAGTCTTTGGTCATCGCTGAAACAACTGATCCTCGGTTTCCCTCCTGCGGTCTCTCCGCAGGAACTCTTTCATTTCCACTTCAGTTAATCATGATGAAGTTTGATTTGCAATGAGCTGAAACAAACAAAACAAAAAAACCTCGACAGTTTAGCGCTTCAAAAAGATGAGGAGAGTAGGAAGTACAGAATATTTTACGTTCCTGTTTTAACATCGACTGAAGTCTAAAATCCACTTCCTCTGATTGTTTTTTTTTTAATCGACTCGTAAACCTCTGAAAGGTGCGTGGAATTCATTTCTGTAAACTGTCCACAAGAACATGAATGTCGGCGCGCGACTCACCGATGAACTCGGCGACGGCGTCGTGCTCGCCCTCCGTGCGGATGGTTCCCGCGATGCTGTCGTTCTCCAGGATGGGCAGGAAGAGCTGCACGAAGTCGGACGTGTAGGGAGGCGCGATCACGTCCAGAACCTTCGGGAGGAAACGCTTCACGGTGAGATCGGTTTCAAAAGGTTCCAGGTTCTTGACTTCAGGCCCGACGACCAAATCAAGCTGTTTATGTCTTTTAAAGCTTAAACGTGCAAATCTGTTTTTGTCCACTTGGCAACAGGTGAGCAAATATTTGCTTATTTGCACATCAGTCCATTTTCTGAGGAACTAATATTAACTGTCCTTCAGCTCTTTGACTCTCAACCTTCAGCTGAAGTCCGTTACCGAGCTGCAGGTGATAATTCTGTTCACGTTGTTTCATGTGGCTGATTTAAGTATTTAATATTGATAAACGGTAATAAAAGGCCTGTTTTAAATCAGGATCAATCAACGAATATTCAAAAAATTTGAGTAAGAATGAAAATTATGAAAACTTTTAATGGATTAAAGAAATCAGATGAAACCGTAAACTCAGAAATTTTAAAGTCAAAGTGTTAAACAACATATTAAACTGCGTTCGAGACCATTTACCATTCTTGAAAGTATAAAGCACGCTAGTACTAAAAGTTATACGCATAAATGTGGGATCCCTTTATATCCCTCACGTCATCCAATCAATCACTAACGAGGATAAAAAGCAGCGGTTACCTCGGTAACAAAATATCTGATGAGGGAGATATCCGTGTTGAGTTTCTCCAGACATTTGCGGATGTAACCGACGACGGGCAGCACGTAGCCTCGGCTCAGCAGATGAACCATCCGGTCAAGCAGAGTCTTCTTCAGCTCCAGCTGCGGGGGAAGTGAAACCAAACCTGCGGTGAGCTGGCGGTCGCGGTTTCTCCACAAAGACGAAGAGAAGAGAAGAAACGAAACGAGGGGCGTCTCACCTGCTCCATGACGTCCAGCTGAGAGTGCTCCGTCTCAAAGAGCTTGATGAGCAGCTGCAGGACCTGCGGGTGCAGCAGCTGGTGACACGTGCAGATCTGTGGTGGAAAACAAAACACCGGATTTACATTTGATTTATTTTTTCACTGTCATTTCAACGGGGGAATTTGAAACGAGACGTTATCGCGGCGGTACCTCGTCCAGTAGGGCTAAATGGACCGGAGTGTGGTCCGTCTGGAGCTGGAAGTACCGCGGCTCAGACACCGTCCAGTCCACCCACTTCAAAACTCCCATCGCGACGACTGGAAACCTGAACACAGTGAGAGGCAGCAGGTTCACTGAGCAGGGAGGACGTCCGGAGTCCAACTCCAACACGCTGAGCACCAAATAAAAGGCGCCCAAAGCACCAAGAATCAAACGCTGTCATCACCTCAGATTGTTCGTCTTTATCTATTTGTTGAGTTCCAGGTTTACTTCGCTCCCTTACCGGCGCTACAAACTGATACTTTTATTTATTATGATCAAATAATCTCCTGAATATTTTTGATTAAATATAATCTATTTCATATAAAGCGGTGAATGAGCTCGGACCAAGTTAGATGGATATCAGGGACGCTCAGTTCATACTTTTAAAAGAAAGATAAAAACATTTCTCTTTACTTCAGCCTTTAACTCGCTACTCTTGAAGCTCTCTTGCACTTTGAACCTTTAAAATGCATATTGCTAATTTTATATTTAAACATTCATGTTTAATTTTATGCATTTTATCTGTTTCTAATGCATCTCATTTCTTTTCTATATTTGTAAATGTTCCTTTATATCTGTTTTTATGTCAAACACTGCATGTGATTGATTCTCTTGCTGTAAAACACTTTGTCCTGCATTTCTTGTACGACAGGTGCTATACAAATAAAGTTTATTATTATTATGATTATTACTATTCATCAACGGTGTCTGGTCGGTCCACTCACCGGATGCACTGGTACAGAGTCCCGAGTTCAGCCACCAGCTCCGTCGCTCCTTTGTTCTCGTTGCAGCAGAGGTTGTGGACGGTCTCGATGGCCTTGGAGGTCGACTTCAGCTCGTCTTTGTTGATGTTGACTCGCTTGTTCTGGGTTTGAATACAAAATTTTTTTAAAAAGTAACACGTGTTTAGAGAACTTTAGGAAGCATCAGTTGAAGGAGACATAAAGAAAACAAAAGAGCAGATTGATTGTTGACAGTTGACACAGATGGTGGCCGAGTACATCAGACCTGGAACTACCAACCAGTCCGCCGTCAGTAACTTCATTTACGTTATAACAATCGTTATACTTCATCGTTCGCGTTACCTTCTTCCACGTCTCCACCACACTGGCGGCGTAAGCCAAGATGTGGATGTACTTGTGTTTGTGGTCTTGGTTGATCTTTGACCCCGGCTTAAAAAGCGACTGCATGAACAGGTCCAGAAAGGCCGGCACTCGGATCTGAAGACAAGAAAACACAAGCATTTCAAATGACCTGCACCTGAACGAGCGAGCGGTGGACATAAAACGGGTTGAAAGGAGACGCTGCGTCCTCACCAGCTCCACAGGAGGAGGGTCCATGCTGCTGAACATCTTGAACAGAACCGTTATATCTGCAGGGTTCAGGGCTCCTTTGGACAACATGGCGCCGAGCGCCTGGCAGGCTCGAGGGTAGGCCGCCGCCGTGCCGAGAGCGAGGGTTATCTGACTGGCATCGTGACCTCTGAGATGTGAAGCACAACCGCAGAGTTGGTATCAACACTGAAACCTGTTATCTGTACACGACTGAACGCCTTCATTTTATCCATCCGTCGTTAAGGCACGATATCTGCATGCAGACAATATCAGCCAAACCTCCTCCCCTGTAATCTTACACCGTTAACCACATTGACTTGGTCCATGAAACCAAAGAGCAAAGTCAGCAGGCGGTACCTCTCGTGTGCAGACTTCTGCACCTCCTGGCCGATCCGACGGACAGCCGAGCCGCCCTGCTCCTCCTGAGAGAGGATGGACATCATCGCCTGGGCGAAGAGGTACGTGTGCTCGCCGTGACACACCATCTTCTGCAGGAGAGAGGAGGGAACGACTCAGCGAACACAGCAGCAGAGAAACCAACACACGTACTGACGGGCTTTTACAGAAACAATCGGTCTGCCAGAACATCAAACTGCTTTTTTCTTTTCTTTTCTTTTTTAATCAAGCAAAACAGTTTAAAGATATTTTATTTACTTTAATTATAAAACAGTAAAAAAAAGTTGCTGAAGGGTTTCAGCTGAGAGACGAACTGATTAAATGATTGTTTTAGCATCAACCATCATGTGCAGAAGATCATATAGAGAACTACAACCTACAGAGATAAAGTATCATGGATTTTGAATTTGAAAAGATGGAAGTGGGTTTCAAAAATAATGTTGTTGTTGTTTTTTTTTAAATCCTCCCTGTATAAATGTAACAGCACTAATATTGCAGTTAACAAAACAGATGAATAAAGCCTCACGGCAAATTCGGGCAGGTTCTTCTCCAGGTTTTCTTCTCCTCCGTCCAGCAGCGTGGCCAAAGACGTCCTCAACACCCGCGAGAAAACCTCCAGCTGCTGACACGCTGTGGACACACTGGTGATCTCTCCCTGGTAACCTGCGTCTGAAATGAGCTTCACACCAAAAAAAACTAAAGATCACGTTTACAATTCTAATTACCGTGATGAAAACAATATTAATGAAACCTAAGAAGCAAATTTACAGACTGTGGAAGTATGTGATGAATGAGCGCCGGGTGCGACTGTACCTTCACGGTGAAGTTGAGCATCAGGCAGTCGGGGTGAGCCTCCGCCAGCTTGTAGAAGAGATCCCTCCACGTTGTGTGTGCTATCATCTGCTCGAGCCAAGCGGGAGTCTAAAAACAAAACAAAAGAACACAGGAGACAGAATTGGTTGATTCACAACTCTGGATTTAACTGCCCAGGGTTTGTCAGATACGAGTCGAGGTTTGAAATCTCACCTCTCCCTCCACGGTGAAGATGGAATCAGCTTTCTGGGGGTCGAAGTGTTTTATCAGGAGACTCTTGAGGTGGTTTTCTACTCGCTCTTGGACCTGAGCAGGTTCCACACCTGCAGCCAAAAAGAAGGAAACCACAGATGAGACGCAGCTTTCCAACATATCAGGGATTTAAAGATTGGACCGGGCGCTACCGACCCATCTGGATGAGCCACTCGGCCAGCAGGTTGACAGTCTGAGCGACGGCGGAGTAGTTTTCAGAGAGAAGCTGGATCACATGTTCTGGAGATCCTCCTGCTTGGAAATACCTGCAACAACAACAAGGTTTCTACCGTCTTCTCGATCCAATCCCCCATTTCATCGGTCTTTTCCTCCGTGTTCAGATGTTTGCATGAGGACGCTTACGATTTGAGGGTGTTGAAGATGGCGGGCTCCATGATGTAATCCCGGCTGGAGAACTTCTGCAGACAGTTTTCCTGGGTTTTCCCGTCATTCTCTCCTTCTCCGTAACCCTCCTCCTGAGACACAGAGACGCAGATGTCGGTGCTTCTCCTCCTCCTCCCGGTGTAACAGGAGGTGCAGCTCCCAGGAGGTGTTTCCCCCCACAGCAGCTGAGCTTCACGTTTATTCACGTTTACACATATTTGGTGATTCATGTTTTAATACAGTAGATTTTAGAATAAATTCAGCAACGATAATAGTCTGCTGTTTGGCATCGAGTGTATTAAACACAGTTTAATTTAAGGATTAAAAACACTGCAACACGTCTTTTGGCGCGATTTTGTTTTTTCAACGTGATTAAACAAAAAAAACAAAGTTCATTCATTTAAACGCGGTGACAGAAACACAACAAACGGTTTATTCGTGTCCACCAGCTGTGTCGTTAGTCAGCGAGCTCAGACTAAACAGCACGTTAAAACAACAGTTCGCTCATGAACTCGGTGTTATTTTAATGTTATTTTAATGTTATTTTAATGTTATTTTAATGTTCGGTCGCCGCAAAAATTAGCAGCGTCCGTTGCTAGCTGCGGCTAAGCTAACGCTGCTAACCAACGTAAAGTCAAACAGCAACAAGTCTCACCAGGTTCCCCTCCGTGCCTTCCCAGTCTCCTGCATTGCTGTAATACTCCTCGTCCATGACGCCGGGGACGAGCTACAACAACGCGGCTGTGAGTTTCAGGTGTTGCCGTGTGACTTGGTGAGGATGCCGAGCAGCCGGAGCAGCTAGCCTCGTTAGCCGGGAAGCTAACAACAACAGGAGGAAAATGGCGAGACGGTGACCCGCAGGCCACGCCCCCTCCCCGCAGGCCACGCCCCCTCCCCGCTCCGACGCCGCGGGGGGTTATTCCCCGAGCTCAGACTGTCAGGCTCAATTTACTTCAATTTAAATCTTATAATTGGACATAATTCAACGTGTCACTCAAGAAAAAAAAAAAAAAAAAGTAATTAAAGCAAAGGTTGTTGGTGACAGATTTTCACAGGCAAGAAAAATGACACCAACCAAATCAAAACACCAGAGAAACTAAAAAATAAAGATGAATGTAGACTACACATTGGAACTTTTGAAATAAATATACTGTAATTTGATACCGTAGGTGATTTTGTTGATATTTTGCTTAAAGTGTCTGCGAATCCCATCATGTTACAATGAAATAAAACATCAACCCACTAAAACCTCCTGCAGACGACAGAAAGAGAAGTTTCACCTGTAGGACAATTCAGTGAGATGAGGATTGACGAGTCTGCACATGTGGGAACAAACGTTTTATTTTAATAATGCAAACTGCAACATATGAATTATATTATTTACCCAAAGGAGCAGGAAAAAAAAGGTCATATACCCGTGGCAAATAAATCACACAGTCTGTGTTAAAACTACGTCCAACACAATATTTTCATCCTCAACCATAAAGGGAAAATCCACCCCGAAACAAAATGTACATTCCTTTGATGTCGGACAGTTCATTCTTACTTTGTGATCATAAATCGAGTCACCCACCGCCGAGGACGAGGGACCCAGGGCTCTGCAGACAGCGCTAAAGTAACCGAACTGTGTAATATCGTAGGATTCATAAAGTGAACTCTTCAGGGTTTTTGCTTCAGGAAGGCATTTTATCAAAGTATTTCTACAGACAAATATAGCTCAGGTGAAAACTGAACCTCAATTAATCTGTGTAGCTATTGCTTAGATAAATAATATTTACTCTACAAGAGAAAGATAGGTTTCACATTGTTCAGATGCATGTAAAAGGAAAAAAAAGAAAAACAGTTCTAAAATGTCAATTTGACATTTTTTTGGTTGAAAAATCCCTGCGCTGTTGGTTCTTAAAATGTTTTTACCTCATCTGCATCAAGTCTTGGAAAGTTTCAGAAAGGGTTAGTTGATTAGCTGAAAAACCAGCCACGTGACAAAAAACAGTGACGGAAGTCTTTAGTAAGTGGGAGAGAAAACAAAAAAGGAAATAGCACCATGTTCACTGAGGGCAAGCCAGAAGGTAAAAGGGGGAGGAGCCACAGGACACAGTTCAGGTGCTGCGGCTTGCAAAAAAAAAAAAAAACTGCTGATCCTTCAGCATGACTTTGTTTGGTCTTCAGTCTCCTCTGTCGTAGTCTGGCTGTGTGCAGCTTATGCAAACATAGTCCTCGCTCTCCGCCCGCTCAGCAGACAGGCCCACGCAGATCTGGTGGAACCACTGATTGCAGCTGCCGTCACACTGGACCCAGTTTACCTGACATGGAAAAAATACAAAAGAAAAGTATTTATAGCATTTTACGTTGGAAATCTGAGCGAAACAAGAAAAAAAAAAAAAAAGAGGAGATGTGAACTTGGTGTACGAGACGGACCTCGTCGCCCTCCGGCTCTCGGCACCACGGTGCGGCGCACAGCGAGTAGTCCTCTTCTGAATCTGACTGAGCCGGGTCAGACACGGTGTGTGAGGGAGAACACGTCCTCTTCGAATCTTCGCTCCTCTCTTTGCCTTCTCTGCTTTTCTTGGGCTTCTTCTTGCGAACCTTCTTGGCCTTCTCGCTGTGCTGAGAGTCGGAGCTTTCCTTGCGTCGCTTGGTCCGTTTGCTCTGAGCGTTCGCCGCCTCCTTCTTCAGACCGGACACTCCGTTCTGCCAACGATTTAGGATTTTAAATTAGACTTGGAGATTAGCTGCCGCAGGCCTCTTCATCATCAACACCACCTCTCGTGTTCAAATGTGTTTATTTTAACTCATTTTAAACTGGATCTTATTCAACCCTCATGAAAAAGAATGTAATTGTTTGGGCCGAGATATTTACTCATTCGTTAAAGCCGTGTATTTTAACATCTACCCGTCACTTTCACCAATATATCCATCACTGGTAATTTGAACTTCTATAAATTACCAGTGAGCTATTATAACTATTTTTTTTCGACTACTTCCAGCCTTATTTATCAATGATGGTTAGCCAACTGTTTTACCCGTTTATCTATAAATATTTGCTTCATTTCCCAACCGTTCACCCGCTACGTTTAGCCGCTACATTTATCAGCTATTCACTGAAATTTCAACAGTTTATCCACGATGTTTAGTGATCAATTTGAACCATTATCTATTTTTTCAGCTAATGATTTCAACCATTAATTCCCTTTTGGACCATTATTTTTATGTCTGCATTTATTTTTGCAGCTTTCAATCTGCAATTTGCTTTCAAATTGACATTTCTATTTTTTAATTATTATTATTTTTTTTTTTAGAAGATTCATGCTGATCTTTCCATGTGGTCGTAGTACCTGCTCTACCAGAGGTGAACTCAGCGGTGTTTGTCAGTACCTTGTTGTGGTGGGGACTAGGTCTCTGACACGGTTGCTCCTGTTCTGTGCTCTTCCCACAGGGGGCGCTCTGTGAAGGCAGGGGCACCAGCTTGTACAGCAGGTATCTGTACAGCTGCTCGGTCTCGGGCAGGGTGACCTGCAGCAGGAATCCCTCCACCATCAGCTCCTCCAGCTCGGGGCCGAGTCCTGTGACAGAGATGGTGAGCAGCACAGAGGTCAGAGGTGAACTAAAAAGAGAAGGAAACACAAAGAGGGCCGATAGCTCGAGCTTCAACACTCACCCTGGACGGGAACCGACTGGTGCTCCATGTAAAAAGATGAACTGTTTATTTCCTGAGTCAGATATGAGGATATTCTGGATCCAACTCGGCCCTGAAACAGTAAACGACAATCAGTAGCTGTGACTGCTCGACAGTGTCTACAAGGCCATCAAGTCTCACAACAGTGATAAAATAAAGCAGAGTTATGATGAGTGTTTTCCACTGACCATCGCCGACACGTTCTCCAGCGCTCCCTCCGTGCAGGCCTGCTGAACTCTATGCTGCCATCGCACCGTCCTCTCGATGAGGAAGCGCAGGGCGTCTCCTTCTGGCAGGCGGACGCGAATCCTCTGCAGAGAGGCCAACAGGGGGAGGACCTTGTCCAGAGGAGGTTTCCTCGACCGCTGGCAGAGCGGGCAGAGCCAGGCTTGGCCGTACTCGAGGTCTGCAGCTGTCGTGACGCAGCCACAGTGGAAAATGTCTCGACAGAGCTCACACTGCACCGTGGCACCTGAGGGGGCCTTTTGGCAAACGCAAACACCAAGTGCACAACAGTTCTCAGCAGGAAGGAGCTTGGACTCATTCGAAGCCCTCAGAGTCAACAAGATCTCCATCTCCCTCTGTCGTACCTCCGCGAGAGTGGTCATCTGTAAGAGAGAAAATTAGACAAGAGTCAAATCTGATCTTATTCTGTGTCATTATTTACCGGTGTCAAAGTAAACTAGCCACTAATCACTTCCTGTGATTGATAATTTAGCGGTCATGTTTCTGTGTATCCTTCTCTCACCCGCCTGCCTCTTTGTGCCAATCATAAAATGTCAAAGCGCTTTCTTTCCCTGAATTTTGCCTCCCAGGCAAAACGTTAAACAATGCTGTGAAGTTCAGGAGACATTTTGAGTCCTTAGATCAGCGAGTTCAACGATTACAAAAGTACATTTAGTATTTGACAGCCTGTTAAAAGAATTTTTCATTTCTTTGGGGGAAATCTTTTGTCTGTATTAAGCCCATTTGGAGTGTCTAGGTCTCGTGGTTTTTAAGCAGCACTTTGAGAAACAATAGGTGGTATTTTTATTTAAATGAGGAATCAGAAGGAAAAAAAAAAATTCTTCAGCAAATGAAACCATTTCAACACACAGTTGGTCACAATCATCCCTGCAGTTAATCCCTAACTGCAGTGTATTTACGATAGAGAAAAAGGATAACCGTTGCACTCACAGCAGAGGCAGAGTCCCTGCTCTCAGAGAGAGCTCTCTCTACGTCACAAACGGAGTCCAGTTTTGTTGAAGCTTTTTTGCTGATCTGTGGAGCTTCTTTTACTTTTTTAGATCTCGACTTCTGATGCCCAGATCCTACGTCACACCTTGGACAGAGGACCTGAGAACATAGCGACAAACGCAATATTATTTATAACCGCCACGATTAGAAAAACAGATTAGAATCTAATCACACGCCGTAATATCGCTGCCTACCTCAAGGAGAGAGAAAGAGGAGTTTTTCAGTAGGAATGTCTTCGCTGCGCTCTCCTTCCAGCTCTGAATATCGCCTACCAGGGCCTCCAGTCGGCTCAGCGGTTCGAGCCTCACTGGGATGCCCTCCGCTCTGAGAACCAGCTCAGAGAGGCTGTCCAGCACAGGAATACGTCCCCCAAGCTGCGAACATAAAACACACAACACTCGTGATTCAAACCCGGCCACCTCCGAGTGCTGAGCGCTGAAAACATGGCCGTCTCTAGTTTCTTACTTGGAGTGTTTCCGCTTCATGAAGCCATTTCTTGGCCTTGGTGACGACATCCTTCAGCTGCAGACAGTTGGGCAGATAAGCAGGGATGTTTTCTACTTCTCGCAGAGCAGCGTCGACAGTTTCTATGCTGTGAAACGGCCTGTGAGGAGACACGAGGTTCAGTAAACACATTCTGCTTTTATATAATAAATAAAAAACACAAGATGAAGAGACGTGCCAGCAGCAGAGGTCCATGTCAGCGAGAAGACTGAATTGTGACACATTTACATAAAATAAAATACATCAGATCATTGTGTCTCTGCGGCGCCATTAGTGGGTTAAACACTGTCACAACACCATGATCCTCTTTATCCGCCGTGATCCGGCTCTGCAGACTTGGCACATTTCACTCTGCGCTGTCTGAAGTTTAAGCTGATTTCACATTTTCACAACACAGAATGTGAATTTACCGTTTAGAAATACAGACTTTGGTGTGTTTCAATTCAGTGTTCCTCCCTTTAGATGTGTTCATTAATTAAGCTTTTTGTCGTTTCACAGAATCGCTAGTAGGAGGGAAGTGGTGTGGTGTCTACATCAATTATGAACTGCCCGTCACCACTCCAGATGCACTTTAAAATGTTTTTCAGGGTTAATTAAGACCTTATTCTGAAATAAGAGAGGCTTTGAAAAGTGGACAGATGTTTCTTTTACATAAATGGTAACAGACTAATGAAATAAAATCAAACATTTGAGGAAAAGATTAAGTGTCTGACTTGGAACCTGAAACATGGAGGATACTTTAATTAAATTATTGAGTAGTTCATCTGGTTGTTCATCTAAACCACAGCAAGGAACTACACAGAAGATAAATAGGTATGGAAACTCTAGAAATGCACCACGAGTACAACTTTGCACAAGTTAAGCAATCCACAGTCATTAATATTGATTAAAAATGTTTTTATATTTGAGTGCAAAGGTCCAGTGAAGCTCCATGTCCTCACCTGGACTCCATGAGGCTGAGCACCCGCTCCTCCCACTGCTCCGACACCGTCAGCAGCTCCTGCAGCCGAGCCATGGCTCTCTCCACGGAGCTGTGAGGAGCCAGGCCCACGCCCTGGTCGATCAGCCTCCTCATGGTGTCCAGACAGAGGCTGTCCGGCCGCCCGCTGGCCTGCCGCACGGCCTCCAGCCAGCGCGCCTGCTCCAGTCTCTCCCTCAGCAGCGGCAGCTGCGACAGCTCCACGTCCAGGCCCAGACTCACATCCAGCAGGTCCTGCAGCTCCAACGTGCTGGGCGACTCGTCGGAGAGGAGACGCTCGCTGCGCTGCTGGAAGTCCTCCACCCGGGTCAGCAGGTCCTGGAGGGGACATCGAACAGCCATTGGGAACTGGAGCACTTTATAAAACTCAGTAGCTACACCCGAGCAAACTGTGTATTTATGGAGAAGAAATATTGGCAACTTTAATGTGAAATGTGTCACAAATTCAAGCTCTGGATTTGATCTTACTGACCTTCAGTAAAGGAGCCTGTCGGATGTGACACGGCAGGTTGTCCAGCTGTTGGACAAAAGACCTCAGCTCCTCCACGGTCAACTCGTTCTGGCTTTGAGACTTTCCTCCTCCAGAACGATACCTGAAACACAGATTAAAACCGTTTCACAGACCAGGCAAGAAAAGGAAAGTTGTTCTCGACAGCTAAAATAACAAAACCAAAATATTTCCTTTAAACTGTGATGTTGGGACCTTGAAGATTAAGTCCACCTTCTGTCAACTTTGTAATGTAAATTAAATGGGAAACAATATCTAACAATATGATGATAAATGTACATAAACATAAAAGGAAAACTGTCTCCAGAAAACAAACTACGGAACAATAAGAGCATCACATCGCTGATCCTTCGTCACATAATCATGCAACATTTAGTAGGATCTACGAAGACTTTCCTGGGTGAGGTACTTCTTATGTTATGGCTTCATTTTGCATTACAGCTGAGCAGTGCTGAACACATCAGATCTATTTTTGTCGTACCTCGTCTGCCTCTTCCCGTTGAGGAGCTGCTGTGCCATCAAAGCCACTTTATCAGCCTCTGATGCGACGGTCCGCAGCTGATCCAGGAGCCGGGTTTGAGGAAACGCTTTGGTCTCTGCCTGCTCCACCAGGCTGTGAAGCTCCTCCAAACCTGAGCGGAAAACACAACAGCTTCATAGAAAACACACTCGCAGGTTGGAAGTCGATGCTCAAATACGCTGGGGAGGTAAAGCGTAATAAAGGTTATTCTGAATAGACATTTTTGTGTACCTCTTTTGATTCCTTTATTCTCCACGATGTCCTGAACATCACAGAGCCAGTCTTTGTACGACTCTGCACGCAGCTTCACTGATACCATCAAAGGGAACAACTCATCCAGTGTAAACTTGTAGCTGCAGGAAAAGACAAAATAGAGGCAATAAATAAACCATGAGGACTTTTCAATTGGTCTGTTTTCAATAGAAAGTAATGATCTCCTCTGCCTTATGCTACGAGTAAAAGTGCATGTTTACTGAACTATCCTATGGGTAAGAGGGCAGCCAGGTTTTGTGCCATCTTTTTCTTTTTAGATGAAGTAACAGCTGCACAAACAATCAGCTGTTTTGTTGGTGTAACTGCTGAATGCATGAAATCTTCCTGCAGTATGCGAGACGTTAGCATTTTGTGAAAAATCTGATTCAAGATGTTCTTTAAAGGGCAGTTCAACTGATCCTTGATGACAGTGGTAAACAAAGAAACAGCAGTAATCTTCAGAGGTGTGTATGTTCAGTTGTTGTGGTTACTGAAGACTCACTGGAGTGTGAGGTTGCTATGGGGACAGGAGCAGAGGTCCTGGGCGTGGTACAGGCAAACCGTCTTGCCAGGACTGCAGGGGCAGGTGATGCCAGACAGGTAGCAGGTGGTCCGACACTTGCAGCACTGCCGCTCCTCGTCTGGGAGCACCTCATAGTCGACTTGTCGACACTGCATCACACCCTGGGGACGCAAATTCACTGTCATTAGAGCTGCGGGAGGCAGGAGAGCCAAGTCCCTCATCTCCCAATCTAAAGCTTCCATTGGGATGAGCATCTTCAGAAGATCAAGGTTTCTTTAATTCAGGCCACATGACACATCATTAAGGATACGCCGCTTTCACAGAAAAACACCTGTTCATTAGTGTGCTTTTGTTTTCATCCTTTAAACTGTGATAACAGTTCACTTATTGTGTCCTGTGAACTGGTTCTAACAAGTTTATTTATCAAACCACATTAAAAGCAAGAATTTGCATTTAAATTCCTGGATGTATGCAACAAATATGGATCCTGTATCCTCCATCATCACTGAACTTTATCTGCTTGGCAAAAAGAAACATAAGTAGGATAGATCCTGGAGCTGCTCACCATCCTGTTCATCTTCTCTCGTAGTTCCTTCTCCTCTCGCAGCATGATGCTCATCTCCCCTTGCACCGCTGACGCCAGGTCGACGTCCATCATGTCCGCTTTAAAGGCCATGTTGCAAACCATCTCGTCATGGGAGAAGACACAGTATCTGCTCAGCTGGCGGTAGTGACTCACGCAGTTACGGCCGATGGGCATCTGTCAGAAAACGCAGAGATAATGGTGAATTTAAGAGCAACGGGTCGATAGAAACAAACAACAGGCTTCTATTGAAATAATGTCTTTCTGCCTTATTGACTGTCTATATTATTGTACTTAATCCTGCTTAGTTAAAACCAAACATCCTTCTCAGTTAATTCTAAGTTCTTGAACAGAAATCCTACGAAAACAATGACGAGGAATTTGCAGAAAAGCAACAAATAAACCTGAAGAGGATTTTCGTACCCAGTCCATCGTGCAGAAGTTGACAGCTTCGGCGAAGTTGAAGCCCTGGTTGAATCCACTGTGGTACGCTCTGGGGAAAGTGATGACAAACTCCCCGGCACACTGGTTGGTGCGATAGATCTGCCAGAGGGAAGAAGAGAAATAAAAATTACAAGGGTTTTTTGTTACAATTAAATTAATTGGAAGGTGGAGACTAATTAAACTGCCTCCTAAAGCCGATTAAAGATTTCATCATTATGTCAGATTTATATTTTAAAATGTGCGTTTAGGTTTTTTCCTACATAATAATAATAATAAACTGCAACATGTTTGATATTTTTTTTATCCAGTTTCTTACTGCAGGACGAGAATGCTTGACGTATATCTGTGTGCATTAAGTACCAAAGCTGCTTGATTTATATTTACTGTTATAATCCCACAGTGATGTGTGATTATCACATGTAAGGACGCGTATTCACACTCGGTGGATAGCAATCTAGCTTCACACCTTTTAGATATAAATAAATGAGCAGGTTACCGGGATGCCGTTGTTCATCAGCGTGTTGGGATTCATGATGGTGACCAGCTGGTGAAGGAGGTCCGGCTGCGACTCAAACAGCTCGGGAGCCAATTTCTTCATCACTGATTCCAGGTGCTCCGCGGCGTAACCGGGAGCACCGTACCACGTCTTCGGCTCCCCCCTGCACATGTTAGAGAAAAAACACTCAGTAACACCACACAAAATACATATTTATGTTTTAATAATACACATGTCTGGCCTCTCTGGTTTTGTATTATGCATCAGAAGCACTCTACCAGTGGAGGTAGTTGATGGAGTAGCTCCAGTGGTCCTCGATGTGCCAGCAGAAGGAGGAGAAGCACATTCCCACGTACAGCCAGGGTAACTTCATCCCACAGATGTCGGCTGTAATGTGAGTCAGCACCGAGGCATCGAGCACCGGCATGTTGTTCAGGTTCCAGCCGCTGCTCAGGTAATGCTGCAGGTCAGAGACAGGTCTCAGCACTCCACTTAACCTCTCACTCTGACATGAACCCCATCAAATACAGCTGATCGCATCTAACAACACAATACATCAGACACCAGGCCGGTTCACCGTTACAAAAACACCATCAGTTGTGACATTATTACCTGTGGGTGTTTAACAGAAACATTATATTTCTCATCATTTTTCAAAGTGGGTGGGTGGGTGGGTCTGTCTGTCTGTCTGTCTGTCTGTCTGTGACTCTAGATTATCAGGAAAATGACGGTAGAAAAGTATAATGCATCTCCATGACTGACAGACTGTACCTCATCCTCAGGAGAGATCTCAAAATGGCCGTTTCTCACGGGGAAACCACTCCCGAACTCCTTGGAGGCGATGTCCGCTCCGTACTCCACGGTGACGTCCTCCTCGATGGTACTGACGAGACGCCAGAACTCCTTCTCCACCAGCTCGGTAGGAACCATCTAACACACAGAGAGCAGTGGATTAAAACACACGTGTAGAAGACAAACACAGTGGCGCCTTTCTATCCACCAGAACTGTTGGGGCCAAAAAGAAAGACATCAGCTGGATTGAATCTTCTGTCTAAAACGTTGCAGTTCATAAAGTCTGCTTCCCCCAACCCCCCTTTCCCCTCCCCCTCCCCAACGACCTCTGACCTCTTCACCTCTCGCTCTTTTCATGCATTAAGAGTACCTCACAGGGACCGTGTGAGTAAGTAGGTGAAACAAAACCTGATAACACCAACGGGGCTCTTTCAGAAGCGTGTTATCAAAGCATTCCTTTGTTCCAGACCAAAGTCATAAAACCGAGTCACAGAGAGAGCAGGATGGTTTCCCTCCGAGATCTACCAAACACGCCAGTCTCAGAAAACATAACATTTTCATGTCCTGGAATATTTTGTGCACGCTGGTGATATTATGGTTTAGGTGTGTACAGCAGTTATAATTAATACCAGTATAGCTTCTATTTCCTGTTGTGCAACACATGCCATGTTTGGGGTCACACAGTAGCATGAATGATGACTGTTAAAGGAAAACTACTTCTAAGATGAATTCTGGGAAGAAATCCAAGAAATGCCAGAATTACATTACGTGGAAATCTGCTAGACAGGTGGAACGTTAGGTTTCAAGAAAACATTCAAATCCTTTAAAAGACTAGGAAACAAACAGCAGTTTGTACATCTTCGCCCATCTGGTCCAGAATCTGCTTGTTGTTGCTCTGTAACATCTTATTATTAGAAATAATGCAGTCTAACCTCTGGAGGTAAAAACATCCCTAAACAATCGTAGATTATAGAAATTCTTGTCATGATTCAAATCTAGTAATATTTAGATTCGGTTAACATGAGTCATTCAATCATGCATTGGTCAATATCCAATATGTTTCAACTTTTCTTCTCCCTGTCTGCAAGCTGTAAATAAAGTTAAAAATAACTTATATTTGAGTGGGTGTTTAAGTCTCATGATACATTTTGTTTCTCGAGGTTTATAAAAGTAGATTTCATTCATATGTTTCTAACCGACTGAGCTGCTGACATCAGTTAAACAGGTGATAACTGACAAGTAGCAATAAAAAGCACACTAACGAAGGAGGATGGAAACGACTCAGTTAACAGGTGATGCAAACTCACATGAACTGGCATGTTGAAATAATCTGACTTGAAGGAGTCGGCCATATCTCCAAACGATTGGAGTGTGTAGCTCCTGCTGGCCTGCTCGAAGCCAAATGCAACAGCAGGTTTGCCACATTCCTGAAAAACAAAACAAAAGATGGAAAATAAAGTTAAAACAAACCGACAGGGGCCGTACTATAATTAGGTTTGTCAGGCAGATTGTACTCTCGTTCCCAATTATGCTGCTGCTCACCTGAGCCAGGCACTTGGGGCATCTCCAGTCTCCTTTGGGAACATCGTGGAGGGGAGGGATCAGACAGAAGATGTGATAGCTGTCGTCACAGCCGTCACACAGCAGCAGGCGGTCCTCGGCGCTTCCACTGCCGCACACCAGGCACATGTACTGGTCCACCTGAGCACACAGTGAGATGGGAGTTTACAGCAGAGTACAACATAGTTTATACACAATATTTGAATTACGGTGATGGAAAAACACAGCAATTTTTCTATAATTTTAGTACAAAAGAAGACATTTACTTTATTTTCTGGAGGTTTGTATATTTTAGTTAATAGAGTTTCTTCATATTCTGTTAGATCCTTGTGTTCAATTGGCTCCTTTTTCACCTGAGTGACCGACATTCTCACTGAAAGACAAGGATGGAGATTCAGTGGAAGCTTTCAGAGTTCCTGATAACGTTGCTTAACAACACATTTATTTATTTAGTTTTAAAATCACACATTTATTTCTTACCAGGTTCAGATTTGGCCGCATACGTTCCCATCCTCCTCCTCAGATTGGGTCGATTCTCACAGACTTCTCCAGGTTCAGTTTTAAAACAGCCTCTCTGGAGTCACGGTGAGTCAGAAAGAAAAAGGCAGCGACAGAGAGTCAGTTGAACATTTTATTGGGTCCTCAACGACACGAGAGACACCCTTTTACAACCAGAACTAATATGGAAAGTATGTAGTTTGACCACGAAGGAGCAAAAAGATCAGAGTGCACGTTCAGGTCGGTTGGACTAATAAATGATGTTTGAAGACATCTTTTTATGGAGTCGACAGACATTTCGAAGTAGAAATGAACTCTGCAGTAAACCTACAGCAAAACTCCGGACGTCCTCAAACAAAGTACATATTTTTTTGATCTTTTAATATAAAATAAATCTCCCTGCAGCTTTTTACAGTAAAAAAAAAAAAAAAAAAAAAAGGAGTTTAGTTTAGTGCAGTTGTATCTGAATGTTTTCTTGCTCTCCCAGATGTTGATTTCTTGACTTTTGAATTTAACGTGACTCAAATGGCAACGTAACAAGACAAAGTAAAAAATAAAAAACAACTCACTTCAGATCTCATGCGTTTAGCTCGACGGGCGATGCTGCAGGTCTCCTGAGGCTGGACCGACTGGCGCTGCGGCAGGTCGTGCGGGGTGTACTCCTTATCTTTAGTGTCGTTGGTCAAGGTGGCCTTCTGCAGACAGGAGCAGGCAAGTGTGAGAATCACATCGCTTCCAACTCTAATAATGTGCATTTAGTTGCTGATCAGTTCATAATAATAAAGCAAATAGCTTGAAAATGAACTGTAATGGATTCATTCAATAAACTCGGCTGTGAACAACGAGGCCGTCTACTGCTGCGAAAAAAAGAAAACACAAGTGATGGGACATACGAGCAGATTGGCTCCAGTCTGGAAAAGGTTGTATGGGAAGAGGATCCGCTCATAGTGTGCCCGCAGATGAGAGCCAATAGCCTTCCCTGGAGCGAAGCCCATCTTGACGGATATCTTCGTCCATCGTCGCTCTCTGCAGACGGCATCGAAGCCTCCCTCTTCATTCACCAACTTGGAAAGCAAAACATGATGTTCAGTATTGAAAAATGTGTAGAAATCTGTAAATTATTCATGAACCTCTTCCAAGATATATAATTGCATAACTGCCATGGGTTTGCACACCTTATTCAGTTGGTACAGATCCAAAATCTTTCTTTCCACGTGAGGAATTTTCAGCGTGCATCCTTGGAGCTCCCAGAATTTTGCTATTTGATCCAGGAAGTTGAGTTTAACTCTGGTCTGAGCCTAAAAACAGGACGTAACAAAGCTGAGTTAGTTGTGTCATAAACATTTCATTCCTTAATGTGACTAGAGTTATCAGCAAAATAACAAAACAAATCTGCAAAGTATAAGCACTCGAGACGACTTTAGTGAAACCTATTCACAATATCTGCTCCCTTCCTTCCTACATCCTCTCCCATGACTGATGTTATACGTTCGGTTTACATTATTCTTTTTAAGGAGGATGAACGAAAAAACAACAACCATGAAAGCAGAAATGTGTACAATTAAAAGCCGGAATAAAATCATCACATGACGAGCAAAATAGGGTTTTTCTCATTCTTAACTGCCACGTTTAAACAATGTTTTCTATGCGTCATAAATTTACAGACATAATAAATGAACGTACCTCGAGCTCATTAAGTCTTTGTATTCTTGGTGTGAATTTCAGTCTGTCAACATCACAGGCAAACGGTGGCTGCCACTCCTGAGGAATGAAAAAAAACCACACACAAACTATTTATGACATCAAATCTTTCATAGTGACACTGAAACAGAAGCTTTTGAAAGCAGCAATTTTCTTTAAAGATTTATGTGTAAGAAAGGTGACACCATAAACAACAAGGCCCTGAGTGAGTGACGGGCAGTCGAAGACCCGCCACTCAGAGGAGACTGCTGTTACTATAGATTTTTGTTTGTTGTCCACAAATCCCATGAAAGGACCAGAACCAACCATGTGTCAGTCTGTACGTCAACACTTTCACACATTAATCCTGTCTGTGGCTCTCAGCTGCTACTTCAAGATCTGGAGATGTAAATCTGTCGTATGTTAATGAGATTTGAGTACTGCAGCTCAGCACACCAGAATGAGGAAAAGCCAAACAAAGGAGACTGAAAACTCTTCCTATAAAGCTTTAAACAATGTTTTGTTTCATATAACAAAAGAAAGCATTTAAAGTTGACGACTAACTGGTTGTTTTGACAAATGTACATCTAGTTAACCACTTCACGTCTGTTAAAGGCAGCGTCTCTGGCTTTTTTGCAAGCTTGTTAGTAGTGATGTCAAAAAAAAAAATTCTAAATATGCGCCTTCAATTAAAATGAGCATGTAATAACATTAATAACAGAGCTGTCACCAGGATTATGATTCCATTTGAAAATCCAAAGTCCTATTAAAGTGCATTACGGGTTGACCACACCAACTGTATTACTGACAAACCCACTGCACTCGCACACCGTTTTAAAATAAACCTCCTCCTCAACTTCCTGTGAGACTAGAGAACAGCGTGTCAGTGATGACGACTCAAATAATCTCAGGTTTGCATGATTAAATGTGTTAAAACTACGCTCCATCGAGGGGGTGAGAGTATTCCCAAATGAAAGCATAACGACGTGTGAAATTCTGTCCTTGAGTGTCATAGAAACTGTGCTTTTTCTCACCACCACAAAGCGGACAACGCTAAACGCCGTCAGAGACCGACAGTGTATTGTTTGTTTGTTGGCTAATGAGCCGTTGTTGGTATGAACAAAACTGATAACAAATAATCCATTTGTCTCTCGCTAGACTCCCCGGAGACATTTCAGTCGGTGCAGGACAGACAGAAACACTCATCCTGGAGATAAAACTTTAAGTTTTCCCTTCGCAAACAGTGTAACAAAGCATTCTTAGACAAATTGATAAAAACACAGAACCCTCTTTAAATCTCTAAACTGAAAGTGTGATCATTTTTATTATGAAGTAATCTGACGATTACTTTCTTGACTGTGAAGTCTTTAAAATGGTTCATTCAACTTTGAGTGTCCAAGGTCACGTCCTCAAATGTCCTGTTTTGTCTTTTCAGTAGTCAAAAGTATTTAACCGTCATTTTAGACAGAGAAATGCAGGAAATGGCAATTAAAAAAAAGAAAAAGAGAAGCTTACATTATTAATGGTTATAGAAATATAAAACTGACTAACCGTTACAGGATGTTTACATTTACTTTAATGGTTCAGATTCTGAGCTCAACATTGTGTTTTTTTTGTGTTTTTTTTTTTTTAAACAGACCATCAATACAAATCTAAATCATATGAAACTGGACATGTTGACGGCAGATTTGCTAACAGTGTGCATAAAATATTTTTGCATCGTATAAGTAGTTACCAAAAGCAATAACTGCACCGTACACCGAATGTAATCTCAATAAACTATAATTTAATATGTTGGTTAAAATGTTTACTTGGTTTTTGATAAATTATGAAATTAACATGTTATTACATGTGTACAAGAATCAAATGAATCTATAAATACTTCACATCCTGGTTCTTAACTCAGAAATTTAATAAAAAAAGAAATGTGCTGAATTATTTTTCAAGATATGTAAAGTGATCATGTGACCCGAGTCAGCTGGGTCTGGAAATTACCTGACAGCCATGAATGCGATTCAAGCTTTAGCCCTCATGTTACTTTAAGCATACGGAAACATGTTGTTGTTTTTTAAATAGGCAGCATTTCCTTGACCAACAGATCACTGTGGGCACTAAAAAAATGTTACACTCAAGATTTAATGGACCTGGACAAGGCCATTTTTTTCTTGTTAGGTGGGAACTGCTGGTCAGAGTAGAGATAACAATAACTGTGTTATCACCACCTTGTCATCTGCAGACAAAGTTAGATTAGACCAACCAATGTTGGTGCACAAAAGAACAACAATCCTTTGGAAACTGGGTTTTAATGCACATCCCCCACACAGGTCTGAACACACCAGTTAATATTACAAATTTCAGTCTCGACCTGACTTGTCCTTCTTCTAAAAAGCAAAATGCCAAATATGAGTGGTGAAGAGGTAACCTCACGCAGCTGCTGGCGCCTCACTGATCTGCATGTGTGCGACAAACAGCTACAGTCAAAATGTGCCCTGTGAAAAACCTCAGAGGAAATTCAAAATGCACACTATGCACACCTAAAAATCACACAAACAGGTTGTGGTTCGATCTTTACTTCCGCTCTGAAGACTCATATTTTGAACTGTATGAAGGAGAAAAAGCTGCATCTTATTTGCAAACACAGGATCTTACATGCAAATTATAGCCACATTTGCCAGACGAGCCCGAGGATCTGATGCTCGGTATACCAACAAACAAATGTAAAAAAAAAAAAAAAAAAAAAAAAAAAAAAAAACACACTTTAAAATTTGCCTAAGCAGAAATCCTCTCTCGGGAGCTGGGATTCAGCCTGCAGAAGGATTTACGGTTGTTTATTTGTTTGTTTGGCCCACACACACACCCCCCCAGGAAGCTAATTTTTGGTCTGAAGTTTCAGATGAAACTGCTGGTGCATGCAAATAATTGTGCATACGCCGTGTCAAGCAAACGGTGGACACAAACTTGAAAATGGGACCTTCTTACGCACCAATGAACAGGCTATGACATACACAGTGGATGAAAATGCTTGTGCAGTGGCCAGAACAAAAGATTGATCAACAGTCCCTTTAGTTTACTGTTTCATTTCAGGATAAACACAGGCTATCTTTGCTCAGACCTTTTCCCACTGCCTTCTTTTGTTTACATGAGCTGTGCATTTTCAGCCACTGGCCCAGCAAACAGTCAAAGCAGTCACCCCACCCACCCGTTTTTTGATAACAATTCAGTCCCTTGTACCCCGACCCGTCGGTTTTAACCGTGCAAAAATGGCCTTTTACTATTTCCTAACTTGTGCACTAGAAATTATCCAACAGAAAACAGGTCAAACAAAGAACATTTCCTCTCAGGATCTTAGGAGTTGTTTTTTTTTACACTGACAAAAGAGGTGTAACTGCGTCAGCCATGGTCATATCACGAATTTCAGTTGAATTTGCCCTTTATCTAATTTGCGTTAATGCATGGTCACACCCTTGGATAAGGCATCTGTCCACTCCCGTCACACATTTCAGAAATAGGATCATTGTGAGGTTAACCTGTCCTTTTTGGACAAATATTTCAACTACTTTATTTTCTTTCTTTTCCTGTAAGACCAACATTAGCGTTATATGGCCATTTCTGCAAGTCTAATATTTTGGGGATACAAAAAAAAATAAAAAATAATAATAATAATAAAAATAGCCTGCAATAAAGTCACGGATATTAGTAGTTGAATGAGGTGAACATGACAAAAAGTGGTCTGAAAACAGACACGATGTGCCCGTGAAGCGCCGAGTTGGACCGAGCCTCTCTCTCCATAAACAGTTGGTCAGCGAGCACGTACGTTAGCCAGCGTTACACGTCTGACAACTGCAGCTTTAAACGGGCCCGATCACCCTCAGCTCGGTTACCTCACACGGGCTAAATCCGTCAAATCCCGCTGACAAGAGTTGATGCTTCACCGAAGCGAACCGTCGGTGCTGTCAAACGACGAGTTCAACATCTCGGTGAGCTATTTCCGCGCTGAGACTCCAGGAAGCACTTTCAATCTGCGCTCACGTAAACTATCATTTTCGCACTCAGGCAAAGTTTCGGTGTTTGAATTATTATTAATATTTATGGATTTTTTTTTATATTTTTTTTTTTTTTTTACTTTCTTTACCGTGGCTGTTAAAATAAATGGACTTGTGACAGTTTGGAGGTTAAAACTACACCCATATTTCCTCCTGAGTGTGTGAGGACTTCCAACCGTTGGAGCTAGCCGAACACGCACGCGCACACACACACACACACACACACGCGCACACACACACACACACACACACACACACAGGCTATTCTTACTCGGAGCTCCGCAATCCGCCGCCATGTTGGAAACCTGTCTAAAAACACAACTTTGCCTGCTACATTATCCTCCGCAGCGGAGGCCAACACGCCCCGCGAACACCCCCGGAGAGCCGCGGAGACGAAGAGGCGCTCACCTGAGGCGGTCGGATCTTGCAAATGCCAGTTTTCTCCGCAATTGGTCGTATTTTGTTGATGTACGCAAAAGGGTCGGCAAATTCCTCCCAGCTGGGCTCGAAAACGGGGCACTCCGGAGGCGGAATGAACTCATTCAGCTGCGGCTGAGTCATCGTTGCATCTTCGTTGTGACTCCGACGGAAATTATCTTTTTTGAAAAGGGGCTCCACGCGCCGAATATGCTCGCTGTGAAACGTCGGGTCTTTCACTTCATGTCCACTCTCCACTCATTCAAGTCAAAGACGAATTATCTAGTTGGAGACGAGCTGGTGACAGCCAGGGACGGTGTCCGTCCGCTTCAGAAAGTAGACACCCCGCGAATTGTCCAGGCTGCAATTATTTTTTTACACTCTGTGGCTGTTTCTTCAGCAAAAAATAAATAAAAAAAACAAACGCACTTTAGGCAGTTGTTGTTTTTTGTTTGTTTTGTTTTTAGATTCAATGACTGCGTGTGAATTAATATTTACTAAATACATATTATATCATATTAGGAGTTGAATGGCTGTAAAACTGCGCTGTGGTAGAGTTACGGCTTCAACGTCGTTTTAATATCGTTGAAAATAAAGCACGACAGAGTTTGCTGACACAGCTAACACTTGGAGAAGACTTAGTTTTAGTATTATATATCTTATTGGTTCCGTGGTTTCCTCACAGATGATTGAATCCCCTGTTGGATACGTTGGATTATTTCACCTCACGTCCCGACGGTGCACTGAGTTCAAGCGGTCGACAGATGAATACACGAGTGTGGTTGGCCATTCCTGACTCCGCCCGGCTGCGGCGAGAGAATAGACGTACCAGTCGGTACCTCGGCGCTTCCGATTCGAACACATCCACCAGATCTTTGCGCGCTGACCGGCACTTCGTTTTTAAATGGTCTAGAGGAACTCGTTGATTGGTGGAGGCTCGTCACGTGTTGATGGTTCAGCTGTTTATGTTTTTATAATAAACGTTTGTTCAACACTAACTCCTGAACTCCTCGTGCTTATAGTATAGCCCTTATAACAATGCAAAATTTAAATAATATAGATATGTATATATATATATATGTATATATATACATGTGCCAAAAATGCTGAAATATACAGGACTTTGTGGCACATTTGTTTTGCTGATTAATCTGTTATAAATTTTTCAATTAATCGATGAAATGTTTAAATATTTTTACAAAAAATGGCCAGAACAATGGTAAGAAGCTGAAAACAGAAATTTCTAACATTTTTTTTTATTTCAAAAATGACACAAAACAGTCATCAAAATAGTTTGTGATTAATTGTCTCATCAGTTCAGCTCTACTTGCTGTTGTAGACTGTTTAAATCCTCTAGTATCTACTGGTTGATAGTGTATGTCTTAAGTCTGACATTGTTTTATCAATCACTTAATCTTAAACCACTTTTTGATTATTATTTTTTTCACCAAGCACCAGTTTTGTCATTCTACAAAAAAAAAAAAAAAAAATTAAGATTATGGCACTGATGTAATCCCACATCCAAATTATGGGATTTGGGCCAGATGGACCTGTGACATTTTGGATACTGATGGGAAAAAAAGATTTGTCTCTTCCTCGTTTGCATCGTGGCTCTGGAAAGTCTCTTCGGTTTTCTCTTATTTGCAAGTGATTCCTTTTTGTTTTGCTTTCTGCATCTAATTGACGAGTCCACTGTGTCCTTATCTTGTGACCTACAACCAACTCTGTATCACCATACGAAAGCAGATACAAAGGGAATGGGGGTGACTGTCAACTGTTTGTCACACTGTATAAAAGCTGCCCTACGGAGGAGATCTGGGAGCATTGCTGGACACCTCTCTTTGAGGGTGCATGTATTTGCTCCTTCTTGCAAGAATAAATGTCCGATATTTTTGATTTTGAACCAAGCCTCTGAGTAATTTTTCCAACAGATACACGTGTTGTAAATGAAGTGGACATGACTTCTCCGGTTAACTGCTGCTAAAAATATGACGGACTGCGTCTTTTGTTTCACTGTGAGACCTGATTTGAATTTTCCTGTTCTCTGTTTCATTTGAACTTCCCGTTGGACAGTAAACTGAGAGGACTTTCTACATGGTAGCTGTCTCTTGGTCTTAAGAGGGGAAAAAAATGAGCTGAGCAGGTTTAAAGGTGACAAGCTTGAATCCTATGTATACAGGGATTAGTTGGTTTTTCTGTCATCATCCTGGATATGATCCTACGAACACATTTACACAAGTACTGTATATAGATACACCTGCAGCAGCAACAACAGTAATATGCTGCTTACACAGACGCTTCAGTATAAATAGTCTAATGATATCATATAGGATTTAATAATTAGTCAGAAAGACCAAACCTACTGCTAATACTACATTTGACTTGTTATGGAGTATTTTTACGTTTGAGGATCTGAATACTTCTTCCACAACAATACATAACTTTCCAAACAGACAGTAATGTATATACAGCTTTGACCCTTTCATTTTTGTAAATGTTTTTTTTTTAAAGCATGAAAATTTTGCACAACTGCTTAAAGTCCACGCATATTTCTAATGCCAATCTTCACAGTATTCTTGACCCAACACTGCATCCATCATTATTTTTATTCTTTAAAAAAAAAGAGAAGACATTTCAAATGAAACCTCAAACAGGTCGACCACCACCACCACCACACAAGAGTATTCAGCTCGCTGCTGTGATGTGGTGGAGCCTTTCGCTGACAGGTGCACAGAACACAGACTAACAACAAAGGACCACATCATAAAGGAAATTCGCTGGCAGCCAGGAAATAAAGGAAGTCTGTGTTGAGCAATGAGGGCTTCTAGTGGTGAAAACGGAACCTGCACCTTAAAGTATTGAACACTGAGGTTTCTAAGAGTTGGTTCACCTCTATCCCACACAGATGATTCTTCCTAACAGTGGTTTTTTTTTTGTATTTATTTTCAGGGCTTCATTTTCTAATATTGCTGGTTTTTATTCAACCAGAAGTCCAAAATCCAAAGAACAGCAGCAAAGCTTCAAATCTGAGAAGGTGAAATTAGTCAACGTTTGACTGTAAATCTGACCACTAATAAAAAAAAATCTTGAGTTACCGTGCATTGATAAATCTGATGGTTTAATTGCTCAACTGTTTTATGAAAAAAAAACATAAAAAACAACAACATGAGCTAAGACTGCATTCAAAACACAGTAATATTTGATTTGCCTTGATTTTTTTCAGGGGTTGAAAACACTAATATGACGAAACTTCGATAATTTCATCGAGGAGAAAACTGCAGGGACGGCATTCAACATCAGCTTCGGAAAAAACATTTTTATTTGAACATAGTCGTACTGTTGTTAGTGTGAACGATGAGAATGAACCTGACACAACCCTGTCACTATAAACACATAACCGTATCTGTAAACGTGTGTGCGTGTGTGTGATGGATTAAGTTGGCGTGAACTCGGCACAGCCACATTTATTTTTTTTTAAGTTCTTGTGGCCTCACACACGCCTGGATACTATTCATGATTTACCCTTTCCAGAGCGACGTAGAAACTTTTCTTGTCGTCCAAACAGTGCCAGCCGATCGGCCCGATCTCGCAGTCTGCACAGATGAGATACTTGATCCTCCCCACGTCGTTGGTGAAGCCCACGTTCTCAAAAGTGTACATGTCGTCCACGACCCAGTGGGCGGTCAGAGTGTCGCCGTCCGCCGAGCCGTCCGCGGCGCCGAGGCCGCTCTTTTTCCGCATGGACGGCAGGAACAGCTGGTGGGAGGCAAAACGTGGAACTTGTGAACGAGTATTCGCCAAAGGCCTGATTTCACAGGTCAACAGATCTATTTCTCTATCATGAAAAAAAACAAAACAAGAAGGAACATTTATTTATCATCATTAATTAATCTGGTGATTATTTTCCTCAATTAATCGATTAGCTGGAGCCTCAAAAAAAGGTATTGTTTTGTCCAGCTGTCCACAACCAAAAACATTCAGATTTAAGGAGCTTAAATCAGGGGATTTTTTTCAGTTAAAAAATTATTAAAAAGAACAATTGATTATGAGAAGAGTTGGAGATTATTTTCTTGCTGTCAAGTCAATTTAGAGGCAAGCAATACAACACTTCCCTCTAAATTGTAGAGTAGAAGTAGATATAGTCTTGAAAGATGTGAGTTCTAAAGAACTGGAGGCGGAGCTTCAGTTTTCAGGGTCCCAGTTTGTGTTCAAGGGGCAGAAACCTTCTCAAGCTTTAAGACTCAAACCTTTCCTTTCGGATAAAGCTGTCGGTGCTCAGGTGAACCCGAACCATCCTGCAGCGATGCCGTCGTAGGCCGAGGCTGCCGAGGGACCTCGTGATGCGCTGATCTTCTTCCCTCTCTACAAACACTCGTATCTCACCATCACACCTCATTAACTTCATGCTTTTTCTCTCCCATAGTTTCTGCTCGTTGTCTGTCGCCTCTCCATTTAGTTCCCATCGCTCGCGTGGTTTCAGATATCCGTGGAGCTGCGTGTCTCTGCACCAACAGCTCATGTTTTTGGATCTCTATGCTGTCCTTTTCTCTCTCTGCTCTCCCATCACCACCAACTGTGTGATGCTGTAAAGTTCTGCTGTAAGGACTTTAATGTGTTACGTGCCATGAAATAACCTGTGTTGTGATTTGGTGTTATATAAATAAAATGGAATTGAATAAAAAAATAGTAAAGTAAAACCACCTCAGATGAGTACTTATATATATATGTATATCATATATATACAGTATATATATATATATATATATATATATATATATACTGTATATATATGATATACTGTTACCCCTGCTCTTATCATCCTGTGTCATTTTGTTTTGCATGTCGCAGCTTTATAAAACCACATGTATTGTCCCTCCAGGTGGACGTGGGCCGTCCTACCTCCCTCTCCGCGAACAGAGCCATCCCCGGACACAACACCTTGGAGCCGCAGCGCTGACACAACACGGACTTGGTGTTTCTTCCGTCGTCAGAAACCAGGTCGGGTCGGTCCGCGCGCTCTCCGGACTCCCGGCTGTCGTCCATCTCGAGCCCGGACACACCGAAACAAAGAGGCTCGGGACA
Organism: Embiotoca jacksoni; assembly: GCF_022577435.1. Classification (NCBI taxonomy): domain Eukaryota; kingdom Metazoa; phylum Chordata; class Actinopteri; family Embiotocidae; genus Embiotoca; species Embiotoca jacksoni. The sequence continues at coordinate 3,396,070 of NW_027185229.1, read as the reverse complement.
GGGCCTCTCTCTGTCTGTCTCTCTCTGTCTGTCTCTCAGCGAGCTGTCTCGGTGAGAAGAGAAAGGTTGGACCGGAAGTACGAGTGTTCAGCCTTTGTAGTGCGGAAGTCAGTGTCAATTAATTTTTTTTTTTTTTTTTTTTTTAATTATGCACAGCGTACATATTAGAAGTATTGCTCGACCACCACCCGGTATATTTGTAGTAAAAGATAATAAGAAGGATATTAATTGTCATGACAGAATACAGTCGCATGGGTAGCCCCGCCTCTGGCATCTATGCTACCATCTATGCTAACACTAAATTCAACAAATACCTACATTACATATATATAACGAGTAGTTATACTTATTTTCATTAGACCAAATAGCACATACCTGAAGGTTGAAGTAAAAAAAAAAAATACTAAATACGACCGTAAAACCTTAAAACAGACAATTTAACTGGGCTAGGCTAGCACATAGCTGGTCGTGACGTGTACCAGCCGGTAAATGGTCCCGTTCTGAAACACGTTGCTCAGATTTGGTTCCTCTTTGTTAAACGGGCTCCCTTGGCCACTTCAAGGTAAAGATATTTTGAAAAGAAATGTAGATTATTATTTTTTTTTTTTTTTTTTTTTTTTAAGTTTTAGGATTAATTAGTAATCTTTGACTTTATCCAAAGTGTGACGTGTCCGTTTGGTTTAAGAAATAGAAGCACAAGTATTCAGATATTTTAAATAAACAAGAGCAAAACCAATATATATATAAAAAAGTAAAATTTTGCATATTTACCAAAGTAAATGTACAGCCAGAAAAATGTCCTTAAAAATGTAAAAGCAAATGGGAATCTTATGCAAAATGGCCCCTGTCACTGGTATATTCTGTTAATGAATTATAATTACTAAATGATATTGTAGCACCATGTTGATATAAATATAGCAGTCAAATAAATGTGGGCGTATAAAGTACAATGTTTCCTTTCTATATGTATAGAAGCAGTAGCTTTGAATGATAATATAAATAAATAAAAAATACTGTTATTATTCATTTATATATTTGAACAAACAATAATTTTGTAGTTTGGCAACATTTAAATGGCAACTTTAGTGCCAATAAGGCCTTTTAAATCTGAATGAAAAGACTTACTATGTATAGTGTTGAACAAAACATTGATCGCACTCAGTAAATCGAGGTCATGAGTCGGCTTCACCGGCATAAAGCCAAAAATGTGGAAATCAGAACACATTTGGTTTGTTCAAACTTGACGGACGCATGCAATTTGAGTGCTTTCTAATTAAATCTGATTTATACTTGCAGCAATCTGGCTATTTGATACAATCAATTTATGTTTCCGTTTATTTTATCAAGAGAACATACAGTGAGAGCATTTAACAGTGAGAGCATTTAACAGTGTGAACACATATCTTTCTGCCACTCCTGTTTTAAAGAGAGAACATTTATTTCCATGGTGATAAACAATTTATGAGGAGAAAGCCATGAATGCAGTTTTCTTTACAGTTGCTGACTGCTGATGCATCAAACGTCAAGGTCGCATGTTTGTGAGAAATCTGCTGACTCCGCCGGGTGAATATTACTCTCTCCAGCTGTTTTTAAATCACCTGAACCTTCGAACATGCTTCGGAGAAAAACACGATACCATATTTGTACGTGTGGAAAAAAATTTATTCCAATAATTTTCCAAGATTACCATTAATAAATATTTAGGTTTACATTTCAGTGAAATGTATGATTTATCACTTTCTACACAGGACATAACACAAAGTCAAGAATACACATCGTTTTAGTCTTCGTAATAAAGCTTGAAGAAGTTCATCTAGAAAAAGGAGTCTTAACAGCAGTTCATACAACCTATCAATGGAAATGTAAATTCAATAATGATTGGATTGTATATATTTATATATATGTATATATGGCCAGGAAAACAAGAAAAGTTAACACGTTGAAATCCTTGATGCTCCCTTGACTGTTAAAATAGGCCGTTTTATTTAAAAACATTTCCGTTGGCCTAAGGCACAGGAATACTAAAAGTTTATATCAATCATACAGAACACAATTTAAACCTCATATGGTGATTTAAAGTTTTGAATCTAATAGTACACACAAGGTGCTTTGGATATTTACACCTCTCATTGCATCTGAAAATCTAGCACAAAAGAAAAAAAAAAAATCTCTAGCGGACATAATTGAACCCATCCAGATCTGTACATTGTGCGTAGCCCAGGAACTAAATTACTCTGGAAATGAACCAGTGACGTGTCGTCTGACTGATAAGAGGATGACGGGTAAGTTCTTATCTCAGTCTAACCTTAAATACGCTGATGCCTTACTCCACATCAGTTTCACACTTTTACAGCTTCACTGTGCCATTAAACAATTAGAAAATGATTTGTTTGGGATTTTTTTTTTGTCAATTAAAAAAAAATTTAAACTTCAAAATAAAATTTAAAAGACATCCCATGAAAGTCTGATTATCTTTGTGATTACAGCACATAGATTATATTTATGGACCCAAGGCCATACATTTAGTTGGAAAGGGATATTTGTATTGATTGGTTTATTAAACATTCCTCTAAATGTGCCAGCGTTACTACGTGTTTTTTTTTTCTCTTTCATCTGTATTCCTGGACAGATGTTACAGCACGTCACCTTAAAAACAATCTCAGAATAGAAGATTTTGGGCTTTCAGATCGGAGTACAGCTCAAAGTTTATTGCTGAATGGGTTTATGTGGGTGGTACTCAGCGTCTTAACGGACATATGAACAATCAGTTTCAGAACAATTTAAAGAAAGAAAAAGAAAACACATATCTGATGACATCCACACACTCGCATGTGTTTATGTTCATCCTCCTAATACAAATAGGTGTGTACTGTGAGTTGTCAAGCACCTAAATGGTCGTGGACTGCTCTACACCAAACTCCTGGTGGACAGCACATTCATCCTCTAACCTGCGTGGAAACTGGGGGAGGGGATGATTTACAGTATGTGCCTTCTGCTACAGCACAAAAAAAATACTCCCTGTATGCTTTGTGCAACAGTAACAGACGATGAAGAAAAAGGTCGGGGGACGAGCGAGCTTCTAACAGCAGACTATCAGTTTCAAGAATACGCAATTTTGGTAAAAGTCCCACTTTTATCTTAGTTGGAAAAAAAAAAAAAAACACCGACTTTGAGCTTCATAATAATTGTAGTAACAAGTAGTGCCTGTTCCCTCCAGAATACATTGGCTATTTAATGCTACTTTATTGGAGCAAAAAAAGAGCCAAAGCAGAAAGACCACAATAAACCCAAACAAGATGGTAGCAAATCAGATGGAGCAATAAGTGACTAAATTGAATTCCAGCAGCATTTTGTGTGTTTGTGTGTGTGTTTGTGTGTGTGTGTGTGTGTTTGTGGGGCTATAAAGAAAAGTAAGTCACAGTCGGGCCTCTCAGAGCAGCGAGTCGTCTGTGCATCCTCCCTCGAGGCCATAGCGGAACTCCTGCAGGTTGGAAACTCCGTAGAAATGGATGAACGCCGCGGCCACAACCAGAACGTGAAAAATCTGGTGAGAATGAAACTAAAACGGGCGAAAGACAGACCTGTGTGTATTAGTAACATCCCGTGTTCGATCAAACAAAGAAAAGTACATTCGAAGGCTACAGCTGAGCGTGAAACTGCTGACTCAGCCTCTCATTTCCTGACTGTTCAATACATCGTGAAGTATCCACATATAACGAGCTGTAAACTGAGACTCCGGACTTCTACGTGCATCAGACGTTTGAGCTCTCGTCTGCAGTACTTGATGCCGATATTAAGGAAATTTAAAAAATAAAAAAAATCCAATATTGAATCATTGGCTGAAATGTGGTTATCAAACACTGATGACAAAGATATTCAACAGAGGGAGGACATTTTACAGTTAAACCATAAACTGTTCTCCAAAATGACACCAGAGCAGTGAAACAGTGACAGGTAATGTGATAATTACTGAATAAACAACTATAAATGCATTTGTTACTTCTAGACTAGATTATTGTAATTCCTTGTTGTTAGGATGTCCAAATTACTCATTAAAAACCTGCAGCTGATCCAAAATGCTGCAGCAAGAGTACTGACGGGATTTAACAAGAGAGATCATATTTCTCCAGTTTTAGCTTCTCTTCACTGGCTTCCTGTGAAATCAAGAATGGAATTTAAAATTCTCTTGATGACTTACAAAGCCCTACATGACCAGGCTCCATCATATCTTAAAGATCTTATAGAACCATATAATCCTAGCAGAACACTTCTCTCTCAGTACGCTGGTCTGCTTGTGGGTCCTAGAGTTTCCAGAAGTAGAATGGGAGGCGGAGCTTCAGTTTTCAGGCTCCTCCCCTGTGGAACCAACCAGCTCCCAGTTTGTGTTCGAGGGGCAGAAACCCTTCTAGCTTTAAGATTAGACTCAAAACGTTCCTTTTTGATAAAGCCTATAGTTAGGGCTGGCTCAGGTAGACCTGAACCAACCCTTAGTTATGCTGTTATAGGCCGAGGCTGCTGGAGGACATCGTTACATGCTGAGCTTCTTTTCTTTCCTCCTACTCTTTAACTGACTCAAACCTCACCATCTTTTTCTCTCCCATAGTTTCTTCTTATTATCTGTTGTCTCCTTTCAGTTCCTTCGCTCGCGTAGTTTCTGTTCTTTCTTTTCCAGATGTCCCGTCATGGAGCTGCATGTCTCTGATCTGTGCTTGTCGTCTCCACCAACAGTTCTTCTCTTCTATCTCTATGCTGTCCTTTTCTCTCTCTGCTCTCCTCTCACCCCAACCGGTCGAGGCAGATGGCCGCCCACCTCTGAGCCTGGTTCTGTCGGGAGTTTTTCCTTCCCTCTGTTGGAGGTTTTTCTCCCTTAAAGAGTCTTTTCCCTCCTAGCTTATGTGGGAATTGTTGTATTGTTGGGTTTCTCTGTATAATATTGTAGTCTTGCTGTAAGGACTTTAATGTGTTAAGTGCCATGAAATAACCTGTGTTGTGATTTGGCGCTAAATAAATAAAATTGAATTGAATTGAATAAATAGAAACAGAAACATTTCTAAATCATCCCCAGCAATTTTTTTCTTTGCAAAAAGTTTTCATAACAGGCAACTTATTCGCTGATACCAATGTATCTCTAGTATTTGATCTATTTTAAGTTCTTCCTGGTTGTATTTACACACTATTTAACATATAAAGAACCCTTGAGAGCTTTTTTTTTTTTTTTTTTTAAACGGAATTAAAAATATATTTTAACACTTTAAAAGTGTGAAATGGGAAAAAAAAGATAGTGGTATTGAAACTCAGCTTTTGTGTAAACAAATTTCTTAGAATCAGGTATCTTTTCAAGATAGATTTTCCTCCTCCATAACAGTGAATGAAGTACATTATTTACTTCATATTTTTTGGTCAGGACGGGGACACTTTGCTTCCTAAATGTTGTGAAACCTGCCACCTTTCTGTATCAAAAGTAATTACGAAACTCACCCAGATGTCACACTTGCCCGGAAAATAGCGCTCAGGGATCCTGGCTGCATACAGACCAGCACCAGTGATGTACATGGCACCCATCAGGTAGAACCAACCCATCTGTCCGACTGTGGTGGCCTTAACGAAGCCCTCCTCGATGGTGAAGTGCATTGTGGGGACAATGCCGCTGAGTCCGAGACCCATGAACACGCCTAAGAGAAGCACGGACGGGTGTTACTTTTATTCTGAAAGGGTCTTCATCAGCAGTTATTGTGAAATCATTTCAGATGTTTCAACAAAAGTCAGCAGTCATTCCTAACCACAGCATGTACTGTTTCCTCTGCACTGCAAGAACATCAACACGTGACACTCGTGATAAAACTGCGATTACGACATAGAAGCAAACAGCTGCAGGAGATTTCAGAGGAAACCGTGCGTCGAAAAGCTTCACACCTGCTCTTGTAGGTCTGTGACGAGGTGTGGAGAACCGGTCCCACTGGGCGACGATGATGGCGGCAATGCCGAGGACACATACAATGGTGAGGTAGATAAGTCGAGGCTGAGGGGAGCAATAGAAGGAGTAGTACAGCCAGGGCACGAAGGAGCCCATGATTAGGAGGGCAATGCCCGAGTAGTCAAGCCTGCAGAGAGACGGTGACACAGAGACAACCGTTGGGTGTTTGGATGAAAGATTTCTCTGTAAAAAAAACACGACATACTCTCCCTGCACACAATAACATACCGGAAACACGATGCATTTTCCATTTAGTGTTGTTAGTCATGCAATAAGATGAGGATTAAACCAGAAATGAAGCGACGCTACAACAGGCTGGCGGAGGAAATGCACTTATCTTGCAGCTTTAACCACAGATTAGTCGAAGTGCCTCACATTCCCCGACACTTGCACAAAAATGGTGGCAGTTCAACGCAAACTGCTGACAGGCTCTGCGGGAGCAATTTCAGGTCCGATTTCTTACTCAAGGACATTTGGCATACGGACAGCAGCGGTTGGGTTCAAACCATCCACGCTGCGATTTAGTGGACGAAACTAGCCATTCATTTTTGGTGTTTTTTTTTTTTTTAAATTACTGCAGCTTTAACACGTCAAAACAGAAATCACTTTTTTTTTTTGTGAGGCAATTAAAAAGTTAAGAGAAACAATTCTTAATATTTCCCTGAATTATAATTGTGGTTTTATCCCCCATTAAATGCACTGAACTCTCGACGGCGAGCTGGAGCAGCATGTCCAGTATGAAGCCATTTATGGGAGACTAAAATTACAAATCTGCCAACTAGAAGAGGCGTGAACTGAGAAAAAAACAGTTCCAAGTGATTTCTTTATGACATGACAAAGTAAAATAGGTGACAATCATCGTAGGACGTGTGAAGTCTTACTTGGAGAACGTGCGGGACACCTTCTCAGAGTGGCAGTAGACAGTATGAAACAGCCAGGAGAAGCTGAGGCAGAGCACAGCTCCCAGGAAGAACATCCCAAACACAACTTTCTCTTGCAGAGGGGCCATAAAATACATGTTGGGCCGCAGCATGGTTAGCGTGCCCAGGCAGATGAATAAGATCAAGCCTGAGGGAGACAAAACAGAGTCACATTTCTTTGTCCAAGTCCTGCATGAAACAAGGCAGTTTGAGTAAAAAGCCAACAGACTAAAAATATACAGAAAGATTCAGTTAAAAATGTGTGATTGTTAACAGAATTCAAATCTGCTGCTGAACCACTTTGTTAAATAATTAATGTTATTTTATGCTCACCTAACAGGTGAGTCCAGATGTTTCCTGTCTCTGTGTGAATTCTGAAGATGCTTCCAAAACAGGCTCGGAAGGAGGGCATCGGAGGTCGATGTCCATGCAGGAGGTAATCGTTGTCCTTCAGCCACTCTGGCAGGACATGAAAAGGGATGACCCTCCAGCGCCCCTCCCACACCTGAAAAACAAGAACAACTTTCTCTCAGAGGCCTAAAGCCACGGTGACAAACATTTGCATTGAGATGCTTTGAAACTTTTCCCGTCTGAAACCTGAAACAAGGTGACGAGGCGGTGCAACGACGGTTCTCTGCGCTTCCATTTCCATTTTATCAAGACTTTCTTGCAGCTGGATATAATTTGTAGCATCTTAAAACATGAATGAGGATGGTGCTCGTGATTCACTTGCAACAGTTGTATTTTTAGTAGTGATGAAACGGGAAAAACATAAAAGAAAGGGTGGAGACTTGGGAAACGCCCACGAGTGCTTCAACGGGATACTCGGAAGAAGTTTGGCAGATTTATTGCTGTGAACGTGAGACGAGAGATCTCCCACGTTTTAACAAATTTGTCCTCTCTGGAGCAGAGGAGTTGGTGTCTCCTTGAAAAAACATAAAGCGTCACCGGTGACTGGACAAGCCGAGTCGCAGACGAAACCGTCAGCTGGTTCGAGTGAAGCCGAGAAAGGCCGGTTCACACGGCGACAACTCTTCCCTGCGATCTGAAGGGCGTTTCAGAGTTGAATCACCTTTTCTATTCATTAAAAAGCTATAACAATGTTAACTTGCATTATGGGAAACTATTTGATAATGGGCAATTTAATAATGAAAAAAACCCTCTCCTTACGACCTTCGCGTCATACGGTGACATTTGAGTGTCTTATTAAATCCCACGTCTGTGTCACTTATGAGCTGAGCACAGTGTTGAGTTTCTGCTCCTTAAAGGAGGCCGCTGCAATATTTATGCTCGTTTGACAATGAAGACAAACTGGTGGCCTGTCAACTTGAGTAGCAGAATCTATTGTTGAGAGCTTCAAATCACTGCCGGTATCTGGTTTCATGGTTTTAGCATTCCTACGAAACCTTTTTACCAACTGACAGTGAAGCTGAGCGGTATCATGCTTATATTAAAGCCCAGGATGTGAAGCTAAAGGGGACTAAACTAGTGCGCTGACCTGTTCACATGAATGTCAAACAGGTTCATCCACTGGTTTGAAAAGAGGGTCAGTCCACAGCAGGGTGTGTTCATGAAGGGAAACTAAAGATCTATGCAGGAAAAAAAAAAATCTGATGCTGTTGTGCTGCGTTTTTCACTTTATTTCAATAAACTTCTACTTCAAGCTCCTTTATTATTATCATCAGACAAAAGGAGATGAGGATTTTGTTAAACCTCGATAACTGTGCCAGTGGTAATGTATAAAGTTTTAAGAGGCATTGTGGATAGTTAAATCAAGATTCATGCTCTAAACCAAATAGGTACCTTTTCAAGTTAAGCCTGACTGATGCCGGGCGTTTGAAAGCAGTATGATAGATATAAGAGTTAAAACGCGATAACAATACATCGGTCTTGGATGGAAAAACGAAGTGATGGAGACACCGTTCCTAAATAAATATCTTTATTGCATTTATCTGCTTTAATTTCTTGTTACTCACTTAAAAATGTTATCAGTCTTATGTGTACTGCACCAAAGAGCCTTTATTACCTTGTGTACAAACTCCTCCATCTTCTCCATGGCGTGGTGAGCCTGAAGCGGCAAGGTCAGGACCTCTCCCACCTCGTCATCCTCCTCTTCCTCATCACCCAGCATCCCGGCTCCCTTCAAACACATCACAAGAGGTTACTGAAGTCACTTGGACACAAGAGCTTTCTGCTGGTCGTTCTCTGAACCGGTCCTACCTCTGGATGGACGCCTTTAGATGCTGCCTGCCTCCCCCCTCCCTCCTCCAGGAGAGGCCCCAGCTCCATCAGCTCAACATCTGGGACATGGCAGTCCTCAGAGATCCGACAGTCTGCATCACTAGCAGACCCGTTTCGGCCTGACATAGGGAGACTGCCTGATGACCCACTCACAGTCTCTGTATTCTGCTTCAGATGGTACACTTCAATTTCCTCCTGTTGAACCAGAATCACAGTCAACTTTACTGGGTGGTGTACGACACAGTAATGGAATATGACTGCACTGCAGAGAACAAACATACAGGAAGATACAAACACGGACGTACAGCGACAGGAAAAACAGTAATTGAAAGATACGTAAAGAAAAGAAAAAAATACAAGCAAGACGTGCAAAACAAACAATATCTTTATACAGGTCAGACTGTTACGTTTTCTATTTGAAACATACGTGGTACCAGAAGTGTGTTGAGCTGTACCGCACAGTAGAGAACCAGGATTAGTGACAGGCCCACAAAAACACAAACTCCTGACTTGAAAACCCGTCACTTGGTCCAAATATTGACCCAAATTGATTTTCAATAAACTAAATAAAGTGTATGATGGAAAGGGCAGTATTTCTTTGCGTTTATGTCTAACCTGGTAATTAGGTCCAGTAATGTGGAGCTTTTTTAAAAAAAAAAAATTTCCACCTAAAACCTGGTTCTGAAGGGGATCCGATAAAAGTAACTGAAAACGCAGAGTATTTTTGTTCTGGTCAGTTGGTTTAATGTTTTTTTGTATTCTGTCTATAACCTATAAATTCCTGTCAATAAGGAAGAAATGGACTGATGTTAATTAACCTACATTTAAAAATAAATAAATAAAAAGCGGTGTCTCTGGGTTATTTAATCTATTCAGTATTCTATTGACATCGAATCCACTCTAATATAGATTTTGCCTGTAGGAAAATAAAAATGTCAGTATATATATACAGACTACACAGCTGGTTTGATGTGCATATAAGGAAAGATGCAATAAATAGTGTGCAGAGCCTCACATGTAATTGCACTATGCATATATATATATATATATATATACATATATATATATATATATATATATATACACTGGCCTACATTTTTCTCCCACAGAGAGAGGATTAAATTCAAAACCGTTGGCAAAACATGCATGTACGTGCTGATTTTAAAAGGGTTGTTGTTTTTTAATCTGGGTCTCATTTTAAAACTCTGGTTTCATCGATGAACAATAACAAGAGAACAAAGGAAGCAGCTCAACTTAGAGGTGCCAAAATAATCAACGATCAGACAGCATTTCTGAACTGAAGACATTTTGGTGCAAAGATGACTCCAGAAACGATCCCAAGTTACAATTTAAGAAAAAGGCTTTTTTTTTTTTTTCTTTTTTTTTTTTTCTCCTCTCACGGATGTTGATGATGGTTAGCTCAACGTCGGACGGAACACGGAGTACAACATGTAAACAACCGCAACGTACAGACGACTTCACCCGCATTTCACCACGTCAGGACGGTTTCTTTCCCTTCATAAAAGGGGCTTTGAATGAAAACACAGCGAGCAGGGGAGATGTTAACACGTCAGCTGGTCCGGGGACCGCTCACATATCACGGTGCTAACGTTACCTTGTAGCTAGCGCTGAGCTGACCAGCCGAGCAGGAGGCAGTTTTTGTGAATTAACTTGAAAGCAGCAGGACGGAAGTCTTTACGACGACACCGACCGTCCACACACAGAGACAGAACACTGGACCGACATCTGCCGCGACAAGGGGTTCAAATGGACAACAAAAATTACCTGGCGAGGTAGCCTTCAAAACCAGGAAGGTGAATTATTTATCGACTTGCGAAACACAAATCTTTCCGGAAATTGAGGTCTCTTCCGTAAACCTGTCGTTGTTTTTCAAAATAAAAGCATCCATTTATGTGTTGGTGGAAAACCGAGTCATTAAATCAGGAAAGGCCTTCGTTCATTCAGATAGATAGATTTTAATCCAATAACAGCAAATTATCATACAGCTGTCAAAAGATGGAAGATAATCGAACATATTTTTTGACTGAAAAAAGGTGTAGCATGAAGCTGAAGCTTATTGTGTCTACTCTTGATACTTAAAACAGCATTACTCTTACTTTACCCCAAAAAGCAGTTTGTGCAGTTTAAGAAGGATTTAAAATATGTAAAACAGACTTGATACATTTTTTTCTATCTTTTTATGTTACGTGTGACTGTCATATTTATTTATCATTATCTATCTTTTGTCTTTATATTCGTTTTCAACCCCTTAGGATAACACGTAATTTCTGTGAAATCACAACCATAAAGGCAATATTGTTTGTGCAATGCAACACAACATGTGTGCACCATTATACATAGGTACGTTTTATTGTATTTATTATGTTTATTTATTTTATCACTTATTTACTCTGCTCTTCCTCCTGCTGTAACGTGAATTTTCTCTATAAAGATCAGTTAAGTCTCATCTATCTAACTTTTTAAATGTGTGTCATATTTGAGCACACAGACAGTTTTTCTATTTGAATGTATATGCAGCATGATGATATCTGGGACATGAAATCCATCTGAAATGCATTGTGACCAGAATCTTGTTGTTTTTAACGTCTTTGAGATATAACCCAGAGTGAAGGTCACAAAGAAAAGAGAAAAGATGCATTGAGATCAACAAAACTAATAGCATATTAAGGGGGGAGAGAGAGAGAGAAAAAGATATTGAGTTGGATGAAAGCCTAAATCCTCACAGCCTGTCATGAACAGATGGCTGCCTCCTCTGAAAATAAACGTACACTTCTGCCACTTTCTGAAAACACTGTTTGAACGTGGTAATGATTATTTAATGTGAGTTTAATATAAGATGTACGTCTCAAACACAACACAGTGGGTTGATTAACAGAGACTAACTGGCTGTTATGTGCTGCCTCTGAGAGTAAAAACGACAGTGTACCAGAGGTGATTGGTGGTATTAAACCTTATTGTGCTCTAAAAAGCACATTTTCCCCTTTTAATAACAGCACATCACAAGAAAATGAAACAATACTCTTTATTTACTTCCACAGGGAAAACATGTTCACAGATTTTTTTTTTATTATTTTTTTTTTTAAACAGCAACATAACTCATTAGGTCCACTTAAACTACTTTATCTGATAAATAATAATAATAATAATAATAATAATAATAATAATAAAGACAGTAAAAAAAGAGGCACAAAAGGTAACATGATTGTGGTCTTTTCTTTTTTTTTGCTAAATGTAAAACTAGACACTGGATTTGTTTCGCAAACTCTGGTCCATGTCTCTTTTTATTTCAAGTCTGACTTTTCATGGGTCCAATGGTGCAAATCACAATAAATTAACACATAAATAGATCATTGTGAGAGACCAGTCAGTGTGTCACCGTAGCTGAAATTATAGTGATTAACTCTTGTTTTAGTTTTTTTATTTAGTTTGGTTAAAAGAGGTGGGCTTCTGTTTGTTGATTTACATATTGGTAGTGTTTCTGAATAAAGTCCACCTCAGATGTTGATTGTTACTGGTGCGAACAGAAAGGTTAAAGTCATCTTCTGTTTCACACACCAACACAGACACAGTTAAAGCTCCGAGCATTTATATTTCAACTTGACACACTAATAGCTGCCGAGCATCAAGACCCTGCTTCTGTCTCAATGTGCTACTCTCAGGCGAGTGAATTAATATCTAGTGTCAACTAGCTGATTAAGTCCATTAGTAGTTCAAGTTAGCCGGTCGAACCGCAGACACATTTAACTATAAAAACAAGACCGATTTACCTCCAAAAAGTACACGATAAAGAGGACGAACCTGGAAGCAGCTCAAATTCATTAACTTGTTGACTGAATCAACATTATTAAGAAACAATTTACATATAAGGGTGTGTTGCTAATTTACATTAATATACAGTGGATATATTTCCTTCATACAGCTCGTTGAAAAGGAGTTTCTTTTCCAATCAACTGCGAAAAGCAAACTTCTCTGTTTGAAGTACATCATATAACAAATCAAAATGATTGGGCAGTGTGTTTCAGCTACAGATAACGTCATCGACTGCAGCACTACGTTGTATGATTAAACACCTAAAGCAGTTTACCTGGAAATCATAATTCATCTAAGATTCATTTTAACAACCTCATATGAGAAAAGTCCTTTTTTAAACAGTTAAATTTCTCATTTTCTAACTACAGTGGGAAATTTTGGTGGCAAGAAGTAGCTTTTATCCTCTTTTCCATTTCTAATATTTCACAAGCATTGAGTTCAGTGGTTCAAAACAACACAGAGAGACAGTGGCCAAAAACAACACATTACAGTTGCACTTCCAATCCAATACAACTGCACTGCTATCAATTTTACCGTAGTTTGTGTTGTACTCTGTTGCATTATTTAGTAAAAATGCTGCAGTTTGTTTCCTCACTCCTCTAAGTGCTCAAACGCAGCCCGGCAGGTAAACAGATTGATCAGAGCTTCCGTGGACAAAGAAATGTCTTTATGGGCATAAACACTTCATCTTCACTTTGGTTTAATGGGATGTGTTGCAGCGTCTCGGGTTTCTTCTCTTCACACCTGGCTTACGAAGTGAGAGCCGTCTTCTAAGAGCCAGCGGCCCTGAACGCCGTCCGAAGCTCTTTGGAGAGTTCCTCTTGGAATAACCTGGAGGTGAGCAACAGACAAAAATCTTTTAAAGCCATGATTAAGATATGATGACATAAAATGGCAAAGGGTTGATTCAGTGACATCCAAATCTATCTACAGCTTATTCTCACTGTCACACTATGACGAGTGCAGGAACCACATGTTTGTTCACTGTTAAATGGTAAATGAAGCACTTCTCAATCATCAATAAAAACTCTGCTGCACTCGACTGGACTTCCATTATGACGTTTCAGTGATTTGCATGCATTTAAAAACACAAACTCGGAGGAGGAAGATGTTTACATGTCTAAATAAACTGAAGAAACTGAGAAAAATCTCAGAGCACAATCTGACCTACAGATATGCTTTCATCGTTTTAAAATCAGCGATCACAAAGCATACAATCGTGCTCTTTTGTTTAGTACCAATATTTACTTATTTCTGGTGAAAATCATCAACTTTGCACTTAAACTAGTCAAATATTAGTTTTTAGGTTTAAAAAAACCCCAAAATATTTCAGAACCATTTGATCAAAAATTTCTCTTCCAGCAATTTAGCGTGTAACAGGCAACAATACAAATTTATCAGGTGTACACTCATGAAAGGAACCTGAAAATGATGCAGCTAAATGGAATTCAGCCATCAGTAATCTCATAATCCAAACCTGTGCTTCTGCCTCTGTGAGATGTTCAAATGTCTGCTGTGTGTAGAGAGAGTTTTGTGTGCTCACCTGGTCGTGGTACCTCTGGGTCTGGTAGCAGGGTGCCTCCCGGGCCGCCATGTTTTTCACTCTGACCGCTCCGTGTCTGTCCAGAGAGCGAGACCGGGGGCCTTTGAGCTGACTGCGCCAGTGCCACGACTTCAGCTGCTCGTTCACTACCTGTCGGGGGAGACCGCCGGAGCGGTAGTGTGGATGGTCCCACTGAATTGGAGGCATGCATCTGACATCAGGAGGTAATAGCCTCTGTGGTCTCTGGTGGGGCACCACGGTGTCTTTATACCAGTATTCATATCTGTTGGGGGTGCAGGGAGCCTGCTGAGGGATGTAGCTCCTTCCCATGTCCATATCAAGCGGGTAGACCATGCCTTCGTTGTAATAGGCCTTCTGGATCCCGGGGCTGGAAAGGTGCCTGGGAGAGTGGTAGAAGCCGGTAGGCGGGAAGGCCGGAGGTCCGTAGCCGCCGACCAGGCTCGAGTGCGGGAACGCAGACTGATACTGTTTGGGCACATCGCAGGCCAGCTCCTGACACAGGGAGCTGTTGTAAGATGCAAACGAGTGTTCAGAGTTGCTGTCCTCAGAGCCGGCGTGGTTCCCATAGCTCACCGCAGGGGGAGGAGTCTCCGGTAAAGTGATAGAGAACTCGGTTAGTCGCCTCCTCGGGCCTCTGGATCGACCGCGGTCCTTATCGAATGGAGATTCAGGACCGGACAGCCTGTGCAGGTAACGGCAAGAATATCAACGAGGCACAAAAAAAACAACCTCGCACAACTTCAAACGCAGCTTCTGAATAGAAGCACTGCAGATGTGCATGAGGTGCAGCTACCTGAGGGAGAGTTGTCGGTGCAGACGCATCTCCGGAGTGGAGGGCGTGCTGTTGGACTGGGAGCGGCTCACCCTCAGATGGGAGAGTTGGTGCGGCAGAGCAGACTGCGCTAAACAAACCTCCAGCGGCGGCAACACTTCAGATTTGGCTGGAGAACTGAAACACACAAAATGGCAGCACATGATTTAATTCAGTTTTATTTTAGGTGTAAAAAAATCACCACGCAGCACGGTCTCAAATCACTTTACAATAACAAAACAACACACGACAAGGAAATCAAATAACAAAAAACACATTAAAAACATCTTTGTTATTTTCCAAAAGTAGTAACCTGCGTCTATAGCAGCATGGTTCAGGGTCACTCTCGATCTTTAAGGGTTTTAATATGTCTAAATGGTTCTGAAATCCGTCGTCACTGACTTTCGTAAATGTGCGCAACATTAAATTCATGACACGGACAAAGAAGAAAACACATTTTCACAAGCTGGAGTAGTAAAGCCTGAACTGTACCTGTGTGCTGAAGTTATAAACTACAAAGATTTATAGCTCTGTGTGTCTCTACCCATCGACTGTTGGCAGATGGCAGTGTTGCACATTCCTGATCACCACTGACTTCTTTCAGTAGCTCACAGCAGCAGTAATAGAAGTACACAGGAGGTTCGTGCAACAGTAGACGAGGAGGACATCGAGAAAAGTACCAAGAGTCACTAAATATAATAATATGAGGGCGTACACGGCTTTGTTCACATAACAGCACAAATCAAAGTTTGTTTTTCCAGTAGTAAAAACTAGATGAACAGGAAAATGAGTCATGATGGATTATTACCTGTTGGAGGAGCGTAACTTCCTGCTCTTCTGGTACGGCTGGTCAAGACTGGACTCAGTCCACGGGGAGTGCTGGATGGGGGGAGGGTCGTACACGGGGCTGGAAGTTAAACTCAACTGAGAGTCGAGGCTCGGGTGAAGAGACTGACTCAGGTTCAGCTGCAGGGAGCGTGGAGTCATGGACGGAGACGAGTAGGAGCCGTCCACACAGGACTGTGAGGACACATGTTGAGGCTGGGGAGTATCGGTCTCTGCTGGATAAGGGAGACCTGAGGACGGCTGGGAGGACTGGCTTGTGACTTCTGGGAACAGAAAAACAGAAATAATGATATATGATCGAGTATTTGGTGTCGTTACACATTAATCTTCACCACAGACTCTCCACTAATTGAAATCATGACAGCTACGCTACTCAAGATCCATTCTACACATTTTCACTCATTTTCAGGCCAACCGGTCATGTGGCGAACGCCGTTCTGCTTTTAAACTGCACAACGTTGGCATTGTGCTCTCGTCAACACGAGACTGAAAGGAGAACGACAGCTTTATCGCTGGAAGAAACTGAGACAAGTCGAGTCGTACCTTCGTCTTGCACAACAGAATCAGATAAAGAGCTGTCATCAGATGTGCAGAAATCTGGAAGACAAAACAAAAGATGTCATTCAAATGTGAAGAATGAAATGATAAATCACTATTAATCTGGGAAACGCGCAAAAGTACCCAACTCTGACTACTTTTATTCTGAAATGAAAGTCAATTAATCCTCGAGCAGCACAGATAATTACGAAAGGGGTTTGACGTCAGGCTGTTTTTTTCATGGCGTCTGCCAGGTGTCTCTCACCGTGTTGTGTAATATTAAAAGCAGGGAGTGGCGATGAACGGCCGTGCTCCAGCTGCAGCTGGAAAGCGGACTCTTGGAGGTGTTTGAGTTTCTTCTCTGCTCTCTTGCACTGCTGCAGCCGGCTCTTCCTCACAGCCTTACTCAGGTTGTCCTCCTCGTACAGCTTTCGCGCAGCTTCATATATCTTCATCTGCAGCGCCAAGTCCACGTCGACTAAACTCAGCTTTGAGTCCTGTAAAGGTTTACGGCGGGGTGTAACAGAGAGAGAGAGAGAGAGAGAGAGAGAGAGAGAGAGAGAGAGACAGCAGTGAGACCCCTGAAATGATGTCATTGAGGTTTACGAAGTGGTTTAAAAGGACATTATTGCATCTTTTTTTGTTTTTTTATACCTCTGCTCCTCGAGGGATGTTTTGCTCGTCCAGTTTGAACTCAGCTCCGACACGTCTGCGAATCTGTGGAGGCTTCTCTCCTGGCAGCAGAGGGTAATCCTCTGAAAGCCGGCCTGTCAACTCCTACACACGGAAAACATTTTTTATATCCAACCGTCCACCATGCAACATTTGAAAATGACAAAAAGTTTCATGGAGGCTCGGTTCAGTCAGTTAAAAGAATCTATTCAGTTTCGTTTCTGTTGCAGTTTTCAAATGACGTTCAAGTATTCAAGTATCTGACTCTACATGTCCAGACGTATACGTTCAGGGAACGAGTTGCCCAATTCTGCGATTGCATAGATTTCCTTTCACAACACATTCTTTGGGCTTCACTTTATCGCTGCATCGAGTATCTGTTTCCAAACCAAACGCAGAGCAGGACGACGCAGTGACACGAGCTTCATCAACGCGCTGTCGATGAACGCTCTTGACTATGAGTCACTCAGAGACAGAAACCTTCACACAGACACAAAACCAAGTCTGCAGCAAAAGAGCTTACTTCATCTTTTGTCACAGAGAGAGAGAGAGAGAGAGAGCGAGAGCGAGAGAGAGAGGAGAAGTGTCGTGACTCCCATTAGTTCACCTGAGCGTGTCCCAACAGGAGACAGGAAAGAACGATCTGTCCTGGGATTTTACCCCGAAGCAGCGACGCACGGCAGCAACACGCCCGCAACTGAGTCAGTGTCCAGTGTTGAAATGACTTTACGTGTTTTAGCCTTTACTTGATACTTTAGAGACACTTGAGAGAGGCAGACTGAAGGAAAATCAAAGATGTGCGACTTAAGTCTCATGCCGGATTCAAACTCAGGTTGTCATGGGAACATTTAAATCCACCAGGACACCTCTTTTAAAAGTATAAAACTCTCATGCCAGCATGATTTAATATCACTAAACCATGTATATAAAAGGAAAGGATGAGAATGGAAAGGTAAACAAACTAAAACAGTGGAGACACATTTAAAAATGAATCAGTATCTCTCTTTTCTTGATCTTCGTGTACGCAGTCCCCATTTCTGACCATTTTCTTTTGGAAACTGTTGATCAAAGCATCGATTCTTCCTTGAGAATCTCCCCGTCTTTTCTTGACGTGGTGTTTAATAACTGGAGCTGAAGTGTCTCTTTTAATTCCTCCACATTAGAGAAGACACAGAGATCACCGAGCACGTATGGAGGTTCAGTCTTGCAGGTTACTTTGTTAACCTGCAGTAAAATGCGTCATCACAATCCTGCACAAAACTGCCCCACCAAATTAATCCTTCACAAAAAGGTGCTGAATCATCACTTTGTAACAGCTCGCCCAGTCACACATAAAAACACCTTGGTCAAAATAAACCTTCATAAAGACTTTAATTAACTTAGATCACCATAATTATGTGACTCATTTGACATGTTTTTTGTTTTTTTTATGAAGCCTCGTGAGATTTTAAACCGTTGAACTTACGGCTTCTCGGATGCAGAGCTTCTTCAGCTTCAGGTTGCAGCTCTCCAGCCGGTCTTGGAGCTCCTGGTGTTTGAGCTTCATGGCCCGTGTGTGCGTGGTCACGTCCTTCGTGTGCGTCGTCGGGCTGTCAGAGCCTGCTTCACACAACAGGAAAGAAGCAAATGGACTCATCTGAGATCATGTGATGAAGTGGTCAACACTCAAGGCCTCATGGTAGAACAGCTTAATTATTAAATGTAATTTCAACGTGAAAATGGCACATTTAAATCCAATTTTGCTAATTGATGTATTAAATACCGTCTTATCAATCAGTCAATCAAACTTTATTTATATAGCACTGTAGTTCAGAGTGCTTAACATGATTGACATGCCAATAACAGTTGGTTGTAGACCAGAAAATATAAATCACTAATCAATCATAGATATTAAAAACAAAAACAAACACTTATCGATGAATTTTCTGTCATTAACCAATCTTACAAAGCACATGGACGTCCACAGCACGTACACAGAGCTGCCCGGTGAATCTCCAGGAGCCCTGCAACACTTCCTGCCTTTGTGAAGCAGTATTTATTGACATTGCTTCAACTGTGGTCATTTCTAGTACTGTTGCATTGCAATACATTATAATGACAACTCTTATGTGCATTAAGAGTGGGTGAAAATAAAGTAATAAGTTCTAATCTAAAACAAAGCCAATCAATCTTGTATGAGAAAAGGAATGTTTGAGACTGCTTAAAAAGTATTTGAGTCCAACATGGATTTATTAATGTACCTTTGATGATCCCAATTAAAATGACTTAAATACTATAGATGTCTTATTTTAAATCAATTGTCTTGTATATCAATATATGAAGTGTTTTTCACTGGTTTTTGTTGCCTTGTGAGTATTCTGTAGTCGCATTGCCTCATCCAAAGTTTTAATTAGAAAGTATGTTTTCCTTTCATTGCGATACTCACTCTGGAGTCATCTGCAGCCAAAAACAACAGAGATATCCC
This sequence comes from Embiotoca jacksoni, assembly GCF_022577435.1. Classification (NCBI taxonomy): domain Eukaryota; kingdom Metazoa; phylum Chordata; class Actinopteri; family Embiotocidae; genus Embiotoca; species Embiotoca jacksoni. The sequence goes on along the minus strand of NW_027185229.1, from coordinate 3,376,210 downwards.
ACAGAAGAATACACCTTTTGTTTTCGCCACTGTTTTCACAAGTCACACCAAAACTGCAGAATCAGTCTGAGGATCTTTGTAGCTACAAACAAGTGTGAGTGTTGGACGGGTAGTATCTGTAGCCTTGGTGACTAAAGATATTAAGATTAGTCTCAGGGCTGTGGGAGTGGCTTCAGGCAAAAAGGCATTGAGCACCACATACCTTCAGAGATTACTAACAGAGTCCCTGCAGGTAGCGACACACATGTGAGGTGCGACAGGAAAGAAGTGTGACAGCATTACAAAAGGCCGAAGAATTCCTCTTGCGATGGACACAACCCCCCCTATTCTCTGCAGACTGACACTTTTTCATTGTATAGCGCAGACGTCACGTGGCTCAATTAGGGCGCGAGGAATGTCAGCACTGCCCGAACAGATCAGTGGGCGCTAACGGGCGTAGAAAAGCAACACGGGTGATGTTTGTTGTTAATTGTCTGGTATTGTTACCAGGTGGGACAATTGATCAGTCTATAGGCATACATTTCTGTGACGCCTGAAGTAGAAATACAACAAAGAGCAACGCAATTACAAGGGATGAAGATTAGTCGGGCAAATTGTGGCTCATCGCCTTTAAAACTGGGCAGTTTTTAAAAGCCAAGACAATATGGATGAACTGCAGCAGTAGTTTCGACTGACCAGCAGTCTAAAACCCAAAGATATCCACTTTAATATCACGGAAGAGGAAGACATCCAGTGTACGGTCAGTATTGAGAGCCTGCAGTCTGTTTGTACAGGTTTTGTTTAAAAAAAAAAAAAAAAAAAAAAAAAAATCATAAATAGGTCATTGTTTATTACAATTTCTTACTTGTCATGGTAAAGTTTGAATAATCACTCATCATTTCATCTCTATTAGCAACAAGTGTTAAAATTGTAATAAAGCAAAATTTTTGATTACTTTGAGTTATTTTTCTTGATAAAATCCAGACGTTAAAGGGAAACTCCACCAGTTTTACACAACAAACTCTACAACAAAATCTTTACTTGAAAATAAATTGCGTTTGAAATACATTAGACGTAGAGCCAACAAAGACGCTATGACTTTATTTCTTTGGGCTCATTTGAGAGCTGGGTCGGACGATGTGCTCAGTTTTGAACTTGATTTGGACCTCTATTGAAGCCTTGCATGAATTTTCAGTGCTTCTTTCAAGTCTGAATAGTCAACGAACATTTTCATAAATAATTGTTTCAAACGTCTGAAATGTTTAACTCTTAAATCCTCTTTTTGTTTTCACATTATTTGAAGCGCTTCAGTAAAGCTGCCCAGCGTGCCGGCGCTGCTTTAAGTTGTTCTGCACTGACACAAACTAAATGGAAGCACATTGTTTAATGTTCCTTAATCATCAAATGTAATAATCATGTTGCAGTGGCATGAATGTAAAACACAGGGAGGGAATTTAGTGCCGGAAAAACACGGCTTCAATGTGCACTCCTTTAATTGAAATGTTTTATGATTTAAGACAGTTGTGCTGAAACATAATTAAAAAATAATATCAGTGATACACAAAGAAGATTTACCTGAATGGAGGATGATGCCGCTGTCAGTGTCGCTGATCTCTCCATTGCCCTCCATGACAGTAGCTCGACTTCTTGGTGCAGTTCTTGGGTGGAGGTGAAGGATAATGCGGGCTCACACCATGTCCTGTGAAGCACGAGTTCACATTTAGACCTTTTATTTACATATTAACCTGAACTTCACAAAACTGAGGGGTATTTTCTTTTCATTTAGTGGCCAATTCATCCGATTGTTATTACAGAGAATTGAATGTCTGCTTACGTAATGAAAACTGAAATTGGAAACAAGAAGTAAAAGACTGTTTGGGAACATCATGATTCCCAAAATAAATCATTCATCACATTTACATAATATTTTTAACGAGTACACATTTTTTACATTCCAAATCGTTTTAATTGGCATTTCGTGAAGCTATTGTTTGTCAGCACAGCTTCAAAAGACCAAACTAGGATGAATTCAGACTTTTAAACAGTCCCAGTGTTACAGCCTGTAGGAGTCCAGTCACAAGGAGGGAAACTTTATTAAAAAACACTTCAATATTAATCATAACCAGACATTAGTCTACAAAGAGAAGCTGTAGTTAATAAGTCAAAATCCAAAACAGCATGAACCCAGACCGCCCATTACTTAATCATGTGACCCGTTGCAGCGGTGACTCAGGTGTGACGCCTCCTTGACCTAACAGACAGGTGTAGTCATCTGTCTGTCACAGCATGAGAACACATACATGTTGCCAAGTCTAGGGTGTTTCCTGTGACTGCCTGCTTTGATGTCACGATTGCCATTATCTCATTTTCTGGCAATAAGTGGCTAATGATGCATGAGTGACATATCCAGCTGGTGTCCAATAAAAAGTGTTGATGAGGCCCGTTGGTTTGATTATTAACCAGGTGAACGCAGGAATGTGGTGATACAGCTCACAGGGGAGCTTCTCTGTCAGCTAACGACACAACGCTTCCTAGCAGTCGGCGTTTTAAGGAACAATGATGTGGTTTGAAGTCATGTCAACATACAAGACCCATTTCTACTAGATATGGCATCGAGTAATGTTCATGGATCCATAAAACGTACCCCGGTATCATCCTGAATGTATAACATGCACATGACACACATCCGGCACAAAGCTCATATGACTGTGAGTGAATCCTCACACCTCCAAGTCACAGATAACTCGCTGTGGGCTGTGCGTGAGGAGAGTTAAGGCGAAACAGCTGATGCACACAACAACAACAACAACAACAACAAGATCATTCAGCACAGAAGTATCTAACTAAGTAAGTTAAAAAATGTCGTAACCCCAAGCTACGTTTGGAAGCAATGTTAACACAATCTACGATTTCTGACTCCCACTGCTAAGAAATGAAGCATAATACAAGTTGACAAAAAGCGAAGACAAAGAACAAATGACTTATTAATCACAAAATATATTTTTTCCGCTTTAATAAAATGTCTGAAAAATAGCCGGCAGACGTTCCCAGAGGCAGACGTCTTCAATAAGCTTTTCCAGGGACACCTCCAGTCCCAAAGATGCTTCACGTACAAATAAACAACGGAGAGAAGCAGCAAATACTCTGTGATTGAAAGGTTGGAATCAGCATGATGAGTTTTCAGTTCCCGACCTGCACTCACCTCTCCAGTACGCATGAAGTGGAGTTTTTAAGGGAGGGAACTGAGTAGTTTGATGATCTGTAGATGTTCGATGGCTTTCCATTACAACTAAACACTATGAAAAGTTAAACATGGTTTATCTGTGTGGAAATATTCCTTTTCTATGTTATATTTTGCAAAAACGTAAACAGATTTGTTTTGCTACCTTTGTTATGGGCAGGCAACACATTCATTTCAAAACTGACATAGTTTCAAACAAGAGGATTAAAAAGATTTATCACAACGCACGCTATTCTACATTAATCCAGAGTAATGCACCCAGAGGGCATTAGATTAATGTAAAAAAACCAAACAACTAACTAACACACAGCACATCTGCCAGATGGACAATATCTGATAAATGTACTTACTTTAGGGGGGGGAAAAAATGCAGAATAAAATGTCACAATCCAAAGAGTGATAACTTCCCCAACTCCAGTGGAAACGAACGAGGCCGAGGTGAGTGCAGTCTGGGCAGGAATGAGAGACTCGCCCACTGAGACGGCGCTGCCTGCTGAAGAGGAGTGGCCTCGCACACAGAGGGCTGCGCACTTACAGCGGTATCATATAACTCAGATCTGCTGCCTGAAACTGTGTCAACGACAATGAGCAACACACCGAGACATTCGTCACTTCGGCCTCTTATCAGTCCACTCAGAGGTGGGTGGCGGCAACTCCACAAAAATGTGTGTGCCGCTACTAAAGCATTACTGCTATAATAAAAAATAACAAAAATAAATCACAGTATGGCAAAAGCCTGACGAAGAAGAAAGATATGAGCTGATTGTGCTAAAATGCTAAAAATGTGCTAGTTTCCGCCTCATTAATGTGCCAATTATCCTGCTTTTCTTGATCTTAAATCAAGTGTATGACTTGAATGTTGTTGTGGATTGACTTGACTTTTTGAACCACACAAGCACCTTTAAAACATCACCACCATATCTGGACACTTGCGATGGGCATTTTATTTTCCCTGGTTTTAACATTTTCAGACCAAAAAGTTACACGGAAGATTATTTGATAAATTCTCATCATTTCAGGGGCAAACAAACAAATTAAGGACAAAAGAGTCACTGTTTGACTTTGTAATTTGTTTGTGGACAGCTTGCAGTATGAAATATAAATCAAGCCAAACATCAGGCAGGTTTTAAATGACTCTATAACTTCCCGTTTATGACTCCCTCTCAGTTCAGCACTACTGTTTTCTCACAGTGACGGATATAAATCACTGTTAACTACTGAAAGTTCACCTCCGCCTCTTCAAAAGATCAAATAGGGTCTACTGCCATCTCCTGGTTGTTTAAAAGTAGATAAAAATGGATAACCACCTATGAACTTAAAACTTTACTCGCCTGGATTTCCAGGTAGCACCCCGAAGCTTCACCGCTTGGTCTGCACACTTCTCCAGCTGCCAAAACCGAGGCCAATTTTCAGGATGCCGTTTTTGCCTCCCCTAAAAAAGAGGGAAACACATGGCGATGGGATAGTCCACATGATTTACAGGGATCCGGCAGCACCTGCTCTGAAACTGCATGGCTCGCATTCATTATGAATCTCAATATTCATTTTGGCTTTCCAGGAATGTTGGTGCTCAGACACCCAGAAAAAGGTCCAGCAATTCCCAGACACTCAAAGGATCACATCTCAAATGGCACGGCACCGAGAGAGCCGCGGCTCCAGCGGCAAAAAGCTGTAAAGTTTAGGTTCAGTGACTTCTACATTTAGACCTCGCAGCGTGAGCACTGCTGGAAGAGAAAACGATGTCATGAAATACAACACATACAAATACAGATATCAGTTTGGGAGACTTTTAGTTCTCTCCTTAGGACAGCCATTAAACAAGCTGTTATTGGTCTGATACTACTCTAACATTACCACTAAGTTGAATTTAGTACTTTTTTTTACTTGTATAAGACGAATGCAATCAAATTAAGAAAACGTAATTAGTTGGATTTATTGTAGGACTGTTGAATTAGACGGTTTTATTTTACCTGATGAACTTTCCAGTAAGAATGTCGGCGATAATCTACATGTTTGGATTTCACTTCCCCGGAGATCACAGTCTGGAAATGTCAAAAACCAACATTCATCTACTGTATAAAAGTGTTTGTAGCTTCTGGGTTTGAAAAATGAGGCCAACGCAGAAGAGCCTGAAGCTGCAACGCCGTCAAGTGCATGCTGAGAAGTTTGATAACCTAAAATCAGATATGAGGGAAGGGCAGTCACATGAACGAATAGTAACCTGTTGGGAAACTTGGGAGATACTAATGCAACAGAGATACACCCAGACGCATTTTAAAATCTAATAAGAGACAGTATTAATAATGCAACGACAACAACTTTGATTTCAAGTCCACAATGCTTGATGTGAAGACGAGTCAAACATGTTCCCACAGGCGTCTCCGTCCGGTGTTGTGGTAGCCGTGCAGTTGGTGGATGTCATGGGTAATTTGTATAAACCAGAGGTCCCTGAGAGACAGAGAGCCGGCTTTGTGTTGGCAACACGGCAGCTGGCCAAACAAATTCTTTAAATATTCTTGAGTCCTTTTATAAGTGCACGGCTCGACTACTGCTGCCAGCGTAGCGCCAACAACTGCCAGCGGGATCACACGTTTCCTCTCACTACTTCATACCCTGCTTCATCCACCGGGTGCCAAAAGATTTTTGCTGTAATGATGCTTAAATCAAGAAGGCGTCGATAAAAAGTGCTATTACTGTACAGTAAGTGGCACGAATGTACTACAAGTCCTGTAATTTTAAAAGGCCACCAAAAAAACAACAACCCCGTCTCCCTCTCTCTCTGACTTTAAGCTTCATATTGGCTACAGGCTCTAATTGACTGTAATGAAGATGTGTAAAAATACATCCATGAGGAGAACAAGTGTGCAGAGGTGGGTCTCAATCAAAACAGGCCCCAAAAAAACCGGAGTTTGTTGACGTCGCGAAGCAGCGTGGGATCATGAGAGTTGTTGTCATCTCTGTTAAACAACCAGATAAAAGGTCCTCCAGGATTTTGCGGAGTTTTTTTGTGTGATTGTTGTGATCAAAAGTGTTTGATTTAACGGCGGATTAAAATCAAACACTCCAACCACACGTTCCCCATATTTTGTATCTGCTCTCCATTTAACCTGATGTACAATGTTTACTCTGAAATATTCAAACCCAAGACCCAAAGGAGGGTTTCACTTTCTTTTTTTTTCTTTTTTTTTAATGGTTGTATCATCATTACATTGACATGTTTGCACATTTTACACTCATTCCCTGAAGTTTAACTTGGCATGATTGATATCTCTGGAAGCTTTTAAGATCTCCTCTACCATGTAAGACCAAGTTATGCAGGTTGGAGCAGTGCTGAGCTGCACAGCAGGAGTCTGTAATGACTGCTGCACCCACAGGTCAGTGAAGCTGCAGGGGTTAAGCCACTTCTGTCCTTTTGCCCCCAGGTCAGTGCTCAGGAATGTGTGGGCTGCAGAAATGTTTCAATGAACAGGAATCCCACACAAACTGAAGGGGAGCCTGAAGAAGAAAAAGCTCTGCACTAATTGAAGACGAAATAATATCAAGTAAGTTTAAGTTTCTAGTATGTCTGCTTTAAAACATTTTAGTAAATTTGGTGAGTGGAAAAGTGACTGCGTGATGCTGTGTAGGTCTTCTTTTTTTTTTCTTCCTCTTTTCATCTATCAACCACCCGAAGCTTCACCGATCAGACTCGTCCTCTTTAAAGTGCCGTTGCAAACTCATCGCTTCTCTGTGCAGTCAGATATCTTTACTTTTCTCGTTCACGAACAACGGACGCATCAATTAAAAAAATGACTGCCACTGTCAATGACACCTATACTTATTATTGTAAGAAGAAAAAAAGGAATGAATAAGAGATGAAAGCTCTGAGGACCATAATACTGCATTTATCTGCATGGTAATCTGAACAGTGTGTCCTGGAAGAATAAAAGCCAAACTTCTTGTTTCAGACCTAAATTTCAGCATTCCCATTAAATTAATAATAAAATCCACCTTTTACCACCTGAAAAATATCTCAAGGATCAGAGACTCAATCTCAAAGTAAAATTTGGGGGAACTTTGTCTAAAACATTAATTCAGCAGCTTCAGCTGATCCACCAGGGTCATAACTAGGACTGAAAAATCTCAGCATATAATTCATTTTATACATCACTGAAAGGTCCGGCCACATTACCGGATCTCCTGACCCGGTACAAACCTCTCAGCTCAGCTGCTTCAGCCTTTAAAGTTGTGCCAACAGGTAATCTGAACACGGTGAAGCTTTCTGTTCTTCTGATGCTGCCCAGATGTGGAAACAAAAACTAAAAATGCAAGAAGAAGGTAAGACCTGAGACATATTGACTACTTTAAAGTCCCAACTCATAACCTAATAGTGTGTTGTTGTTGTTGTTTTTCTCCTGTGTGCTTTTGCTGCCTCTTTACACATTTTGAACTCTGTAAAGCACTTTTGATTTGTGTGTTACCTTTCAGGAGATGTTACCTGCCATATAAACATACACCTGTAATGTAAAGTCAGGGCGGGCAGATTTAAGAGTTAAGACAGTGTGTGATGAACAGTTTGTGAGCTGGACTTTAAAAAGTGCTGCAGCAGCGTGTGCTCCACCTCCCGCCCTGTCAGCTGCATCAAGCTGCTTCTGGGCCTCGAGCTTTCAACTTTCACAAAAGTTCAGTAACTCCCTTCAGCGGCGAGCACTTCACAAAAACTTCAACCCCCAGCTGGCAGTTACTTATTTTCAAAAGCACTAAATAAAAAAAAAAAAAATCAAAGTAACCAGGAGTCCTAATGCCGCCCTGCTGCCTGCTCGTACCTTCGGTAGCTCGTTAGCTCGCTCGCATCGTGCCTCATCTACATCCATTCAGTCTGCGCTCCATCCGCTCGCAGCTTCCAACATCTGAGCTGGAACTTTTCTTCTACTTTCACTGACAAAAAAAATAAAATAAAAAGAGCGCATAAAAAAAAAAACAGCACCAACTCCTCCCGTTACGTCTCTGTGGTCTAATTTCAGTCACTAAACTGAAACACAAGCTTTAAGCTGAAGCTTTAAACGCGACCTTTGTTAGAGACGCTGCTGCGGGATTCTTGGTAAAGTAAAGCAACGCAGGAGATGCCTTCATGTGCTGTCGGGAAACAAGGAGATCGCAACATGTTTCACCATGGCAACCGCGCTTCTCACACGCGACAAATGCGCGTGCATGTCAAAGTGAGGTAATCAGAATTAAACATAATGAGGAAAGTAGTTTTGTACAACATATTCATACATTTACCGACGTTTTATTTTTAGGTTCGTGCTTCACCTCTCCTGTAAAGTCCTCTGTTGTTGGGGATTTTACTCGTCTGTTTCTTCATCTGTTAAAATAAAACAGCAGCCACATTGATAAACACTCCTTCTATGTGTCACTCTGCTCTTGCTGTCATTTTCTGCCACTTTAAAGGGGATTCAAGTAATGTTTACCAAGCCAGTTTTGAAAGTTACGACACCTCAGATGGGTTTGTGAACGCCACAAGGATCTTCTCTACTGCGCTACTGTGGGCGGTTTGCGGGAAGCACATTTTTCTGAGGAGAGATGATGACACTTTACAGGATGCATTTGCAGACAATAATAACACGTATCAGAGGAGGCCAGCATTAACACTGTACTCTTACATCCACTAGAGGTCAGCAGAGCGTTACATAGACTTTTATAATCCTGTGGCACATCAGAGAAATTCTACATGTGACCATAAATCCACTTTGTGGTATTTAGCAGAGACAAAATAGAGTATACTGTTAGTTTATTAACCCCGATGACCCTGCAATGGAGTTAGTAAAATAAACGATAATGACGAAAATCATAGAAGTAACCCACATATAAATTCTAAATATTATGGATAAATTATGGACTGATAGTTTAGTCAAATTTTGATAAATCAACCATTAACTTACCATCCAAATAAAAACTTAACATTCACACTGATCTAATATCATTTTATAACCACATCGATCATAAATTCAAAGCACAGTAAGCTTTATGTTTGGTTACTGACTTAACTTGACTGAATAAATTAAACAGCACATGCAGTATTGTGATATGTTGAATTCATGCTGACTGCACTGATGTATAATGTCTGAGATTGTTGTATTAAGAATTACACAATGTTTTTTTACACTGACTGGTGGATATCTCATTTTAATTTTTTTTTTTTTAATTTTTTTTTTTTACTTCTTTTTGACAGAGGATAAAGTCCTCGACTAATGGTACACAAAGTCTGTTTTTTTCCTTTTAATAAATACTTGCTTGTTTACTGGAAATAACAACAACTTTCAACCAGATCAGTCGTAGGGGTTTTATTTTCCAGGCAGTTGGTTGTTGTGAATAAATCTAAAACCACAGTCCTTTGATGCATTGAAAGGGAATTTTTTTAATTGGAAGGATAATTGTTCTCACAAAACATGTTTATCACTGAAAACATGTACGTTTAGTGTCCAAACTACTGCACAGGAAACACTTTTAAAGTCACAGACACTTTTTAAGGTTTGTTGACGGGAAGTAAGAAATTAAATATGTCTTCGAGTGAATCTTAAACTTTCAGTGTGGAATTTTTTATTTGACTTTGCTTGTCAGATGTTACTCATACAGACCTGACCTGATGTTTTCAGAAACAGGGAAACCACAGCCAGTCGTTTCATCTGAGAGCTGCAGTGTTGGCATTATGTTGTTGTAAATCTTATGCATGGCTAAATTACTGTGAACTATTCCTGTGCACACCCATTTCCTCTCAAAAGTTCAAACAGCTGCACTTCAAGATGGACATGATCCAAAATAAAACAGATATAAGTAATCAGACAGTATTTTGTGTGTGTATTGTAGCTATTTTTGGTACAGGAAATAATCTGTATTTCTTTTGATCATGGCAGGTATGCAAAGAAAATCTTTAACTTATTGTTTTTACTCAGCTTCAAGTTCAGATTCACAAATTGAATCACTTTGCTGTAACACCATCCTAAAATAAAACTATTAAAAGAAAAAAAAAAATTAGGAGAGAATTAGAGAATGATAATGAATCCTTAAAAAACGGTGTTAGAAAAACACAAGCAGAGAAGAGAAGAAAAAAAGTTCTCCTAAATCAAATAATGTCTTTGATGAATAAAAACTAGGGACAGTTTTATAAAAAAAAAACTTTCAAGACTAACATTTTCAACAGTTTGCTCTTCTGTCAGTATTTCAATAAAACATTATTATATATCTCCACTTTTACAGATCCTTTTTTTTTTTTTTTTTTTTTTTTTTACCATTCCAACACTGAACATGAACTGGATGTAAAAAGAATTCGTTGAACTGTATATTTTGCAAGTTGAGGGCAAATTCATGAGTCAAAGAGGATGACTGGTTTTGTTCCAAAACTGACAAAGAGAAGCAAGTGAGAAAATGACAAATTTGTGGTCGCACTATCACCAGCAACAGAAGCTCTGCCGCTGAGAAAGTCTGCGTACCAGGTCTCACCTTTCGTTTTGTGTGTGGCAGGCTGGCACAATAATGATCCAGCCGTCCCACTCATAGGAGTCAATTCATTTCTAACATAACTTTTTTTGCTATAGATAAAATTCAAATGTTTTAAATGACAGATCAAATTAAATAAAATATGCTAAAGTAATATGAAATATATTAATACTTGTCAGTCAATGGGTAAGTGTTTAAGATTGACCAAAATGTGGATTAAAATAAGTTGAATTAGTGAGTTGATTTGAGAATAGCGAATGTAAAACTTTGCATGTAAAGGTTAACAAATACAAGTATGACAACATGTTCTTGACCAATTCTCCAAACTTCAGAAGAGCAGCAGCGCCTGCCACTTCTGCTGCCATCTGTGTGTGTGTGTGTGTGTGTGTGTGTTGTGAACGACTCTGTTCTCAGGTTGAAACTGCAATCCACAAAAAGAAGCATACTTCTACCACGAATAGACAAGATTCGTTTAAATTTACCTTAAAAGTTGTCTGAAGTTACAAACCGCTCATTTATTTCCACTGAAAATTAATGTTTTCTCATTCTGATGAATGCAAAATTAAAGATGTCAAGTTTGAAATAGACAGTGAACATTTCCTCTACATTTTGCAAAGCACTTAAAAAAAAAAGAAGCTCTAAATAAGAAATCACTGTAAATATAGATGAAGATTTATAGGGAAGATTTGTCTGCTCTGCTAAAATAGTCGTTCCGCACCTGTTCTTACTTCACATGCATGTGCAGTCTTTAAAGAAAATAAATGTCAACGTAAGACCCGATCAGAGTCACCACTGCTGTTTGAACTGATAGCACAGCAGAATATCTATTGTGAGAAAAGATGGTCATCTACTTCTTGAAGCAGTGTGAGCACTTTGCACCTCCAAACATGGTTTTCTCAGTCTTAAAACCACTCGACTCATACCACACATAGAACTGAAAAACAACTGGGCACACATGAACATTTGAACTTTCATATACCTGACTTCCCCTCCACAATCATGAGAAAGCCTTTGTATTCTGAGAAGGGAGGCACTGAGGGCTACCTTAATGTCTGAGTGGCCATATTTCTTTGAAAAAACAGGTTTTCACAAAGAGACCAGGAATAAGTTAGAAAGGGTTTCACTTCCTCCCAAGAGACCTCGCACATGTCAGATGTTAACTTGTAAGATGTGCATCATGTCCTTGGGAGCTTCTTTTTTCTTTTAATGTGAACCTCCCTGCCAGCTGGTGACTTTTTGTGGTCTGAAGGTGTTTTCAAAATGCATGTGAAAATTTCCACCCTCTTCCACTCTGTTGTTTCCTGTTGCAGTCACTGTCAGTTCAGCGTCTCCTCAATTGATTAAGTGCAAGTTTCTCATTTTCATCTTCCCTTTTTTGGTGTTTTCTAGGATTTACCTCATATTTCACGTATCTAATGGAGTTTTGCAGAGGAGCCTGCATGATGTGTGTGTGTTTTTTTTTGTATTCATTGTCCTCTGGTTGCACTCTGTGATAACAAGAGGTCGGTGAAACTAAACACAAAGTGCACAAAGTGAAACACTTAAAAGACAAAATAAACCCTGAGAGAAAGGTGAAGTCCTTTATTAAACCCAGCTGCTGTTTTTCGTGAAATATGTCTCATTGCCTTCATCAGAGAAGTACAGTTGTTTTTTAAAACACTGTTGCGTAATTAGATGCATGGCTAATTAATATTCTGAAAACATGCACAAATATTTAGTTTTTGTGTCTCAGCATTTTCAAATACAAATATTTGTCTTTTGTCTTTTTAGCAAAGCAGACTGTTTTAATTTCAGTCTAGTGAAAAACAGGTCACACATTTCTAGTGTATTTTTAAAACTCATAATTACTGTGTAAAACATGGTGACTCATACAGCTACACCGAGCAGTCCCGCACTGGAGATTTTAATAATTTACAATTGGATAAATATTACTTTTTGTTATTACTATTTCCATTTACGGGGAAGGAATCTTTTGCTGCTGAATATCAGTCACAAAATATTACACAAACAACAGGTGTATATATAAATACTTAAATGTAGTTCAGATAAAAATAAGACTGTTGTGTTTGCACACGTTTTGATGAAGCTGCAGTTGTGTCTGCTTCTCTGTATGTTTGAACAGCAACAAAACTAATGTCGGTCCAAACTTACTTGAAACTTGCCATATTGCACATAATGTAAATGTGCAATTGCTCAAATTTAACTTGCTTTACTGTGAAGGTTGTTTTCTCGATTTTAGTTATGGAAAAGCTTGCTATAAATGTTTGCATGTGCTCTTACTTATATATTATAATACAATTAAATCAGTTATGAATATACCGGTGAAATGTGCCAAAAGTTGGGTGAGCAATTTTGTTAAATTGAAGAATATTATTATATAATAATACAATTAAAACATGATCATAAATTCTTCAGTTTACTGGTGTTTTTGGCAACCTTTAAATGATAATATCACATCATCATTAACAAAAAAAACCCCGTTTTATTGTAGTCAAATTGACAACAAAACAACTGGAACATTTTAACACAGAAAAATACTTTTCTAAACTTTCAATTTTAAAATGCAGTTTAATCATAACAACACATTTCATAACAAGATTAATGGTCAGAAAAGTTTCTATTTACATCATTATATTACAATTTCTTAACCTATTACAACTGTTAACAAATATTTGACCCTTGAAATGAATACAATTAATACTCTACTCCATTAATGCAAAATACAAAAATGTTTTTAAACAAATGAAATATCGGTGGATACTGGCTGCAAACTTCTGTATGATTTATTATAAGAAGAAGAATGAGACACGATATTTGAAGAACTGAATACAAAATAAATCAATATGGAAATCTCAAGGGGATAATAAAATAATGATTTCACCACCTTCACAGTTTAAGATAATAATCTGTCCTCTTCCTACTGAAGCATCTGAAGCTGACTTCTCCCACTTGTTGCTGCGAAGCTCTCAGAGGTGCCGCCGTTGGTGAACGACGCTGAAGAGTTGTAGCTCTGCGGTAACTTCGACCTTCCCACGCAGCTCATGAACAGCATCTGCGCTCGCCTTCGGAAGTGATGGTCCAGGAAGAAGTAAATGGCCGGATTCACACAGCTGTTGAGGAAGGCCAAGCAGCAGGAGATGAGGAACCCGTTTCTTTGCCACGAATGAGTCTCACAGCTGAGTTCAGCCTCCGAGATCTGCGAGACGACTATGATGGTTTTGAAGACGTTGAAGGGAAGCCAGGACACCATGAAAGCCACGATGATGCAGAGAACCATCTTGACGGAGTGTCTGCGTCGGGCTTCGGCTCGAGGATTTCCGGCGGTGAAGCAGTGCTTATTGAGGTGCATGATGATGGTGCCGTAGCAGAGCATGATGATCAACACCGGGATGACGAAGGTGAGCAACGCCATGGTCAGGCTCATGCAGAGAAAGAAAGCTGAGGAGTCGTCTTCCAAACAGGACACTCCATCGCTGTTGGACTCCACTCTCCGGTACACCAGAGACGGGATGCCGAGCACCAGGGAGGTCAACCACACTGCAGCACAAGTGCCGTGGATGCACCGGCTTCTCCTCAGGTACCTCGAGTCCATCAGTTTCACTATGGCCAGGTAGCGGTCGACGCTCATGCAGGTCAGGAACAAGATGTTGGAGAAGCGGTTCACGGCGATGACGTAGCTGCTCAGCTTGCACAGTAAGCCCCCAGCCGGCCCGAAGTTCCAGTAGCCGTCCTGGCCGGCGGAGGCGGCCCAGAGAGGCAGCGTGAGGACGAAGATGAGGTCTGCCAGGGCCAGGTTGACAACGAAGGTGTCCACCAGACGACCGCCTCGCTTACCTTTGCTGCCCACCACTAAGATGACAAAGAGGTTGCCCAGGAATCCAGAGAAGAATATGAGGTAGTAGATTATGGGCAGGAAGATGTTGGAGCCGTGAAGGTGTGAGCCGGAGCAGTCCAGAGGGAAACTGATACTGACTGACCCGTTGTCAGTGAAGTTGTCGGCGTAGTAGTTGTAGTCTATGAAAGCAACGTAGTCGTCCATTGTGAGAGATCACTGAGCAGATGTGCAGTGCAGCTGGTGAACTGTGGCAGGCTGGTTTACCTAAACTATGTCAACATGCAGCGACTTGATATCGCAAGACAAAACCACACGGGTCCTTTTTCAGTTCTCTTCCTCTTGTCTCTCAGCGCTTTCTGCACTAAGTGGGTGTCTGTGATGACTTCCTCTCTGAAGACGTCTCTTACCTCGTTCAAGTGACTTCAAAAAGACTTGATTTAATTATTGATTAGAAAACAATAGTATGATGCTCGATTATTATAATGCAGCATTATTAGGGTGACCAGATTGTAACAAACCAGATGTGGGCCAAAGAGTTTGTTCGTAAAGGACAATGTGGGACAATATGGGACAAGTTACCAACGCTGGTTGTCTAAAATGTATATTTGTCCATCTACCTCAGAAAATAAACTCACTGAATTTATATGCAGGCTAAAAGTCAGGCCTTTATGTTAAGCACTCAACAAATATATTTTATTTTAATGCAACTTTCTGATCTCCCACAAAGGTGCGTTAAGTCACAGAAAAACAAA
This sequence comes from Embiotoca jacksoni, assembly GCF_022577435.1. Classification (NCBI taxonomy): domain Eukaryota; kingdom Metazoa; phylum Chordata; class Actinopteri; family Embiotocidae; genus Embiotoca; species Embiotoca jacksoni. The sequence continues at coordinate 3,360,927 of NW_027185229.1, read as the reverse complement.
AAGCAAACCAAGTTAGCGCTGATCCAAGAAGTAAAAAAAAAAAGCTCAACCAAAGAAAACCAAACAAACACATGCTGGTACATCGAAACTTACTGAGGAACCAACTGAAAATCCACTGAAGGGAAGCGGCAGAAAGCCGGAGCAGGTGACCAGGAGAAAATGAGAAGGACCAACAGGACATGGCAGAAAACCATACTGACAGAGGTGAACATCATCATATCATTATCACAGAGAACCAGTACAATCTTTTGAAGAACAACTCTTTCATTTTGATCTTTTCATAAATTCCCTGCTAAATAAGGTATCAGTATTTCATCATATATATATGTATGTTAGTGAATTTGGCTACTTAGCAGATACTTACTCTCACTAATCACTACATCATTATCATCAACATACATGGAGACAGATTCCTCCCTTGAACTGCTTTTCATGACCTGCTACAGAAAAGTGTTTCATCGCGTATTACCTGTATCTGACCAGTAGGGGGCAGGTAAGATTTACTTGTGTTTCACATATGCTGACCTCCTACCTAAAGTCAGACCGACTGTGGCTCTCGAGCAAATGTCAGTGATCTTCTTCAAAAGAAACAGTTTCTTTTTCTTCAGTAAGAAGACGTGATTCTGGTTTAAACCAGGCAGGGGCAAGTGTACGATGCTGGAAATCAGATTTAGTGTTTTAACATGAATTTTATAATCTATTAATATTTACTCATGAGACTATTTATTGATTTTGTTTTATAATGCAGATTTAGATTTCTTTTTAAACCCACAAGCTCCTGCATGTAATGTTCTGTTTCTGTCAACTTAAAGTTCTTGTATCACCACATTTTGTTTAATTTTGAAGGTAGGTAGGTAGGTAGGTAGGTAGGTAGGTAGGTAGTTACTTTATTAATCCCCAAGGGGAAATTTTTTCACTACAGCAGCATTTATAGAAATAGTAAAAATAAGTAAATACCAGTTCACTCTTCTGCTACATCCTCAAAACTGCCACTTCGAGACAAGTCTGATCGACATCCTGCAGCCTCTCGGTAGGTCGTAGTTCATGATGGAAGCACAGCAGAGATTTCAGAGTGAAACACTGTAAACTTCCTGCACCTGAAAATATAAAATATGCAGACATCAGTTGGAGTCTATATGTGTCTCTGCTCAACAGTGCTTCATCCCTTTAAGCACAGAGGATGCACACTCTTTTATACATGTCTTACTTCTACCTGTCAGACCGGGTATTTGACCCGGTGACCTTCTGCTTGCAGGTCCGCTTTATTATTTGTAGACGCCGTTGAAGGACTGTCTCTGCAGCAGATTGTAAAACTGCATCGGGTTAATAATTTCTATTTTCATTTCTGTCTACTTTGTAAAAAAGACATCACCTGCTTGTCTGTCTGTTCTGTCTCTCCTCCTGAAGTTTCTTCCCCGTTCTGCCTGTTCAAGTTTTTTCCTCTTATCTGAACTGAGTGTTTGAGGAAGCAGGGCATGCAAACTGTACAGACCTTAAAGCCTTTATGCTGCAAAAAAATAGGTGCAAAATTGACTTGTTATCATGGCAACTCGCAGCTAAAACCTCAAAAAGAACAAAAGAGTTGTTGCTGCTTGAATATCCTGTGGGCTGTGGCAGCAGAAGATGTGAGTGAAAGAGTGACATGCAGATCGAGTTGCTTTTCTTTCTGAGTTGCCAGGCCTGCACTGTAAATACCGCCAAAGAAAAATCCACCCTGGAGAACCAGCTGACGCAACTGGAAACTGCTGCATTGTGCATCAGCGGTCATGTTTATCTAATACGGTGCCGGTGGCAGTCTGGATGTGACTCTTTTCCCTCTGCTGCAGGAGCATTTATCAGATTTTGTTTCATGTCTCAGAGGTGAAAGATAAATAGAGTCTGACAGGACAGAGGAGGCTTTGACAGCCGTGGCCATTGTCGCAGGGAGGGAAAGTGTCATTACGACGACCTCTTGGAGGCAGGATGGACCTCAGGAGGAATAAACTCCGTGCTCCAGCTCGTATACTATTGTTGTTGGGGGCCGGGAAAAGTGAGGTTGGAGAACAGGCCGCGTCTTACAAGAGGCCGGAGAGCGCTTCATTGTCCTGCGGAGGAGTTTCAGTTAAGAAAGCGCAGCGAATGAATGACCTCCTTATGGGATCCCTGCGCCATTCTGCAGCATTGGGTTATTCAAACACTCCTCTACTTTGTAGTGTCAAGGTGATGTGTGGATATACTCATCACAGCAGAAAATCCTGTCAGTCCTCATTGTTCAGTTCGACGTCGTTCTCCCCTCGCGCTCAGCTGTACCTTTTTTTTTTTTTCCTTGGAAAAGTTTTAATTATTTCTCCTGCATTCTTGCTGCTCTGTCAGTGGAACGCTACATTCCTCTCCTCGAATAAGTGCTGTCTCACTCCAATTGAGCAGAGTAAATGTGAGAGCCAGTGAATGGAGCAGCTTCAATAGGAGAAAATAAACAATTGCATTGGTCCATGGGTGCAGCGGGGGAGAGCGGATGAGAGGAAGGGAGAAAGGCCTCCCTAACGTGCTAAGATTCCCATGGATACTTAGTCCTTTTTCTGTTTAGAGGAGGATCTCGTAAAAGTACTTCAACAGTGGATGATTTCTCTTTTCCTTTTACTCTGTTTTTATTTGAGGAGAGAAAGGGTGGTATGCGTCAGGGTGATTGTTGGACATGGGGAGGGGGGGTCACATGCACACACGTGCGCACTCGTACACGCGCACACACAACGCGTGCGCACACACACACACACACACACACACACACACACACACACAAATGCACAATTTGCTCCTCACTTGTCGAGTGCAAAGTTTAAGAAAAGGAGTCCATTGTTTGGGCGTGAAAGCTTCTTGTTTTAGCAGTTTAACTGAATCAAAAGTTCCTCTGACACAATGGATCGCAGTAGTCATTATGTGCCATTTTAAGTGATTTTAACTATTCCCCTTTTGTCTGAAATACTTCACGGCTTCGCCTCATGCTAGGTGCTCCATTTCTGCTTCATTTACATACAAACTACATGAACTAATAAATCAGTCACACCTTAAAGCTCGCACCACGTGATGAGACGTATATACAGGATTACTGGGAGTTAAGGAGGGAAGATAAATTGGTCACAGTCACAGTTCCTCTGTAGCTTTGTCAAACAATAAACTACAACTCCCAGGTGTTTGACCCTCCTTCATCAACGTCAGCTTGAGTGCAGGACCCAATTCAGCCAATGGAGAGTTGGTATCAATTAACGAATAGTCAAAATGTTGGACAAAACTCTCTGGTTTGATTTTCAAAATGATGCCCAGGTGTTGCTTCACAGTTTTTTTTTAAATGGTGGTTACCATGCAGAGGCTGTTAGTGGTTGCTAGGGTTTCACTAGGTGGTTACTAAGGCTCCCACTCCCTTATTCACTCATTCAATACCCATATAATTGGCACTCAATACTAGTAGTAAATTTAGGTGTTGGACTTTGGATTATCATTTGCATCATTAGTGACCACAGTGGAGTCACACGATAGTGATTTTTCCATCTTTAAGTTGTTAGAAAACAGTCTACAAGCTGCTGACTCTGCTAAGGTGCACCATGTAGCACTGTAGGGGCATCAGTCTTCGTAAAGTGGAGGCTGTGAGAGTACAGCACCTGCATTTAGGACTTCAACTTCATGTGTGTGTGTGTGTGTGTGTGTGTGTGTGTGGTATTAAAATGATCAAATCACAGTTAGAAAAAAACATTTTTGAGTTAAAAAAAACTTACTTTTAGCTCTTACCTAAATGTTCTTTGCTCAGAAAGTGTCATTTATATTTAATAATAACGCTGTATGAGTGCTCATATCAACATATATGTTGAGTTATAATGAGTTATAACGTGACGTCATGACTGAATGTTAAGTTACTGCTTGACTGCATGTTTTACAGGAGGATTTTTTTTCCACAAGCTGAACCTTCTCACATATTTCTATATGACATCTCAACATTTTTAACAGCTCTAGTGGAGACTTTACAAATCAAGCATCAACACATTGGCAGAACTCACAGTGAGAAAAAAATATTCAATGTTAAGTGTATAGTGATGGCAAAAAAAAGAAAGAAATTCAAACATTGAGCTGCTGCTCTCGCTGAGATGACAAATGCCCCATAAATGACAAGATCACAGTTCAGAGACGGCGCATGAGAATCAGTGGTGACATTTGTTGAGCTCAGAAAGAGGACTGTCTCAATTTTCATCCTTATGACGTGCTGTGGACTGAAAGCTTTCAGTCAACATGTTTCTCCTCTCGCTCAGATTATCTTTTAATCTCAGAGCATTTAGTAAACACACGATTTAACCACGAAGAAAGGAGTCATGTTTCATCTGCTGCTGACTTAATGAGGAGAACTTATTGAGCCGCTTTGAGAGAAGACAGACAGAGAGACATGCAGGACCCTTTAGCTGCACCAGGTTTGTGTTGTGGGAGGTCGTATGAAGAAGAAAATCATGATGTTAATTTATTCTGATTGGATTTATATTCTTTGATATACCTGCATGATTTCAAACTGTGCCTCACAGCTTTAGAGGGACTTGATAAACTTTTAAATATGTCACTGTCCAACATATGTTAAATATATCTGAATTTAAAGTTTTACATAGAAATACTATTACATGGCTTACAAATAAACAAAGCACAATGGTTTTTTTTTATAAAATAAGAATGAGTTACTTCTGTCCTGCTGCATCTTTGGAACAATCAGACGTCTCGAGATGAATTTTTCTCCTCTTCAAGATAAATAATTCAAAAGTTTCTGCTGTCTCAATGATGATATTTGTGATCTCAAACTTTGGTCTTATAAATAAATAAAAAACAGTTGAAACATTTTAACCAACTGACGTGTAGAAATTGTGTTTTAATTTAAAAAAAAAAATTGCAGGTGAAGTGGTGGTCATCAGGTATAATACGTAAACAAAGATATCTCATTCAGGTTTATTTATTAATCTTCGACAATAAAATCTTTAAAAAAGCCAGACATTTATATTTTATTTGTTTATTTTGTTGACAATAAAACATTCAATTGTGGAACAAATGCTAGATTGACTCAATTATAATGTCATTGTGATTAAATCTGGACACAAATGAGGCACAGGAGACCTTTGCTTTGCTTCATTAATGTTATTGGTGTTGGGTCGTAACATCTTTACATGGACTCCAGTTTATGACCCATTCATAAAGACACACTGTGTATTACTCGTTTAATATCACTGCAATTCTGTCTTCGTTGATGTAAACCTACATCTTCTCGCACGTTAGATGTTAATTTCCATGATTGCTGATGTTCTTAAACTGAAATAGATCCTTGAAAGTGTGTGTGATGAATCACAAGATTGCTCGAAGACAGCTGATGGTTGAAATAATGAATAGTGACAGTTTCACATCCTCCTTTTGGACGATAATGATGACGAGATTATGGACATTTGTAGGCGGCTCAGGACGGAACCAGTTGGTTGACAGGTATCCCAGTCGTACTGGACTGCCATCGTCGTCCCAGGGGAAAGTTTTTGGAGCAGATGGTCTCTTGCTGGGCCTAGATGAGTGTCAGCTAACAGTAAATGATCTTCTCAGTGAGGGGCCAACATGCTCGAGCTTATCCTTGTAAAGAGAAGAACAAGGTTGTACCAAACTGTAACAAAGGATGTGATTACTGATGTACGGAGCGGGCCAAGGAGCGCTGGTTGACATTGATCCTGGAGGAGAGCATCTGCTGCTGAGTCGTGCTGATTAAGCGGGAGATGATCTGGTCCCAGGGTGATCCCTGGGAGATAAAAAGCCTCAGCTGTGTTCATAATGACAGAGCCGATCTCCAGGGGAGGAAGAGCAGGCGGCTTCCCCCTGAAGTGACCCTTAATCTTTGCAGTTTGGAGATGAGTGATATGAACGTGAAGTTTTGTCTCGAGATGGTCTCGAGCGGAAGATGGGAAGAAACCGTGTCTCACCTTCTGCTATGAGTAAGCACTCCGCCTCTCTCTCTCTCTCTCTCTCTCTCTCTCTCTCTCTCTCTCTCTCTCTCTCTCTCTCTCTCTCTCTCTCTCTCTCTCTCTCTCTCTCTCTCTCTCTCTCTCTCTCTCTCTCGAGCAGATTTAATTCTCAGTTTTGTTAGCTGCGCCGACCTGTTTGCATTAGGAGTGTTGTGGGTAAGTAGGTCAGAGGACAGGCTCACCAAACACTTGGGGGACACAGAGTTCATCACTCAGTGAGCCATTAAGGACCAGAAGGCTGCATCCGGGACCGAAGACGGGGCAGGACGATCACGACGAGTCGCATCGGCGAGGTGGTCGGCACGGACGTGTGCTTCCACAGTTTGGACACATGCACAGCACGAGCATGGGAAGCGTTGTTGACTGTGAAGAAGAATTGTTTTTTGAAGAGAAAGAAAAAAGGCGGATTTGGAGGTGGAGTTGATGAATGTGTTGATGGTGGCATTTTGATAGGGGTAATTTTGACCTGACAGGACCCAGGCTCTCTCATGAATCAAAATGTGTCAGCCAGGCGCTGGAGATGGAGGGCCGCTCATTGTGGCCCTGACACCCATGTGAGGGGCTGAGGCTGCTGGGGGTCAAGTGTGACACCTCATTAGGACGATGTTGATTTAGTGTGGCCACAGCGCAACAGACCTCCTCCCACGGGGTATGGGGAGGCGTTTGAGCGAGGGGGTGGGGAGCACCGAGCACTGGACAGAGAGTGGGGGGCTACTGCTCTTCATCCGCAAGGCCGTCATATGACAGCTTGCAAATCACACACCTACGCCCAACCCCCCCTCCCCCTGCGCTCCCCCTTTAATTCTCGCCTTCATTTTTAAACATGCATTTCTTAAATCACAAAAGAGCCACGTGTCATTTTTTTTTTTTTTGAGGGATTTAAACGTGCATCTGTGTCTGATGTTTGTGTTTCCATTCAGGTTTGGGGCCCTGCTTCGGTCCGTTTTCCCCCCTCAGTGAACTCACCACCCCTGACAGAATAATTCTGACCTTTCACCTTTGATCTTTCGATTTGAAATAGTTTTCCGTAATGTCAAGATTGCTTCTGACAAGCTGCAGTTGTGCTCTCAGCTCAAGTGCAAACTGCTGTTTTGCTAATTTTAGGGGAGTTTTACGGTTTAAAAGCACAGAATATGTTTGATTATCCTGCTTCTGTGCATCACTTTTAATTTGTATCAACCCAATTTAAACACAGATCTTTTGTCAGTCCGGTAAACTTTACAAATTTCGTATTAATTGTGTCAACATAAAGTAATAGTTTGAATGTTTTTAGTTCATTGTTTAAAGTTTATTCTCTTTTGTATTTACTTCTGGTCTTCTGGTCTGCTTATTGATTAATAGGACAAAAGGTGCTTTAAAACACAGACATTTTTATTTATAAAGTCTTCACATACAGAAAATGACAAAGACAATCATTTTTCAAGGGTCACCACAGTGTCATGTTTGAATTTAAGGTTTTGAAAAGCACTAAGTTTGAGTGAATAAACTGTAAAGGATGCAAAGCTGGTTGCTCTTTAAATTCTGGATGTGTATGAAATTAGTTTTTAACTGCTTTAAACATTTCTGGTAAATTATAGTTTCACTCAACAATAGTCTACAAAATCAATTCCTGCATGCCAGCAGCAACAAATGTAGATTTGAGTGTAGATTGTAATGTATTTATGAATATTTAAGGTGGCAAAGATGACATTTATTATTGAGTTTAAAGGTTTTTATGAAACTCGAGTACACAAATCTAATATGACAAAAAAAAAAAAAAAAAAAAAGCATCTATAACCAACGGCAGCAATGGAAAACTGATGGTGGGATCAAGCTAATGTAAACACAGAGGAGAGTTTGAGACTAGTGTAAACTTTGACCTTTAGTTGTAGTGCCCCCATCTGGCCAATTTATTACACTGTATTTACAGTTGAGCTTCTGTAAGGTAAGGTAACTGAAAATATTAATTTCTGCAGATTTATGCAACAAACATTTAACACCATTTAGTGTATAGTTGATTTATTATGTAAATGTAAAGGTTTCAATAAGATTATGAAAACGGTTTTGGTGCATCATCAATCATCTCTTCTCTGATGCCTGCTTTTTTTTTTTATTAGATTTGACTGATCCCCTCCTTTTTTTTTTTTTTTTCCTAGTTTGCTTTTACATCTCAGTTTTAATTACAGCACAGAGCCACGCGCTGCTGGACTGTCACTGCATCTCATTGGCAGAGAGCTCATTGAGAAAATGAACGTCTGTCTTAATGTCTCCGACTGCTTGAATTTGAATACACTGGGTCGGAGGCGTCCACCAAATGTCAGAGCTCGTCACTGTGCAGTTTCGCCCTCTTTCTGCGCCACACAAAAGACATTAAGTAACCCCGTTTTATGCATTAACTCATCATGCATACCTAAATCTGAAATGATGGAAAGCATTAGGATGAATTAGTGTATCATAGGATGCATGAATAATGATATGAGGTCATTTATCATCCAGTAAGATGATTATGATCGGGTTTTTTTTATTATTTTGGATTGTTTTAATTGACAGTTTGAATGATGCCAAATAAAGGCATTCAAATGTAAAATAACATTGTCTTGAAACCTGACCTTTTTTCTCTTCCTAAATCTCTGAGACACACACACACACACACACACACACACACACACACACTTACTCTCTCTCATACACACACGCGTGCACACACACACACACTCAAACAAATGTGCAGAGGGCCATCTGTCTTCTCTGATGCTGCAGATCTGGGAAAACAATGAAGGCTTCGTGACATTTCACAGATTTGCCTCTAAATGTTTCGCACCACCGCAGCAGATCTCCGCAGCTCTCGTCCATGTGTGACCATTAAAATTTCATAAGTTGCAGAGAATTATATTTGTCACCCACTTATTAATAAACCCCTCTTGCCAAGAATGAATGATTTATGAATGCTGGTTTTGTTGCCTTTGAGATTTTACTCATTAGTCTGAATAATAACTGTCACTAATTCAAGCTGTTCTCGAATGGCTTTTTGAATAGAAAGAGAGGGAGGGAGTGCAAGTGAGAGAGAGGCAGCAAAAGAGAGGAGAGAGGCCTGAGAGATTAACTCCAGTGAGCTCACTCTGAGAGGCCCAGGAACGGCTGAATATTGTTCTAGTGGTGGGGAGATGGGGTGGCGGGGCGGCGGGGGCGGCGGGGGATAGGGAAGGAAAAAAATCCCTATGCAACCAGAGAAATGAACTTGATGATCTCAAGGGGGCGGGGGGAGGATCACCATTCCTTGCTCCTGACAATCAAAATTAGATTGGCCAGCACTGTGTCAACACTAGCCTCAGTTAAGGCATGACAGGGGAGGGAGGGAGGGAGGACACCCCCCCTGCACACCCCCCCGTGGGTGTTTGAGAGTTTGCCATGTGAACTATGGAGACCCCACAGTGCCTTTCACTGACTGCTCAAGCCTCAAAGAAATCCACAACCCCTTTTTATTGGCCGGCACTGTAACCGATGGCATCTCTTCCCCCGAGTTTATATTTTGGACGCCCATTATTGCCGTTTCTGATGCCACTTTTCCTGTAAATCTAAAATCTGCAGAGCTCAGGTCACAATCTGCAAGGGTTTCACAAAAAGCAGGGGAGCCATTTCTCTCTATTTTTCTTTTATTTTCTATTTTTTTGACTTCACTTCATCCTCACACTGAGGGTGAACCTTTAGGGCCTGCTGACCACTGACAGTAAAGCGCAAGACCAAATTAATTAAGGTCATTTAACAGAGCTTTTTGTTGACAAAATAAATAGCAAAACTTTAAAAGAATAAGAGAAAGTTGGAAAAAAAGATAAAAAAAAAAATATTGAAATACACTGGTGCCATGTGGAAAAAAAGAAACTTGGAAATTTGTAAATCTCATATGATCCATGAACCAAAAGGGAACTTGAAAATATTAACAGTTCAGTCTCAAATAATGCAAAATAAAAGGCCTTCTGAATCCTGACAGGTCATAAAACAATATTTAATTCATATATATAGAGTTATAGAAAGGCTAATATGAATTTAAAAAAAGAAACTTTCTTAATTTCTCAAAGTGTAAGTTTGGCTTGAAGTATATCAGCAATACAACTTCAACAAGTCAAATTTGCTTTGATTTGTTTATTTTGTCGTCACTTTTCTTGCACATCAAGTTCAGGTGTAACAGAGGAGTTAAGTCCGAGTTGATCGAAGGTCGTGTTTTTGGAGTCTTGATCGGTGACCTGGAATATTTCAGTGTGTCGAGTCCGACCACGTTACAGAGGGAGAGCAGCTGTGTCCTCGTGTAACCTTCCTGTTTTTATTATATCATCCCAACGAATTTGATCAAAAACAACTCCAAAGAGAAGCTGGCAAATTTGTCACTGCTTCTTGATATAGAAACAGAGCCTCCTGATGTTTTGGCTTTGTTTGTTTTGTGTCATGTCATGTTTGTTTGTTTGTTTTCCTCAGGGTTCATTAATAGCGCCACATAATAATTCTGTTTCCATGAGCAACACGGATCGAAGATGCTGTTCCAAAAAATGAGGCAGATTTAAGATTATTCGCAGGACTGCAGGGCGACAGCGAGGGACAAAAGGTTTTGTTTTTCACTCCGGAGCTGATTGCTGTCGTTGCCAGAAGAGAGATGTCCGACTGACTTTCAAGTAATCGCACACTGCTGTGAGGAGCATTCAAAATAAGTGGTTGGAATGTGCAGATTGTTTTTCACCGGCAGAGGAGAAGCTGGTGTTTTAATTATTTTCAGTCATCATCAGGATGTTGCACCTGTGAGAACCACAGAGACAAATCATTTCTCACATCACACACTCATGCGTGACAGATTTTCTGGGTTATGTTTGCTCTCATTAAAATAGTTCAACCCAATCTATGATCACTTGTGTGGATTTTGCACCATATGCACTTAATCACTGCTGCAATCTCTTATAATCTTGAGAATACCTACTTTACATATAATATATAATAAACTGTATTTGTGTTGCACCTTTCATACGAGAAATGCAGCTCGAAGTGCTTTACAGCAAGAAAAATAAACGCAGTTCTCCACATAAAAAAATACATAAAAGAACAAAAATGTAATTTAAGAATATAAAAAAAGAAATAAAATGCATAGGAACAGATCAACTGAAACACAAGACAAGTTAAAGAGTTGAAATATAGAATAAGTGCATTTAAAAGGCAAAGGAGTGCAAAGTGCAAGAGAGCTTCAGGAGTAGATTCAAGTAAAATAATACGTATTCAGCTTTCTTTTAATAGTATTTACTGATCGAGCTTCCCTGAGATCTACAGGTAGTTTCTTCCACAGCTTTGGAGAAGAACGGACAAAAGCTGCACCCCAGATTTTCTTCTGGCTGTTGCTGGCAACCTCCAATAAACCAGCAGCAGATAATTGCAGTGTTCTTGAAGTCGCATATTGACCAGAGAGTTTTTAGAGCTACGTAACTAAATATGGATTTAATTAAACAATTCACCTGCCAGTTTTGAAACACAAGTCTTAGCTTTAAAGGTAAAGATGCTCACAGAAGAAAGCCTGTGACACTTTGGCTTACTTGTTGCTTTTAAAAAAAACTCTAGGGTACATTTTTTTTTTCCTTTACAGATGCTTTTTTTGAGTGTTAAATGTAATCTAGACCATAATTGATCTGTTCCTTCAAGTCATGTTATAATACACACTTTTATGACAGATTCAGGTCCTTATTAAATAACTTTAAACTGAATCTGTTTTCCAGCATTTGTAAGAGCTGAAATTCAAACAGATTGTCGATTTTTTTTTTTTTTATGGTGCTGCAGTGGTGAGAATGAAAAGATCTTCACTGCATCCGAAGTGGTCAAAAAGCAGGAGGATGGTCCAACCTGGGTATCATTTAGACTTTTGTTACTTCCTATTTGGGCCCGACTGTTAGAAAGGAAAACCTTCAGGGTAGGGGTGGTCGTCCGGTCCCCAGGTATACTCTTAGCTCTGTGGGGCCGTACATCAACATGCCCCGGCAGGACTGCAGCTCTCCACACATCTACAGCAGAGCCGGCAATTGTCAGTTGTGAACCAGATGGTGTGGCCGGGAGCACAAAAGAGTGACAGCTGTCACTCATGAGAGCCGAGACACAGAAACCTCTGCAGTGAGCTGGGAGTTCATGACTGCATGGATGCACGGGGGGAAATAGAAATAGATTATTGTAGATATAAAGTTCATGTTTTAAAGATTTCTTTCTGATTCTGAAGGAAAGATATTGAGCGTATTTTTACACTGTGTACTCCTGGTAATAAAGATGCAGCTGCTACAGCAGGGGTGTCAAACATACGGCCCGCGGGCCGGATCCGGCCCGCCAGGGGGTCCAGCTCGGCCCGCCGGATGATTTTGCTAAGTGTGAAAATTACAGAAAGACATAAATTGCATTTCTTTGAGAAAATGGAGGTTTATGAGTACAAACGTTTTTTGTTTTTAATCGATCCAGTAATTGCTTCAAAAACAGCGTAAATGGGCTGATGTCTGAGTTTTTGGTCTTTATGTTTCTAGTTTATTGTAGAAAGACCTTAAAATAGGGTTTATCATCCAAAAACCTTCACCAATGATTTAAACAAAGATAAATATTGTCGTTATGTATGCGTTATTATGCTATGATTTTACTGGTCTGGCCCACTTGAGATCAAAGTGGGCAGTATGTGGCCCCTTAACTAAAATGAGTTTGACACCCCTGTGCTACAGTATGAGATCAGGGATTTAGTGATATTTTAACTCAAAATATAAAGATTACAATGCAAGAAATGCAAAGAATGCATCTAAAATAGAGAAGAAATTGTTATTTTAAAAAATTTTGGAAAATAATATTGATACTTAAGCCCATTTTCTCTGTTTTCTTTGGTCATAGAGCAGCAATTTCAAAAATATTTGCACCTATAAAGTGCATAGACACTTGTAAACAAAAGACCGTCTTTACACTGGTGAAATATCTCTAAGCTCCATTCAAAACAACATTTCTAAAACATGAAACTAAGTGCGAACTTAATGTATAAAAACTATGACTGGTAAGATAAAAGTGTTTCATTTATATTCCATTATAACAAGAGTGGAGAGGATTTCAGATTTATGTCTTATAAAAAGGAAAAACAAAAAATCACATATTGCGACCAAATAAAAAGATGAACTGTCCTGCAGTGATTATTAGAGGAATATTTGTCATTGTGAGAGTTTATTTTATTGTCATGCGAGAGTCTTTCATCCCATAAGAGTATGTGTGTGATCTTTCCTGAACAGTGCCCCCGTCTCTAAACAGCAGCCAGTCACCGAGCCAGACAAAAAGGTGTTACTGATGACTGTGTCCAGCAATTTAAGCCATTGAGTGATGCCCCCAATTCACCTTCTTTCTAAACTTTATGGCTATAATTGCCATAAAGCTCCTCCTAAATCCTCCCAGCCCCACAGGGCTCTTCTTGAAGGCTTTGTAACGTGTTCAATATTTCCATTGTACAGTACTTTTTTTTTTTTTTTTTCTGTGGGCCTCCATGTAGTTTAGTCTTTATTTAATGAAGTTGGGTCAGAGTTCATCATGTTAGCAGTCTTAAGGCTTTGGATGCAGCATTCAACCTCTAACACTTCACGTCCAACTTGTACAACTGCTTCTTATGTGCCAAAACAATAAAAACATCCATCAATGTCCTCCCTTGTCTATGTAGGGCGGGTATGACTGATGATGTGTGCGGCACATTGATGCACTCGAGGTGCAGGGGACTGTGTGAATGTTTGTTTATGTCGAGTGAGAATTTGTCAAAAGGTTTATGTCATTGCTGGCATCAGGCTCCTCGAGCTTGTACTGGGTGGTCTTTGTCTGTTTGCATCCGTAAAGAGCTTCGTTCTCACTCTCAATTGTCCCCTATTGATTCTCTAAATTAGGTTGATGAGAGGCCCTCCTATCAGGTGGCATATTAATTGGGTCAGGCTGGATCTTATATGAAATCCAAATAATGGCAAGCAAAACCCCAACACTAAACCTTTGTCCCCTGAAAGCTCTTTCAACAATTAGCCTCGCAGTGAATCTGCTTCCTGCCACCTCTGCTGCCCGTTACTGTTTTCTAAGAATCATGATGCCACCAGTGGCTTAAGTACCAAAGTAAGTGTGTGTGTGTGTGTGTATCGAGGTGGAAGAAGACAGGTTTGACTCCTGCTGACAACAGTGATCACTCAATATGTAAATGTAGCTACTTTTACCACAACGATAAATAAATGTTTCAGCATTTCCCTCCAGAAATTCACTGTATACATCAGACTGCCAAAAAATTGCAACTCAGGGGTGACGAGATTTTTTTTTAAGCGTAACTGGCAAATCCTTCGCAGGCAAATGTTTGCTAGAGTTCGGTTGAAATGTGTTATTATGCTAACCTAACCAAAAACTTGCTCATTTCATTTGATGGTATTATGACATTTTGTAGTTTTATGCATATTGTGGTACTTCTGTGAAAAGTAATTAAAAAAATTTCCCATTTCACATTGAAAACATTTTATTTTAGTGTGTAGCCTATATGCTAACATTAGTTTTGTGTGTAAACAGTGTGAATAATCTAACCCGTTCACATTTGGTAATGCTTAAATCTCTACTTTGTAAAAAGCATTAAGCACATTTGTAGAGAAGTTAAGAGGAGCTGGTACAACCAACTTCACAGAAACACAACGCATCACATTTTGATCAAAGAACAGAGAGAGAAAGAGAAAAAAAAATTAAATAAATAAAATCACATTATCACATTAACTTAGCATAGTTATAGCATGTTAGCGACGTTGAGAATTACACATAAACCCAGTTAAAAGGAGCACTATGTAGGATTTAGAGGCCTCTAGTGGTGAGGTTACAGATTGCACCTACCCTTGGCGTCGTTCCGCCCAACAAACATGTAAAGGCTATTTTCCCACCGGTTCCATCCGTTTCGTGTTTTCCGACTCGTCGCAGAAGTTCAAGTCAACGGTTGATATTTGCAGCGTCAGCAGAATCCCACAAACGGTTCGGTGCCGCGCTGACGACGGAGATCGCATCGATCTGTAGCAGACACGGCGGGCAGGAAGAGGAAAGCAAAGAGCATGAAATCAATTTTCAAAATAAAACACACCCTTACTAAAAAATTCACATTCAAAAACACGTGACGACATGTGACTATGTATGTGATTTTACACGTGTAAAACACAAAATGTGAAAACTTGAAATATTTAGAGAACACGTGCTTGTAAATGTGAAACGTATTTTTCCCTCGACAAATGTGTTTTTGGAACAGAGTGTAACCCACAGAGATTCCCAAATCTGAAATCTATGGTATTACATGTGACACCCATGTAGTCCCACATGAAACACATACATTTACTTACGTAAAAACAGGGGATTGTATGTGGAAAGCCTGTCAGGTGCTCCACCAGTGAACCCAAATGCAGACACACTACGGAGGCAGGAAGCAGTTGAGGGGATTTAACAGAAGAACATATTGACTGGATGAAGGTGAGTCCGCAGAGGGACGCTGGTAACGGGCGGAGCGGTGCGCAGGTGTACAGGTCCAAAGAAGTCTCCAGCTGATGTGAGTGAGCAGGTATCCAACAGTGAGGGCCAGGGACAGAGGCAGGTGAGGAAGACGAGGAAGACAAGGCAGGTGAGGAAGACGAGGCAGGGAGCCAGGACAGGGAAGAGATAGAGAATGAAGTTAGTCACGAAAAGGCCAAAACACGATCCAGCAGCGTGGCGATGGCAGATCTTAGTAGATGAAGAGGTCCTGATTATTGTGATGAGGTGCAGCTGGTGGCTCCGCCCCCCCCTCCCCCCCCACTCTGGCACACCTGCAGACAATCACACAAACACAAAGAGAGAAGGAAGGGGGAGCTGCTCTGAGAGAGGTTACTGCAGGTCACATGATGTTTCAGGGGCAGATGCAACAAACCCAGAGGATTATATGTGAACCTATGAAATGACATGTCCCATATAAACCCAAATATTTATATATTAAATACTATGTTAAACCCATATGCACTGCCATGGGAAATCCATGGGATTACATGTGAAAACCATGAAACAAACAACAAAACAAGGAACATATGCGATATAGATTAAAAAAAAAAAAAACTTTTAAGCAGGCAATGCCAATGTATTAACAAAACTGTCCATAAAAATAATCAGGAGGATGGACGTTCTTTTTAATGACTAAAACACAGCAAGCTGTATTAACTTTGTGTGCAGGCTACTTCACAAAGTAGCAAATAACAACAACAAACACAAAACGGACAACGAAGAAATCATTTAACAACGATGACCCGCAAGAAGTTCAAAAATCAAGAGAAAAATGACCAAATCAGGAAGAAAAAAAACCACGTAGCGTCTGAAATGCTCTCGGTGGAGAATGAAAGCTGTGCACACATGACAAGACAGATCTGTGCACGTAAGAAAATATGAGCTGGCAAAGACAAAAGGCCCTCTCTCAAACCAGTGTTTTGGTTTGTCCATTCTGGGCTTCCGTAGCATGGCGGCAACTTTTTAGCAAACTTCAAATAAAATGCAGCAAAGACATCAGCGAAGTTACACGTCTGCACAGAACGGGGAAAAAAAAAACAGCAAATCCCATAAGCTAAATAAATGATTTATTGTACAAAAGAAAAATGACAGTAAATAAACAACAAAAGGCAAAAATAATTGAACAGTTATTCATATGCACAACCATTAAACTACAAATTTGGGGTGTTTTTTTTTTTTTAACTACACAAAGAACGGAGGAATGAAGGGGGAAAGTGAGAAAAACGTTAGAAGCGGTGAACCTGTCCAAAACATCATAAAATGTCAACATTTGGGTTTTGTTTTTTTTTACATAGAGATTTCTTACTCTCATATATTTATATGAAAAAACTCTCACACATACAAACACTAAAATTCAAAATGCAACTTCTCAACAGTTTTAACCAAAGTTAAGCCACAGATGAGGGCACAGCTAATTATCTTCTCTTGACCACACATTACCAGAGCCATCAGTCACTCTGTCGATAACTCCATCTGAACCTGAGAGCAAGGGGACCCTGTGGTTTTCTTCTACTATTTTTGTTTTGGAGACGTTGGGGGTGGAGGGGTGGGGTGGGGTTGGGGGGGTAAGGGTACTCGTAAATTGAATGTGCGAACGTTCAATTTACGAGTTGAGTGCTCGCACAGTTTAATTGATGACAATTGGGGTTTTTTTGTCGTTTTTTTTTTTTTAAAAGCAAGGTTTTTTTTAGAAGGCTAAAGTGAGGTAGACAGACTTTGAAATGCATTATAATTATTATTAATAAATAGACAATTGACCAGTTGAATTATTTCCAACCACTGCCCCCTAAACCAGCTTTTTTTTTTTTTTATTTTTTTATTTTTTTTTTATGTTTTTATTTTTTTTTTAAATTTTTTTTTATCCCTTTGAAATGTTCTAGCATATTCCTGCGTTCACAACAGTTACAGCACACAACATGTCGTCCTCTACTTTGGCTAACAGTCCCTGGATACTCCTCCCATTCTCACATGGGCGCTTTCACTTAAAATACACACAGAGGCAAAAAAAAAACACGTCTATGCAAGACAGTCGACACATTGCTTTAAGTCAAAAGGATGTAGTCTCTCTAACGTGGTAACAGATTACAGTTGATGGGCGGGCCACTTCCAGTTAAAGCATTCTACGTTCATCCATCCGGACACATATTACACACATGACTCATCACCCGAGTGGGCGTGGAGGCCTTTCAGGCCGCTGGTCCAGGTTCCAGATTGGATCGAAGCGTGTGAGTGTATGGACAGGCCCCCGCTTCAGACAAAGTCAAGGAAAGTGTGATGGTATCAAAAAGAAGTGATAACCTCTTTCTAGTTTTACGGTTTATCACCAGAAGCTTGAATAGTTTTTTTTTTTTTTGTTCTTTTTTTTGTTTTGTTTTTTTGTTCTTTTTTTTAATGCTATACTGTACAAGCTCTCTTGTGCTTGGTAAAACACAAACAACACTTCACCTCCTCACGCCATGAACGTCCCATAGTGCAAAATTTATTGTTGGTAAGGTAGAGTGCCCCAAAAAAAGGTTTTTGTACCCTTTTTTTTCTTTTTTTTTTTAATATATACATATATCATTTATATATAATGTCAGAAGGCTCTTCCTTTATCCAACAGCATAGTGCTTTCGTTTACAACAAAAGGATATCTTTGCTTTGACATCCAAGAGACAAAGACAAGCTTCAAGCGTGCTAATCTACTCTGTGTTCGAGCACTAACAATATTTTCTCCATCATGATGGTGATGACACAGTTGAGGTGGATGGGGCATTTCAAAATGCAATCAAACATAAACTAAAGTCCGTGGTTGAGTTACATTCTCTTGGTGATGTTCCTTTTTTTTTTTGTCGTTTTTTTGCACGCTATGTGGTTGAATGATAAAAGCTATTATTTCTTAGTAGAGCACTGCAGTTTAACGACGTTGCAGTTTCATCTTTTTCCTTTCAGAAACTATCACAGAGAAAAAGCGACTGACTGACCGGACTTCACAGGACAAACGCAGCTTCATACCTTCGTACTTGAATTTTGTCTTTACACAAACTGCTCGTGATGAAACAGTTGTTACGACATGTTCGGTCCCTCTTCAAGCTACAGAACAGTGCATTTACTTCTCTTTTACTACAAAAGCTGAATTGTGGGGAAAGTGAATTTTCCTGTGTTGAATAGAAAGAGAAAAAAAACCTGTCAGGTTCTTGTTATCCTGCAGGACTTGCCCTTCCTCCTCCTCCTCCTCCTTCTCCTCCTCCTCGCCCAAATGGTACCAAATGACTCGAGAGTGCATCTACATTTCAGTTTTGTTTTAGACTTTAGTGCGCAAGGCAAACTAAAACTGTAACTTCTACTTCTGCAGAGAGGCCGAGGCAGCGGCACTGACTTTCTCTGCTCTGAAAGATGGAGTTTAAACTAGTGGAATCTGTTCTCTTTCTTTTTGCTTTTTTTTTTTTACAGGACTACAAATAAAAGATCAAAGTAACTGTGAAGAGGTTTCGTAGATACTCGAGAATGTCACACCGGGGTGTTATACATTAATAGAGGGTTTAGGTTTGGTTTTGGATATCCGTAACACTTTACATCTCTAAACATCTGTAAACAAGATTTTGGATTTATCCTAACGGTATCTCCAGAAGTTGAACCTCCTCAAAATTAAGTATGTATTTTCTGTGATGAGTTTTTGTTAAAGTGATGAGATTGCAAAAATAAGTCTGATCGTGCCCCCTTGCAAACGTTTTTTTTTTGTGGATCAAATCTCGCCTGTAAGCAAGTGTATCTGTGAAAATTCAGCATCTCCGAAACTCAAATTTGCTTTAAAACATCGTAAATGCTTACGTCTCCTGTCATCTCAATCCACTAACCTGGACATTTTCACAAAGATGCCATTGAAAAAAAATCTTTAAAAAACCCACAAAACTAACACGTACTCTATAACATAGTTTTGTCTCATTTACCGTTTTCTGAAGCTGCTCCACAAGTACAACCTCTTTAAATCATTCATAATGTACTGTATTTCCATCACTCAGTTCTTTTTTTTTATATTCATATTTGATTCATAACTTCTTTTTTTTTGTACAGTTAGAATCAATTTAATTACTGGAAAAATGGAAACCCAGCGGGAGGCTTTTTGTGGCTGAGCAGAAGTGAAATCTGGTGCCGAGGAGTGGGTGCCTGGGGAGAGCTCCGTAAGGGTTTTGGGTGGTTTGATGTGGGCCGTACACAAGTGTGTGTGTCTCCTCCTGCAGCCTTAAGAGCAGCCACATCGATCCACCACCATCCCCGGGATCTTGCCGTGAATGATCTGCTGCTTGTCATTGAAGTAGAGCATGTTAATGGGGGACATCTTGGTCGGGGTGCAGCAGGGCCCTGCGGAGCCGCGGGGGTTGGCGTGCTGCACCAGGTGGGTGTGCGGGTACTTCTGCATGAACATGTACTCGCACTGGCCGGAGCAGTAGTTGGCTTTGTAGCGTTTGGGGGCGATGATCCAGTCCCAGCCGAACGCCTCGAAGTCCACCGTCAGAGGGTAGCGGCAGCAGCGGGACTCGGTGGAGTGCTCGTCGCAGTCCAGGCCCAAGTTTCTCCGGGAACGTTTGGTGGTCTCCAGAACCTTCACTTCCAGGAATGGCTGCTGGAATCAGGGGGAGGAGGAGCAGGACGGACAGAAAGAGGTGGTTATAAGAGAACGACGGCAGAGACGTGGCTGACATATCCGGACTGGAGAAATACAATTAACGGTGGTCTCGTGTTTTAGATCATTCTTTAAAATGTCCCTTCATGTCCTTACAAGGCATCGACATTTTATGTCCTTTGGCATTTTTTGTCAGTTTTTGTTTTTTGGTGGGAAACTAGGAGTGCAGCTGAGATCTGGGAGGTGGGCACGTTGAATACGCTCACTTCCGGCCCTGAACGAGCAAGATGGCGACGGCAGTGAAGTCAAACTCAAAAACCAATGGGTGACCTCACTGCTGGTTACCACTTGAGCTAGAGGCAGGAAGCAGTTTAGCTTAGCATAAGGACGACAAACTGGGAGCTTGACTCGCTCCAAAGTTTTAAAATTTCACCTCAAAGTCTCTTTAATTACCAGCCTGAGTCTTTCTGTTTCACCTACACAAGAACAGAAATGTAAAAATGACAATGTCATGGTTTTACTGCGGTATATTTTCATGTCCACATGGCCTTATGTGCAGCATCTTTGCTGGTTGCCTGGCAACTTCAGAACAACAACAACAAGACGCTGGAAAATCACCTGGCCGTTACTCACCAAAGGAAAAGTTACAGCACGCGTTTCTGTTCAACTTTTCTCCGTTTGTGAAAATATTAAACAATCAAGATGAAGCGTGTTAACCAGTAAGAGCGCGGCCAGATGTTCGTCCCTGTTTCCAGCTGTTGTGCTAAGCTAAGCTAAACATTGCTCAGCTCCAGCTTCATATTCAGAATTATTAATCTGTGTGTTCTCATGAAAAGAAGAAGCATATTTCCCCCAAAACACGGAGCTATTTCTCTGTTGTTTTACACGGTAGGTCAATAAAGTGCGTGTTTCTTTAGAGTTCCCCATAAACAACAATGAAACAGCGCTGACTGAAGGTTCCACTTTAGGTCAACAAGTAATAAATATGATCTTTGTCAGACTGATGGAGACAAAGAGCTTCACAAACATTTTAGTTACGCTGAGTAGAACAGAACGTGTGTTTATCTTTCAGTAAAGACACAAAATTAACCAACCGCTGAAAAGTTTAGTGATTTCTGCCAACAGGCTTATTTCAGAAGAGTAACGTTCAACAAGAACTAAATAAAATAGGAAGAATCTCAAAAAATGTGGCATGTTCAGATTTTTCTCTCAAAATGAGAGCAATTCATAAATAAATGAATGATTTCTGCACAATAATGATCAACGTAAACGGTTAAAGAAGCAGCACAAACAGGCCGTAGAAGGTATAACAAGAATAGAATCAGATTAATATGCATGATAGTGATGAATGATTGCAAATGCTGGCTCGAGGTCACTGTAAGACTGAGACACTTAAACAGAGCCAACTTTAATGTTAGCCACGCGCTTCCTGCTCAGCCAAGTCATCAATATCTGAAGTTACATTAAGTTACATAACTACCTCATCTTGTTTCTGACATACAAAAAATAAGAAGAAAGAAGAAGAAAAGATTTATTTAATTTTTTTCCCCTGTAGTTTACATGAGAATCATCTTCGGACACGAGTCCACTGTTAAATCTTCCAAACTCTTTTTTCCTACTATAATCTGAGGTATTTGAACATCTCAGCTGTAACACCATTTGATGTTGACTGAAAGAGGAGGTTACTTCCTGATTTAGATGAACATTAAATAATAAGCCTCACTCCTGAGTGACAAAGAAAAAACAATTGACTAATTAAATTACCCAAAGTATTTGAATGAGAGGTGACACGATGACTCGCGGGGCGGCGACAGGAACGAGCCGTTTCTAACGCCGACTCTGTTCACTCGGTTTGATCCGTGACCCGCGGGGTCATCCGCAGGCTCCCATAACCTTGACCTTTGGGCAAAGCAGGCGGATCAAATATTTTACTTTGTCGTGTTTGTTTTACAAAGCCTCTTTCTCCCCACAGTGATTCCAGCTGGGCTCGAGCACAGTTTTTGTGACGCATTCAAAGGAGGAAATAGGCTGAAAGGCTGTCGGGGTGAGACCATGTCAGCTTGGCCTTTAGGGCTTTTGTTGGAGAAAAAAAAAAAAGAGCCGGCGGATCAGGGAGAAGCGGAGTTTGACTCTTTCTTGCTGGTTGTGTTTTGTTTTATTTTTTTTACACTTCGCCTGTGTTTTTGATCTGTTCCCTTTTTTCTGTTGAAGAATAATATTGCACACTGCTGTGTGCTCCGAGGGCAGCGATTTATTGGCCGAGACACCAGAGCTGACCTCTGATATGTGTTGTGAAGATCTGACCCAAATAACCACTTGGTAAATATTTGGTGTTGCTTAACTGGGATAAGTGGCCTACATAATTCAACATAGATGTCGCATGTAACTGTCAGTCGCAGTGACTCTGGGCTTTCTAACCAGATTAATGGTTCACGGCTGGTTTTTGCTGTGAGACTGCAGTTTGAACTCATCTGTGCAGCCAAAATCAATTATCATTAAAAACAGAATCTGAGCAAATACGCAGCTCCAGTGATGTATGTTGTGTACATTTAAAAATACTGTTTAATAAAAACAGCCAAACTATCAGGGGAAATGTGTTTTACAATGTGTGTCACTGAAATGTGTCCTCAAGAAAAGAAAACAGATGTTTTCACCCTGTCAGCCACTTTTAATGAAATAATGATGTTGTCAATGTTTCTATCGTCAAGTAAAAAAAAAAAAAAGAAGAAAATGTACAAAAAAGGTGTGTTTTTAAAGTGTTAGATGTTGTTAGTTGCACCACATTTGAAGATGCAGTGACGATGCTGATGATGATGAAGGCTGATCCAAACCAACTAAGCAGCTGTGTTTTCTCTGGAACTAAATATAGAGTGGTCAGACGAACATGTTTAAAAGCGGTATTGTGGTTACAGTATTTCAAGATAAAACTTCACCACAAGCCTGGTTCATAATTAAAATTCTTAGTTGACTAATTATTTTCAAATCTGTCATTTGGTCACATAGATATGATTTAAAAACAGTTTAAAGAATATCTCCCCTTTCCGTGTCTCCTACATGCAAACTTCAAAAATATCTTCAAAACAAACTAAATGTCCGGCTGATGCTTTCAGTGCTCGGAAGTGATGGAGGTGACAGAAGCCGTCACTGCTGTATTAGGACCGCAGGGTGAAGCTGTGGAGGCGGTTTAGGAAGTTACATCACAGAAGAAAATGCAGTTTAAAACTGTTAGCTATTTAAAGAAGTACGGCTGTTGTTGGCCGTGGTTGACAGTAAATAACCTCTCGCTGCTACTGTCAACACTACATTGCAATATGTTCTACTTTTTAATATTTATAATGCAGATTGATTTTTACATGAGTTCTTTTTTTGTTCATTTTTTATCACAGAACATTTTGAACGTGTTTTCCATTTCTCTCTGCAGCCAGTGATTTGTATTCATTTCATTCCAATATGAGAAATAACTTTGCTCTCCAACATCTAACCCTACTTGACATGAGAAAGTCTGAAGTCTCTGCAGGACTTTGACATGTTGATGGAGGTGATAATGGCTCATCAGAAGGTAGAAACACTATTTAGAGACTCAAAATGCACCAGCATGATAACGAAATAGTTTAAAACAAATATATTGCACTGAGGATAGAAGAAAAGTTTTGTAAGGCAACAGTAAATCTAAAAACTGTTATACATCAGTATAAAAGGCTGTATTGCATCCTCATAATACTTATTAATAAACATATTAATTAATATTTAACTTCTCAGTTTATCATTTTTAAGTATTTTTTTTTAGAGATTAGCAGCAAAAATGTGTCGAGAAGGAGTCACTGCCCTCATTAATCCTCATGAACATTTAGTCCAGATTTTTCTTCAGTTTTTCTTTCTAATGAGATTTTGACTGCCATTCTTTGACTGAAATTTGACATGGCATTTGCCTAAATGTGAGCTGTGATGGAAGTGATCCCCCTCCTCCCCCCTCCCCCTCTTGCCCCAGGGACAGGTCTGAGGGTCCTTACCAGCCCCTCCTCCCCGGGTCGCAGCGAGGTAACTGCCAGGTCATTGCCGCTCTCATCGAAGGCGTTGATGTCGATCCCCCAGTTGGTGTGCGGCTGTTTGAACCAGTTCTGCAACACGTGCTTAAAGTCAATGCTTTGCCAGTGGCCGACCCGGGAGTTGAGCTCTATCTTCAGGGAGCGGATGCGGATGTGGCGGCTGCCCTGCTCCGTGACGGGCTTCAGCCGCAGGATCTGCAGATAGACGGTGGAGGTCTGCTGCAGCGGCCGCAGGTACACCCACAGCTGGGCTTTCAGCACCTTGGTGAACATCAGCTTGGGGCTGAACTTGAAGAAGCAGCAGCTGGGCTTCCCGTTCACCTGCACCAGGGGCTCCGCTGCGGGACAGAGGACAGTCACATGTGAACATACGGTCCACACACACACATCACTGTTTCACTTGAGTCACTTCTAATCGCAGTATTTGTTTTGTTTCAATGTGAATGCAAAATCCAATTCCAAGTTAATTATCCGTATTTCTATTTTGCCTTCACCTCTGCTGATGAAGATTAACGCTACATTTTTGTTGTGATTTATTTCCTGTATGTGTTACATCATGATGGCAGTCTCTCCCTGCAGCGAATCGTCATTATTCACTCCAAGACAACAAACAACAACAACAACAAAACATTACTGCTGCCGCTTCGAGAAAAAAATCCTGCATCCTGCAAAAGGAAGAAAACACAAATTTGTAGTTTTTACTTTGTCAGTAACTGAACGAGATCCATCCGATGGAGCCGAGTGAGGACTTATGAAGATAAAAGTGAATTTACTCCAATAAGTGCCGCACAGAATCAGCAACATCTGTCAAGCGTTCATTTAAAATGATGCTGCAGCTTTCTTAAATTCACAAAGCAAACAGAAAGGTTTTATTACTGAAGTGGAAGTGCAGTTCATATAATACTTACGAGTGCTATATTTTGCTGGAGCGGTTGACACGGTCGAACACAGTTGATGAAACATGTTCAGCATTTAGATCGTGAAGCCAAACACGATGCACGTCACAAAGAAGTGACGAGTGAAGGACTGACGGAGGGTTGTGCACAGTTTGTAGCTCAGTGGTCTACCGCTGTTTTAAATTAATTTTAATTTAAATTTACAAAACTTGACACACACTTTGGTTTGTGTAATTTCCAGAAGGTCAGTGTTTGATATGGTAAAACAGAAACGCCATGTTCGTGGTGAGCTGACAGCCGTCCTCTGTCTGTCTGCATGAAGCCTGTCGTTTATCATACGTGCACATACGTCCTGTTGTTTGCTCTATTCAGTTAGGTTACATGTGTGATTACATTAAGGTTGGAAAACAGACACATTTGCATATTAAAACAAGACTCAGTAATGGTGGCCAGTGGCCAGATGGTAACCTTAGATTCCCCTGGGTCATCATAATGAAATGGTCGTTCCCGACGTTACAACTAATAAAATGAAAACATCTCAAGTTTTTTTTTTTTTAAGTGTCTCCCCCTCTTGTTGGAAATATACCTGGGGTATGGATTAAGGGTGACGTCAGGCGTCTCCTAAAATAGGCAGATTTATTCCTGTGAAGATCTCGGGCTCTGGTGTTTCTGTGATTTGCACCACATGTCAAACTTGCACACGCTTCATTTACATAGACCTCCATCTGATATAATGACGTCTATCCATTGCATTCATACATTCATTTCCATGTAAAGCGTTCATTTATTAAGGGAAATTTATTCTGTATCTATCTGGCATAATAATGTGCCAACAGAGTACAATAGAATATTTAATCTGCCTGTTTTCTCGGCGCAAATTTGACTTATTACAGCTCCGGATTTAGGCAAAGAAAAATGACATTTTCTGTCATTTGTCTTAAAGAGGAGTTGTTGTTTCTCCTCCATTAAAAAAAGAAGAAAAAAAAAACCTGTATGGACCTGTCAATCATTGCTAAATCTGAGGTTGCTCAGGCAAACTGCAAATGCTTCCTGGGTCAAAAGGTTATTTGGCACCTCAGCCTAGTTAAGAAATGGGATCAGGGGTCAAAACCGTCAGCCTCTTTACATCTCAGGGGTGCTGGGGAGGGGCGGCCCTAACAGCCAGATTGAGTTTGAAGGTCAAGGTCGACCCTATGGCAATGGTAATATATCTTTCTTCACATCACGGCTTTTCACCGGAGAATCATTTGAAATCTTGGATAGACACAACAGCGCTGAAATCAGCCACAGTTTGTTTTTGTTTTTGTTTTTGTTTGGATCAGGGTGGAGATTCTCTAGCCAATCGTGCTTTGTTTATCAAACTTGAACTGACCAGGAGGGAACACTGCACCGGGACGCTTTTCTTTTACACTAAACAAGTGTTGTAATTGAATTATGGGCATGCATTGAGCGATATGAATTCACCGAGGTACAGATGAACTATCCATTAGAAAGAGTCCAGGGCGAACATTGAATAAGGGCCAAGCCAGGGACAGACATGGTCCTTCAGCCTGTATTTCCAAAGACAGTCATTAGTGAGTGTAAATTATACAGTGTCTCACGCTGGACAAACAATATGTCAATGTTCCTTTTGGTGGGTTGTTGGGGTCACAGCAATTAACGTGGGTGGTGTTGTGTTTGCTCATCAGCACAAAACTGGGAATGAATGATTGTGCAGTTTGCTTGGGGTTTACTTGTGATTACTACTTGTTTTTAAATCGCTGCAGATGAGGACGGACACACACCAGCTCGTCCCTTCGCCAACAGCTTTCATTGTTTTTCGTCGAGTTCCCGGTTAAAAAAAAAAAGAAAGAAAAAAGAAACAATCCGGCAAAAACATGGCAGAGCTGAAAAAAGGTTGAGTTTCTCAAGCGGAGGCCTTTCTGGAGGAGGAGTAATCTGAGAAGCGGGGGCCTGTACGCCCCGATCCATTTAGGACCCCCAGTTATTAAACACACATGCACAACACATGAGCTGCGTCATGTCAAACAATGACTGCATTGATAGGTGAAATCAATTTGTGCCTTTATAGATCCTGTAAGTGCACAAGCTAGAGGCAGAGAAGGCCTGCAGTTTAATTACAGCCCACGTCTCGGCAGAATGTTTCCACTTGTGCAAAACGAGCGAGGCTAGCTTGTAAAGATCAGAAAACGCAACGGGACATTTAATCCTCCGACCTGAACTAACTTCTCTGCTGCTACCAGAACACACGACTGATGAAAAGCTCACACTTTAACTGCAGGACTGTTTTTACGGCTTAATTTCCGGGACAATTTGCTTGGTTGCAGCTCAGAGCTTCGACACTCTGGTTTCAATTGGGCAGCAAAGACATGAACTCCGATTTTGCGTTCAGCACCACCTACTGGAGCAAACACTGAAGATGAAGGTACAAACTAATTCCTTTACAGTAAGAACCCTCCTCGGGTTTCACTCCTACTAAAAGCCATGTGAAGTGCGCACGGAGGCTGCGGTTTTCCAAAGGAAACAGGTTTGTTTGCTTTTCCTCCTCATGTTTCCAGCCCGCTTCATTATTACAGCTGCTTATTTCCCTGTGGTATAATTGCAGCATATGCAGCGCATGGATTTTACTGCCAGCACACAGCGGGCCTGCAGGTGAGCCTATCAAACATCTGGCGGACTCCCTGGGTACCTGTGTTCCATAGTTAGTCTCCTATAAGAGGGGAGGCATATAGCATATAAGAGGTTTATTCACCATTGTGCCATCTGTCCGTTTTAATACCATCGTAGCCCGTTTTAAATGCTTTTTAATAACTAAACGCAGTAATGAGACGAGGCCAGAGCTGGTTAGAGTGTTTAAAAACAGATGGATGGGGATGTGAGGGCGTAGTTAGGCACTGAAAACGTGGCATGAATACAATGAGTGTGCTTATAAAAGATAAATTTGTATTAAAATGTCTTCAAGAAATAAAGAAAAAGGAGAGATGAGGTTTCTTTTTTTTTTTCGATGAAGACTGCTGGTTATCAAACTTCCTCACGCTGTGAACTTTAGCAATAAAGGGCAACGTTACTATATTTTACTGCAATGGAAACCTCACCTCTTCTTCCTCTCAACAGGATGAGATAACAAAAAAATTGATTAATCTTTTTTTTATCTCCTTATGTTAATTCTTTTGTCAAATAAAGTAAAAAAAAAAAAAAAAAAAGTCATAAATAAACTGACCGTATTCATCACAGATGTTTTTCAAATCGGCTGTCACGCTTGTGTCGACTTCACGTGTGAGAAAAAGAATAATTCAAGTTTACTTCTTTGTCCAAACTCTCTGCGTGTTGTGCAGAAGTGCGGCAACATACGCAGCTCAGATGGGGCGGGGAGAGAAATGGTCATCTATTGTTAATGTCCAAATGGATAATGCATAATGGTATAAACCTAGATAGGACTTTCATTTGCATATATATCTATATTTTCTTTTCTTAATGGGAAATGCAAATGTGCCATTTTGTGGTGAGTGTGTGTTTGAGAGCCTTCGTGTTGAATAAATGTGACTCTAGGGTATCCCCACGCACCTCGGCATATTAATCATCGTGACACGTTCACGACCCTTCTAATAAGACAGGGGCCACAGTGCACCCCCCCAAACATCCCATCCCACCCCACCCTCACTCCCTCTTTGTCTCTTGGCCAGTCCCAAGGGAGCGGAGGGGGTGGTGGGGGAAGCCGAGCTCGAGCTGAGGACGGAGGGGGTGTGAGCGTGTGTGTGTGTGTGTGAAGTTAGACCCCCTCATTCAGAAGCCCTCCCCTGGGACAACGGCAGGCACAAGACTCCTATTAGGACTGAGCACAGTAGCCCCCCAGGAGCAACAAAAGACACCTCCTAATGCTCCCTGTTCTAGCTCACTGAACACACACACACGGAAACATGCAGCCACACATAAACACACAACATGCACAAGCTCCAAACTGAGTGTCTTCAGGAAACACACTCCGAACTCATTGTTTGGCGTGTTCTACGTGTTGGCGTTTTAAGGGGGACGTCTGCTGGACAGCAGGACGGGGAGAGACGAGCGTGCAGTGAAGTGCAATAAGATAGACAGCTGGACAGCATGCAGCGTGCTGGGGTCCCACCGCTTGTGTTCGTGTGCACCCACACATCCATGCAAGACATTAACGCCACGGGACGATTTTCTGCTCCGTTTCAAAAAGTCAAAAATGCAAAAGTGTTTCCACACTTTACATCCGCGGACACCGAAACAGACGGTTTACATTCCTGTTTTGTTGTGGAGCTGCTGCTTCAGTCACGGTATAAAGTACAAAGGTTATTTTTATATGTTATTGAAAGGAAGCTCCACTGCAAGTTAAAAAATATACAATAAGAGTTAACAGTTATTATTTTTCAAGATTAATATACACAATACTTTATGCGTTTTAGCCACCACAGTTCAGATTTTACATTTTAAACTAAAGTGATGAGGCCAAAAGAAAAAGAAACGGAGCAGACTTTTGATAAGTGATCAGAAGTAGCAGCACAGATTTGAGCTCTAAAGTTGAGTTTCTTTTCATGTTTACATAAACTTCTCATCTCTTGGTTTTCCTCGCTAACTTTATTCACATTTATATTTTATCTTTACTTCCTGAGAGTTTCAGCCACGTCTCCCAAAATGCAAACTGTCCGTGTGTGTTTCAACTCGCACACTTTTCATCACAACTGCCCTGAAATTCTGTCAGTCGCTTCACAGGCATCGTACCAAACGTACTTGTAAAAAATAAGCTTTATGTCTTTGTCTTCTGAAATGTGTAGTGACTAAACAGTTCATTTACTCAAAAGTGTGTCTGACACGAAACTCGAGATTTCAGAAACAGCTGAAGCACAAGACATCAGCTTCTCCGAGGATGGAACTCGGAGGTGACCGATATTAATGACAGAAACTCAAAACTCGTAGGTCATCCTCTGAGAAGCAGGCTCGCCATACGTCACAGAATACGCTGATAACATCAGTATTCCTTCAGTCATCATTATCAGGGTTATTTCATGTAATATATTTCTAAGCATCATCACCACCTGCATGTGCACAAGCCACGTCCATATTATCACATGCTACAAGAGTGAACAACAACAGCCCACGCTGTACATTTAGGTGTTGTTAAACTCAACTTTGACCTTGAAGATCTTACTTCTTTACTTGTTTGAATAGCATAAAGCAAAACAGTTATACAGTCAATTATAAAACTGCATTCCACATGTCTGAATATCTGCTGTTTGTCCAGAGAATGGAGTTTAACACAGATCCATCACACCAAAATAGGAACTACAGGTCAAACTAACCGTCTAAAAAAAACAGCTCCATGGATTTACATCTGTGTTGGAAATCCTTAAAACGCTGTGAAGATGCATTACATAACATCTGCAGAGTCTAACCTTCATCTGACATCCACATCTGCACCAAGACTCACTTATCAGATCAGGAGTGTAACGTCACTTTTTTTAAGAAACAACAATGACAACTTTCTACACAGAAAACACAAATTTACGCAACAACAATTTACATAATATTTAATGTCCGGGATGAAGCAGCGATTTAAACGTGTTGGATTTTAGAGGGGGCACATGACCACTACAGCCCCCAACCTCAAGTCTCTACGAAATGAATCCAAGGACACACATTTCTACTTTCTTTTCACCACCATATGAAAATAATATTAATATATAAAATGTGGTGATGGTGGGTAGGGGAGGGGGGGGGGGGCATATTTCTGTGGAAAACCAGCGGCTGTTTCTTTCAAGGATGATTTCTTATGTCACGTGAACATGTTTTTAGAATCAAGTTGTATTTGTTGATAATTCATACCAGACCACGATCGCTCTCCTCTCCACTCAAGCTTCTCATCCACGAACACATCCAGTAGTTTTATGTAGGGATATAAAACTAACTCAGAGGTACCGCCACAGGTAATCAAAGTTTTGCCATTAGCATCACTGTTTTTGGTAGTTTTGAAACTTTACCCCCAAAATAATGAATCACAGTTGATAATTATGCAGATGACCCCTCCATTTTCCTCCAACGCCAAGTTACAACACTTCAAAAAGAAATCTGTGATTCGAAGTGTCTAAATACAAACAATGTTTTCATCCATTAGTGGATAGCCACAAGCAGCAACATTTCCAGAGGATACATACTTGTCACAACTCTCATAAGATCTCTTAAATATACTTATCACTGACTTCATGACTTATTTGACATGTAAATGAAATTGTTTCATATAAATATAAAATAAACAGCTTTTCTTTGAAAACATGCCAGCTGAAATGTGAACCGCTCTTTTTGATTCTGTTCTCCAAAACCTTTTCCTTTCCAGTCCTAATCTTTCCCTCACGCATTCATCTCATCGTCTTAAACAAAAAAAACGAATTACAACAAATCTCCCTGGAAGTTTTTTCTGTTTTGAACTCTCAGCTACTGAAAAAGAAATAAAAAAATGCCTGAAGCCACCCAAATCTGTCAGAGCCGGAGCCAAGAGTTTTCTCTAAAGACAAAGTCAGTGTGACCAGATTGTGCCAAACCTCCCTCTAGGAAGCATTTTCCTCTATACCGTTTCATTCAGGATTTTCGAGCAACACCAAACATCTATAGCTCCCTTTATGAGCGTCTCTTCATCCATCTGTGCTGTACATTATATAAATCAAACTTGTCCCTAAAGAAATCACTTGAACACTTCCATAATGAATGCCCCGGGGTGATGTGGGAGAAATACAACCACAGGTGATAAATACGGCGAGAAGCTGCTCTCCTTCGCCGCAGGAAGAAGAAAAGGAGTGAATTAAATATTCATGTAGATAATCATGAGGTAATCCACTGTTAATTGTGCTTCTTTCCGACACGGCGGCTCCCTCGTGGGATTCGACATTGTGCCCACGCAGCATTTTGTTTGCCTAAATGCCTCTTAGATTTAATGGACTCTTCCATAAACGGATCCTCGGCACCTCCTCACACACGACCACACAGAGCCTGAACGCATCCATCAACAATAATCCCCTCAATGATCTCCATTTTATCTCCCCCCCCCCCTCCTCCTCCTCCTCCCCCTCCTCCTCCTCCTCCTCCTCCTCCTCCTCCTCCTCCTCACTCATGTCCCTACACAGGGCTTAATTACTGGTGTGAAGTAATTATTTCCTTTATTAGCGAAACATAACATCTGTTTCAGGTCTTTTTAATTGTACCTATAAAACCCTTCCATTATTTCTGTCCCTTTAGGATAGGAATGGGCTGCTTGTTGCTCCCTGTGGACTCACTCCCTTCTTCTTCCCTCCACCCCTCCTTCATGAGTTGCGGTGCACCTAACTCGATCACGCTCTTTGAAATCCTGTAAAGAAGCAACGAGGAGGCTCAGCAGAATAAAAAATGACACGTGCACAGCAATGCCTGCAAATCAAGCTGTATTTGTTGATTTGTTCGTACCATTAATGGATTAGATCATTGTAGTCTTTTGTGCATTCTCCTCAACATCTCACTGCTGTTTTATTTTTTGATAAAGTAAGCATTAAATCCTAAAGAAACATATTCCCACATGCCAAGAGCCCAAAGCGGCTGCAGGGACAGGAAGATGGGAGCGTGGGAAGAGAGGAAGGAGCGAGATTCCTGAGGTGCTGGGGAAATTTTGTCCACGTATTAATAGACTTTGGTCCCTTTGAAATTTTATTAGCCATAAAGTTGACAGTATGTTGTGCAATTTCTACAGTCCCTACAGACCTTTCTTAAGTTTTTACTTCTTTTTAAACAAGCCGGTCGTGCCTTGGCGTCCAAACAATTCAACACCAAAGTTTATCTTTCCCTGCACTAATGCCAGCAGCTAACACAAGGAGAGCAGGTGTCATCGTCAAACTGAGACCTCCATGGAATAAATAAATCTATAAAAACCTCACATAGTCATCAACTTCCAGCAAACACTGACCAGTGAGCTGAAGACAGTCCGACTTCTGCTGCTCTGGCCTTTTAGCGCTCTCCCTCTTAATTTTTATGGTTCCTGCACCTTCAGGAAATGACCCTTTTATAGGGTCAACACTATAAAAGACTTGTTTTTTTGTGGGAGTGGTTAGTGGGTGTGTGTGTGTGTGTGTGTGTGTGTGCGTGTGTGTGTGTGCGTGTGTGTGCGTGCGCGTGCGTGCGTGTGCGTGTGTGTGTGCGGTGGGGGATAAGTGTTCAAGTTACTACCGGTTCGTCTTTGCTGCCAAAGAAAGAGACCTGATGAGGTTAATAGTCTCCTCGTCCAATATATCACATAGCTGTGAACTCTGTGACCCTTTTTGTCAATAGGAGAACTTTTCTCTGGAGTGTGTGTGTGACTGTGTGAGTAGGTGTGTGTGTGAGCATCCTCATGTGCGCACACAAGCGTGCACATGTGGAAATTTGCACCGTCCGTACCTTTACATGTGTGTAGGTGTGCCTCTGGTGCTCAGGAGTTGTGTAAGCCTGTGTTCACGCTGAATGTGCCTCATCTTAACAGGATTACATAATAAGAGCGGGATCGGGCTCCCTAATGTTGGCCTACGCATAATCAGGATGCAGGAAACTAAATGTGGCAAGAAAATAGTTTAAAAGCAAACATTTGAAAATCTGACATTCTTCAGCCAGTTTAAACCTCAGTATGAATCCCATTAACGGTTAAATGTTTCCCTGCAAACTGTCTCTGATTTTTTTTTTTTTTTCAAATTTTGGACACACACACGTGTGTGTTTGCAGGAATAAACTTTAAACATGGAATAAAGACTAGAAGGGAGGGTAAGCGAATGCTGCTCCCTGCTGGACCCTCCGTTCTTCAAATTACAGCCACAGCACGGAAAATGAATTTACACAAATTAAACAATAACACAGCAAAGCTTTCTGTGGCTTTTTCACTTTCGTGCAACAAACAACAACACAACCACGAGAGCTGTGATCGTAGTCGTGAGAGGTGCAGCTTCTCCTCCGATTTAGTCCTGATATTTGTGAGTTTTTTTGGTACCGTGTTGTTAATGAGCATGAAAACATACAGAGAGAGGAGGAGGAGGAGGAGGAGGAGGTCGCTGCTGGCAGAGGAAGGTCTGCTCTACATGTTGTGGACAGGTGACAAATGGTAGACGAGTGAGGTCAAATCCTCACCCCACCTCAGGCAAAACAAACTCCAAAACACACACACAATTACACACACACACACACACACACACACAATTACACACACACACACACATACACACACACACACACACACACACACAATTACACACACACACCCACCCACACCCACACACACACACACACACACACACACACACTGATGTTTCCCCTCATATTCTGATACACACGTGTTTGTTGGTGAGAAAAATCTCTGCTGCACTTTGAAAAACGACCCCGATAAACTGCACGAAAACTGAGTCACTTGTTCTTCCGCGCGTCGAGCGGTTACCTCCACAACGCGCTGTATAGAGGGAGATGCGTCGGTGCATAAAGTGCCGCACTATGATATAAATAGATGTACTATTCCATGAAATTTCATAGTAATTAGAGACCAGGAAGCATGGACCCTCTCAACCCCCACTGCGGCACCCACGTACCTTGAGTGAATACTAAGAAGCAACTCTGGCACGGGTCCAATTCAGTACGCACCGCGTGAACCCCCGTGGCCCATCAAAGGCAGCGCGCACGATCGTGAAAGGGTGATTGGGTTTGAGGTGCGCAGGGAATAGTGTTTTAAGTCCCTCCCTCTATCAGAGAGACAGAAAAAGGCACTTTTAATCCCCTGGGTTCACTACGGCGCCACAGGCAACAGAGATGCACACGTTCACTCAACTCTTCTTCCACGAGTACCGGAGGGGAAAAAGAAGAGGAAGAAGAAGAGGAAGAAGAAGAAGAAGAAGAAGAAGAGAGGGGGCTAACGGGGAAGAAGAAGGTGGGGGCGGGCGTGAGGAGGAGAAGGAGGAGGGGGGGGGCAGATGATAGAAAACTGCAGCTGACGTAAAAAGATGAGGCGAACAGATGAGAGAGGAAATGCGGTAACATGACGGATTCAGCATTCATGTCAGTCATTAGCTCCTCTGGCTGCCGAGGGGCCGTCACAAATCCACAATTAAGCCGACGTCGTGTGTGATGCCTCTTTGTGGCCTGACAAGGTATCAAATCTCTTTGCACGAGTGGTTTTGTGTGTGAAAGAGAGAGAAAGTGTGAAGCGAGAGTTCAACATAATTTGAGAGCAACTAATAAACAGTGAGTGAATCTGGTTTATTAATCCACACATCAGAGACGACAGGAAGTTATAACCGAAAGACTTCGTTTTCCTTCTTCTATCATGTACATCATATGATGTGCATCATATGTGTCTGTTTGTGATCAAGTAATAAGAGATAAACTGAGATGGAAAGACAGATGCAGCTACTGATTATTCTGTGAAAATGGCCTGTTAAATAACTGTCATAGTTTCCGTATAAACTCTGACAAATAATATAATTTTCCTGTAGTATGTCAGACATCAGCTGTGCACTGATCTTCTAAAGGATGAGCTTCATCCAGAACAACAACAACCCTCAGACGCACAAGCGCTGCACGGAAATGACGTGACAACTGAAAAATAATGACGGCAAAATCCAAACGGTGATAAAAAAGGATGGACATTCAGATGACATATCAGCTTCGCGCTTTTCTGCCATAATGTAATGAAATATATGTGTCCTATAATATAATGTAATGAAATATATGTGTCCTATTATATAATGTAATGAAATATATGTGTCCTATAATATAATGTAATGAAATATATGTGTCCTATAATATAATGTAATGAAATATATGTGTCCTATAATATAATGTAATGAAATATATGTGTCCTATAATATAATGTAATGAAATATATGTGTCCTATGATATAATGTAATGAAATATATGTGTCCTATAATATAATGTAATGAAATATATGTGTCCTATGATATAATGTAATGAAATATATGTGTCCTATAATATAATGTAATGAAATATATGTGTCCTATAATATAATGCAATGAAATATATGTGTCCTATGATATAATGTAATGAAATATATGTGACCTTTGATATAATGTAATGAAATATGTGTCCCATAATATAATGTAATGAAATATATGTGACCTTTGATATAATGTAATGAAATATGTGTCCCATAATATAATGTAATGAAATATATGTGTCCTATAATATAATGTAATGAAATATGTGTGTCCTATACTTTAATGTAATGAAATATATGTGTTCTATAATATAATGTAATGAAATATATGTGTCCCATAATATAATGAAATGAAATATATGTGACCTTTGATATAATGTAATGAAATATGTGCCTTTTGATATAATATAATGAAATATATGTGACCTATAATATAATGTAATGAAATGTATGTGACCTATGATATAATGTAATGAAATATATGTGTCCCATAATATAATGTAATGAAATGTATGTGTCCTATAATATAATGTAATGAAATATGTGTGTCCTATGATATAATGTAATGAAATATGTGTGTCCTTTGATATAATGTAATGAAATATATGTGACCTTTGATATAATGTAATGAAATATGTGACCTATGATATAATGTAATGAAATATATGTGACCTTTGATATATTGTAATGAAATATGTGACCTTTGATATAATATAATGAAATATATGTGACCTATGGTATAATATAATGAAATATATGTGACCTTTGATATAATATAATGACATATATGTGACCTATGATATAATATAATGAAATATGTGACCTATGATATAATGTAATGAAATATGTGACTTATGATATAATGTAATGAAATATATGTGTCCTATGATATAATATAATGAAATATGTGACCTATAATATAATATAATGAAATATGTGACCTATGATATAATGTAATGAAATATATGTGACCTATAATATAATGTAATGAAATATGTGACCTCTGATATAATGTCATGAAATATGTGACCTATGATATAATGTAATGTAATATATGTGTCCTTTGATATAATGTAATGAAATATGTGACCTATGATATAATGTAATGAAATATGTGTGACCTATGATATAATATAATGACAGAAACAAGTGGTCCTGACAGAGCAGGTGAGGAAGGAAAACAAACAGATAGATCTATCTATCTATCGATAGATAGATAGATAGATAGATAAAGGCCTGCCTTTGTTCAGTCACACAGTGAAAGAGGTGATTATGTGGAGTGTGTTTCATCCGCCTTGTGCAGAATATATTACGTGTGTAAATGTTGTTGAACCCCGCGATTCGCCGGGAAAAGGTCACACACTCCCCTCGACCCTAAGTGATTCTCTGCCTTTGTGTACCCGTGGTGAAAAAAAAAAAACGAGCTGCGCCTATAAACTTCGCATTTAAAAGGCAAGTGCGGCCGAGGGGGGCCGCTGCATGAGCGGAACAATAGCAGCTTTTTGGACACACTTTTTCTCACTGCGATGAACAGCAGGGAAACCGGTAGAGGCTCCTATAAAAGACCGATAGAGCACAGCTGCCAGGGTTCAACAGTAATTTTATAAAATGTCTCCAAGGGGCCTGCCTGCGGTTTATCTGCGGAATTATGGGCAAGTAGAAGAGGGCAAGCAAATTGTTAGGAGGTAATAATCAGAGCGCCTCGCGACATGATCATAACCCCAATTTAAGGCCTTTATGCAAAAGAAGACATAAAGTGGTGCAACTGGCAGCCAAATGCTGCATTATCATTAATAATGCACTTGACATTCAAACTGTCCTGAGGTGCCGTCACTGCCTCTCAAACACAAAGATTATGGGAGAGCTGGAAAGTTTGAAGATGACAGCAGGAGGAGGACTACAGCGTGCAACAGCTAAATACTAATGACTCCACTCCTTTATTATCATCATCATCATCATCATCATCATCATCATCATTATCATCATCATCATCATCATCATCATCATCATCATCAGCATGAAAACAAAAGTTCATCCGGCCATACAGGAGCTGTCCCTTTCAGAGTGACGAGGCTCTTTATGCTGCTGATTATTGATTTATCAGCTTCACACATAATCCCTGTTCTGACAGCCGTGGGCAGCAGATGACCACATCCATTTGTCTAATGTTATCAGCCAGCTTCAGACACACAGAGTGAACCCCCCAATCTCAAAAAGTAGCTGGGTCACTGGTGGCTCCACTGTCGGCGCAGCAGGCCTGATTCACTTGAACCTATCTGCTCCGCTATTACGCGCATGACGCATTTGGAGACAATATCGTTGTTGGGTTGTAAACTATTACTCACGCTCAGAGGCCATAGTGATCACGGACTCCGTGGTGGCGTGGTACTCATCCTCCTCCATAAACTCATCCTGGGACGACGCGTCTCCCTGGAAGTCATGATGGTCCAGGAGCTGCTGGAGCGGAGGCGCTTTGGGCAGCAGCTGATTGACCACCTCCCGACTGATGTTGGGCGCCTGCTTCAGACGCAGCTTGCTCAGGATCTGGGACTTGATGGTCTCCAGTCTCAGCACTTTGCTCTGCTCCCTCCAAACGCAGGCGGAGCACTCGTGGGAACCGGCGTCCTCGTCCAGCAGGGACAGCCCGGCATCCGTGGGCGTCTCGCTGGCAGGAGGTAGCAGCAGATTGGGCTCATCGCTCCCAGACTGTCCCAGGGAAACGAGCACCATTAAACACAGTAAGAAGTTGTACCTCGGCATGACGATGCGCGGACACCAGAAAAATGCAACTTTTCGTCTTCCTTTTCTTGTCTTTCAACGCGCTTTATCCTGTTATATATCCTCTCTTGGATCTGCGGCGCTCCTTGCCTCAGCCTACAAAAGGCAGGGAA
This sequence comes from Embiotoca jacksoni, assembly GCF_022577435.1. NCBI lineage: Eukaryota > Metazoa > Chordata > Actinopteri > Embiotocidae > Embiotoca > Embiotoca jacksoni. Next base: position 3,322,010 of record NW_027185229.1, on the reverse strand, counting down.
TCAGTGACATGCATCTAATCCAATACGATCACCCCAAAGTTGCTGTTTTTTTGTTGCAGCAGGAGCTTTTGGCAATAAGTTTACCCCCCCCCCCCCCTAAAAAAAAAAGTGCGTTCCAGTGCGTCTCGATACAGGCTGGTTTGATTGAAAGTTAACAAATTATCTGCCTGGTGAATGCATAGCCCGCTCACATGTAGTATGATGGTTGTTGTGGGGTCTTCTGTACAATTTTAGTCCATGGAGGTGTGTGTGTGTTCAGAAGTGTCACTGAAAAATGTGCAAGTGCGGTCAAAAAGGGGCTCTTTATATATCTCAGCTGCCCGGTGTCGTAATCCGTCTCCATTGGCTAAGATTGCAACAAAAGGCTTTTAGGTCTGTCACCAACTCAAGAGGGACAGAGCGAAGGGAGGGTGAGCGCACTGTTATGAGAGTATAAATGTTTTTACAGTGCACAAACAATGTCTCACGTCAGAGATATTGACCAATTAGGTTATTAGGATGATGCCAGACTGTGGCTCACTGCGCCTGTTGTTACAAATGTTTGTTTTATGGTTTATATTCAGAAAAGCTTCTTGGATTTCTCTCGAATTCACCATATCCTCCTCTAAATCACAGAAATAAACATTTATGGTGCATTTCAACATGAAACCCACTGAATTATTCACGTAAGATCGTTACATTAATATTATTTGGAAGTTGCACGTGCTTGTCCAATGCAATGCTTTCCAAACTGTGCGACAAAGTGTCTCTTTAAAGCAGCCAGAAAAGTAACTACTGATCTTTTCTTACAAACCCAGGAGATCTAAATGCCCAAGAGTGGACTAAAAAAGGATGAACATTACATAGGTAATATCAAAATTATGATTAATATCCCATATTAAGATATTTTCAGTCATGAAGTTGCAGCAGGTATGTCTTTATTTCAATGCAGATAGACTAAATAATGTTTATAGGCCCATTTAAAATTATATCTAATCAATGAAGCCTAATAAAAACGTCACGCATTTTATTTAAATTGTCTCTCCGGGATTTATTATGAATTGTGGCATTTAAATTTTGTGTCATCCCACAATGAACAAACATGTCAGGATGTAATCTAAACGTTGCCCAGGAACAGCGCACTCCTGTTTATGTGTGTATTATTGTGTGATTTGTAATACAAGTTATGATATGACTACAGTTGCATGTTTCAGAGCAGCGAGTTGCTTGTGTGTCATTACTGACCCACTAGCGCCGTCTGCTGGAGAGAAGATTGGATGTTGGAGCTGCAGCCCTCTGCTCACTGGGGTCAGACTGAGCATGTCTGGAGTTTGAAAACAGGCAGCCGGAGGTCATTAGGTCACAGTCCTCCCCCTCAGCTGGTTTAAATATTGCTCAAATTCAGACTGATTAAGCAAAGTCACTGAGGTTGTTTGTACCTGAAATGAATCCTCTGTCATCTGTTAAAGGGGCACTTCACCAATTTTATAGCCAAAGTCAATTTACTTGTCATAAGAAACGGACCACACTAATTCAGTCAAATCTGAGGAAATTGTTCATGCTGTGTTTTAGGACGTTTTGATGAATGTGAGGACAAAAAGTCCACAGAACTTGATGACTTTGCATAAACAAACCAAATCTGTCTCGTGCAAGTCTGCCGGCGTCGTACAATACTGAAGCATGAAAATGAACTTTTAATGGTTGAAGACAGACATTAATGTGTGGTTAACATTTTTAGTGCCACTTTCCTTCCTTTTCTTTATCTCTTGTTAAAAAAAAAAGTCCTAATTGGCAGTTCAGCTGAATCAAAACCATAAACTACTGAGCGCTGAAGGGATCAGACGAGACTCTCTGCTCACTCTTTTTTATTTCCACCAACACGTCCCTGCTCTGCCTGTTTGTATGTTAGACAAAATGTGAACCATTTATACAAAGTTTCCCAACCCAACATTTCCATATGAATATACTCTATATGAATGGAACATCTGTATTTACTTGAATGGTCATTGAACAAAAGCTATAAATAACAGGGCCAGTCTATTTCAGAATTAAACATCAAATAACAGGCCGGTGTTTGTCACCACTGACAGTGAGCAGCAACCACTATTTTAAAGCTACACTCCGACAAAAAGTATTATTCAGAGGAAAGCTGAAAAGAGTCCAGACATAATTCAAAGTAGTTGTTTTTAACCGTATGCTTGTTTCAAAAACAACAGCAATGTCATATTTCCATCATTATTTCCACCATTCGAGTTTGACTGATGCTTCTTGACTGATGTCATCTCTTTGCGCCTGTCATGGTCAGTAATTTCTTTGTAAATTTAAGTCGGCTTTGTATTTTTAGCTCATTATTTTTGTCTAATCTGCCCTGATGCAATTTTTGTTTACAAAGCCAAAAGGAAAACAGAAATCTTATTTTTATTTCTATATTCCGATTTTCAATGCCAATAAATGGCTCTTCTTCTTCATAAGGAGCATATGTACTGTATATTATTAAACTTTAATGAGGCTCATACTATAATAGCGGCATAAAATGAAAAGAAAACGGCAATCAAATGGTTCTTTGCAAGCATTTGTATGACGATTAATAATCTGCTAAACTGTTATGATTGGGACAGCTGTGTTCACAGCCCAGAAGATCTGCCCAAGATTGATAAATAAAAGAGATTCATGGATATAAAATAAATCTGGCCGGCATAGATGAGGTGCTGAACTGCTTTATCTGATCTAATTTTGTTCTATTTTATCTGATATATATAACATGCCGCTTCAGTGTTAATAATCTAATGTTGTCATATATTATATAAAATTAGTCAGAGGGACCAAACAGGACTTTTACTTTAATACTCACCACATTTTACTGCTAATACTTTAATTAAGTAGGATTTTTCCTGGAGGAATTTGACTTTTTGAATATTTTTGCACTGGTATACTGGTACTTTTACTTAAGTTAAGCATCTGAATACTTCTACCACTGTGAAAGTGGAAAGTCTAGAATGTGTGTGCATAATTTTATGGACATTTCCCTATAATTTCATTTAATTTGATCTTTGAGATCTTGGCAGAAAATTGTATTGTGCCTGTATAAATATAACTTATCCTATTTTCTTGAATGAGACTGTCAAAGAGGAAAATTTAATGAGGTAATTGTGACCACTTTCCCTAAATACACCTTCATCTACGATGACCTCCTGTTTCCAGAAGCCATGCTACTAATTGCCCCTCAAACTCACCGTAAAAACATTTTTCAGGCCTCGTCATTGATTCATTTCGGCACGCAGAACTTGCCACGCGCCAGATTGCTTATCTGAACCTTAAAACAAACAAAAACACCTTTAAACGTGTGACGCCACTGCTCCCAGCATGCTGAAAGGCTGATCTTTGACTCCTCCGGTGAGAGTGGGCGGAGTGCGGGCGGTGTTCGAGACAGTTTGTCCCTCGCGGTGTTCCGTAGATCACGGCCTGGGCGGTGCTCATCTTCGTGCGTAGGAAACGAACACCGCCTCAGACCGACAGTACGGAGGTGTAGCTGTTACGTAAACAAAAACAACAAAAAAAAAAAACTTAACATAAACTGCTAAAATGCACTCCGTCGCCATAGACAGCAGCGGCTCGCCAAAGAAACGGACGTTTTCTCGGGGAATAAGCGAGGACGAGTCGCTCCGCAGTATTATAAAAGAGGTGGGGGAAATCACGACGTCATCACCGTTTAACGGCGCCGAGGCTAATTAGTGGCACGTTTCTAAACGGTTTAACGGAAGAAAATCAACTCGGTTTGACTCTTTTATGATATTTTCATTGACTGTTGACTCTAAATTGACTCTAAACAAGAGCGAAGTAAACAAGAGTTTTCTTTTCTCAGGCCCGGAGCTTCACTTCCTGTTTATTAGCCGAGTTAGCTTGTTGTTGTTGTTGTTGTCGTCGTCACCGTCACCGAGTGCGATGCTGAGGTCTGTTCGTGTCTCCTCACCAGACCGAGAGCTCCTCCAGACGTCTGACACGAAGCGACAGCCGAGCGGGGACCCTGAAGAGGCGGAGTGACAGCCAGGTAGGAGCCGGACGAGATGACCGCAGACACACCTGAACACCCGGGCCGAGCGGTGCCTGGTTAGATATGTTCAAACATGTAACCAAAATACTCCACGAGTTAACTACCTGGTTAGATATGTTCAAACATGTAACCAAAATACTCCACGAGTTAACTACCTGGTTAGATGTGTTCAAACATGTAACCAAAATACTCCACGAGTTAACTACCTGGTTAGATGTGTTCAAACGTGTAACCAAAATACTCCACGAGTTAACTACCTGGTTAGATGTGTTCAAACGTGTAACCAAAATACTCCACGAGTTAACTACCTGGTTAGATATGTTCAAACGTGTAACCAAAATACTCCACGAGTTAACTACCTGGTTAGATATGTTCAAACGTGTAACCAAAATACTCCACGAGTTAACTACCTGGTTAGATATGTTCAAACGTGTAACCAAAATACTCCACGAGTTAACTGCCTGGTTAGATATGTTCAAACGTGTAACCAAAATACTCCACGAGTTAACTGCCTGGTTAGATATGTTCAAACATGTAACCAAAATACTCCACGAGTTAACTACCTGGTTAGATATGTTCAAACATGTAACCAAAATACTCCACGAGTTAACTGCCTGGTTAGATATGTTCAAACATGTAACCAAAATACTCCACGAGTTAACTACCTGGTTAGATATGTTCAAACATGTAACCAAAATACTCCACGAGTTAACTACCTGGTTAGATGTGTTCAAACATGTAACCAAAATACTCCACGAGTTAACTACCTGGTTAGATGTGTTCAAACATGTAACCAAAATACTCCACGAGTTAACTACCTGGTTAGATATGTTCAAACATGTAACCAAAATACTCCACGAGTTAACTACCTGGTTAGATATGTTCAAACATGTAACCAAAATACTCCACGAGTTAACTACCTGGTTAGATGTGTTCAAACATGTAACCAAAATACTCCACGAGTTAACTACCTGGTTAGATATGTTCAAACATGTAACCAAAATACTCCACGAGTTAACTACCTCGTTAGATGTGTTCAAACATGTAACCAAAATACTCCACGAGTTAACTACCTGGTTAGATGTGTTCAAACATGTAACCAAAATACTCCACGAGTTAACTACCTGGTTAGATGTGTTCAAACATGTAACCAAAATACTCCACGAGTTAACTACCTGGTTAGATATGTTCAAACATGTAACCAAAATACTCCACGAGTTAACTACCTGGTTAGATGTGTTCAAACATGTAACCAAAATACTCCAAGTTAACTACCTGGTTAGAAATAGAAAAAAACCCCGACATGTTGAGAAGGTTGAATGTAAGAGGTTACAGATCTCTACTTCTTAATTCACTCCTAACTACCGCTTCAATTCATTTCTAACAAATGTTTTTCAACCTGGAAATAAAGCTGAAAAGTCCTGCAAAACAACTTGAAACCAGGCAGTGTAAACCTGCACAGGATGCATATTTATATTGACATGAATATGTATCTTACAGAGCAGCAATAAATATACAGCTGAATTAAATCTTAAACAAATTAAAAACATAAGAGTGGCAGGCGATACTTTATTTTACGTGACTGACTGCGTTTACGTTAATTTACCTGTACAGATGTTTCCTCCGATCTTGACAGCAGGTAAACAAGCTTACAGTCAAGTTGGAGTCTTTGTCTGATTTCAGAATGAAAATATTCGTGAATTCCCATCTTGTTCAATATTTGAGACGAGGCAAAGTGAGTCCAAACAAGACAACCAATCAAAAACTATTACTGTGCAGCAAAAAGATGCAAAGCAACAGAATATATATCATAATTCTACATACAAGCTTTTTACAGATACTAATATATTCAGATGTAATCCCCTTTTCAACACGTTGAATCGTAACTGTAATTTAATGACGTAGTTTTTCCTTCCGGCCGTTTCCAAGTGTTTCTCTCTAATTATTTCCAGATCTTAACCTCACTATGTAAAACACCCTGAGTTGTTGAGTTATGTTGAGATTTGGGGCAATTTAAATCAAATCAAATGGAATTTAAAAAGAAAGAAAAAAACGTGTTCTTCCAGAACGCATAAATGTATTCAATATAAAATACTTTCAAAAATGTTTTCTACTGTAATATTACACTCAGTTTGTTGGGTTCATGTAGATAAAATAAACAGAGTGTCATAGAGCAGTTAAAACGTTTGAATGTTCAGGTTTTGTTGAAACTCTTTTAAAGTATGTACGATCTATATTTATGAGGAAAGCCTAAATAACAAAAACAACTTTGTGAATGATGATGAAGATTCAGGCTATAGTCACTTTTAAAGCCATAATTTTTGTTGTTCTGTATTTATTGTGTTTGAGTTGACCAACAGCGAAGGATCTTATATCTGAACCCGTTTGTCTTCATCGACCTGATTTCAAACCACTCAAGTATTTTTTTTTTTATAAAGGAAAGTAAACACAAGTTTTTCTTTCTCTCCTGCAGTCTGAGCAGGACCTCTTCATGGGACTTCCAGAAATGGTGACTATTTCTCACTGTTGTTATTCTTGTTATTGTCGTTATAAATACCGACACTTATTGCTATTTAAAGTCTCGTTCGCACTTTCAGCTCCAATAATAAATCAGTGCGGTGGAAAATATTCCTCCACATATGGAGGGATTGTCACGCTTCCACATGAGGCTTCCCACATACGGTTGCCTCCGAGAGCTCGCTAAGCACTTGCACTCCCACTGAGCTGGCACGCGTCCCTCTGAAGTTGCCCACACTGATTTTGCGTCTGTGTTTGCGTCGTAGCTGGAGCTGCAGGCCAGCTACGACGAGGCGGTGCAGGAGGTGCGTGGGCTGGAGGTCGAGCGAGAGACTCTGTTGTTCCAGGTGGACGTCCTGCAGGACACGCTGGAGGGTGTCGAGGAGCTGCTGGCCGAAGCCCAGAGGGAAGCTGGACAGGCCGCTTCGGTACGTTACAGCGTCTGAAACACCGCTTTCGCTCCTCGTCCTCTCTGTTGTGGAGTTCGCTGTTCCTGACCGCAACCGAGTTTGACGCTAGCAAGCGGCCGGTTGCCCCTGGTGACGCCGACGTGTCTCTCTGCATTTGCAGGAGCTGGAGCGAGAGAGGGATGCCAAGAGGAAGCTGGAGAGCATGGTGTGCTCTCTGAGGCAGGAGGTGGAGAGATTAACAGAGGTAACGTGTTGCATAACATCACGCAGGCGCTGGATTGGTGGGTAAAGACGATGCCACCTGTTACGCAACAGTTCATCAGGAGTGTGATGACTTGTTGTGATTGAATGAATAACGGGGATGATTTCTTTTCTTTTTTCTCTGCGTATCTGAGAGCTGATTTAGTCCTTAAATCAGACGCGTTTATTATCGTTCCGAATCAAAAGCCAAACGTCGGAGATGCTGGCGATGCAATATTGTTTAAACACGATGAAGACGGCACGTTTCAGAGTGTTGCATTACGTTTTCACCCTTAAAAGTGCCACAGATAGCCGAGTCGGAGACCTCCAGCTCTCTCTGCCCACTGAGCAGCAGTGATACTCAGTTAATTGATGAATCGATCGGCAGAAAATAAATCACAATTTCATGGGCACCCGACACAGTTGGTTTAAACAGGTAGCTCTTGCATAATAACTTCAATTCCCCTCCTTTGACATTTCCAGAGGCAATTTTTTTTAGTAGTGACATTTTTCTTCTTTAGATTTCACAAATAATGGACGATTTGTTTTCTCGCTGCAGGAAAGGAACAACAAACCTCCTGCTCCCGTGAACACGACGGACGAACCGGGACACCAAATCAACACCGATGCCGAGGAATTAATTCACGCTACTCACAGAGAAGACTCCTCGCTGTGTGAACCTCGCAGCAACGGAGGACCGGCTGCTGAAGGGGGACCGGCCGACGGGGCGGAGGACGTGGGAGGCGTCCAGGCGAAGCCGTGGAGGATGGTCAGTAAGTCCCCGGCTCGCACCCCGTCTCTCGCGCTGGACAACCACGTCTCCGTAGACGGGGTCCTCCGGAGGCCCTACGAAAACGGCGTCGAGGACAGACGAGATCCTTCGCCGGACAGGGACGACTCGGACAGCATAAGCGCCTACGAGGATGCGTCGGCGGAAATTCCAGAGCAGGACAGGGTGTTTCCGGGGGACGGAGACGCTTTGGAGCTGCCCGACGATTCAGAGGATCGAGAGAAAAGTCCGACTAACAACCGTCAGGCCGACGGTGAGACGCAGGATCCCAAAAACCCAGACGCCTGCGTTCTGTCTTAACGGTACCTGTTTGATCTACTGCTGGGCACAAAGAAAAAAAATCAAAGGTTATCGTTGATCCTTTGGTGAAATTCAAGAGCTCCTACTTTGATTTGCAGTTTTCCAACATGTGATTTTTCTGTTAGGAAACTCTGAGGTCACCAGGAACACTCAGAGTTGTTGTAATTTGAGCTGCCAAATGAATTGCCAAACATGTGCCGGTTGGTTTCAGCTTCTTAGATGTGAGGATTTGCTGTTTTTCACTGTTACATGTTAAAGTCATTGAGATATCTTTGCTATAAACTGCCGGTGGGACAAAACGAGCAGTTTGATGTCACTTTTTGGGGAACTAAGATGGTCATTTTTCACTGTTTTACAACCTTTTGTAACTTAATAATTAAAGGATGAATTGGGGAAATGGTTAGTCGCAGCCCGTAGTTGTAGTGCACTGTAGTAGAAATGGAAGTTTCAGTTTTAAACTAACAACAAAGAACTCAGGATCCAGATGTTTTACTACCTGGAATTCCACTAATGACTACTTTATGTTATTTGCCAATCGTTTCTTATAAATCTGTCTTAACTTGTTTTTTTAAATGTGGGTAAACGTGGAAAATACTCCACAGTGCTTTGACTCTTTACCTCTTCTAAGAAAGTTGTTTTCGTACACTAAGGAGCTGCCGCGACACAAATCAGGATTTATCTGTATACAAAACTCATTGAGCTCTGTAGGAATTTGGACCGGGACTGTTTGGTTACAATCACAACTACGCATTCAAAACACAGCGAGGTTTCTTTTCCAGATGGGACGAGTCTCACTGACTTAACAATAATCTCGCATCCGAACCAGAGGATATTTGGCCCGGCTGTATTAAGTAGCAGAACCTCTTGTAAAGCAGGTTTACATCATGTTAAGACACTGATCTTTGTAATCCAGCATCAATTACATGAAATTTATGGGGATTTTTATCAAGCATGGAAAAATGGCTCCAATTTACTGCCTCTCCAATCTTGAAAAGAACAGTTATTATTTTTTGTTACGATCCCTTTATCTCTGTTTTGTTGTAGAAAAATGAGGGAGAATAATTTGGCTGCATTTGCACTTTTTAAACGTCTTGTATTGTGGCATAAATCTGTCAGATTACACCAGAAACAACATTCCCTTTACAACCAAACATGTCAGCAAGAACTGACACGGGTTGCTTTCTGTCTGCCTGCAAAGTAACACCGTATGTTTGCACATTTTTTTAGTGGAACTTGCTGAAATTCGTCTCTTTTGGATGTCTTTGATTGCTGTAAACATTTTGTATGTAGTCGCAGTTTTGTATGTTAATTTTTTACAATGTAACATTCCTTCTTTTTTGTGTGCTAGAAGCAACAGTAGACCCCCCCCCCCTCCCCCCTCGCCCCGTTTGTGATCAATAATTAGCATGAGCACCTACGAATGTATAATGATTTCCAAACTGCACATGACATTTATCAATACTGTTGCACGCACATATATATATATACTGAATAATACTCCAATCAAAGGTAATTACTGCAGAAATGTGGGTTTTTGAAGTCATTTTCCGTTTGAATTTTGTTTTGTATCATTCTTTGTTCATTTTGGCAAAATTAAGAAATTGCTTGCATTTTTTTTTTTTTTTTTTTTTTTTTTTACATATCAAACTTGATTAAAATGATTCAACTGAAAATCTCCAACTTGATAAATGATTGTTTTACGGAGGACAAGAGCATAAAGATATTAATACATTTACGGATACTTGAAAACAGGTAGAAGGTCTGCATTTAGCTTCGTATGATGATTTTGATGGTTTAATGCTGCATTTCAATGTTTGTACATTTACTCGTTTGCCTTTTTTTCAATATTTATCACGGACTTGTGTCTCAGCATTAAGCTTTATCTGTTGTGTTGGCTGCCGAAAAGCACAAAGAAATCTGACGCTGTTTTGTCCACAACATGAATTGTAGGAGGTTCTTCTGTTGCTGTGGTCAGTTCATTCATATCAAATCAATCATAACATCCACGGGTGTTAGTCTGCAGCAGATCATTTTATTTTGAATCAGGTAAAAGGATTTTAGTTCATTGTGAATTCAAGTCCAACTGTTCAAATCAAAACACATCTTTAAGTGTTGCAGTGACTGTTCGACATGTTCAGCAGAGTTTTTCACAATTTATCAAGTTGTTTTCATTTTCACACATCAATGCAAAAAAAGTGAAATATGTGTCCTTATTGTAATTTCATGCCTTCTGTTGATCAACATGTTTTGACTTTGGGAATTAAATGTTCAGATGTAAATGAAATACATTTATATCAAAATAAAACGAGTGAATGAAGCGGATGCTGGTTCGTCATTTGTGTTTACATTTAAAATATGGAGGAACGTCATCATAAGCTGCTTTAATGTGGCCTGTCATTCAAAGTTAAATATCAAGGGCTGAGCGGGTCAGATGATGTTGGATGAACGCCTCACGTGTTGACAGATGACAAACTAGTCTGTTCAAAAGGGAAATCAGAGCTTCCTTACGTTTGGTTTGGTGATTATAAGGAAGTTAATAAAAGATCAATACATCTTTGGTCCTGTGCTGGGTTCAATACATAATCTAATTTACCTGTTTATTTAACTTCTGTGATATTTTGCCTCCTACAGGGATCAGAGGATGTAAACAATTACACGAACATGCACAGAAGATATACTGTAGTTTATAGTTATTGAAGTAATCTTCCTACAAGAGCTCAAAAGTCAGCAAAGATGAAAAAATAATGAGTGATTTGAATCAAATGTGTGAATGTCAGAAAGACATAAATAGAAATTTACTAAGAAACATCTAAACTCTGTTCTAAGGAAAATCAGTAGCAGTGGAGATGACACAAAGAAAGCCCTACACTTTACTTTTAACAGGAAATAACTTGTTTCAAAGACATTAAAACATCCCTTTTTCTTTCTTCATGCTCAGCTGTTTCCACGGCGGCAGAGTCACGAAGGCGTCTTTGGTGATCCCGAAAACGCTGCTGAAGTCGGAGTCGGAGAGGTATCTCTGAAAAACAGTTCACCGGACGATTTACAGAAGCATCGTATTAAAGCCTCACAACTAGATGCACATGATAAATTCATAAAAAAAATCTGGAAATAACTGTCTGACCGAATTCAAAATGGCACATTATGATTCAAAATTTTAGAATTGGGGGGGAAATTAATGTAATTTTCTATGGATCTGTGATTAAAAATGTAAAACTTTTCAGTTTAACATACAGTTTATGGAAAATAAAGTTCTCCGTATAAAACAGGTGGTGAATTAATCTTCTTTTGGGCACAAAAAAAAGTAATGTGGTAAAATACAACTTAAACACAAATATATAATTTCTACTTTGAGTGATTTAAGGTGACATTTTGCACACACACACACACACACACACACACACACACACACACACACACACACACACACACACACACACACACACACACACACCTCTTTCTGGGAGGGGTCAACACCTTCAGGCAGCTCACTGCTAGACTTGTTGATCAAAGTGTCGGGTGGAAAAGATGGAAAGTTTGTCTGACTCTGCTCAACACAGTCCTGCTCCTGCAAAGTCACCTGAAAGAAACACAGATTTTGACCTATGTATCATTCCTAATATATCACCTAAAGTTATGAAGGTAGAGTACTTTATAAATACAGGTATGCATCCAGGAAATAGTTAGAAATAAGAGGATTAAAAGCTGAGACTGGACAGAACAAACATAGAAACTTTATCCCATCATACAGGTTTTACAGTGACGGGTGCTGCTCCATCTCCCAGCTCCCTCTTCAGCTCCTCGTAGCTCTTTCCTCCCTGAAACATAGAAATCTTGTTGTTTTTTTGGTTTATTCATGAAAACACAGTAATTCTCTACTCGACGACACTCACGCTCCACTTGGAGGGATCCCAGCCTACGAACCACCCGGTGAAGGTGGGCGGCTCGAACCCTTGCTTGATCAAGACGATGGGGGTGTCTGGATCTCTGTTGCCCGGGTGGGTGCGCAGGTACTCCTGGCTTGTGACCACCGCTTCTTTACGCTCGACCTCGTTGGCCTCTTTACCGATCCAGAGAAACACCTGAAAAAAGCACACACAAAAAGTTAAAATGGTCAAATTTGTTTGGCAGTGGTCATTAAACAAAAACAAAAAAAACAGTGTTACATATCATACCTGGTCCCACGTGTCCAACAGCATGATGTCATCCTCGCTGAGGTCCTCCTGTATGAACTGAGTCACTTCCGTGGTGATGAAACGGCCCGTCTTATTGGAGCACTCAAACAGGCGCGGCTGGTGGTCCAAAACCATCTGCTGTAATCTGTAGACAACAACACAAATGCGTTTCCTCCACGAGTGACTGAAGCACTGGAAGCTTGTCAGTGCAGGTATTAGTTTCATCCTCACTTCTTGTCACTTGCGTACGGAGCTTTCCCTCCAAGCAGCTCCCAGAACTCGAGGGACTCCTGACCCTCGGCCACGATCTCTTCACAGACTCTCTGGGAGCCCTGAATGATCACCGCGCTCACCTGTTTGGCCATGGCTCTCTCATCTCCACTTGACCCCTGGTAAAGACAAAGTTACCTGAAGTCAGTGCTGGAAAGTGTGAGATTATGATATAATTTCATCAAATGTAACGTGGATCAAAAGTAGTGAGTGACATGGCAGATATCCGCGGCCAGACCGGCTGGAAGCGATTCATTTCTGTCTCAGTACTTAGACATAATACGCTATAAACCAACATGAGTTATTGAGCACCAATCTGCAGCTTTAACAGCTTCCTCTCAGCCAGAGGATCATTACAATGGACCCTCATACTGGAAAATCAGGCCACTCAAGGTCCTCCACGCCAAACTAGGAAAAACATTTTCTTACACCACTGTTATGATCATAAAACCAGAATATCTGCAAACTTTCTGTGACTAAATTGAAGAAAACACAACTGTCTTTGCTCTCTCTGCAACAATCCTAATCCTTTTTATTAAAACCTTTGGTGTACTGTTTGATTCTTATTTTTATCATCTGAAAGCTTCATGTACGCTTTCATTTCCTGGTGTTTAGATTAGTGTGATAATCTCCTAACGGGCATAAATCAGAAATCAATCCACAGACCTTAAACTGTACAAAATTCATCAACTAGTTGTCTAAGAAACGTCAGAATAGATCTTTTTTTTTTTTTTTTTTATTCCTGCCGTTTTTACATTGGCTAGTTGATTTTAAGATTTAGTTTTTAGTTTCCTTTAAAGGCCTGGTCACAGACTGTATCTCAGAGTCAATCACTCAAACCCCTCTGGTGCCTTCACGTCAAGGAGCAAGAAGAAGGTGAGCTTGTGCTGTTCAGTCATCTCAGCTATGGAAAGAAGTTACAGATGAACTCAGCTTTGCAAAATCAGTATCCTCCTTTAAATTGCTTTTGAAACCGTAGTTTTACATGAAGCCCAGCTCACACCATGAAAAACAAATGCATAGAAATAGCTGTATGTGTTGGTGTCCACATACCAGATTTATGTTTGCAGCCTTGGACACAGATCCAAAAATACTTCCAACACTACGATGAAGCCTCAGCTTCTCCGTCTCATTACATCAGTGTCTTTTTACCTTCCCACACCACAGGTAGATCCCTGACTGGCTCTTCAGTAGGAACACGTCGTTGGAGTTCAGAGAGGCGGCCAGGGCTGGAACCTCGATGGTCTTTGTGTTGGTTGGGTCGGAGCCATGAACCTGGAACAGTCTCACAGGAGGCTCTGGGTCAGAGGAACCGTTCCTGGATGTTCCTCCCTAACAGAAAAAACAAACAATCTGTAAGTACGACATCCCCAGCTGTTTTTTTGTTTTGTTTTTTCAATTAAATGAATGTAAGTTCAGTAAAGAGTCGTACCTCAAAAACCACCATTTTTCCCTTGAACATCGCCATGAAGTGTCTCGGCTCTTTGCCCATCGTAACCCTCACTTGAACTGGCTCGCCGTTGTACTTCTGATCTAAATCTACGGCCTGAAACGCCGAAGCTGCCAGTTCATCCGGGGTTGTATGACGTCCCTGAAACAAACGGAGACCAAGGTAAACTTCAATAATCAGAAAAATAAAAACAGAGCAGAGATTTCTCTTATGAGAAGCTTAATATTCTACTATAATTGATTGTGTCCCTCACCTGCCATATATACAGCAGGTAGCACTGCTTGTTGTTGACCAGGTAGGTGTAGAGGATCAGGTAGCAGTCTCCTCCGTAGAAGTATCCGTGCCACTGAGGCTCCACAGGCACCAGCTCCACATTCTCAATTCTCCACACCTGGGAACAACCAAAGCAAATTAACAAGGATATTTTATACATCTATTTATTTATTCATTGATTGAATCCTTTTTGTTTTCTTGGCCCTGTTTTTTGCCCACAATTGACATTTTAATGGTTGTTTTATTTTTATTTTTCTGCCTTCTGATGCTGCTGGACATTTAAATGTCCCTGTTTGAATGATTAAAGTATTTATCTATATATCTATCTCTTGTATCTATGAATCACAAATGGCAGAAAATCACTGGTGCACCGTTGAATGAACAAACCAGAGCAGCAACAGCAGCAGGATCAAAATCAAAGCATTTACTGTGTGCATGGTGACCACGGCAGGAGACTCTCCCGTCCAGCTCATCTCTGCAACACCTAACTTCACTCAGTTGTCATTAAACAGGGCTCTACCTTGTCTGCAGCACCAGATAAAGCCATTAGGGGGCTTCAGGGCTAAATACAAGTTGAGGGACCATAGATGCTTTTTTGTACATGTGAAAACAGGAAAAGCATATTGATGAAACGAAATAATAATTGTTATTCCTGTTTTCTAAGTCTGAATGTCTGTTACGAGAGAGGCCTCTTTGTCGGTTGGTAACCCACCCACGTTCGTCTCAGCTCCACTGACAGCTGTGATCATGTAAAGTTTCATATTTTAGAACAATGACATTAACATATTATGACAGTAATCTCCATCAGTGAGCAGTTTTTTTGAACGAATCCAAATCATTTTTAAGGTTTTGTGGATCGACGGCAACCAACACCAGAAATGATTTTAAAGTCAGAGTGCTTTGTTGAATTAAACTTTGTACCTCCACTTGACCCGTGCCGTTGTCCACCATTCTCTCCTGTGCAGCGACCTCCGGCATCACGTGCATCAGAGAGGCATCAAATTTCTCCTGTGTGACATGAGCTGAGAAACAAAATCATAACTCAACAAACAGCTGACTTTTAGTGCAAGAAAATGGTGTCTTTTTTGTTTTATTATTATTATTATTATTATTTAGAGGTCACTTTTACTGTGTGAATTTACGGACATGCGTACCAATTTTCCCCCTCGTGGTGACCTTCCCCAGGCCTTGAGTCTGGTCCTTCACGGTCCACCTCTGGAACAGCTGCTTGAAGAGGGCTGACTCCGCCCCATCATTCACCATCTCCACGTTTGTGGTGACTGGGTAGTTTTTGCCTTTCATGAACTCCTGTAACAACCAGCGAAGTACAACGGAGGAGATAAATAGGTCAGGCTGGATAAATCAAGCAAAAAAGATGAGAGTGAGGAGCCACTCACCAAAGCTCGGGCCATGGCCGCCTGTCTTTCATTTTTGTTTGCTTTCTTCCCCTTCCACACGAAGATCTTTGTTCCTCCCTGGTCCAGGAAGTAGCAGTCCTAAAATATAAAAACAATTAACTTATTTTCAGTAAAAGAGATATTTTAGCTTTTAGTATATGCCTTCTTTATTTGGTAAATATTGCACCAGCTCACATTGTGGTTGAGGAAATCCTGAACCAGCGGCCTTGTAGCGACCTCTGTGACCACCATCAGACCTTCAGCATCCGACACGCTGGAATAAAAGGAGAAACATATTAAATGCAAAAAACCTTTCACTGAATATGGATACATTTAGGATATTGGATAATGGATAAACTCACTGGTAGAGGGTGAGTTTGGCCTTCTGCTCCTGGTCGGCGGTTTCATCGGGAGACCCGGCCGTCAGCACGGAGGTTCTTCCTCCGAGAACGTCGTTCATGATCTCCATGGTCTGAGGAGCGCTGCTCTCCGCGTCACCCTCGACCACTCGGACCTCCGCCCGACCTCCTCTCTCTCTGTCTCGGATGTCTTTGGCCAACAACATGCCCTGAGAAGCACACAGACTTCACACTGTAGTCCGGAATAAAAGTCTGTTTTAAAAGACTATTCACTAACTGAGTTTTGGTAAGTTCGTTTTTTACTTTTTACTTTTGACAAACACAGAAGAGGGACGTAACAAAGTACATTTACTCAAGTAAAAATGTGAGGTCCTCGTACTTTACTTTATTTTATTTTTATCTTCTCCACAACAATTCTACTTTTGGTATTTTTCATGCTTCCTCTCTGGCGACAGGTGGCTGCAGGTATTATGTGTTCCGGTTGTTTGAAACACATTGAGGGAATTTATTCAAATATGGCTACTGAAGGATAAAATGATAAGCTGTTGGAGGTCAAAGGTCGCGGTGTCCTCACAACATAATCCAAAAATGTGCATGCCAATCATGACATTTAATGCAAATGTGTAATATAGGATAAGTGGTAACGTTTTACATCCAGAGAACAAGACTGACGCAAGTTTAACTTTTGGTCTGATACTGAAATGATGACACTATTTTTATTGAGTTTTTATTGGTTGTTTATTTTGTTTTTCTGCCTTTTGATCCAGATTTCTGTGTGTGTATCTGTCTAACTGAAACTGTGCTCATTGTTTAGACCTTCTCTGCTGAAGACGTGTGTGAAGCATCCATGTTTTTAGAGTTTGTTGCTTCTTTGCAGCAACATCTATATTTGTCATGGCTGCAAATTTTTTTTTTTTTTTTTAGCAGAATCCGCTTTATTGTCCAAACATATGAACACGTATAAAAGTCTAGTTTCTAGTTCTATATGAATCCTGCATCCTACAACACACCCAGCCAGCCACACAGTCACCAAACTCTTACTTTAAGCTTTTCCTGTCTGTTAGACTTCGGGCCGTTCCACTGAACGATGGTCTTGCCGATGTCCAACAAGAACACATCTCCCAGGTTAAAGCTCTTCCAGTCCATCTCCACCTAAAACACATCCAAACACAGCACACACACTCTTTATGTGACATCCTCTGTCCCACAGTGTTATAAATAACCACTGTGAATCACGGCTCACCTCCTTGGCAATCACTCTTTTCTTTCCTTTCACATGAAGCAGTCTCTTCACGTTGTATGTGTTGGTTTCGGTGTGTCTCATGCCGGTTGCAATTCCACCTTTCTTATGGCTGAACAGAAACAGGAGGAATTTATGGTTTCTGTTACTTTCATTAAAGGCCTACAGTACCAGCATTTCTCACTCACATTATTCCCTGTTTGAAGTATCCCCTGAAAGTATCCGACTCGTGGTCCTGGACCTCCCGGTGCTGAACCGGGGTGAAGCCCAGAAACTCATCGAGCTGTATGGTGTAAACAGCAGCTGCGCCCTGCTCGTCCTGAGACGACTGGGAGCCGATCCAGTAGTGGATGTCATAACACAGAGAGCTGCTCACTTTCTGGGTCTGGAGAGATACAGAGGTGGAGAAACTTTACGGAGAGGAAAGAGCATTTAGCACCCAAGGAAAGCACATAACCGAAGTCTATGAACAGTAGAGCAGCTTTAACTGGACAACAAGCAGTCCTGGCACCAGTGATTCATCAGGCACCTTCCCAGACTTACCGACAGCAGTATGTAGCAGTCGCCTTCATAAAAGTTTCCATAAGTCTTCTCAGGAACTTGGACCAGCTCCATTTTCTGTTACACAGAGAGAAGAAGGCCAGTCATCTTATTTTCACCGAAGAAAACAACATTTCAGGTTTGAAAACTATTTCCGAGTGACCCTCAATCATCACAGCTCATCTTGGATGAAATCGTTATCTTAATTGGAGAAAACAGGCCATCCGTGCAGCAAGTGACATCGGTTTACCTCAACTCTCCAGATGATGATCCCGGGGTTGTGGGTCACTGCTCTGAATGTGTGCTCCATGTTGCTCGAACGTGCTCAGTTTCTGTGGCAAACTTTGTTTTTCTTTCTCTGAAACAGGAAATCATTGTATTTACAATTGATGCAAACCTCCAACTTCCTTTATTTCAATGCATTGAAAATAATTTCCTTCTGTACTGAACTTTAATTTCAGTAGTTTTAGTCTCTATTCTCTTGATAAACTGCACAAAACACTGACCTCCAGATTTATAATAAACCGAAATGCAAGCTTCAATTTCTATTTCATTTAAAATTATTAAACAGTACAAACCTGGTATTGTTGTATGAAGAGATTCCTATCCGCTTATATGACCTCTCCAACAGCTGATTGTCTGATGACAAAAGCCCCTCACTTCTGGTCCTGACAGTGCTCCTGACAGATTTGCCTGTGTTTGCATGTTTCAGGACCTCTGACGGTGCTCTGCCCAATCGCTGAGGAGGAGACCAAATCCTATAGGCAAATGTGCTGAAAAGAAGGACTGACTCATATTCAAATACACACATATACGCACACACACACACAGTAACACTGATCATCTCGATCACGTCCATCTTTTTTCTCCAAGCCCTCTCGGCCCTACGAGACCACATTCGCTCCATATATGGAAACGTATCCAGCTGTACGAGTAGATTTACTGTCTGTAAGTAAAACACATGTTAATGAGCTTTTACAAGAGTGGAATATTTCCTAAAACAAAACACTTCTTGTAAATAATTCATATTATTAGTAGCCATAGCAGAAGTAACTTTCTTATTATTGTGTACCTGAAATACCCAATATGGCTTAAATACATGACATTAACTACAAGAGATGATATCTTTGGATCTTCTGTATAGTGTAATGTTGTTGTTGTTTTTACCTGCCCAGGGACAGTCTGGACAGTCTCACAGGAGTGCAATGCTGAGTCAGTAATCTTTTGAAAAGCAAAAAAATAGAGCTGCACACCTTTAAGCCGTGTTCAGGAGGCTCAGTCCTTCCCCGGCACAAATATTGTGGGAAAGAAGATTCCTGAAGAATTTGTCTCTTATCTGATATCAACTGCAACCACAGACAAAACTACTTTATATCATTAAAGGTGACTAAAGATCTCCAACAGGGAGATACATGTGTCGTGATTCAATAGAGTGCTCCTGAACACTCCTGAAATCTCTGTTAGTCTGAAAATTAAAATACTTATAACTAAAATAGGCAACTTTTAGGCAAAAGGTTTCCTGCAGGAATTCTCTGAACTAACAAGCCATTCAAGTTTTCGTTTAATGCAGTCTCTACACAGAAACACAGTGTTAGCAGCACATTGAAACCCTGTCAATCAAGGGCTACTAAAATTATTTGATAACTCATAATCCTGCATAAAAGAACTGCGTTTTTTGTATGTTTTTTTAATGTGTCAGGTTTGTGCCAAGTCATGAATTAATCTTATTCTGTTATAAACTTATTATTTATTGATATTTTTTATGCCCTGGTTTGTTTTGTGTTTCAACACTTCACATTTAAAAAAAACAAAAAACTAAATCGAACATGAAATGACTCCCATTAAAATCATCTTATCTTCACACAAACAAAAACTTTCGAGCGTTGTAAACACGCCTCGAACTTCATCACCACGTTACCACGACCGTGTTGTAAATGACGAGCAGTACAGCGGACCTTTAATACTGAACAGCCGCTGTGTGCAGGTGTGGTAGGCTTTCAAATGAGCAGCATCCAAGTACAATAGGTTACTGTTGGAAGGAGGAAATTAAAGCAAAGCAGGGTAATTACCACACCTCTTGATTGTAGACGAATTTGGAAAGATGTTTGGATAAAAAGCTCTTATTATAGCTCAGAGGAGGTGTCTATACGATCTGCTCTGTTTCCAGATGAAACACACACACAGATCTTTCTGGGCTTTGAGTGACACGTTTATTTGGTAACCGTGACGTTTGTACAGAAATTAAAAACCTCTAAGTCCTCTAACTAGTATGTAATAGTAATTTAGGTGTTAGTTTAAAGGTGCACTCTGACAGTTTTAAACAGCTTTTCTAAAGTCTGAGATGAGGAACTTCTCAATTTTATTATGGGGGAAACTCTGAAACAGATTCTTGTAAATGATTCAGTGTTTTTTGTTGACACAACAAACAGATATTTCAACATCTGTTGCCAGAATTTGTCAGATTTTCTTTTAAAATCTGACGGTTCCTCAAATTATTTGAAGCACAATAGTAAATTGGCTTTTTAATCAGCAAAAGGTGAGATAAATACGTCCAAAGGCATGAATTCTGCCAAAAGTCAAGAATATCTCAATATTTTTTTTTTTTTTTTATCATTGAATGCATATTGTAAACACTGTGATGCTGCTGCATGATCTTTCTATTCCACGATTCACCATCTAAGCTTCTTATTCTGCTCAGGTTTGTTTGGAGCCACAGACAATCCAAGCTGGATGACGGCCAGCACAGGTCATCAGCCTGTCAGAGGACTACACTGCAAATAAATACGATTAAGATGTCACAACATCCAACTTTTAGGGTCGACTTTTATATCCCTTATGAAATATTTCTCGGAGAGATGAGTTCAGGGTGTAACCGACAGTGGAGAACGAACGTCAGTTTGGTCAGTGCGAGGATGAATGCCGGTGGACTGCTGACCTGCTGCGGTGGTTCTGCAAATATGAACATGCAAAGCAACTCTAATGCAGCTCATATGGAAGGTGGATAGTAATGTTTTGATTTGCAAAGTCCATTTACCACTTCAAGATGTACCGAGTGTTCTGCTGTCATGAAGGGAAACAGACTGCACTAAATTAAGAGCAAACATATGGGATTACACCTTTGAGCCCTCAATCTCAGAAAGTATTAAAAAAAAAAAATCCTTCTTTCACCATTTTTCCATGTGTCTCTACTAGATATTATGTAATACATCTAAAACAGACCAAATGTAATGAACGATGCACCTGTACATATTTAATGGTATTAATTATATCATACACAGAAGTCCTTCTGGCTTCAGTTGAGTTTTAGAGGAAAAACATTGTGAAACAAACCTTTTGGAAAATGTTTGATTAGTGACATCACATGGCTTTTTTAATGCAAGGTGGGCATATAATTGGGCTATTTGCTTCCGTCTTAACTACTAATTTTGTTACACTAAGGACATCATTCCTTAGATTAGAGATATTACAGCTGGAAAACACAGCTGACACATGTAAAATGACAATTTACTTTTATCGATATAGTTACCAAACTATACATAGTGAGGTCAAGACCATAAAGTGATCAATTTCACAGCCCTGTGCACACTTCCCTCTTTATGTTTCCTCTTTATTCATTTAGCAGCAATGTGGCATTCTTGCAAGAGACAACGTCGAATCAAAATAAAGCTCAGCCTTCGTGTTATCTAAAAACAAAAGAAGTAGTGATTGTAAAGTAAAATCTAAAACATGTAAAACAATGGAGCCTCTAATTCAAACATAACTTCGACCCAAACAGCAGCAAAGTTTGAGGATTACCTCTCAAAGTCCCCCAGCTGTACTAAAACTACACAGGAAACAAGACACACGGTCGATTCTTTGCTCATCTGTGGAACAACAAAGTCCACGAGGAGCGAATTTTGAATCAAAAAGACAAACTTTGGAAAATACTCACTAAAAAATACAATTTAAAATGTGAAATGCTGCAGAGATTAGAATACATTCATCCTGATTCAAATCCGCAGATCTCTTCCTCTTTATCCAGGAGGACAGTGTCTCTGACTCCCGACTCGCATTACACGCCCTCCTCCAGAGTAACTCGAGGTCTTTTCCTGTGTTTTAAAGGACAGAAGAGGTCCCAACCCCCTCAAAGCCAAATCTATATTTAAACACCAGGATACGTAATGTTCTGGCTTTTCAATTTGCCCACACGGTGAAAGTAAGAAATAAGAAGCCCCGTCCTGTCTGTGTGCCTCCATCTCCACCAGATGTTTCTGGCTCCTCCCAGACAGCCTCAGTAAAACATTCCAGCCCACCTCTGGGGATCTGCTGGCTCCTCCGCACTCAACTCAACATTTCACCAGAGCTGAAAGCAGACGGGGAGCTGACACAAAATGAGAGGACTTATTGTCTTGGTTACTTTGGCCTGCTTAGCCAGCGCTCAGCACCAAGCACTGATTGACTACTTGGAGCGGAGGCTGCTCGCTATCGAGGTAAGACTCCCTCTTCACCTTCCTGCCGAGCCCTGCGCTCCAGACTCCCTCTGAGGGGAAACTTCCCGGGAGACGGAGACGGCAATGGAATGCAGATGTGGGCAAATCCTGGAGAAAATGCTGGAAAATCACACAAAAAAAAAACGTATGAGGACTGTGAGCTTCTTGTCTAGGTTATGAAACTGAGAAGTTTCAGGAGTCTCAATGTGCAGACAGAAGATGATATAAATTTAAAAAAATTTAAAAAAAAAACTGGCAAAAATTATATCATGAAAAAGAAAATCTGTTAGGTTAGGTTAGGTAGTTACTTTATTAATCCCCGAGGGGACATTTTTTTTCTGTTGAGAAGACTTGTAATGTGCTGCCATCACAAAATGATGTACTTCATTGGGATATTTTGCAAATCTCTCAGAAAGAATCTTGTTTCCAGTGTGAAAATGTTTGTGATGGATAAAAATAAATGTCAGAGTAAAATACCAGAACAAACGTTCATTTATTACTTTAATAATGTGGGGTATTTTCATATTATAAACTACACCATAAAAGGTGGTACTTTCTTTCTCATCAAATCTATCATCTAAGACAGTTTATTTAAACTAAACTCCCCAAAAATAAGGATTCGTCCACCTCCTCCTGCCTCTGCATTGTTCAGATGTTGGCTGATCACCTGTAGGAGAGATCTCTTTTCATTTCCTCCCTCTGCGGTGAGGTCAAAGGTCAGGCTCTGCTCCAAAGCAGCAGCAGCAGCGATGGCAGGCCGAGCCGGTACGACTCAGCATTTTGCTGAAAGACACTTGAGACCGGGTGGATTCTTGCCACGTGTGGGCCGAACCTGGTCATTTGAAGAACCAGTTTCCTCCTCATTATGGGCTTCTGCAGTGTATTTACAGAGCCTGAAAAGAACATCAAATTATGGCTTTGAGTGATTTCTAGAAATCCATTTGAGTTCACTGTGTCATCTTTCTATTATTCACCACAAACAGGGAAGACGGAGACATGTCTGATCCTCTCTGCTCGTGTTTGAACTCCTGTAACTTTATTAAAAACAGGACAGGATCTCCCTGTGGCACGAACAGACCACCCGCTACGCCTCGGAGCTGCGGGAGCTGAAGCAACAGATGGTTTCCCAGCTGGAGAACCTGGACAAAGAAAAAGAGACTCTGAGGACGAGTCTGGACGGCGTGGGGACGAGGGTGGACCGGGTCGAGCGGGAACTGGACTACCTGGAGACGCAGAACGGGGCTCAGCCGTGTGTGGACGTGGACGACAAGCTGATCGAGCAGCAGGTGACTCTGGTGAAGGAGAAGCAGAGGAGCAAATATTTAAAACTCTCAGGTGAGATATCTCTGATCTTAAACTATTTTTATTTAAATGCATACCTAAAATCTGTAGTTTATAAAGCTGTCACCATTAAATTCAAATTTCTTTGGTGTCACGGAATCTCATGATAGGATTAAAAAATAAACAATTCATTAGTACTTATTAAGGTCTCTTACCTTCTCTATGAGTCAACTCAAGGCCTTGGTTCCTACAGAGGACATGGATATTTAAAAATTATAGAAATAAAAGAACATGTCGCTCGGTGGAAGAGCGTTTAACACTGATGTTGTTTTAACATCAGACTTTGTCCGTAGATGCAACACGTGTTCGTGCGATGAAGACATCGTTGGTCAGGAGTTTTTCGTGGGATCAATTGGCGATAAGAAAATCTTTGTTTAGTCTGTGTGCACGCTGAGATTTTCTAATTCTCCTGAAACACTGTTGATTGGAATAGTTTTGCAGGTAAACCAAAGAACCGAACCGATAGATGCGAAGACCAAATGATTAGTTATTGTCCACATCGTCGACATTTCACGGCAAATGTCAAAAAGTTTGAGGGAAGTCCTTAAGATTCATTCTGTTGGAGCCAAATACAACCGAACAAAGTCCTGAGGATCCATCCTCTGGGGATCACGAACCTGTGGGTCAAATCTATTGGAAATCCACTTCATATTTGTCAGGACAGTTGCTGCGTTCAAATGACGTCACATTTACCGTGTTCCAGAGCAGAGTCCGCATCAACGGCGCCCTTTTGTGGTATTCACAAAGCAGGAACTCCATTTTCTAAAAGCCTCCAGTTCAGGAGTTGTGACGAGTTTACTGACGTTTACAGAAATGTCAGAGGTCACGGAAGCTAAAATAATATAATAAATTGTCTTCATGACTTGGATGATAGCGTACGTGTAGACACAGAGATTAAAATGATATAAGCACACAGACGGCGTGAAAGTGTTTGAGATTTGTTGTCTTATGAAGCGCTCTGATCTTCCAGACTGCAGCGACATGATCTCCAGTATAAAAGCCATGAAGATCCTGAAGCGAGTCGGCGGACCGAAGGGCATGTGGACCAAAGACACGAGCAAGGCCTCCGGGAAGGTCTTCGTCTTTAACGGGACGGACGAAGACACCATCCTGGAGTTCCCCTCCGTGCAGGACTTCACCCGCTCGCCGGGCACGTCGCTGTCCACCGGCCTGAAGCTGCCGTCGGCCTGGAAGGGAACGGGACACGTGGTCTACGACAACCACGCCTACTACATCAACCAAGTCCAGGAGATATCGGTGGCCAAGTACGACATGAAGAATAACTCTATGACGGACAGCGCGGTGTTCCCGGTGCAGGACCACCTCCCCGTGTACGGCCTGAACCCCGACACGCCGATAGACCTGGCCGTGGACGAGGAAGGCCTGTGGGCCATTTACGCCACGCGGCAGAACGAGCGGCACATCTCTGTGGCTAAAATGGACCCCAAGGCGCTGGACATCGAGCAGATGTGGGACACGAACTGTCCACGAGAGAACGCGGAGGGGGCTTTCGTCATCTGCGGCACTCTGTACGTGGTGTACAACACCAAGCAGCCCGGCCGCTCACGGATACAGTGCGTGTTCGACGTCAACGGCATGGTGACCAACGAAGACGCGCCGCTGGTTTACTTTCCCAAACGCTACGGCTCTCACTCCAGCCTGAAGTACAATCCGCACGAGCAGCTGCTCTACGCCTGGGACGACGGCTACCAGATCCTCTACAAGCTCATCATGAAAAAGAAACTCGAAATTTGAGTTCCTTCACACCGAACCATACCGGTGTTGTGCAACGTTTCAGCTCCTGTGAATTATTTTCAATGCCTACGTCAGACTTATCGACGGTAGTTTCTGTTAGGTATCTGTTAACATTTAAATCATATCACAGCCGGTGATGACAGACATTTATTGTATTCTGAATTTGGGTATTTTTTTGTATTTTTTTTTATGACAAAAGAGAAAATAGTAGCCGGGGTTATTAATATCCACAACCCTGTTTAAAAGCCAAACTCCAGAGAAAAATAGAAAACAGTAAGGCCTGGTATTTGTCTCAAAGTATTTGGCACAGTAGAAACGTTTGGCTCAAATTTACCAAGTGTGAAACTCTTCTGACCCTTCAAAATAAAAGTCTGTACAGCAGACTTGAGACCAAAACAACTGTTAAAGTTATAACATATGCACACAACCAGTTACAAATAGTTAAACAAGTTTATTTTTTGAACTGTAAATAAACCATATCTATAAAAACAGTTACTCAAGTTTGGATAAAATCTAAAGTGAGAATGATGCAACAGCACATTCAATTCTGTAAAATCTGACTTACAACATTGGACATTTGTACACCAGAAAAAAAAAAAAATCCTCCCAGAAAAACTGAACGCCCAATAAACATTTTAAGCAAACAAAGGTGCAGTTTTAAAAATCACTTCAGGATACCTGGATCCAAATGTTGAATATATAAATTCAAAAAAATAAAAAATATTGACCTAGAAGAGCACGTTGTTATCTCACCTTCCTTTACCACAAACAGTTTTACATCAGCTGATGTGTGCTGCGTGTTGAGCATGCCGTTTTGTCCTTTGCACTATCCCTCAGACTCATTCAATCATCAATTTGGTCATCTCTAAAGCCTAAACATCCTTTGAATTGTGAAATCTAATGGAATGTAACTCTAAATTTGTCTCTCCCAATCACAAAAAACCCATTTACATCAAATATGGCAGGTTGCGCATAAAGATGTAAAGTAATCATCATCATCAGAACTATTTGAACATCGCAGCTGAAAAAAAACAGCAAAGCTCACGGGACATGTGGCTTCTTCACGGCTGGTTTTAAGTACTGAAAAATCCAACGCACCCTGAAGTGTTCCTCCTTTTCTGTCCACTCCGGTCGTGGACCTGAAGTGAGGCGAGAGGGTCCTTATTGCTTTTATATCATTGGCATTAAAGCAGCCTGATAATTAACGCATAAATCAGAGTCTCAGATGAGGGAGCGGCATGGTGACGTCACGGAAGAATCGATGAACCAGCGCGTTTTTGGCTGACAGCCTTTTGTTGGGATCATAATTCAGCAGTTCCTGCAAGACACAACAACAGAGGCAGTCAATCAATATATCCATGAACATCTGGTCACTACTTCAGTGGAAAATCTATTCCACTCCTATGAACGTCTGATTGTTTTCTAATGAGTGAGAGCAGAAGTTTGCCAGGAAAAAAATAAATAAATAAGAATTTGCATTGGAATCCATGAAAGATTTCCTGGATCAACGGGAAAACGAAAACACTTCTTCCTCGTCAAATCTTTCTAAATCTGTCGACTAGTTTGTGAAGACTTTCTGCTCCCCGGCACACAATAAAACAGGACGAGCAGACGTGACAGAGCGCACACGTAAATACAATAGATGCGTTTAACAATCAGAAATGTCCCTCACTCCGAGCAGCTCTCTCCCGTCCTCGTCGAGAAGAGGCACCACTTTGGATAAATCCTGCCGAGCCCACTTGGGGAAGGACGGCTTGTAGTCGGGCATCGAGGTGACTCCGGGCCAGGCGGTCTCGTCGGGCGTTCCCAAAGTGCGAAAGATGCGGAATAACTGATCGATCTCCGAGTCGCCGGGGAATAAAGCCCTCCTGGTGATCTGCGGACGGAAAGGTACAAACGCCGGTTAGACGTCGATGCGTCTTGACGCGTAAACGCACCGCCGACGTTTTGTGAGACGGCCTCACCATTTCAGCAAAGATGCACCCCAGACTCCAGATGTCAACAGCTGTGGAGTAGTATTTACAGCCCAGGAGGATTTCCGGTGCTCGGTACCAAAGTGTTACCACCTGATGGAAATCACAGCGTGGTGAGGAAATACAGTTTCTCCGACAGAAATAAATCAAGGCAGAATATCCAAACAAATGTGAAACAGCTCTGACATTCACATGCAAATGATTTCTGTCTATTTTGTCTGAATTTGAAGTGTCATGAACCTCCGTTGCTGTGACCGGAGCAAATTTTTATTTTATAAATAAAATTCTCTCTTTCCGTGCATTTCATGTCACTGGTGGAGTATAATCCTCATCATGGTTTAGTGAATACTGAATGAGCTCTTTGTTGGCTGTGATGTTTGGCGATGAAAGTAAATTCATCAATGACGTCCATCAGGAGACAATTCTCCACTCGTGTCCAAATGTCTGCCGTCAGAAAGGTCCATTATACCGTAGCAGAACGAGATGACATCATTAATCGGGGCGCCGGTCAGACGTCATGTGGTGGAAAATGAAGTGGAAATATTGACGTAAATATGACGTCTCTCGGTTTCAGAAAGCTGTTTTTATACAGATTAATGGAAATATTTCTGCCGATTACGCAGAATGATTTTTGATCAGAGAGCATCTTGCGTGCGATGTAACTCTGGTGCACTCCGTACTTCGTGCGTGTACGTGCGGACCGGTACTCCGAAGGCTCTCGCCAAACCGAAGTCGGCCAGCTTGATCTCGCCCTGGGCGTTGATGAGGAGGTTCTGGGGCTTCAGGTCTCGATGAAGGACTCTGTGAGAGTGGCAGAAGGCCAGACCCTGCAGCAACTGGAAAAGATAACTCTGCAACAAAAAAACAACAACAACATATGAACCCGAGGTAAGTCATCCAGAGGACATTTAATCCCTGAAGATATTAAAGACGGGTCTGTTTTCCAACAGACGACGAGGCGATTACCTTCACCAGAGGCAGCGGGATGCCGGCGACCGAGGAGGAGTCCATGAACTTTTTAAGATCCTGATGCAGGAACTCGAACACAAGGTAGAGTTTGTTCTCGGTGTGGATGACGTCCCGCAACCTGAAACACGTTCACGGGAAGGTTGGCTCCAAAAAAAAACATGCATAAAAACCAGCGAGACGAGAATCGAGCCGACAGGATTTCAGGCGACGCTGTGACGTCGGGTACTTACTTGACAATATTCGGGTGACTGAGTTCTTTGAGAAGTGAAATCTCTCTGATGGCTGTGCTTGGGACGCCCTCCGTTTCCCTGAAATACACAACAACAACAACAAAAGATCTTTCACTCATTCCAGGTTATAATAACATCATTTTCACTTTTGTTGGTATTTACATCATCTGGGTTACATGTCCAGTAATAAAATGAGGTTTCCTGCACTAACACTGGATTCGGTGACTCTCTGATGCCACCTGCTGAAGCCCTGGAAATATTTGATAATTGGCACAACTCCAAATAAATGAGTAAACTTTGTAAATATGCATATGTAACGGTTCCCACCCTTTTTGTTTCGTGACCGCTAATCACAAATATTCTAGACATAAAGTTGTGAGCAGTTTAAGCAAAGTTGAGTTTAGTTCAATCTAAACGAAAAAAAATAAATCTAAACTTGCAGAAAAATCCGATTTTTTTTTTTTTTTAATATCGTGACGTCTCAGATTTATTTCAGGTTTGGGACGCCTACCATCGCTTCTGTGTTCATTTATATTACACAAGAGTTAGATTAATGTCTGTATATGAAGCACTTCATCTCCGATATGAACTTCAAGTCCAGCTGCGGCTTCAAGAAAACATTGAGTCACGTTATTATTGTCAGTGCGGTTGTAGGAAGTTAACTGGTGAGTCAAATTATTCCGATAATCAATCGATTGTTTTGAGTAATTTTTGATGACATTTTTTATTTTATTTCTCTGATTCCAGCTTCTTGAATGTAAATATTTCCGGGTGTTGATGATAAATGTATTTCGGTTGTGGACTGTGACGAGACATTTTAAGCTGCACTTTGGGAAACACCGGTTGACATGTTTTACTTTTGACCATTTTCTGTTGTTTTAAAACCCAAACAGGGAATCTATTTATCCGGAGAACAACCAGCGGAGTGAAACGTCTCCCTGTCACGCCCTGATGGGCCACGAGGACGCAACAGTTTTATAACCTCTGAAGCACCGTGTCCCTCCCGTGTCCTCCCGTGTCCCTCCCGTGTCCCCCCCGGTGGTACCCAGGTGATAACCGAGCACACCGGGGTGGTAACTTACGTGTCCAGTCGGATTTTCTTCAGAGCGACGGTTTCTCCGGTCACCTTGTTCTTGGCTTTGTAAACCACCCCGTACGTCCCTTCTCCGATCTTCTCCACCTTCTGAAACGTGTCCATGTTCCGCGGCCGGTCCGGAGCGCGTTCAGCCGGTTAGCGCGTCTCCTCTCTTTGTGTCGGAGCTAACAACTGCTCGGCGGCTACGGCGGCGGACGTTACCGAGCAGCGCGAGCACCGACATACAACAAACGGCTGCTTCGAGCGGTCCGGACCCGCGGCGGCTTCAGGATACGGATCCCGTCGAGGACGAACTTTCTCTCAGGACCGAGGGAGGCAGCTCGACACGGGAGAGAGGCTCATTTGTCGTCCCTGGTAATAATAAATATGCGGATTGGCGCGACAGCTTCTCCTCCTCGGTAGAAAACACCGAACTCACATAACAGCATTTCCCGCGTTGTGCCGGGGAGCGTTCGCTTTTTCATCCAGGACACACCGAATAGCGGACGTGGGTGGAGTTTTAAAGTTTTTGCGGTTGCTCCTCCCGCAGCGTCCTCCGTGGAAACTGTTGTGTGTGACACTGACGTCGGCGAGTAAGTAAAATACTTTTTAGATTCGCTGCCGGTTCAGTTTAAATTCTTCGTTTTCTTGCAGATGTTTGGAGGGCGGGAGATGAAGTCATGCGACGCCGGGGTAAGAAAGAGCAACCAACGAACGAACCCCACAGGTCACATGGTCAGACGGTGATGACGTTTAACGTCATTAACGTCAATTGGAGAATTGTTTTTGTTTGTTTCATCTTATCTTAACTCCATTGAATTGAGGAGATTTTCATTGTATTTCCAGATGATTTTTAAAGTTTATTCTGATAACATACTGATTGTATATCTCTGTTCTAGTCTGCTGTATAAACATTGGACTGATTTATTTATTAAAGTATTTTACATAATGTAAAACCTTCTGGTAAGTGGGATGGGAATTCTTAAAATTACATCTGTACAGATGTGGAGTCCTGCAGTTTCAATATCTAACATATAAAAAAGAAAAGAAAACTATTGTCTTGTATTTCTTTCCTCTGTATTTTTTATTTTTACTTATTAATGTATTCAGTTTATTCATGCAGTTTGAGAGGGACAGGTCTGGTCAATGGATTCATTTACAGCAGCAAAGGTTCATTTAAGTTTGCAGCTTGCCTTTATTGCATTTTAATCTGCTCTCCTGTCATTACAAAAAAATGGAGACAGACCGATAACATTTTATTAAATCTGAATCAGATGTAACTGGATTTGAGTCTTTCTGTGACTTCCTGTACTTCCTTCACTGCAGCTTTCTGACACCTGCTCTGGTCCACTTTCCAGGCAACATTTGAATCACAGTTTTTGGACCGTTGAAACATTTTCTGGGTGCTCATAGTGCAATACATGTCAGTGTGAAAGCATTATGTACAATAAGTACAAGAATGCATTTGGGTAAAAAAAAAAAAAAAAAAAAAAAAAAAATCCAAAGCAAAGAAAACTGCCATCTTGTTGTCGTTCATTTTGGGTATTCTGCATTTTAATACATCTATTTGCAAAGATTTGTGGTGTGTTTTCCACTAACTCAACAAAAAAAAAGTTTTTTGTTTTTTTTACCATTCATAAGAAATGTGCTCTCATCTCTTACTCGTATGAAGGTTGACATCCTCCACAAGTCAAAGTATTTCAGAAGAAGGCCTACCAGCACTGATTTTACTGGTATCATCAAATTTAAATCGATTGCATGTAGTTTCTGTGACAAAAGTGAACACGTGTGTTTTGAATGATAAAATGTTTGCATGAACTGAACCTCAATACTGTACACAAGAACAAAAGCCTTTCTTAAGTGGCCCTCTTCACCATTTAGCTACAGTTATATGTATAGCAAGCTACTAACTATTGAAATAAACGCATCCAATGTAACAAAACCAACTATTCTGTCTACTGCTAAATGTAAAGAGGCTCTTTGAATATCATTTAGGACTGAAACAGTTGTCCAACAGCCAATAAGAACATAAAATTAAGACTGCAACCAGTGATATGTGGGCCCTCACGTTGGGGATCCAGCGGGTCGACATGCTATATGACTTTTTTATCACTGACATGCATGCCTCAAGTTGGGATTGAACCCTGTTACTTCTCACTATGAGGAAACTGCTCTACTGGTTACAGCATGTTGTCCCAAATATGAAAAAAGAGTCATACCATGACATTCAAATGTATTAATGGGATGTTTGTGGTAGTTCGGACAGAAATCCAAGAAGATTTAAAGACACCCTCTAGTTTTAGGATTTTGTTTTGTTGTTGACCTTTAGTTTGGTATTAGTGTGAATGCAATGCAAACCCAAACGTATGTGGCTTACCCTTAGAGGGAATCGCCTTAGGGGGACTTGTGCTCCATGAACCATGAACAATGTGTATTACCTTTGAGCGGTGCTCAAACTGGTGTTTTAATGAAGTCATTTCCAGCTCTGAAGCGTAGTCGTAGACTGCTCGACTATCTTCGGCACCGGAGGATATGATGCGGCAGGAGAAAGTGTTTCATGGAGTTCACTCAGAGCTTTCAGCGACTCAACCGACAGTCTGGTTAACTCAACCGGTAAAAGATTCTACTTCACCAAGGTTGATATTAATGGTTCAGATTCCACCCTGGCCTGCTGATGGAGATTCAACAAGTGAAGTTGAAACGCTTGGAGAAATTGAAAACGTTTTGCAGACACTACACATTACAGGAAGATATTTAATATCACTGCAGACCCCCTTGAAAACACGTATATCTACTATCCAAAGAATGTCTGCGGCAATTCTGGTCGCATTTGAATGAATATTTGTGGATGGTGGAGTTATAGGTTACAGTGAGCTAAAGATTTGTCACAATGCAGAGCTTATCCTGGGAAGATTGGTGGTGCAGTGGTTAGTGCTGGTGCCTCTTAGCCAAAAGGTTTCGTGTTCAAGCCGGACGGAGAGTGTCATCGAGTAAGTAAGTTAATTTTGCTCTTAAAATACTGTTTTATTTAGCAGTTTTTTTTTTTGACAGGGAAGTTTTAATTCTTTCTCCTGTAAGTGTTTAGCTCACAGTGCTTCTGTCTATTACCAGGTGTGAGACTTGAGACGGCCCAACGGCGGACACGTGCTCAGCTGGATGGACTTTGCGAGCACCGGGTTGACAAAACTCACTCAAAAAGGTCAGTTAAAGTCTGTAATTTAACTTATTTGTGACTTGAGTGTAACATTTGTGGCAATGGAGAGTTTAATTGCTGTCAAGTGTGTTGGTCTGCGTTCAGGCTCGCTGTCTTGTTGCTGGTGGGAAGCGGAAGTTGGCTTCCCATTCACCACTTCAAGGGAAATTGCATTGCTGAGCTCAACATACTGAGTTTTTTGGCACCTTTTTTTTTTTTTGTTAATGCTGTGAATAACTGTTGAGCAATTTAAGTTGCGCAATAATATTGTTTATTTAAGCCTCAAATTGTCCTGTTAAACCTTTCCTGCCTTTCCTGTAACTGCCCAAGTTCAACCGCTCACTGCTTCATCTAATGTCAGTGTTCTTACTTTTTCTGAAAAGAACCATAATTAACCCTTAATTATGCTTGTCCTGTATTTATGAAAACCTCTGTATGAAAAGTATTTTGTGAATGCTTTGTTCACAACTTACCTGTCCACCACCACCATATCAGACCTTCTTTGCCTGCTCACCAGTTTTGCTCATTGTCTTCCCCAGTCATGTGAACTTGCTCCTGCCTGACTGTGTATTTAAAAAAAACTTGTTTTTTTAGTTAGTCTCTGATTCTAAAAAGTGACTCTGGAAGTTTCATAAAGTGTAATACCACTGAGGGCCTCCGGCTCACCTCTCTCATTCAAAAAGACTCGCCTTTCATGAAATGCAATCTTTTTTTTCCTGCAATTCATTATGGTGTCAAAAGCTATTTTCACTCCTTCTGATCAGTGTTCTGGTGACAGAGAAGGACAATTCTTTATTATAATATTAATGATATTATTTATTGATGAGCTTCTGTAATCTACAAAAACATGATTATAACAATTATATGAACTTGACAGCACTGAATATTTCACTGCATATGGACAAGTTCAGTGAGAGAATCAGCAGTGCCAGAAACGTTTTTTTTTGTTTTTTTTTAAGCATTGGTTCTCTGTTTACCATAATTTGCTCTGCCACATTTGAATTCACTCCCCACCTGTGTGCATCAGTCCAACCACCAGTGCTGTGTGTAAATAGTAGGGCCAATTAACATTGAAGTTTTAGAAGCTACAAACTTGACTTTTTTTTTTCTTTCTCCCCCACAGGCTGCAGTCAGATCTACAAACAGCAAGTACCATTTTATTTATTTCCTGCTGTCCTTGGCTGCCGGGCCTTCTCTTGGTCGCCGTGCCAGGTCTGTCCTTTCTCATGGCCGTGTCCATGTCTATCTTTTCAACATGGCTGCCTTGCCATAGCTTTCATTTCCAAGCTTTTCTACTTGATTTTTTTTTCAGGTATATCAACAAAGGGTAAGTGTCATTTTAATTAACTGTTTACATGGCCGCTGTGCTGTGACTTCGCCTTGTGTGGGGAGCCGTGCCTCCTTCTATCTTTCCCTCTTTTTCCATCTCTCTGTCCAACATGGGCGCCGTGCCATGTCGACTGCCGTGTCGGCCGGTCCTTTTAAAAGCTTTCCAAAAAAACTTCCGCTACTTAAAATAAAATTCAGCTCGCTTCACTGCAATCAGCAAATTATATTTACACAAGTCAGCTTTCCTCAAACGACTGTAAAACTTACTTAAATTGTAGTTTATGTAGTGCTATTCAAAATACTCAGACGCTTAATTTATTTAATGAAAAAATAATGCTAAATAAACCAATCAAACCTCCATTAGCACCGGCAGCAAACCCAAATACCACTCGCCCACTCACCACACTAGTTTACCATCGACCACGATGCCGAGGTCACATGACTCCAAACCGTCAATCATAGACGGCCCAACCAGAGGGAGGCAACTCTTCAGGTATCACTACACACAGTAAGTGTAATTTTCTCTAATCTAGTTTCTTTCTTGGTCACTGACTGTCTGTTACTCTTTGGTTTTAGGTGTTTTCATCCCTCTCCCACCAGCTGTCCCATCAGCTGGTCGTCTTTCCTGCATTGAAGGTGTTTACCTGACAACAATCTATTGTCTCTGTACCTCTCATCCTTTTCTCTCCAAGAACTCCACCATGGTGACCTTTTCTGTCTGTCTAATCTGCTTTCAACACTATTGGTGCAAACTTTTATTTCTTTAAGGTTTTTGTGTTTATTCTCCTTCACAAATCCCATTTCTGGAGCATCAGAGGTGGCGAGAGAGGGAACACGTCTCCTTCTACTCTTTAGTTATATAGTTTCAGGACGCACCAGCTAAGCTATCACTAGACTTCATCTGGGGTGGGTTCCTGCATGAAGATGGCGGCTGGAGTGGATTTAGCGGTTCACCAGGCCTCCGGAGGAACTGATGTGGAAGTGCAGCGCAGAAGTAGAGTCCTGGAAAGCTGTAACAAAGAACGACGCTGTGCTTTGACCCAGTGATGTCTGAAAGGTAACATGCTATTTTCTTTCTTCAATAGGGTGGCGTAATGGTGTCCTGAGTAGACGATAAATTAAAACCCCTTCTTTGTGTTTAAGTCCAAACTTCTTTGTGACGCAGTGATCTCTAAGATAACATACTATTTTTTTAAATGTAAAGATATAGAAGTTTCTTTGTTAATCTAAGCTTCTTTGCTTTTGTAGATGGTCCGGCTGTGGTGAGCTGTTGGCTCTCCTCACATTTAATAAAGAAACCAAAGATGGCGACCTTCCAGAATGTCCAACAAAAACTGCACGCTGCCACTAAAAAGACTTCAAAAAGAAAGACTGGGGTCCGTATCAGAGATGCTGAACGAAGGACCTGCTGAAGAGCTCCAACTGGACTCAAACGTCGTATCTTGATGCGTAAGTATCTTGTGTTACATGTCGGTTTTCATTAGTGACCAGCATTTAGCGGTGGTTAGAGTTGTGGGCCGCTGCTGAATTAATGATGATGAACAAATATGATTAACTGTATTGATTTCTATTACTGTAAGGCCCTTCAGATTGAATCATCCATCATGTGTTTGGCAGTCACTCCTGGACTGTTGGGCTCGATGCCATCTGGAGGACTTGAGCCATGAAGAATTCACTCAGGAAACATCACGGCCTTCTGAATATACTTCACAACACGCAGTGGTTAAACGATGTCTGCAAACACTTAACTTGCAGGTAAATTTTTTTTTTTTAATGTAAAACCCTAAAAATGGTAAATAAATGCACAAATATGTTTGAAGTCTTCATAGATTCTCTGATTCGGAGGTATTCAGGAACCACATTCAGATGTACGTCAGCTAACGCTGTGTTTTCTCAACACCAGAAGATGAAGCCACAGTTCTGCTTTCCTTCCTACTCGACTACAACTTTCACCTGAACGGACAGCTGTCACTCTCTCAATACGTGAGTTTTTAAAGCCACACAAGCATATTCATGTTCAATTCCTAAGAACTTTTTTTTTTTGACAGCAATGCATGTTGTTTTTCTGTCTATTGGACAGCTGTTTCACATTGCGAGGCCTCTACGTACCTGTAAGCTGGCACGACTCCCAAAATATATTAATACCTCAGGAAACAGCTGGTCAGGATTGTGGCCCTGCATCGCTCAGGACTCTTTCCCCAGAAGACCCGGCAAGGTTTGGACCGCTTCCACCAACTAAATTACGTTTCAAGAATCAATGAAAAGCTGTTGGTATGTAGTTCATAAAATCTTGTACATATGTAATTGGAAGATATTAATGTACAGAGATTATACGATTGAAACAAATACTGTTAAATGTTTTAATTTTTGCCTGGTTTTGAAGGGGCAGGTCAGACTGATGGAAGAGTCCTCTGCCTCCTTTCCTCAGGACTTCTTCATCATCATAATCATCAGCTTGTGACTGAACAGAACTGTTCCCTGTGAAGAGCAACCTTCCCAAACACCTTCATTATGCCCCGCACACACACTTAACAAGAACAACCATATTGTACTAATTTTACGAATTTGACCTCCTGAAACTTTCAGTGCTGGTGAACAGGAGACCAGAGACCAGTTAGAAGTAGTTAATTCTATCATTGAGCAGAATTTATTCTAGATTATTGATAATCTTCCAAAGCGAGAGTTGTGCTGTTCAGTTTATCACCACCCAGATTTTAACAGAATCTTTGTTTATTTTACCTCATCAGTCATTAGCTGTTGAGGTAAATCCTGTCTTGTCTTTCTCTGCAGAGTTGAATTCCAGTGCAAGCAGGCGTGGCGTGTTAGTTTTGCTATTTTGGTAGGCCTCCCAGCAGGGGATGTTATTCCACCCCTGCAAAGTGTTGTCTTTAATATCCAGTAGTGTCAACCGTTGACAGGATTCACTGACTCAGCAATATGTTGGGCCGTTGCAACGTCAGATGGCTTGGGGGTCAGGCTGGAGACGGGAGGGTTCGACTGCAGGATACCAGGCTGTAATGTGTTTAGGTTCTTGCACTGGAGTAAGCTTGGCAGAGAGATGACTGCTTAAATCAAATAAAAAGAAGCTATTGGACATACAGCTCAGGTACTTGTTTGCCATCTAGTGGTGATGAAGTGAACAGCAGTGATGACTGTGAACCTAATTGAAAAGCCTATTAGGTTGTTTTGGTTGACTAGTTGGACACAAAAGCCATTTATATCATCACAAGACTTAATCTGGGATGTCATGGATGAAGATGATGACTGCAGCAGATTCATGGCCACCAGAGGACGTGATGTGAGATGCTGGAAGTTGGATCCCAGATGGCTGTAAAGAAGATGAAGCTGTGCCTTGATGACTATGCCGCTGACGCAGTGACAAAGATGGTGATATTTCAGTGTCCAAAGAAACTACACTATTCAGCTAAAAAGGCCTCAGACAGAAGGAAGACCAGGTTCAATACTGGTCTGTTTTTTCTGGAGATGGAGACTCCTTTGACCTGCTGAAGAGCTCCAACTTCGCTCACAAATGACTTCCAAGTAATCTGTAAGTAACTTGAAGGGTAGACAATGTTGCATGTCTGTTTTAATTAATAATCAGCAGGTGGTGGTCAACTGCAGAGGGAAGGAAACTTTTGACAAACAGAACACATATTGAGTTCTAATGGTGTAAAGCCTTTCAGATTGGATTTATCCACCTTGTGTTTGACAGTCACACCTGAGCTGTTGGAGTCGAGGTTGTCTGGAGCCACAAGGAGTTCACCCAGGAAACCTCCTGACGCAACAAGGCTGTCCTGAATGTGCTTTAGCGCATGTGGTGGCTGAAGGATGTGAGCAAACTTGACCTTCAGGTAATTTTGGTTTTATTCATGAGAAAGACCTCAACATTGGGAAATGAATACACTGAAAATGTTTTGTCATAGATCTTCGGCTGACCTCGAGGCATTTAGGAACAAAATTCAGATGTAAGCCAAACACTTTTGCCCAAAATGAAGGCCCAGCGCCACGAAGGCCCATCCATCCTCTACGCCACCATCTTCACAGCTTGCCAAGAAACAACTCGGCTGAAATAAAGGTATGTAATTTATTAAACTGTGTAAATTGGAGGACGATTAAATAATAGGACAGAATGCAAAATGAGTGTCTGCCACCAGCTCTCCTGCCCCTTCAAAAACAGACTTCTGCCTCCTCATCTCACAACGTCTTCATCAGCAGCTGATGTCACATCTCTTCACCTCCCACTGTTGAAAAGACTGTCGTGCTTAATGCAGATGTTCAGGGTCTTAACAAGGACTAAGATACTAATTGTATCATTTCAAATGCTAAAACTGTCAATTCATGTACATCTGTGCTTGTAAGCATGCTGGATTTATAGATTAATATTAATCCTTTAATCAACTTCAGTGATTGTAGTTGTTCTGCTGTCCAAATCACCACCTACATTTTTATTAATTTCTCAGCATTGTTAATTAAATATTGTGGTTATTACTGTCTGGTCTTGCTCTGCCAAGTTTGACTCAAGAGAAGACGAGTAGTTCGGGTGTGTTAGTGTTGAATTCGCATCCTTTTGTATATTGGGAGGCCTCCCAGCAGGGGGCGTTACAGCTGACCCCTGCACAGCGTTACTTCAGTGATTTAAAATTGCTGGAGATTCGTAGATGAGATGATAGATTGGCCATTTTCGTGAGGGGGGGGGGTGTCCTTGTTAGGCAGGCAGCGTTGCATTTAGTTTCTCTGAATGAAGTCAGCCTGACAGAGTTCGACTCAGACAGCTCAAATGACCACGGTAAGTTACTGAACACCCAGTTTGGGTTTATTTGCTTATTTTCTATCCCGTGGTGATGAGGACGAGCGCAACGACTATAAAAACAGTTGATAAGCTGTCAGGGTAATCGTTTACCTTCTTTTAATGTCTCCAAATGTAATGATGATTTATTCATTTAAGTGTCATCTTATTTTCTAAATAGCTTGATGTACTTTGGATTGTTTTGTTTGAATGGTGATACCTTGCCTTCCTCTCCCTGACCATATAATACTTTGACTACTGTGAAGGTGACTTTGTCACATCTTTGCATTTATATATTTAGCATTTATCTGAGTTTTTTTTTTAAATCACATTCCACTTTTTTTTCTGCAAACTTGATTTTTAAATGTAATAGGATTGATTATAAAGATGAATCTAGTGATGTCTACAACAGCTGTAATGATTTAAAAATCTTGATTGGTATTGTATGTTAAAATGTTTATCTTAAGTAAAATTATTTATAATTTAAGTTTTTTTTTCACCTGGTTCATATCTGTCATCTAAATCTTATCAACAGGTTGGGCTGATCATAGTTATGGAGAAAATGAAATACTTTGTTCTCCTGAGATGCATTGAGCTTTTATTCTACAAGTGTTTTCAAAAATTTAGACCATCTAACAAAAATAAAAATCCATTGATATTATTTGATCATACAATCACACTTTTAAAGTCTCTAAAGTTGTTTTCCAAATTTGAATGATACATTTAAAGGACATAGATGGAAGCATTTTGTACAATTTTTGTGAGTAAATCATCTGTTGTGAAATTAAAGCAGTATTTTATTTTATTTTTACTGTGGGGAGAGGAGAGAAAAGACCAGCACCCTCTAGTGGCAGCAAGTCCAACTAATCACACCCTGGTCTGGAGAGAATTCTTAATTTTCTCCCTTTATTTCCCTTTTGCGCCAAAGTAAACTTTTCTTTGACATTTTTCACATTTTGATTTGGAAAAACTGATGTATTTAAAAACATTAATGAAGGCATTGTTGCAGCAATTATCATACACCCCAGGGATTAACAACTTCATAAGATGCACCTGTATTTGGCAAGTTAATATAATGTCTGTTTAACTGTAGCATGACTAGTTTGGTCTTTTTTTTAAATTTATTTATTTTTCTCTGAACCTGTAATAAACTGGCAAAATAACTTTTCAGCAAATTGTATTTCAAGTGGTTTAAGACAACACTCAACCTCTGCACTTACCCTTGGATGGTTTATAATATGTACTCCTTGATAGAGACTTCAGGATAATTGTTGGTAACCAACTCTGTTGGTAACTTCAGAGAGGGCGTTCCTGTTGGCTGAGCTTCAGTCGCTGCTACCTCGGTGCCGAGAGGGCCGGGCAGCGTTGGACGTTGTGCTTCGGTTGGGCCTTTGTGGCTGACGACCAGTCAGCACTTCTGCAGACCCTCAACAATGGAGGAGACTTGAGGAGAGCACGGCGGCCCACCCAGAATCGGGCGGCCATGCAGGCAGCCGTTGGGTTGCATGTTCGTACCAAGCGCCCGCTTGTCCGGTGGTCGGGGTTTAGAGAAAGGGTAAAGGGTTGGGATGTAGTTTCAAATTTAGTTTTTTGCTTTTCCCAACAGACCTGCCTACTCCACCTTTAAGTATTCTCTACTATGGAGTTTGGTGATGACAGGAAACTTTCAGCAGGGCGGTTACTCAGCTTGGATGAGGGAAAACACCTCTGTGGTCTGACCATAAATAAATGCAGGATGTAGCGGTGCCACAGAGGATATTTTGACTTTGCACATTAGCAAAAGAACGTGTGAATAGTAATATGTCTTGACCGAGCAGCAACCAACAGCGACGTCACCCGTTAGTTTGTGAACGGCTGATATGACGCCTCGAGTTTGGATTTTGGCCGGCGCCGTCTTGCTAGTTTGGAGCAGGAAGTGACCATATTTGGACGAGCTGGGGAGGAGTTAGATCTGACTGCACCTTTAGACCTGTCAATCAAACAGACATGCCCCCAAAAATATGTTTTTTAAGTTTATTTTCAGATGGATCTCCAGAAAACTAATGAGTGATTTTAGCTAACAACACCGAGATAACTTGTGGAACATTTTTTTTTTATAGACTTTGTATTCCATGAGAGAAGTTGAATGGGAGTCTATGGAGCCGGAGGCTTTTTGGAGCCGACCTAGTGGTCCTCGGTGGTATTGCACCTTAAAGCACTTCCGCATCGGCCTTATTTTTTAGACTTGGACGCTAAGAACACTTTTATATAGAGTGTGTGTGGTCCTGATATAGAGGCTCACTGTGACGCTTGAGGACAATACAGTCATCGTTGATGTCAACAGGCAAATATGTGCTTTTTCCAACATGACAAGAACGTTTGTCTTCTTTAAAAAAAAAAAAAAAAAGTTTTTATTGATCTGAAATATGAAGCAGGATTGTCTAAGTCATTACATTTCCTCTGCTGCATGAAGAAACAGTCTGGTTTCCAGACATAGAAAGCATTCATACCAACACTGCACATGATCAAAGGCCGGAGGCTTGACACATCTCCACCCTGCAGATTTATGTGAAGTGACATCTCATGGCACCACAGTTATTTCTCATTTCATGGATTTTATAAAGGCACAAGTGTTGTCTAAAGTTTATTTCTAATAGCTAAATGGCTCATCCTAAAGTGTTGGTTTCATAAATTTTGAAATAATCCATCTGGACATTGTTAATTAAGAAGCATGTTTCCTGTCAGCGGATCTACTTTTTCCTAAATCATTACTCTGACATTGTGATATGATTTTGTTTCATAAAACTCAGTTAGTTCCCATCAAGCAATCAATCAGTGAGTCGTCTTGGCATAGGTACAGCAGATTAGGCAGTTTGATGGTTTTTCATACTCTGGATTTTTTTTCACCGCTGGACGAGTATAATTCTGTTTTACATCTGCAGAAGTGTTCGTACTGTAAGCTCCCTGTTTCATGGTGCGAATTAGGCCAATCTTTTGTTCCATTTTTTTTATGTTTTACAAATTACTGAACGGAATGAATTAGGATCAGTTTGTTTAAGCCTTGTGAATCCACTGAAGGGGGTTTGCTGCTTTATTCTGTCTTGTCTGGTCTTATATTGACTTTTAAATAACAGATGGCCTCATTGATCTGGCATTTGGTCAATTCTAAATGACCTTTCATTACTTTTTTACTGGCAGTTTCAGCTGCAAAAAAAAAAATCAAATTGTGTCATGCTTTGTTTTCAAAATCAGTAATAATCCAACTTGAACTTTTTGTGTAGAAAATTCCTGAGATGAAGTCCTGATGTTACATTACATTAAGAAATATATCTTTAGCATATTTCCCATGATATCCCATTTAAATCCATTGGTAATTCCAGATATTCCTGAATCCCAGAAACGGCTTCAAGATAATGAAAAGTGGAGATTAATGAGGAAAGAAGCGAACGGTTGACTATTTGTGGTATGTTAAGTCAGGTGCTCTCTGGGAGGATTTATTTCCTCCTGAACTGTGTTGTGAGCACATGAGGGGTCACATGTAGTGCAGCCTGAACAGTCTGACGGGCATGAGACAACGGGAAACCAATCACTGAGGAGAGAGAAGAGAACGACTCTGTCTTCAGAGTCCAGATCTGTTATCTAATTATTAATGAATCAAAATATTAATTTTATTTTTTATATTTTTCAAACTGTATAAATAATGAAAGAAAAAATGCTTTTTTTAACTCAACTTTTTTGTAAAAACTTTTCCCATTCAAGTAAAATGTCAATTTCCACATTTAAAAAAAAAATTAGGAGTACCTTAACTTGAAATGGTTCCTTACTAACTATTAACTACTACTACTAACTTTAATGTTGTAAAGTATCACAAACAGGTCTGAGTCTATGACTGCAGGATCTCTTACCTGTTATAACATTACAAAATAAAACATTGCTTCTCTGCTCCAGCTTTATACAAGTTTCACTGTTGCACATCAGAATAACAAATAATAAATTGCAATATATGAGTGATATCTAATTTCTGGATTCGTTCATATTTCAAGAAGAAGTTATAAACCTAAGTCAGAGCAAGAAGAAGAAAATAGAAACGCATGGTGGAGCCACGCTAGACTTCAAGAATTCATGTAGCTGATCAGGACACGGATGCTTCTTGAAGATGCTGCATAGGGATGTTTCATTACATTCATATTTGCAAAGAAAACTGAAAACAACAGGAAAACAATCATTGTGGAAACTAACTAATAATGTAAAAAATACTGGTTTTGTATATATATTTTTTTAATCATTTCTTAATTCCACCCTGAATGTGTTCCTCTCCTCCTCTGAATGAAACCGCGTCACTGCGAGCGCAGATTTCCTCGAGCTGCAGCAGCCCGAGGTGAACAGGAGCATGCGGAGGAATGGCACAGGAAATAAAAGGATGCTATTGATTTTCAGTGCACACACTCATCTTGTGACCTGCATGCACGCATAACTGTTAGGTCATATGTCAAACACAGGCTCGGCTCCAGCTTTACTCTCACACTCTCCATCCTAAAGCGGAAATCACAGACAACATTTGAGTTTATAATGTGCAGAAAGGATCTTCTGATCCTCTAATGATGCACTTATGAAGGATGTCTCTTACTTTGTTTTTATTTGAAGTATTACATTTCACTTTGA
Organism: Embiotoca jacksoni; assembly: GCF_022577435.1. Classification (NCBI taxonomy): domain Eukaryota; kingdom Metazoa; phylum Chordata; class Actinopteri; family Embiotocidae; genus Embiotoca; species Embiotoca jacksoni. The sequence continues at coordinate 3,278,258 of NW_027185229.1, read as the reverse complement.
TGCTTTTTTTCTGGAGATAAAACGGTGATTAAATTTGTCTTAAATGTGACCCACCATGGAAAAACACATTTTATTTGAAGTAAAAACAGTGTTAGCTCAGGTGAGAATGTAAAATTTCATAATAAAATAATAAGAAAGGTAAAAACAAACAGTTCTGGCTAAACGCAGCACTGGTTTGCAAAACTGTACTTGTTATTGTTCTTAACAGGGGTGGTGCCAGTTTGCAGACTCCCAATGATGTCAGAGGTGAGGAGAACATTTTATGGTAATTCAGGACCAAGGCCCTCTTAAAGAGAGCGAGACGACCTCTGCCAGGCCTCTGGGAGTTGTGTTCGGGTTCAGGACTGCAGGGTGAGGATCAGGGCTCAGACAGGAGACGGACGACCAAATACAGGATGAGGACTTTAGTGCTCCTCGTTTTGGCTTTCGCTGCGGCCACCGCAACAAGTGAGTACAAATGAAACTGCAGGTTTTAGTCAGACATGTTCGTGTCGGTTGTGCTGCAAGTGAATATCTTGAGAGACCTACATTTTCTCATATATGTCATATACATTAAATTATCACCGTTCTGCAAACAAAAGCTGAAACAACTTTTTAAAGTACATTCTTGATTGTTAAACTCTTGTTTTTCAAAGCAGCTGTTTGAACTTAATATATATAATATCTATATAAAAAAAAAGATATTAGCAAAGGGATAAAATAATTATCTCACCCCAATGAAAGTTTGTCTTTTTAGGAAAATCCAAGTTTAAAAGTTGAATACGAGTCTAAATAAAGTGCTTAATTTGACACTTTTCTGTTTCCTTTTCAATTACAAGGTCTGGTTTCAGTCTTTGAGTTTGGACAAAACATTAAGCAGCTATCACGCTCGTTTCATGCTGAGACACACTGCGCTTTGTTCAAGACAGGGACGGATGTATAAATTTTTCACACACCTATTTTACACATTACATTACATTTCATTTAGCTGATGCTTTTTATCCAAAGCGACTTACAATATGACACCATTACGGTATTTCTTATGACAATTTTTCTATTCATGACCACAGACTTAAATCATTTCCGAGGTGTGTGCGTTAATTCAGAGAACTGCATGAGGTGTTTTCTTTCTCTTATTATCAGATTATCTGATTTGTCTTTTTCACATCCGTTCACGCACACAAAAAAAAAGAAACACCAGTAAGTCGGTGTGTGGGAGCCCTCATTCCTCTCACTGGGATTACTGATGTTTCTCCTCAGCTGACAGTCACATGAAAGGGATTGCAGGGCGGTGGGGGAGGGGGGGAGGGGATTGCAAGTCATGTGACTCCCACTGAACCCTGACTCTCCTCACCCCCTGTGAAACATGGACCTGCTCTTATTTACATAAGCATCTCAAACATTACGTTGATTATTGAAATCTAACAAACTTCACTGACAAAAGAAAAACTTAAAAATATATTTTTCCAGCTGTGTGATTGAATTCTTTCAGTCAATAATTGCAGGTTGTTCGGGGGTATTTGGCGGACTTTTGAGTTGAATAAATAATTTGTGATATTCCTCGCAGAGCAAAGAAGTCAGTTCACACGTTATCGGTCGTGGAACTCGCGGATGTACCCGGTGTGGAAAGATGGAGACTCCAGATTCAGAAACTGTTGGTCCGGTGAGGCTCGTTCTTTACTTTACTTACTCTCATTCTTCCTGCCAGTCTGTCTAAAGATGTTAAACTTGTATATGCAATGGAATTTATTTTTGTTATTTTTTTTCCTAGGTGGTGAAGTAACCTTTAACCTTAAGAATGACGCACCCACCCTGACTGGAGCAAGAGCGACCTTCACCATTCAGCTGAACTTCCCACCGAACCAGACGGTGCTCCCCGACGGGCAGGTGGTGTGGTCGCGCAACTGCACCGTCGACGGTGAGAAAACTGTAGAACAAATAAATATAACATAAAAAAAAATCTAAATAAACAATTAGACTTTTGCGCTTCATTGAATTGTTTTTATGAATCTCCTCATAAGAAGTTTTCTCTTTAATTAATTCATAGATGATGAAAATATTGACATTTCCAGTTGCTTTATTTCAATCTATTCATTAACTTGTTTTCTTATAAGAAGATATTTTATCAGATTTATCAGAAGTTTATGTTTTTTGTCTTTTTCTTCAGGGCGACAGTACCAGAAGGGTCAGGCTGTGTATCCGGACCGGGGCACCAACGGGACCGAAGTTTTCCCAGACGGCACGCCGTTCAGCCGGAAGCAGAGCAAGAAACCTCACTATGTGTTCGTCTGGAAGACGTGGGGTAAATAATAACCAGCCTGTTTGAAACATAAGCAGCTTTTGACTGACGTTTTGCAATTATTATAGATTATAACATTGTGGGTCACTTGAGGTTTATGATATTACACGGTTATATAACACCTGTATGTGGTAAAAAAAAATTATCCTCAAATTGTCCCAAAGCAACACAATGAAAGCTTTAAACTAAGTTCTTACTGATTAACAGGGCGTTACTGGCAGGTGGCTGATGGACCGTCCTCCTCGCTCACCATCAGCACAGACAACGTCCCTCTGGGCTCCTACAACATGGAGCTGGTCATCTATCATTGCCGGGGCAGAGACAAGTTCATCCCGCTCGGCTACGCTTCCACCGTCTTCTCCATCACAGGTGACCCATCCAACGGTTTCTAAATTATTCTCCAACATCTGTACGTCTTTAACGGCTCTTATCTCCTCCTCCTCTATCAGACCAGGTTCCCTTCACCTTATCACTCACCCAAATCAATGACGTAAACCAGAACGACCAGAACTTCATCCGGAACCAAGCCATTGGTTTTACCATCAAGCTCCACGACCCCAGCCAGTACCTGACCAACGCCGATGTCAGCTTCAGCTGGGACTTCGGCGACAACAGCGGGACTCTAATCTCCAGGGACTTCACCGTCACGCACACGTACCTCTCAGTCGGGACCTTCGAGCCTCAGGTGGTGCTGATGGCGAGCATCCCCAACGGCTGTGAAAACCCGACCGCCGGTGAGATGTTTAAACCGATCTCTCCCCGTTTAGTTTCTGCACACATCCTGCTTGTCTCAGCTGTTTCACACTTTTCTTCCAGCTGCACCTGTTGAGGCGTCCGTTGTTCCGGCGACAGTCGTGACGGCGTTCACCGCCGCGGCTCTCTCAGCGGACCCCGTCAACGGAGGAGACGCGGTTGTTCTGGACGTTCCCGTTTCTGTTGCCACTGCACTCGCTGCAGACGCAGACACAAACACAGATGATGCAGTCGTTGACGCCGGCACGGCGGTCGTGGAGGTCGTGGAGGTCGTCCCGGTGACACCTGCGGCTGTAGAAGAAGATCCCGCCGACGCTGCCGCTCTCACTGCAGATGTTGCTGCAGAGGAGATGGATGCTGCTGAAGATGCTGATGCTGCAGATGCTGATGCAGTAGCTGCAGATGCTGACGCGGTAGCTGCAGATGCTGATGCAGTCGCTGCAGACGACACTGCGGCGGTGACTGACGCAGTTGAAGATGATGAACCTGTGATTGTTGATGTCGTCGCTCCTGTCGCAGCGGAAGAAGTTGCTGATGTTGAGGTCGTGACCACCGCCGTGGCAGCCTTGGAGCAAGAAGTTGAAGCTGACGCTGCTCTTGAAGCAGCTGAAGCTCTCGCCGCTGCTGCTGCAGAGCTCGCCCCAGCTGGAACGGAGGCGCCTGCTGAGCCCGCAGATGTAGAGGAAGCAGCAGCAACAGATGTAGAGGAGGCGGCAGCTGAAGCTGTAGAGGAGGCGGCAGCAACAGATGTAGAGGAGGCGGCAGCAACAGATGTAGAGGAGGCGGCAGCAACAGATGTAGAGGAGGCGGCAGCTGAAGCTGTAGAGGAGGCAGCAGCTGAAGCTGAAGTTGTAGAAACTGAGAATGAAGTAGCAGCAGGTGAACTTTTACTCAAATAGCTGTACACAAAACAGTCTGATGTTTCTTGTATGAAAAGTTTAAGGATCAAATCTCTCTTTCTTTCTTTTTTTTCTTCGGGGTAACCAGCAGGTGAAGAGGAGGCTGTTCCAGCTGAAGCTGAAGTTCAGGCTGAGGTGGAAGCGGATGCGACACAGGTCGCCCTCGTTCTGGCTAAAAGACAAGCACCAGAGCTGACAGCTGACTGCACGGTGTACCGTTACGGCTCCCTCGCCAAGTCTGTGGATGTTGTCCGTAAGTCAACACGTTTCTTTGTGTCTCATACATTAAACGGGGACAAACACTCAAGCAGTATCTGGTTTATAAAAGTGTTATAATCGCTCTTCCACCCACTCTCTCCCTCTGCAGAGGGGATTGAAAGTGTGGAGATTGTGCAGGTGTCCAATGTTGTATCTCTGGCGACTGAGTTGGATCAGAACGCAGTGGACATCACGATCACATGTCAGGGAAGGTGGGTACAACATTCATCCAGTAAATTCACAAACTAACTGAACAGCAGGGCGGTTGTTGTGCTTGATTCAGTTTAGTCAAAAGTCACACAAATCAAAAATAATCCCAAAGTAGATTTCTAGTCATCTGCATGTCAAAAACATTGGAGCACATTTAATCCAGACTATTGTTGATCCGTAACCATGTTTTCTTGACTTCTCTGATATCTACGGAGCCCGGGAGTGACCATAGAGAGAAAAATATTATATCGAGGCCACGAGATGCGAAAATATGTCATGGATTAGTCAGACTGGCTGTTGTGAAGCAAACAAACTCCATTTACTGAGGAAAGCTGTAATGTAAGAGATGGAAAGGATTATTGTTAGTAAAAGGCAATTAACGATGATATTAAGAGTTTATGGATTATATTATTGGCAATACGCTGCATCATTATATATAAACTTATCTCGTTCAAACAATTTAGTATCTTCAGGCCTCAATATAATTTTTTTATCAAAGGTACAGATGTAAAAAACACTGAAACAGCCAACACTTCATTGATTTCTCCAGTTTGTTCTTCATGATATTTTTGACATTTGGTCTCCTGTGATAATTTTGTGAAATCACCTGCATTCATTTTGTACAAATTTACAAAAAAAACCTTAATTAGGATATAAAAACAAAGGTGAATTACAAACTTTACTATAGACACAATTAGGAAAAGTTGTTTCTACACAAACAGAAATAAAGTTCCTCCAAATCAAAATCATGAGAGATGAATGGATTTGGTTTCATCTGGATGCTTTTAAAATAACTAATAAAGCAATAATTTGATAATCGTATCTTTTAATTTAACATTAGGATTTTCAAATTAGCCTCCAGACTTTTTGAGTAATTTTGTTTTTTCTCTTTTTAGTTATATTTTTATGAATTTAACACCTGACATGAATTTCTTATTTTCTTTTAAGTATATTTTAATGACCTTGAAGCATCATTCCTCCTCTCTCTCCTTCCTGAAGTTTGCCACTTGAGATCTGCACCATCATTTCTGATGCCGACTGTATCACGCCGGTAGAAACGGTCTGTAACGCGGCCACACCGTCTCCGGACTGTCAGATGATCCTCCGTCAGTTCTTCAACGACTCCGGAGTCTTCTGCCTCAACGTCTCCCTCACCAACGATGTCAGTCTCGCTGTAACGAGCGCTAAAGTCAGCGTGACAACAAGTGAGTGAAAAGAAAATCTTTATTCAAGGCCACTAAAATTCATCTTTTAGGTTTTTCTTTCTAGAAAGTATGATGTGCTTCAGTTTCAGCCATCGGCGGTACTCCAGCTGGAACTGCTGCCATAGTGCTGAGTGTTATGATCCTGGCTTGTGTCATCTGTTGCATTGGTCTGATGTACAGGTGAGTGCCGGATTTAAGAAATTAAATGATGGTCAATGAATGAAAAGATTGAGAGCAAAAACAGGAAAAATATGAATGTAGAAAATTTAATTAAACATAAATTAACAAGTTTCAAGCAAGGATGCTTTTATTATGGTAAATCATTATATATAGAAGTTCTTTTGACTCTCTTGTTTACTTTAATGTCATCCTCAGCATCAGTCATAATTCCCTTTTTCATATTTTGATCGTATTTTGACTTTTGATTGAAAGAAAAGCACACATAAAAAAATAGTTTTTTTTTGCCGCAGTTACTTTTAGGTCTGTTTGTAAGTTATATAATGCAAGAAAGAAAATCATCAACCTGTACAAACAAAATAAATATTTTTCAAATTAAAAGAGTAACTTAATATAATTTAAACTAAATATGTTGCTACAATAAGCAGCATGTTTGCCGAGTTTGATATAATGTCTGGGAAACAGTCTGATTTTTGAAATTTGTACCAAATTTTAAAAAAATTCGCCTCCATGAACTCAAGATTTCTATGCAGTCTATAATTAACACACATCTTGTTCTTTTGTTTTCTGTTTTTTAAAATTTTGAACAAATTAAATTGTAGAAAGCAAACTTGTGTTTTTTAGGTGGTTATGTGTTGACCGCCTGCTCGTTGCTCAGCAACAAGATTCAGGAAGTCAGGAATGCAGTGTTTTTATATTTCAGTGTGTACTGATAAAAAAAAGAAAAGAAATAAAAAAAAGAAAACATGGTAATTACTGAGCTTTAGTGATGCTGCTGTTATTTACATTGTCAAAGTTTGGGAAAAACAGGGCGGACTGTTTCCACCTATCTCCAGTGTTTTTAATGTGTTTAGTGGTTGTTGTTTTTTTTTTTTTTAGTTTCTCCTTTACTTATTCCCACACACTGTAAACATATATAAAGGAAGTTCTTTATATTTTGTTTAACTTCATCCCGAGTGGACTCTCCTCACCTGTCTCACCTGTGTCCTGCTTGTGAACAGGCGGTTCAAGCAGTACCAGCCGCTGAGAGATGACCGTGCCGACAACGGCGGCAGCTCCGGAGTGACGTCGGTGCCTCTGCTGTTGTGGAACCTGCTGAGTCGACAGTCGCCGGGAGAAAGTCGTCCGCTGCTTCAGGGACGGATTGTGTGAATATCAGCATCAATTTGAACATCTTCGACATCCGCTAACAGCTTTATAGACAAATACTGTCTGTAGTGACCCTGTAACTCCCAGACGTTAAACCAGACCATGTTCATGTGCAACATTGTGAAGGAATCAGAGTCCTTTGTGTAATAAACAAAAACAAAGTGTATTAAAGATGTTGAAACATTTGTAGAGCAAAGTTATATTTATTTTGACCTCTAATATTTGTATTAATCGGCACCGGTAGTTTAGAGAAGCCATGACATGTTTTTATTTGTGGCCAACTCGCACCAAACAATTAGAAAAATGAATGCTAACACTATTTAGTTTATTTTCTTTATATAATGTAATTTAAATCAAGTTTTATCACACAACATTATGATGTTTGCTACTCTGAGATGAATAAAGTGGAACTTTATCACCACCGTGTGTTTCTCTGGTGTATCTACATTCATCCTGATGTCCTCAGCGGTGAAGGAGGAGATGAAGCTGGAGACCATTTTCAATCTGATCATTACAAACAGAAATAAAAAAATATTTGAATTACCATGTGGCATTACCATTGAAAACCCTTTGTTCTGATTCAAGGGTGCATTAATTTTAAATAACTGAGATTAAGATAAACCAAGATTTATTTCCACGTGTGATGCAGCCACATTTTCCTTTTTGAGATATTACAATACTGTTTACCTTCATGTTGTACACAAACGCAGGAAATTCTCAGGTACAGAAACAAAACACATTTTACAATTTCTAATAGAAAAAAAGTTATACCTTCAAGTAACTGCATTAGTTTATTTTAATTATATCCAATTCAACTGGGTAATTCATTTACTCCCTTACTTTAATGTAGCATTAGTATTTATTATTAGTATTTTTGTAATAGCGTTTTAGTTAAATCTTAAAGATTGTTAATGATTTAACTACATTATAACAAATTCATGGCCACTTTTTTTTATTTTTACATAAATCTCTATCTTTTAACTGCTTTTTTAAAGTTAGAGTTGATTTTAAATGAACTTTAAATAAAATATTTGACTTTAAACACATTAAACTTGAAATTAAATGCGTATGAAATGAGTTTGGACTGCAGCAAACTACTACTTTATTAAATATGCATAAACCATATCGTGAACATTTAGATGCCCATTTGGGAGCAGCACATCCGGTCAGGAAGTGTTGTGGTTATAGGAACTACTGTAGCTGAGTGTACAAAAAAAAAAAAAATACTACCATCAGACACAGCTCTCATTTTACAGGCTTCCTTCATGCATTGCACCAACGAAGCACTTCTGATAGAAATATTTAGTTCGTATGACACGCTGCAGTGCAGGAAGAAAAAGGGTTGACGTCACTGCAGCAGAATCTTGAATGGAAGAAGCTGTGGGACAACATGGCAGGAACAAAAGGTGTGGAAGTAAAAGGAAATGGATTATCATAACATTGCATTCATTTATATCATATTTTTCTCTTTCTTTTTATTCTAGTCGCTTCGTTGTGTGGGGGGAAAGAGTCACTGAGGTCATGTAGGCGGCAGAATGAGATGAAACAGATGCACATCGTTCGACGTTTAAAACCCAGACAGGGTTTGTATCATTCCTGCGTCCACTCGTCCACAACGTCCCTTCACCGTCCCTCTCTGTACTTGCACACATGCAACACTCACACTCCAACACACTGCAGTGGTCCATTACAGTAATTGTCGAACACAGCCGTCCATCATGCTCCGACCATTAACATGTCTCCCGGTCACATGTTCCCTCTGTTCACTCCCGACATGATCCGCTCTGCACACACAACCCAACAGCCCTTCAGGGAGGCCGTCATTTTGCACAGATGATCTTTATCTCAGCCCTGTTAGCTTTTCAATAAGTCGCTGCGTCCTCCACACGTTTCCCAGTCAGAGCAGACACCGAGAATATTCACAAGGTTTTAGGTTTTTCTTGACCTTTTTAACTCATCCCAGGCTGTGAAAGAGAGACGACCCGGAGAGGTGAGCCGCACAGCTCTGATTAATATGAGTGATTCTTTATTGGTCGCCACTCCCTGGCAACAGATCTTAAAAGGGATGCAGCTTCCCTCATCTTTCCTCAACGCTGCAGTGACAAAAAGGATGGACTGATAATGTTGTTGCAGCCCACAATCAGCCCAGCAACAGTGTTTTTATGATATAATCACTTGAACGGCAAGCGTACGGTGCACATGACTCCCCTCTTTCATGCTTAATATCTGATTAATTATGGACATGTTTACAGATGGACCTTGAGAACTAAAGACACCTTAATGACACTTGGAAAAGAATTACTGACTTTAAAAAGTTGATATTTTTTAACTTTGAATCGATTGGAGTCAGAGGGTTTTTTTGGAGCCAGCCCCTAGTGACCACCAGTGGTATTGCATTAAGGCACTATAGCATTGGTCTCACGTTTCAGACCCCTGAGGCTTCGTCTGTGGGCTCAACAACCTCCACGTTCATGCCCATTTCAGAAAGTGATTGGCCAGCCACATGTGCAGTGAGCAGCTTTTCAAATTTCTCTCTCAGGTTGTCCCTTCATACTTCACACTATGTCATCACTCTTTAAGTGTACAGCAGTTCAAAGAGAAACTGTTTGAAAGCATTCGCCATCATGGTTCTTCCTGTATTGCCCTGTTTGAGCTCCCACTGAATTCTGCATATATTGATTTTTAGCTTCCTAAACTTCCTAAAGTGGCAGATTTGATTTGATTTGTAACATTCAACATCAAATTTCTTTTCTCTTCATGAAGTACTTAAAAAACTTAGAAGTTTTAAAACTTAGTTGGACACATCCAGTGTTGCATGTTCACTCATTGTTTAGATGTAATAGTTTATAGCATAGAAACAACTGTGGTTTCTTTGCAGTAATCTTTCTGTGTATATTCAGTAGAATCCGATTTTTTTTTTAGATCCTACATAAAAGGTGATCAAGAAATTACATAAAATTAAAGCTCAGTTTTTTTATGCAGTAATATTCTGTCCTGTTTTTTGCTGGCTGCTGTTTAAGTCAAGTATGATCAGGTTTCCCATCAGAGACCACACCCAACACATGAACTTCATATAGGAATATAGGCTGGATCCCATCACCCCCATAATAAAATCAGAACAGCTTATATTTATTTTATATTTTCCCACATGACATCTAAATGCCTGTTTAGAGTTGAAACATGACACATACACTGTGTTCAGTGCGTTGCAGTGGGAACAGATCTGCTATAGCCTGTCAGTGTCGAAGACAAAAAATTGAATTTATGGCCCCTCGGTGAATCCTCCAAGAGGGATGAATTACTAATGGTAACATCTGGCTGATGGTTAGTATCACTGATACAGTCCAGTGTAAAATCAGGGAGGTGTAGGCCTTTTTCTTGCACGTGATTGTAAGTCTACTGAACCTGTTAATTATAGTGCAGAACTGCAGTATTAACATTGATAAGAAACTCTGACAGAGTCCATTATGGCAGTTTGAAGCAGGATCTAGAGAAAGAATAGAAATTGTGACGTGCTCTGTGTGAAGGGGGGAGGAGGAGAGAGTTACTGACCATGAGGCAGGTTTATTAGATTACAGAGCTGGAGAAGGCAGACCGTGACAGTAGCAGGCCCTGCACATGTAGAAGAAACCAAACCGAGCCTGTGTGTTTGTGAATGACAGACAGAAAAAGAGATGACCACATCAATGTGCTGCAGATGCTCCATTAGGAAGAGGAAACCCAAAGTTTAATTTCATCAGAAAAAGGCTGAGTTTCACTGTTGATTCATATATAACATTTTGTGTGTTTAAAGGAGACACAAATATGGCACAGTGACATTTGGTTGTGTATTATAGTAATATACAAGAGGATTGGATGCATTCAGTTCTGCTAAAAGTCCCGAGCATCAACGGGGACACAAAGGGAGGAGAGTGCCACACCCAGTCCACACAGAGCATGCTCTGTATTACGTCAACTTTCTGCTGGATTTGTAGCCTGTCTGCAGAACTTAATTAAAATGACTTACACACACATGTACACACAGACTGCAGAAAGATTTGAAAAAGATGTACTAAAGCATATACCAGATTAAAATGATGGTACATACTTGTATATGTAAAAATATTCTGACATTTAATAGAAAATACTGGACCTTTTAAATATAGATAAAGTATTTTTTTTTGCCATGTCATCCTGAGTTAAAACTCCATGATTTAATATTTCAAAATCATAAGTTTTGAGTTTTTTTTACTCTTGTGCTTTTTGTTCATCAGCCTTTGATATCTTTATATCCGATTTTATTTTATTTCTAGTTTTTAGTTTGTCCCTTAAATCCCTTTTCATGTGTTTTATATTGGCTGCAGTCACTTCAGCTGATACCTGATGAACTATGGAAGATATATGATGATACCAAATATAAAATGGCAAAATACATTGTTTGAGATATGTTATAATAAAACGTGGGTTTTTAAATGTACTAAAGTGTCAGCATTAACTGTGCTTGAGTGGTGTCACATGTCACAGAGAAAAGGATCCAAACGCACGACAGAATGACGCAAAAATAAGGGAAACAAAAGAACTTTACTTACAAATTAAATACAGGTAATGGGGACAAACACAAAGGAAAAGTAAAGTTCAAAACAGGAGGAGAAAGGTAAGTCCAAAAGATGAGGGACCAGTTAGTCCAAACCACGACAAAACAGTTAGTCTGAAACAAGATGAAACAGTGAAATACACGAAGAAACAGGTAAGTCTAAAACAGGAGGCAACAGTGAGTCTAAGCATGAGGAAACAGTCACAAGTACAAACAGGGTGTCGTGGAAAATGTGACTTACTGTCATACAATCCTTCAATGAGAAACACAGAGAACAAACTAAACCTAAAATGAGTACACAGACTAAAACCGTGACAGCTGGTGCAACATCTTATCAAACCATCACTTTCAAGGTTACTCCAAACTCAGAGCCTCTGAAGCTGGCTGGTGTTTGTGTTTGGTCGTTCACTGAGTTCATGGACAGTAACTTCCTGTGACCTGTGAAAATCCTTCATCTGGTCAGAAATACAAACATTTATCTGACCATTCATACTCTAACAGGAATTACTGGACCGCCGAAGGATGGAATAACTGCAGAGTCATAGCTCTGCCCCAGACGCCCAGAATACCAATAAAGTGTTCCATTACAGTAAAAGGAGAGAGACAGAGAGGAGACGGAGGGAGACAAATGGAGGGGGGAAAGAATCGAATCAATGCGCCCATGTGATTCAATTTAAGGTTAGAATTTCACATTTTCCTATCGAGAGTCAGGTAACACAATCCTCGACACACGTTTGGTAGTAATATGAAGAAGTTTAGAAGTGTAGGAGAGAGTCGAAGCCATATGTTTCTGTGCTGTGTGAACCATATGGATCTAAAAGTGATTCGGTAAGCAGCAGTGCAGAGTGTCAACGAGGGCATGAATCAGAGAGGGGAGGAGGGGGAGACATCTTTAGTTATCAGAACAGTAATGTGGGAAGCTTCCTGCCAAGTGTTCTGGTGAAGAGACACAGAGTGAGACAGCACAGAGAGGACGGGTCTGTCTCTGAGGGGCAGGGAGGGGCCAAAAGCTGGGGAGTGATTGAGAGAGGAAAGCTCCCTGTGGGTGGGGTGAGGAGGGAGGAGCTGATGCTAATGGAGTGTGTGTGTGTGTGTGTGGGGGGGGGGGGGGGGGGGGGGGCTGGCCGGAGTGGATAAAAGCCCTCAGTCCTCTCCGGTCTGATGTCCTGTTGCATCACGAGCATCTGGAAGCCTCCAGCTCTTTACTTTTCCACAGCGACAAAGAACAGAACCAGACCGACCATGAGCCACTCTTCAATGAACACCTCCACCTCCTACAGACGCACCTTCGGAGGTCCGCACCCCATCTCCATGTCCTCCTACTCCCCCGTGTCCTCTCGCATGCCCGCATCCGGGGCACGCTACATGCGCTCGATGCCCCCTGCGGTGGTGTCCCGCCCCACCACCTACCACCAGCAGCGCTCCCGTCCCACTCCCCAGCCCCCTCGCCTCACCTACGACAAGGTGGACTTCAGCCTGGCCGAGGCCATCAACCAGGAGTTCCTGACCACCCGCAGCAACGAGAAGGTCGAGCTGCAGGAGCTCAACGACCGCTTTGCCAGCTTCATCGAGAAGGTGCGCTACCTGGAGCAGCAGAACGGCGCCCTGCAGCAGGAGCTCAACCAGTTCAAGGGCCAGCAGCAGCAGGGCGGGCCGAGCCGGGCCACCGACCTCTTCCAGGACGAGCTGAGGGAGCTGCGACGCCAGCTGGACGCCGTCGGCAAGGAGAGGGACCAGTACCAGCTGGAGAGGGACAACCTGGCTGACGACGTGGTGCTACTCAGGCAGAGGTGGGTACCAATGTAATGAGACAGACAGACAGACAGAAAATTAGAAAGATAGACAGGTAGATGCAGAGAGAGACAGAGATTTGTGTCCTGTTCAATGACATCCTGACAAAGTCAACATTTATCTCCCCCTCTTCGGTGCGAGTAACCCTGCAAATCATCGTCTCATCTTCCACTGACACTTTTATTGCGCACTATAGACGGTCCACTTTAAACACAGAGGAGGCAGAGAGTCCCTCGGGATCTGCCACCTGCCTCCCTCAGTGATGGTGGTGTAGGGCGTGGCACAGGAGGAGAGGCATGATACAGGATGCTGCGCTGCATCGTCTGTGTGCAGCTTGAGCTCATGTATGATGAGATATTTTCACTGACTTTTCTTTACTGACTTTCTCGTGTGCTCGTGAGGCAAAAACGTGATCAAAAGAAAACCAATACTTTCTTTGGAAAAGGAACAAAAGTGCTTGAGACTATGAGGTCATCCCACCAATTGTAGACTGAACATACAAAGATTATTTGTTCCTTTTAAACAAGCTGTGGAATTTGTTTTAATAGATTAGATTGGACGCCATGAGATACTTCTTCAGAGGGACACCTCTCATCTGAAAGTGCTTTAGTTAGGAAATGAGATGGATAGAAGACCAACTAAGTCAGGGTGTTTCTGACAATAATGGGTTTCCTAAAAAAAACACAACTTTACACACTTTTGCACACAATTCTGGTGAGATTAGAGGAAGAATGAGGAGGCTGGATGGAGCGGACTCAGGGTGGGGCCGGGTGAGGAGCAGGGAGGGATGAGAGAGAGGAAATGGGACGAGAGGGGGAGAGGTTGGATATCAAATGGGGTGAAAAGAGCGTCAGGAAAAATCAATGTGACTCGATAGACTCCATTAGGTGTGTTTCTAATGTCCCTCTGTGCTGATGGGACGGTGCCAAAGAGCCCATTAGGACAAAAAGGGCCCCGTGTAACACAGCATGAATTAAAGATGAGGAAGCAGGACCCACTAATCTACTTTATGTCCAGCTCGGGCAGGACCGCCGTCTACTAGAACAGACGGAGCCGGATTCACCTGAACTTTCATGTAACGACCTCGTACACAGCACGTTCAGTCGCAAAGTTAGTCGGGAATAAACCAATTTATTAAGCACTGAGATATAACTTGAACAATAACTTTCTGGTGGAGCGTTATGACAAGGGTTGAAATGGAGTTAAAAATAATTTTTTCATTTCATTTCATGTCTTTGCTCAATTTTGAAGCTGAAGAAAATTGACATGTCGGCTCTTGACAGTCCACTTAAGTCTGACTTTGCCAAACCACATTTCACAAACAAAAGAAAAGAAGTGTACGTAAACCGACTGTGAGCCGATGACCTTATTGAACTCTGGAGATGCCACATTAGCAGAAGGGAGCGGCTGCTGATCCCAGCGGACACACTGCCACAATCCTTTTTACGGGACAGTTAATCAACAAATTGATTCGGAAAGCTTTTTGCCAGCTGATGCCGGGGTGCAACCTTTCACAGACAAAGAGTGTCTTTGGAAAGACGTGAACACGTTCTTCTCTCCCTCTCCTTTTTGTAGAAAGCAGATTCTTGGTCCCTGAAGGACATCTGGATGCTGTTTGAAATACTTTGTCTTGCTCTTAGGTTGGATGAAGAAGCCCAGAAGAGGGCAGATGCCGAGGGGAACCTGGTTGCCTTCCGCAAGGTAAACACTCCCGGGACCATAATATTCATCACAGTCTCAGATAACAGGTCATAATGAACAGCTTCGTTCTATCCTCTGTAATAAGAAATAAGAAGTGTCTTGTAAATGGCCTTTTCTAGGACGTGGATGATGCCACGCTGTCCCGCCTGGAGCTGGAGAGGAAGATCGAGTCTCTGATGGATGAGATCGAATTCCTTAAGAAACTCCATGATGAAGTAAGTGATTCTTTTCCTGCGTGCAAGTAGAAATGGGAAAGTCCTTTTCTTTCAGGAGGCACCTTTCAAAATATATCATCTGGGGACCTAAAGATCCTCCGTTTTTGTGTTAAACCAGAAGAATATCTGATTTAAACCTGATTCCAGTGATTAGATAATCAATAGTGAGAAGACTAAACACTAAAGTGGTGTCAGATCAGATGCTTTAGTCTTTTAGTGTGCAGGTTGTCGTAGGAGATTTACCGCCAGCTTCATCACTACGCTGTAGGAACAGAAAACAGACATGAGGCCTGTTTGGGAGGACGTTTGTAAAAGAGGTTATCCTGATAGCATTTGCTTGAGCTAACAAATAACCTGAGCTTTGAGTGTGTCATCAATGATGCAGAAAAATAGATTCTACAGAGCTTGTAGATGTTGTGTCTGGAGGAGAAAAAGGGATTTCATCATTTGTACGTGTGTCCATTTGTTTGCTCGTATTATCAGGAAATCCAGGATGTGCAAGTGAGCGTCCAGACGCAGCAGCTAAAGATGGAGGTGGACAGCACCTCCCGGCCCGACCTCACCGGTGCCCTGAGGGACATCAGGGCCCAGTACGAGAATATTGCCACCAAGAACATGCAGGAATCTGAGGACTGGTACAAGTCCAAGGTGGGCAGAGACACCGACACCCACACTTGAACATAAAAACAATCAGTTTATAAATGTTTTCTGTGTGTGATTCATCTTCTGTCCTCACAGTTTGCTGATTTGACTGAGTCTGCAAAGCGCAACACTGATGCTCTGAGGACGGCCAAGCAGGAGGCCAACGAGTCCAGGAGGCAGATTCAGTCCCTCAACTGTGAAATTGATGCAATGAAGAACACGGTGAGACCGAATATCTCCCGTCATTAATCAATAATAATGTATTATACACTGGTATCAGTATTTCAGATGCTTAAACTGCTTGAATTTTCCCCCCAGAATGAAGCTCTGCTGAGGCAGATGCGTGAAATGGAGGACCAGTTTGGTAACGAGATCGGTAACTACCAGGACAACGTGAGCCATCTGGAGGAAGAGATCCGCCACCTGAAGGATGAGATGGCTCGCCACCTTCGGGAGTACCAGGACCTCCTCAACGTCAAAATGGCTCTGGACATTGAGATCGCCACTTACCGCAAACTGCTGGAGGGAGAGGAGAGCAGGTGAGCGAGAACAGGCTTCTCCACTGTTTGGTTCGGGGCTGGATTTTTTTTTAATGTTTCTACATATATCTTTTTTTTAATTATTTTGGTGTCCTCTTGTAAATTTGTTTCAACATGGGCAGTTTATTAAATGTTTGAAAGGATCTGAGCACAATTCTACGATCCAGATGGTCTTTTTTTTTCCTCATGCAAATTTAGCCTCAAGTAAAGTAAAGCAATTAGATTTTCCTTACAGGATGTAACACATATTTGTATTCTACCTTTTCAGGAT
Source organism: Embiotoca jacksoni (assembly GCF_022577435.1). NCBI lineage: Eukaryota > Metazoa > Chordata > Actinopteri > Embiotocidae > Embiotoca > Embiotoca jacksoni. The sequence continues at coordinate 3,261,597 of NW_027185229.1, read as the reverse complement.
CACTGTTCCCATGCTCAATCTTGGCATGAGCAATCACTTTAGTGACCGAGGTAAGCTTCAATTCTCTTTTTCCAAGCTCAAATGTAAGATAGTTAAAGTCACAGTTCCCTTTTGTATTTCAGTTAAAGTTGTGAAATTGGAGAGCTGCCTGATTTGGTGACACTTTTCCTGCTGTGATTGACTCTTCTTAAACATTATTATTTTAATTATATCCTCAATTAAAATTCAGCATAGAAAAAATAAAGGTTTGAATTACTTCAGCTTCCTTTTTGAACTAGTTTTATGTGTCAGTTTGGTATCGAGACGATTCTAAATACTACAATACCCATGAGCCTCAGATCCCGTTGCTATGGAGAAGAAGCCAGTTAGATGCACCAATTAGTCGTAGTGAGTTCAAAATGCTTTTTTGCTGTAGCTGGGAACAAAACACCAGACCATAGGAACCTAACTCATTCAAAATTGGCAAAAGGCTGCGAATTGTAATGCAAAAGTGTCTCAACAGCGTAATCTATGGCTTCTATCGAACGCTGTGATTGGCTGTTTTTTTGCTGAAATGCACCTTGGAAGTTGTAGTTAAAAAGAGGTTGAAAAGATTTTCAAAATCAGATCATCTTTGTTCTGATTAACGAGGAGAGTTTCTTGCTGATAGCAGCCGTCGAAGCGATCTGGTGTTCAGTCCTCTTTGTTCATGGAGAAAACTAAATGTATTTTTACTTGCAGATTATTTGTATCATGTTGTGCAGCATTTCAATAGTAACTCTTCATGTCAGTGAGGTGAACTAAATCTCACAAAATCAAGTCAGACGAGTTAAACGTCTATTTTGTGAATGCAAGTATATCTGTATGTAAAAGTCTGAGCGGCGCTTCAATCTGACTTTTCATAGACTATGAAAGAGTTCCAGACAGCCAGAGGAAGAAGACTGTGGTGATAAAGACAGTTGAAACTAAAGATGGAGAGGTACGATGATTTACATAAGACATAATGCAAAATAACTAGCTTGGCATCATTTTGATCATTTGTAACGTAAACATAAACATACAATTTCTAAACTAATCTGGGTGTTGTTTTCCTCATCAGGTGGTGAAGGAGTCCCAGAGGGAGAAGGAAAGAGAGTCAAGTAGGAACGACAAGGATGACGATGACGAGTAGATCAAAAAAATAATTAGACAATGTGAAGGCCAGTGCCATGATAGAAGAAAAAAAAAAAATAGATAAAACAACCACCAACCTATATAGTCCTCATTCCTTCTAGTTATGTGTTTCATTGTCTGGTGACATCTTTCAGCAGAGGTGCAATGTTGGATGAATTTGGTGCTATTTAAGCCACCCAACTTTTGCTAAACACTTGGTGTCATCTGTAGGATAAAGCAAAACCACTTTATAACGTACCACTTGAGGCCTTGAGTTACAGTGCAATCCCCGTGGACTCCTTGGACGACCACACGTTTGTAGCAGACTAAAACAGGTAGTTTAAATACACGATTTTAGTGGTTTGTTTCACAGATACGAATTACTAACAAACTTCCAGACACTGCCCTTTAGCCAACACACCTTAATAGACAGAACAAAGAAACATATTTGCATTTTATTTACAAGCTTTGCTACCAACTTATAAGGCATACCGTATTTTCACCAAAAACATGGCGAATTAAGAAAACATGCAACACAGGAAATGATGACATTGATAATATGACAGTCTCTGACCGAAAAGACTTTTGCTGAATGTGCTTTTGCAATGCTGTGTGTATCTGGCACGACTGATGGAAGAATATGTTGGTGCAAATAAAATGAATTGGAGCCAATCTGTGTCGTAAGTTGATTGTTTTTGTGTTGATCACTGATCTAATTTCCTCCTTTTTGTTCCATTCAAGCAAGTGTCCGTAGTCTTTACTTTTTTTTTTTTAGTTTATTCAGGATCCGTAGATGCGTACACATATTCAGGGATAGGGGCCATAAAAACCCTATAATGAATGATTTTGTGACATTAATTCAGAAAATTTGGTCAACTTTTAAACAGCTGGGGGTGAAACTTTACAGAGCAGCTCAGAAAACAAAACTTTAACTTCATGGTATTTCTTTTTTCTTCAGTCTATAGGTGTTACCATACAGGGATATTACTTGTCTATAAGGTCACATTACACGCAGACTCTCGACATCATTCAAAAAGTTAGAATTTGTTTTATTTAAACAAACTCCATTTCTAAAAATGTGTAATGCACTGAAAACAATATGTAAATATGTGTTAGAAAACAATGAGTCAAAAGGAAACTCCTCTGCCCACAGTGACTTTTGTGTTGCAAAACTTTTGTATCTACTGTGCCCTGAGTAAAACCTCTCAGGCGACACGTTAGCTCAAACCGCAGCTAAATTCCACAGTTTCCGGAGTCTGGCTCATCCAGACGTGAACCACGGCCTTCCAACCTTCCTCATCTAGACCTTTCGCAGGCATGTCACTAATTATAAAGTAACTTTTGTCAGTTCTCCTGGAAAAGTGATGCCTGAAATACAAGACTCAGGGTTTCAGATTTGGAAGGACGTGACGACATTCTACATCCGCTTACGCCGCCGTGTTGGCGCGAGACTTGTCCGAGTTGTCGGAACGCAAAAAACAACAGCGGGTTGAAGCTAACTGTTTATTGACGGGAAACCGGCGGTTTGTGAACACGACACCGGGAGAGCAACGACTGGTCGGTTAGTCTGTTGTTGTTTTTCTTTCTTTGTCTGAACGGAACTTTATTTATTTCGCGGTCAGTGCTGCTGAAGCTGAATCTGAATCTGAAGCTAGCTGCTCCGGCTGCATAACATCAGCAACATACGGATAATTAACTCAAGTTATTCACATTTACAGAGGAAGAAGTATTCAGAGCCTGAACTTAAGTAAAAGTACCAATACAGAAATATACAAATACTCCGTTTCAAGTAAAAGTCCTGCATGAGAAATCCTACATAAATTAATTCACAGAAGTTTTCGTAGAAAAAACATAGTCTAATAGTTTTAAAGTAAAAGTGTTGGTTTGGTCCATCTGACTGATATATAATTATATGACTTAATTAGATTATTAATACTGAAGCATCACTGAGACAGCAGCATGTTGGAGCTGGTCTGAATGACTTTATACAGCAAATAAATGAGGATGTTTTTCTCATCTTTGAATTTTGGTGAGATATTCATTTGTAAGACAGATAAGAGGGGGAAAAAAATTACTATTTTCGAAGCTGTTAACAACTCAGACATCTGAAAAGTGACCCTGACGACTCACCGATATCTGGAACATGTCAGAAGACAAACAGGTTTCATCTCTAACACAAGGTTCCCACCGGCCATGGTTTTTCTGGAATATCATGGAATTATAAAAAAAAAACATTTTCCAGACATGGACAGTCAGAGGATTTCATTGAATATCATGGAGTTTTGTCGGTATAACTTTTTTCTGATGTTCTGCTGGTCTTTAAATTTGATTGGCTTTTCTATTTGTGTGTAATAGGCCTCTAAATTTAGCTCATTAGACTGAACCCCTGATGGTTGACGGACGTCTTCAGGATGAACTGTGAACTTTTGGCAACGTGCAGCGCTCTTGGTTATCTGGAGGGAGACACCTACCACAAGGAGGCTGATTGTTTGGGTGAGTGACTTTTAAAGTGGTAAAAAAATATCGAGTTTCTGTAATGAATAAATGAGTAATTGTTTTGGATCCGGTCTCTTGTGTTTCAGAGAGTGTGAAAGACCTGATCCGGTACTTACGCCATGAGGATGACTCCCGCGACGTCCGCCAGCAGCTCGGTGCCGGCCAGATCGTACAGAACGACCTTCTACCTATTATCACTCAGCACAGACAAGACAAGGCTTTATTTGACGCCTGCATCAGGTAGGAGCCCGAACAGGAAGCTACTCTCTTCAAAATAAAACGGCTGCTCACGAATATTTTAAATAGACACATGAAAAAGTATTTATTTGCTCATAATAACAATACATTTCCCAACAGCATCGTACAAAACAACACTGGAACATATTAGCGTTCATTTCGCAAAGCTATTTGTCTATTTTCTGTTTTATTTTGAAGGTTAAGAAGTAGCTACATTAGAAACTCTGTTGTCCAAATGACTCCTGTCTGTTTTGTTTTTTTGTCAGGCTCATGGTCAACCTCACTCAGCCTGCCATGCTGTGCTTTGGAAAAGTCCCAGACGACCCGGTGTTCAGGCATCACTTCCTGCAAGTGACGTCTCATTTACAAGCCTATAAAGAGGTATTGTGACTATTTATAGTTTGTTATATCTGCAGTTGTTGTTTTTTGTGGCTATAAAAAGCTTTGTGACCTCCGCGCGTCCTGTTCTTTCATTTTCAGGCGTTTGCCAGCGAGAGCGTGTTCGGCATCTTAAGTGAGACTTTGTACAACCTTCTGCAGCTCGTGAGTGTTTTCATCGTCTCACCGTCAGACGGTTCTGTTTTTTTAATTTTTTTTATGAGTTTCTCTCTGATTTTCTACCGACTAACCTCTTCACATTCAGGATTGGGAGGAGAGACAGGAGGAAGACAACCTGCTGATCGAGAGGATCCTGCTGCTGGTGAGGAACGTGCTTCATGTCCCGGCGAACCCCCGTGAAGAAAAGGTAACGTAACACATTTCTGCTCATGCTGAATGTGCTTCTTCTACACCTTTCATCTCACCTTTATTTCTGCCTCTTTCCTTCATCTGTGGTTGTAGAAAGTGGACGATGACGCCAGCATCCACGACCGGGTGCTGTGGGCCGTTCACATGAGCGGTTTTGACGACCTGGTGAAGTTCCTGGCGTCGGCCCAGAGCGAGCAGCAGTGGAGTCTGCATGTGTTGGAAATAATCTCCCTCATGTTCAGAGACCAGGTTGGACTGAAGAAACGTTTTTTGGTTTTAAACATGAAGATTTCCATTCGTTCTGCATTTGAGCGTCGTCTTCTTTTCTTCTTCTTTTTTTTTTTTCTCCTGCAGACACCAGAAGCTCTGGTGAGCGCCGGTCACGCTCGTTCATCAGAAGAGAAGCAGAAGGACTCTCAGGAACTGGAGGGCTTGAGGCAGAAGGAGCAGGCAGCCAAACGTTCTCGCACATTTCAAAGAGGAACCAGGTACGGACGAGCAGAAGTTACAACATGGCACCAAGACTTTCTTAATCAAAGATTTCAGTGTAGCTGAAGCTGTAGAGAAAAATACATTTTCATACTAAAATATGCAAACACTATTTCTGGGCGGGAAGGAAACATCTCGTCAAACCAAACTTCGAACCTGATTTTAAAAATGTCCACGACAGGTGAACCGTGTTCACGCCTCTTTCCAATAACAACAGGTGGATAATTTTATTCTTTCGGCATGAAATATATTACAGAACTTCTGCATGTTACTCTCACATTCACGCTTTTATCCTGACGAGACAAAATGGAAAACACAAATCAGGGTTGCTGGATGTATGCGAGTCTAAAGGCACAGAACCATTTTTTTTCCTATATGTTTAATATATATTTTTGCAGCAGTGTGTCAGTAGGAAACATCAGATTTTAGACTTACAAAAATTTTTCTTGCAAAAAAGTGAAACATTGCAGATATTTGTATGTTTGTAGCTTCACGATAAACTGGAATTACAGCGTAGCAGATGTGAACCTTCACAAATCACTCAAGTCGTCCAGATCTGTCCAAACCAATTTGGATATTGGTTTCTAATCAGTTTATTCTTGAAATGTAAACTGGATCTATCCCTTCAAAGCAAAGAATGGCTGCACCAACTATTGATTTAATTTAGTTTTCTGCTGTTGTGTAAAACTAATTGACAAATAAAGACTACTAGAGGCATTACATTTTGAAAGTGTCATCACTTCACAGCTCGTTGAAGTGTCTCAAACTGTTTGTTTGATCGGATGTGGATGTTTGTTTTAGACACTCTCGCTTTGGAGGCTCTTTTGTTGTTGAAGGCGTGAAGGCGATCGGGGACAACGATGTGATCTATCACAGGAAGGTTCAGGATGTGAGTTGTGCAGCTTGATGTTTGATATAAAAATAAATGTGAATAGTGACGTGAGATATAATAATTGAAATGTAAATGTCTGTTTTTTTAAATTTTCAGTTCAAGAATTACACTCATGACGTCGGCAAAGCGGTGCGGCGTGTTCCCAAGAGGAATCGCCGGGCGCAGGAGAGTAAAGACAAACGGCGCTCCGCTTTAAATGTTCGACTCTTCCTGAGAGAGTTCTGTGTCGACTTCTTGGAGAACTGTTACAATCGACTCATGTACCTCGTTAAGGTAAGCCACTGTGAGACCAATGACTTATTTATTTATTGCAGCATTTTAATAGAAACGGAGGCCCGGCACCGCAAAAGGAAAATATAAAATGTAGTTTATTAGGCAACACACACTGGAATGTCTTACTGGGGGGAGCAAAGGATTTTTATCTATTTCAGCCTTCATTCAAATTGTTCAGTAACGTCACAGAAAATCTGAAGTCTTCATCATCTAAACATTTTCTGGACAAAAGATCAAATTAATTATTTTTCTGTCCTGAACTTAACAGACTCGTGCTTTTATTTGTGTTTTTTAAATTGAAATATATATAAAACATGCTATGAGGTTGTCCAATATCCTTTTAGTGCAATAAGAGAGAGTTTTATTCGAGGAAGAAGTTCTTTACACGCAGACAAAGCAGGACACTCACCAGACTTTTGCTCTTCCTCATGTCCTCTACAGGAAAGTCTGATTCGAGAGCAGACGGAGCAGCACGATGAGACGTATTACCTCTGGGCGCTCAGCTTTTTCATGGCCTTCAACCGTGGCAACGGTTTCCGTGCCGACTTGGTTTCTGAGACCATGTCTATCCGTGCTTTTCATTTTATCGAGCGCAACATCACCAACTACTACGAGATGCTGCTCACGGACCGCAAAGAGGCCACGTCCTGGTCCCGCAGGTAGGAAGGTTGTGAGGAGGCAGGTGGATAGAAACAAACGTGCGAGTTGTTTCCAGACTAATATCGTTTGTTCTTTTTTTTTAGGATGCACTTGGCACTGAAGGCGTATCAGGAGCTTCTGCTGACTGTGAACGAGATGGACCGCTCACAGGATGAAAGCATCCGCCAGAGTTGTAATGTTATTAAAAGTAAGAAGCTCCCAGCTCCAATTAAGATTCCTCATTTAGCAGTTCACTTTTAAGATGTTATCAGATTTATGGAAGTCAAACACAGATTTTTTTTTTTAATGGTCTCATGTTTGCTTAGTGCGTCAAGTTTATGGACAATGTTCAGTTTTTACAGGGTTCCCACTGGTCAGGGAATTTCATGGAATATCAGGGAGTTTTTAAAACTCTTTTCCAGACAGGGACTGTCAGGTAATTTGATCATTTTTTTGGGGCCAATTTTTGGAATATCAGGGAATTTTGTGTGCATGTTTATATGTTAGTTGCCATTTAACAAAAAAATTATATTTTCCATGTCGGTTTTTTTTTTTTTTTTGCATCATTTCAGTAGTTTCCAGTATTGCCTGAGTGGTTTTATCCTTTTTCAGTTTGTCAACACTTCAGTAAAGAGATGTCTTTTCTTGTTCCTGCTTAGGAAGCAAACATGCAAGAAAATATAGATTTTAAGAGTTTTGGCTCCAAATGGAAGACTTCAAAGACTGGCTGATAAAAATAGACAACAGAAAAGCTGAATGTAAAGTTTGTAAAACTACTATAGCTCTATCGAATAGATCGCTGCCACGGCAACAATGAGAAACCTGCTGGCTTCTTACTTGTCCCCTTTTTAAAAAGTATTTTGCACAAGACTCAGTGTGTTTATAAGGTTTAAGCAGTGAAAAGTTTTGGAAATGAAATAATGTGTCTGTTTCTTATCTGCTCAGCTCAACAGCCCTGTTCGTTAGAGGTCATGAAGTTTCAGGTTTTTACTCGGGAAAAGTCAGGGAGTTTGACATTTTTAATTTGTAGTGGGAACCCTGGTTTATAATCTTGTTTGTGTCTTCAAATCTGCTAAAGTGCTTCATGTGTTCGCCTTCACCTTGTAGGTAACATCTTCTACCTGATGGAGTACCGGGAGATTTTCCTGACGTTGCTGAGGAAGTATGATGAAACCAGCCAGCCTCACTCGTACCTCAAAGACCTGGTGGAGTCCACGCATCTCTTCCTGCGCATGTTGGAACGCTTCTGCAAAGGTCGCAGAAACCTGGTGGTGCAGGTCCGTTCTGGTGTTTTATTTTAAGTGCTTGTAAATATTTTATTTTTTATTTTTTTGCTTTTCGACCCTCCGTGAAAGTTAATTTGGAGTTTGTAATCTATGCAGAGGAAGAAGACAAGGCGGAGAAAGTCTCAAGGTAAAAAGAAGCAGTCTGCTCTAGAAACTAGTCCAGAGGCCCTCGCGGACACCTGGAAGCTTGTGGAGGACGAGCTGAAGGCTGCAGGGTTTCAGGTTAGTGTGAGAGGGAACCACAAGGGGGAGCAGATTTTACACAAGATACAAAACACAACAACTTTACCAACAATATATTTCACCTCTGTGTGTTTTGTCTGCAGCTGTCAGAGTCTATAACGGAGAGCATTGTGCCATTTGATGCCACGTCTGAAACTCCTCTGGAGGACCAGCGGACTGAAGCGATGGTCCGAGTGCAGGACGCTCTGCTTTTCCGACTGGGACCAGAAGCTCTGGGGCTGCTGCGTGCAGCCAGGTCAGTAAGACTCTGCATTTTTCTCAATAAAATTATTAATTATACTATTAAACATTTAAAATGTAGATTTTCAATTTAAAATCCAATAAAGACAGAAGAGCTGCAAATTTGCACGTGAGAAGCTGAAACCAAAATAATTTGAACTTTTTACATGATTTAAAAACTGCAAACCTAAAAGATGAATCCAGAAAATGTCCCATAATCCTCTCAGACTCAGTTATTTCAGATTTTCTTCCTGTCGTGCTCAGGGAGGTGTGGCCGGAGGGAGACGTGTTCGGATCAGCTGACGTGGAGCCTGAAGAGGAACTGGAACTTCTTAAGCAGATCCTCCATGCCAACCTGCCAAGTAGGATTTTTTTTTAAATTATTATTTATTTTATTTTTTTTAAATGAATGTTTAACCCTTTGTGTCACCAGCATCTGTGCAGCATTTAAAGCGAGCTGTTAATTTCAGGGTCATCTCCTGAGACTGCGGTGGAGGAAGAGGAGGAGGATGGAGCAGAGCTGGAGGAGGAAGAGTTGGAGTCGGTCCAGGTTTCTGAAAAAGAGTTTAACTATCTAGACTTCATCAAGAGGTGAGGAGAAATGTTATAGTGACTTAGATATTTTAAAAATGCCGTCCAGACAGTGACACATTTTGTGACCTCCCTGTGGGACCCCCTCCTCCTCCTCCTCTCGGCCCTCGCAGGTTTGCCAACCCCAGTATTGTCCGTCCGTACCTCCTCCTTTTAAAATCATACTCAAAAAACACCCCACACACAAACCACTGCATCGCTCGAATGCTGCACCGCTTGGCTGTCGACCTCAAAATGGACGCGCAGCTTTTCCAGCTGTCCGTCTTTCACCTTTTCAACAAAATCCTGAGCGACCCGGCTGCAGCTGCGTACAAGGTAAAAAAAATTTTTTTTGAAAACCACAAGAGAAATGAATGAAAAACATTCAAGTAAACTGCTGGTGATGCAGAATCATCCTCTAGATTACACACCTTCTTTCTTTCTCTTCACAGGAGCTGGTGACCTTTGCCAAGTATGTGCTGAACCGCTTCTTTTCACTGGCAGCACAAAACGACAAGGCATATGTTGAGCTGCTGTTCTGGAAAAATGTGGGGGCTGTACGTGAGATGACGGAGGGCTACAGCCAAGACGGGTGGGTGCTCTCTATTGTCTGTCCGTGTTGGGGATGGGCATTTCAACAATAATGACTATTATTAAAAAATTAAGATTGTCATGCTAGCTTTCCCTGCAGAGTTTGACTGAGTTCAACTTCAAACTTTTTGACGGCTGTAGTCTTCGTTGCTTATGTTGTTTAATGGCGGCTGACGGACAGATTTTAGGGCACTTTAGTTCCACCTTCATATTACAACCAGGTGCTGGTAAAAACGGGGGAAATAACAAAAAGAATGATAGTCGCATATACTAATTCATTTCTTTTTAATATTTGAAAATTGTGTCCCGTCTCTAGTCTGTGTTTGTCTGGTGTTCATGTGTGTGTGCCGTATTCAGCAGAGCTTGATTACAGGTTAAATATGCACACGTGTAGAACTGTAAAGTGTTTGTTTTATGTCCCTGTTTTAATGTGGTGCCACTCATTGTCAGAGAGGGAAAGAAACCCACGTGGACTGAAGAGGAGGAGGAGGAGCTGCGTCGGCTCTACGAGGAGCACCGGGATTCTGAAGGTTTGCTTTCCGTTTGTTTGTTGTTTGCACGTGTTTTCTCACCGGACATCCACACTCCGCGCCGAGATTCTTCCTTTGACTGCCGACTCTTGTGCTCCAGTGCCGGACATCGTGGAGACTCTGCTGCCGTTACTCAGCAACAGCAGCCGCAACCGGCGGCAGGTGGTGACTCAGCTGGTGCATCTGGGTCTGGTGGACAACGCCAAAGAGCTGAAGAAGCAGAAGTATGTAGTCTAGTTTGTGTAAATGAAGCGAGGAACATGTTGCAGAATAACTCGACAGTCTACGCGACATGATTGTTAAAGACTTTTTTATTTCTTGTTCAAAGGAAAGGTACTCGGATCGTTCTGTGGACCGAGGAGCAGGAGGAGGAGCTGCAGATGCTCTTTGAGGAGTTCAAAGACTCTGACGGTAACGGACGCCACATCACTGTTGTTTAATTACTATAGATTATATTTCTGTCCTCCGTTTCAGTCCCCGTCCAGCAGTCGTCTCATGAATACTTCATGTTTTCTCTGGTGACTTTTTAGCGATAAAAACTGATTCTATATTTTTTTTTACAGACGTGTTGGGTAACATCCTGAAGAAGGTCACAGCGAAGCGGTCCCGAGCACGCGTGGTGGACAAGCTGCTCAGCATGGGTCTAGTGTCGGAGAGACGGGAACTTTATAAGAAGAGGAGCCGCGGTGCTCAAGGAAAGAGCTCTGGAAGAGGAATGGTACGCTTCCTTTCGATGGACTCTGGTGTTTCACACATTTATATTATAAAAGATTATTAAAAGTTTGGAGATGAAGATGCTCATAAATCTAAATGAGATTTCATATTTTCAGCCTCAGACTGAGGAAGACTTCCTAGCTGAACTAACACAAGGCTCCCCGGACGATCCTGCGGACAGAGATGATGAAGACGAGAGAGACGATGAGTCTGAGGAGAGTGAGGAAGAGGACGATGAAGCGCAGGAGAGAGAAATATCACAAAACGGTGGCAGCAGGAACCGAAGCACGCAGCGCTCGGTGGAGAGGAGAGCGGACGTCGACAGCATGGTGTCGGCTCTTCAGCAGGAAGGTGAGACGAAGAGCAAACTGCTCTGTGATCTCTTCAGTTGGGTGGAGGTCAGAGGTGAAAGGTCAAATGTAATACTACTGAATAATATATATGGATAAAGTTAGGTTTTTTTTATTTTTATTTTTTTTTATCAGATTCTCATTAGTTAGATGAATCACAGAAATAATCTCTCTAAGACTACAGGAATAAAATTTTTCCTTTATGCACTCTCAGGATTTTGTTGTTGTTGTTGTTTGTTTTGTTTACAAAAGGCATGTCTGGACCCTTGTTGTGGATCCAGAATTGTCTAAACAGAACCGCAAATGATCGCAAAGACGAAGGTGAGTTTGTCCAACAAACAGACGTATTTAAACATTTTGCTTGTTGTTTCTTTATTCTATCAGCTGTAGTTTAAACTTCTCTCACCATGTGTGATGAGGTGCTTTGGCCTGATAATAAAGTTTATTGTGATCCATTCTCCAGGTTTTTCCCAGCCGGTCCCTATTGTCCCTCTGGCTGAGGCGACTGAAGACGCCATGGACAACAAGAGCTTCCAGAAGCTGCTACGCAAACTTGGCATGCGACCACCTGCAAATGAACAGGTGTGATTGTGTGCATGTTGTGTGTGTTTTATTTTACTACCAAATCAATCATTTGACCTCTATCTTCTTGTTGTGCTTTACTTTGAGACAGTGTGGCTTCTAAATCATACAGTTGATTCATTATTATTAATTACTTTGAGTTATTTTGATTGCAGGAGTCCTTCTGGAGGATCCCAGCAAAGATCACCGTGTCTCAGCTGTGGAGTGCAGCCGCAGCTCTCAGCCCGAGAGAGGACGAGCCTGAAAACGGTGCGGAGCAGGACGGGCCCGGGAGCCCAACCCAAGAACCCCAGGAGGAGGAAGAGGAGGAGAAGGAGGAGGAGGAAGAGGTGTCAGGTGAGCAGAGAGCTCAGGCTCTGAGAGCTCTGCTGCTCGCACGCAAGAGGAAACACCAGCACACCAACGGTGCAGGTATGTGTGGGAGTTTCATCACATTGCACCATTTAATTACAGCTTTCTCACACGGTGAAGAATTGAGTTACACGGTGCTTTTTATTGAGTCTTTGGCCGGTCACATAGCCAAGAATGTGCTATCAATACTGCATATTCTTAAATGTAGATAGTCTGTGTATAACAGAAACACGGTACAAAGGCCATGTTGACATTTGATTATCTTCAAATCAGAAGTGTAAGTTTGATTGTAAAGAATCAACTCTTTGTTTGAAAAGGCAACATAAAAAAAAAACAGCGACACAAGATTAAAAATAGAAAGTGTAAATTCACGCATGGTAATCTGTTTCCTCTGGTGTATCAGTTCAGAAAATAGTTCAGCAGCTTAATGCAGATGTTGTAGATTCAGACCGGGAGGATGTTTCCAGGAGACAGTCTGAGCATGAGGGGGATTAGTGTCGGCCTTTAATGGACTGTAAAAATGGCAGGTAGGAGATCCATTAAGGTCCCTCGCGTTGCCTCTGGATATCTGCAGTCGGGACGGTGGAAACTCTGAATAATGAATACCGAACAACCCAAAGAAATGGGAGCTTACACCTGCTGTTTTAGGTACATAGATCCTCTGAAGCAGTTTTATTTGGGCATTTCTTTTGCAAGCAATTTATTGGTGCTTTTGATTTATGATGAATTAATCCCACCAATCCTGTGTTTTGTTAGTTGCTGGAAAGAAACAACATAAATAAGCAGCAACACATAACCACAAGGTTAAAAATGGAAGGTGTGAAATCACACATATATAATAACATTCCTCTGCTGCTCCGTTTTAAAAGATATTTCTGCTACTGTCTAATCGAGATGGGAAGGAACTTCTAAAACCTTTTGGGATTTGTTTGAATGTTTAAATGTTGTTTAAAGCCTTCAAGTTGTAGTTTTTGACACTAGTTCAGATCTTAAATCTGCTTCTAATCACAGTCAGGATGAGACACGATTGAGATGACTTTGTTCATATTTTGCCTCTGTTGTTTTTAAGCTGCCGTGTCAGATTGCACTGCTGCTGATGAGACAGACGGTCCAACTGAGAGGTGAAGTATTGTCCTACGATTTCATGAAACTCCCAACAGAGAGTCTTCTGAATTGTTTTAAATCTTCATATGTTTCTGTGCACATCAGGTCCCAGGAGAAGACTTCAACTAAAAGGAGCCGAGTTTTGGACGACGAGGAGGAGAATGGTATTAATGCGTTTGTTACTAGCAGACCACTCAGACAGAAAACGTTTTAAACTAAAGGTTCAAAGTGAAATATGTTCAGATCGTCGCTTCTCATTTGATGCCAAGCTTTAAACGACCAGTAAACAGTGTTTTTAATGATGTAAAACTGCAGCATGTGACTAAAACGTTGACGTCTTTACAGAGGACGATTCCACCGCGGCGATGGACACGGACACTAACGGGGATGCAGATTCGGACAGGGAGGATGTCTCTGCTCCTGTGAAGAGACGGCGGAAGATGGTCTTAATCGATGAGGAGGAAGACGAGGATTAGTGTCAGTCTTTAATGGACAGGAGACACATAAAGGTCCCTCATGTTGATGAGCCCTCCGGAGGTCTGCAGTCCAGACAGCACAAACTATTCATGGAGCACCAAACAATAGAGGTCCTACTGAGCAATTTCATTTGATCATTTCTTTGATGTGAAATGAATTAGTGCCTTTGGTTTGTTGTGATAAATAACTTCTGCCAAACTTGTATTCTTGTTAGTTGTCTGAGAAGGTTTTGCATCATTCCTTGAAAAATTCAGATCAGAAAGTTGTTGCATGTGTACAAATTCTTTTATATTTTTCTGTAGTTTTTCACATTGACTTTGAAATATAATCTTTATTGAATACTGATTAATAAAACAGCACTGTTGGCTCTGGCTGTTTGTTAATGTGACTTCCTTGCAATGTACTATTTTAACACTAGAGGGCGTATTAACTTTGTGGATTGAGTAAAGGATCATTTGAATTAATAGACACATTTTTAACTATTTATATTTACCTAATAACCCATAAAATGTAGTTTTTGACAGCTGATTTAGAGATCATTTGTAGTGACTATGGAGCAGCACCAAAAAAAAAGGAGGGACATACATTTTTATTTTATTTTTTATATTTCTGCAAAATGACCTCAATAACGGTCTTTTGATGGATCTTTCTTCCACCGATGAATCCCGTACCCTGTGTCTGCGTCTGCAGCCACCGCCTGCAGTCATCCACGTTTTCCAGCTGTGTCGGAGGTGGTCTCTTGTCCTCACATCTGGACCATGTTAGTAACTTCCTGTCCCAGCCAGAAGCAGACCATGATAATCCACAGATACTGTTGTGAGTTAAGCATGTGAGCTCGGTGGTGTGCGGGTAGAAACCGTGAAGCTAAGCGGTGAAAGGTAGATCACTTCCTACCGCACTGAGAAAAGCCCCATAGGTTCCCCAAGAACTGAAGCTAAACTCTTGACAGCTTGTATATTAAACAGACATGACTCATTGTTTTGTGTCCAAAAGCAGTTCTCTGGAGGCCGTAATGCATAAACATGAGTAACAGATGCATTGTGCCAGTCATTAAATCAAACATTCGGATAATAGAAACCATTCACATGCATTGTTTGTGCAAATGAAGATATGACTTTTCATTCAGAAGTTATAAAAGTGTTGGAAATCAGTCTTTAAGTTTTCAAGTTGATATATTTTCCTAAGCAAATAACATGTTCATGGTTAATAACCCCTGAAAAATTATGCTGGTTTAAACAGGAAACAATCATTTAGTAGTTGTTAGGATCATTTCATGCTGTTTGAATTTCTTTTTTGCACACTTATTGCCCCATTAAAGCTTAAAATCTGAGTTTCAGAGTGAAATCTGGACAATTTAAACAGCAGTTAAGAAAAAAAAAATACCACAAGGTCCTTATAATGTTTTATGTTTTACAGAAATGCATAAGAAAAGACACTTAAGGTATATTTTCTGCTCACAATGTCATTTCAGATCTGTGCAAAGGTTGTTGCATCATGTGGGCTGCAGAAAGTGGGCTGTGAGTTACCTTGGAGTTCAGTCTAATGCTCGAGTAATTCATCATGGAAAAATGATTTGCATGTCTGTTGAGTTGTGTGAGGGGGAAAAAAAGCAAACCTACCTGATTTGTTTGCCATACGTCTCTTTTACCCAGAACTCACCGTGGATTGAAACTGAGCTTCGTGTTGCAACACAGCAAGAGATGTGCGGCCTTTTACCTCTCTGGTTTCATGTGTGTCAGGTATTTATGGATTCGATTGGCAAGCTGTGATTCTGACCTTTCAGAGATGTGGAGGGAGAGAACAGTGGCTTTATTCTGCACTACTTCACAGTACTTAATGCTTTTCCTATACATTAAAACAGAAAAAAAATGAGGTGGTGATATCGGAGAACCGTTCGATAGCTCACCTGCACTTATCTGAGTTTGTGTTATTCCCAGCTGCCTGCAGCGCATCGCTGACGCATCATCTGTCTTACTGGAAATGCAGTGAAGAGGGTTTAAATGTGTTAATAAAATATTAGGTTTCTGCCGTATTTTCAAGTCATGTCGATACTTATCTGCTCAGTTAAGCTCGACTGAACAGATCAGACTGATTTCCATATGTCAGTGTAGAAGGAGTGCCCCCCACCCCTCTCCACCACCACCACCACCACCACCACCACCACCCGTGGAGGTGTTAACTGTTGGTGTTGTGGTTGGTTGATGCGGCTGTGAGACCGTCCTTGGCACACGCAGACGACACCTCCTCCGGTAGACACCGCGGAGGAAAAGCAGTGCCTCTACAAACAGAGCTCACAGCTGCAGCTCATTCCTGAGTGGACCAGTCGGACCAGTCGGGGACCCGTGTCACCAGTTGTTCCTCTCTGTTCCCGGCAAATTCCCTCCATGAACGTAAAAACAGAAACAGGTTAACATCGGATTAAATGAGTCCATCTTCACATCCAAACACTGGTCTTCATGGACCTCATTATAGGAGTTATTGTAGACATTTGTTTACACTAGTCATGTCTTTAACATTTTGTAAAAAGATATAAAGGATCAAAAATGTCTAAAATAACTTTTTAAAACATAAATTTGTCTTTTTTTTTTATGGAGCAGGTATATGCTATTAAATAGGTCAATTTTGGGGGTCTTTGATTGGAAAAATAATCCCTCTCAGTCAAGTCATTATTAGAAGAAAGAGAAATCTTCGGTTATATGTGGGGAAAAGTGAATAATGAGGGTCACATATTTCTCAGTTCTAATAAGCCAAAAGCAAATAAGATATCTGTAATTATAAACAGTAATACATGAATAACATTTGCTGGAAAGTAGGACTGAAACTCAGTTCTCCAACAAGTTGGGACTCTTACTTGTGCAGTGCTTGAAGTGAGCCCAGCAAATTGAATTTATTCCGCCGGGGTATTACACCCTGTCCTGGTACACTGAGAGGAGTACATCAGTTGGAACGCAGCCACAGTGCAGGTCAAAGCCTAGTACGTAGCTGGACTGTGTATTTAATATTATGGGGTGTTTAATTTGAAACGAATACGAGAAGGCTGACCAATGTTAGCGTCCTGTGTCAGTCACGCCACATTCAGCTGACCAGCAGTATTAAAATATGCAGCGCTGTTATTGTGTACTATCCATAGACGGTCCATAAAAGTGGACGTAGCTTCCGGGTCTGAAAAATAAGGCTGATGCGAAAGTGCCTTGAAGTGTAATACCTCTGAGGGCCACTAGAGGTTGGCTCCAAAACATCTCTGGCTCCATTGACTTCCATTCAACTTCTCCAATGAAATACAAAGTGAATAAATTTTTTTCACAAGTTCTTATGTTGTCGTTAGCTAAAGTCGCTCTTTCTTATTGGTTTTCTGGCAAATAAATCCATTTAAAAATAATTCAAAAAAAGGCCTCAAATGCTGAATTTCTGTGGGCGTGTCTGTTTGATTGACAGGTCTGCATTGCAGTCAGGTTTAAGCTATCTGTGGGCAGGCGGTAGTAGCTTCGGGTATCCAATCAAATCCGGTCAGATCCACCTCTCGCTCCTCCCCCAGCTCGTCCAAATATGGTCACTTCTGGTTCCAAATCGTTCAGAAATAAGTAAGAACTGCGGCGGTCAACATCGGAACTCGAGGCCTCATAACGGCCAAACGGGTGACGTCACTGCCGGTTGGTACGATCCAAATATTTGGATAAACTTTAATTTGATGCTTCGGCAATATCTTTTTTTTTTTTTCAAATTGAATTGTATTGAATTAGAGAGCAGAAATTCAAAATATCCTGACTGACTGTTATCATTTAATATGAGGTACGGCTGGCGGTAGCTCTTTGAAGCCCCCCCCCCCTTCCCGCCTTCCAACGGCTCAACTGCCAACCCCGGCTGGATGAGGGGGAGGGAGGGGGAGGGCAGAGAGGGAAAACTTTTCCTCCTTTGTTTTTTTTAAAGTGCCATTTACTACAGCGGGGAGAGAAAAAGAGAGGAGGTGTGTGAGAGAGGGTTGTTAAGATTTTCCAGAGAGAGAGACAGAGAGGGAGAGAGGGAGGGAGGGAGAGGGAGAGGAGGACCGGGACGTGGACGTCTTCAACGGTTCATTTCAGAGTTTCTCCGGGAGAGAGTGAGGCGGCCGCGGGGAGAATGGAAGCCAGCTAACCTTCCTCACATCTGCCGTCAGACAGTTGGGTTTTTGGTTTTTTTTGGTCCCTTCTTAAGAAGATTTGCATAAAGAAGCGACGGGAACCAAACGACATGCCGTCGGTGTGGTGAGCGTTTTAAAAAAAGAGCCTGGGGATAACGGTGAGAGAGAACCGGTTCTCCCTGGTACCCGACCGGTACCCGACCGCTGCTGGTTTTCCTGCCTGACAGGAGACGTTACAACCGAACATCGGTAAGTTTTCAAACTCACTTTAAAGACAACGAACGATCAAGATATCCCTGAGTCTTATCGTCCTGCTTTGTTGATCTTAGCATGCTTGTTTGTAAATCCGTGTCAGTGGACGTTTGTTTTCAGTTTACAGCAGCAGGGAAACAAAAGCCTCATATTTCATCAGGGATGATGATTGATTATATTTGAATGATCCCAAACTGATCGATGCCAAACTCTCCAGCTGGAAATGATAGCTGCTCCTCTTTCAAGGCTTTTTGGTTTTTTTATACACTCGAGGCACAAGTTATGCTTTTAGCCTTTGAGGACAGAGACACAATGATCCAGGATAATACAGGCTTTATTGGTGTGCAGTGAACCAGACGTTTGGACCCAGTGTAATGTGCTTTAATCACTACTGGCGGGACTCGGTCAGTTCTGCTGAAGTTCTGAGAGGAACATGCTAAATTTAGCCTTTCCTTGCAGGTTTTAATCCCCCCAAAATGAAATCCCCATCCAGGACTGTGAACTCCTACAGGTGGTTGGGTTCCTTCCTCTGTACTCACCCATGATGTTGAAGTGTGTATTGCTAAACAATGTGGAGCCATCTTTGAGCTTTTGAAAACACTTCATGCCTCCTGACAGAGAGCCCAGCCCTGCGGTTCTGCTCTGCGATCCAGCCAGGGAGTGCCTCTTTGGTTTTTTTGGGGCAGTGTGATGATAGCCTGCAGGTCCTGTCTTTACTGGGGGAGCCCAGTCTGTAGTTACAGCCCCTCAGTGCACCCCCCCCCCCCCCCCCCCATCTTTACTTGACCTACTCTGTCAGCCTGCACCAGATGGTTTGGCCCCCTTTGAAAATGGCAGAGAGGAAACCCTTCCCTGCTTCGGGGGAAAAGGAGAAGGCAGGAAAAGAGGCATGAAGAGCAGTTTGATGAAGGTTCGACTGCACATGTTGTTTTTCATTGGACCTTTTAATTAGCACTTTGGTGTTGAAGCGTGCCAACACCACACCTTAAATGATTAAAAACACACAATATGAAGAAGTATTGAACACTACACTTTAGTGACAACACCACGAGAGCGTGCACAGCAAAGGAGGAATTTTTACGAGGACATGTTTTAATCTGAAGATAATGGCTGTGTTTGGATCTGCTTTGGATCTGTGTTTTAGTTTTTCCCCTCAAAACTAAACAGCCAAAAGTTTCTTTCAGACCTATTGAAATATCGGTCGGCTTGCCCTCTTCTTCAGTTTGAAACGTGTCCATAGTATTTTATAGTATCAACAAAAGGCATACTTCTCTCTTTTTCGTTTACGTCATAATACATATTCAATACAAAATCTTGCTCAAATGGGGAAATTCAACTTTTATTTTCAGTTGGAAAAAAAGACGAGTCTCCATCACTTTCTGTGTGGTCACTTAAAAACCAGTTTAGCCATTCATTTAAAAGTGTTAATAGTCTATATTCACGAGTAATCACTGGGAGCCAGGGACAAAATCATACTTTCTACTCTGATGTTAGTCATCATGTGTCATTTGAAGGCATCACAAGCAACGCGATGCACTTTGATCACGACCATGTTTAATCATGATGGTTGAGATGAGTTGACTGTTGGATCATCACGTGGCCTCCTGCATTCGTCAGTACGCACTCACACGTGGACAAAATGCATTTACTCATAAGTATGTCATCGTGAATAAGAGCAGTGTTAAGGAAGAGCCGCACTATGTACTCTGTGCAGGACTTATTAATGTAGTTAATCTAATAGCGCTCGGTACCTGTGGCTCTCTCCTCTTCCAGGAAAGTGCATCACGGTTGTATTCCTGGAACAGATTTATTCATGAAGGCTAGAACAATACTAAAGAGAGGTAAACACACAGAGTACAGTTATAATAATCCCAGTAATATTGGGTCTCTGTTGATTTTCTTTACTTCCTGTTCATTCTGGCCTTTGTCCCGATCAGTTTGGAAAATACTCTGAAAGTAAAATACAGGTCGTTTTGAGTTTGAGTCATGTTTTATATTGCTGAATATGGTTTTAATAAGGCAACCCTCTACTTGTTTACCTCTACTTTTGACAGAAGTTAAGGGAGAGCCGAGCTGAAGAACAACACGAGTTTGTGTTAGACTCGGAGACTTCGGAGCATCTGGTGACTCCCGGGTGCAAGAAAAACACTATTGTCACATGGAAACCGCATAAGAAAAAGAGATGGCAGTAATTTAGACAGCCATCCATAGACTACTTATAGTGCTTTAAACATTGGTTGTAGCTGTGACGTGAAAGGGGAGTCGGGTTGGCTGGGAAAAATGCAGGACATACGTGATATTTTAGGGCCGTGGGATCGCCGTAGGAGGTACAATTATTGCAGACTGGAATTTTACAAAGAGAGTTGAATGGCTGCTCTAAATGACAGATCTGCAGTGGAAGTGCTGTGGACATATATAGGCACTGCACTGGAGGTCTGCACCACCGCCGGGTCCCGATTCCTCTTCTGTATCTATCGACAAATGATGTCTACTCTGTCTGTCGTGCTGCGACTCCCTTTGTAGAAAGCAAAGATAAAAACTATGATGAAGTTGTTCTTGGAGGTGGAGATGAAGGGTGGTGGTGTCTGCATGGTTCCACTTAGACTCTGTCCTCCAACCTCGTGTTCATCAGCAGCATATATTATCTCTTCTACAGTGCTGTACTGTCAGTTTCTCTAACATATGGACATCAGAGTCCTCCACACCGCCTCCTAAACTCTGCCCTCCACCACAGAGACCTTAATGGAGCGTTGTGGGTCGGCCCCTCCTTACGCTGCTCTCCTTCCCCTGCTGCTGAATCACCACGACTGCAGGCTTTACACGACTCCTTAGTGTGGATTTCACCGCGTTAAGGACCGCGTGTCGCCGTGACGTGCAGCGAAACACTCATGCACCATCGACATGTGACTCTCTTCAAAAGGTTTCCTCATTGTGTTTCGCTTTTTTCTTTCCTTTATAAGCAGCTCTCTGCATTCTTACACTGAAAGACCCGTATTGTTTAGACTAAAGTCAGGCGAGCATGAAACTGGGAGATTAAGAGGGAAAAAGAAGTGTCACACTACCAATAAAACACAGCCACATAGGGAAAATGATTTGGCAGCGATAACACAAACTTGACTGATCGGTGTGGAATCAATTAGAGATTGTGAATGACTCGCATGTCGTCCGTGCAAGCGATTGAGTGCAACCAAATATTGCAAAACTCTCATTCTTGGTTATGTCTGAGATTTAGGATCTTCAACCAGCCTTATGAAAAAATGATGGTGGTTGACTGACTTGGATCAGTTTTTGGAGTTTAAGTAAAAAAAAAAAAGCACCTGTAATGCACTAGTTTTATTGATTTATATGTTTAGATCTTTAGGAAGTGCGAGTGGAGAAAACAGGAATGAAAAAAGGCCAGAAGATGTCTTAGAGCAGCACACGTTTGACACGTGTGACGTGTGTGCAAATGTTTCCCAGAGGCCACATACAGTCAACTCTGCAGTGTCTTTTACAAATTTACCAAAAAAAATTTAAAGCCAGGACATGAGTTGAGTTGCAAAATCATCACAGCGATGTTCTAGTTTTATTGCTGTTTTGTTTTATTTTGTTTATTTGTGTTTGGTTTTTCAGCAGTTAGGAAGTGTGAGTAGAGAAAGGTGATTCTGAATTAGTAAGTAAAAGGGCTGAACTCAGAGCCCGACAGCAGACCAAACACTTGTCACTAAACCTCAGGGGTTTTGTTTGTCACTTATTTTTATTTTATTTTTTTATCCCACTTTGATGATCAGTGCATCAGTTCGGTCTGAGTACGATCACACGAGGCTCCAGTTCAGAGTATATGAAGGAGAATTATGAAACCTTTGAGTTGGTTAAAGTGAAAACAGGCCATCATGTGGTGCTTTGTTCATTATGTAAGTAGTTACAGCAAACAAATATCTCAGCGGCTGCTCTGCACAAAACCCCCTCTGAAATAGTCCCAATCACCCAAGCGGAGCCACTTGTGTGTGTTTCAGATCAGCCTGCGAGCCAGACAGATACAGGTTTATTTCCTCTGAATTGCTGACCTGCTGCTTCCCGAAGGCCAAATTTCTCACTTATTTATTTATTACCAGAGAACAAGCCCAGGATACTCCCTTGTTGTTTTTTTGAGTCTGAATTTCTCAGCTGAAATCTAAAATCTTGTTAAATGCTGACAGTCCAACCGTGACGTCGTGCCTCCGCTCCGTGTCACAAACACAGAGGTCACTTCCTGCTGAAACTTGATGTTCCACTTCCTCTTCTGGTCCTGAGCTTCCTGCTGTGGCGGGGCAGGAAGCTCGACGGGACATTTGATGTCTTGCTCAATGTGCTTCAGAGTTAAGATGTATGGACAGTTTTACGCTTCACACAATATGGCATCATATATATATATATATATGCACACACACACACACACACACACACACACACACACACACACACACACACACACACACACACACACACACCCTGCACTGTGAGGGTTTGCTTTATTCCCCTGGCTTCTGTTGTCCATCTTTCAGCTGGTTGGGGTGTTCAGCTGAAGGTGCCGTGATTTACAGCTCCAACTGTTCAGACCGCGCCGCATCTCGAATTCTTCCCCGAGTTCTCCGAAGTTAAGTTGTCTGACAGCCAAGTCACGACGCGGCAGGTTTCTGGGCGTCTCAGCTGGCCGCGGCCGTCAAGTCGTTGGAGCGCTCGCAGGATCCCGGGCTGGGGCCGCGCTCGCCCACCCCTTGATTAAACACACCCAAATATGCGGGGAACTCGTAGTCGGCCTCGCCTGCTCCTCAGCAGCTGAACACTCAAATGTGCACGGCTCAGCCCCCCCACAGGGTTTGTTGGAGGGGAGGATACTCGAGGGCAGAACAATGTTCCCAGAGATCATCTGCAGCTGATGCTGGTGTGCGAACTCTCAATTCCTGTCTGACACCTCTGAGTTCATGTAAGTCGCACTTTATTTCTTGCCTTTAACATCTAGATGTTTACTGATTGAAACTCTCTCAATGAGATTTGAAGTTTTTATAGCCTCTAATACCCAAGAAAGTCCACATCTGTAGTGAAATAGTTACGAAAAGTTTCAGCCACAGTCAGTTGGTTTTGATTTACTTTGTTTGTTGATTTTTGTGCTTTTTAACCCTCGTGTTGTCCTCGGGTCAAAATGACCCGCAGCTGTGTTCAACCAAGTTCTATTTTATTTCTGTATTTTTATATTTTTTAGGATCATCATTCTTTAAAGAAACCCTCACAGCCTCCTTGTCACCAATGAGCCCAAAAAATATGAAAATAAAATAGAACTTGGTTGAACACAGCTGCGGGTCATTTTGATCCAAGGACAACACGAGGGTTAAATGTGAGTGTTGCGCTAGACAGGAAACAAGGACTGGATGAACCGTGTGGTTATCAGGACATCTCTCTGAAAACTCTCTGACCGATTTGTCATCATCACGTCTAAATTTGAATTTGCTCAGTCCTTTGCCTCACCTGTACATCCTGTTTGTTTATTTGTTTATTTAGATCCCCATCAGCCTTTGCATGGCAGCAGCTCTTCTTCCTGCCTTGGGTCCTCGTAATTTACATAGTGGACAATGCAAAGATACGCTTTCATACAACCCGACGTTAAAGTAGTCCAAATAAAACAGTAAACAATGAATGCAATTTACATGACAGACAAATAGAGGAAACATAGACCAAAGATGCTTTGATCTTGTAGAAGTAAAACGACCTCCAGCAGCATTCAGAGTTAAATAATTGGGATTTGTCGGGTGCTAATTCTAAAAATACCATTTTCACGATCGGCCCATAATCACGGTGACGTTCTGATTTAACTCGGCCTCGTAGAGCTGCTAGCATGGCGGCCGCCTCTCGGTCTAGTTGCCTTGTATTGAATTAGTTGCCGGGCAGCTTCAGTAGGAACTTCGGCACTGGGCGTTTTTTTTGGGGGCCTCCAGAGAGTCCAGTCAGTAAGATAGATAGTTCTGCCTCTTGTTAGGAGTCCCCCCCCCCCCCCCACACACACACACACCCCACCTCCATCACTCACCAGCCCTCCCAAGGCAAATACTTTGGCACCCATTTTAAAGCAAACAACTCGGGATGTAGCAGTTTCCTCGCAGCTCTCAGGCATCTTTATGCGGTGCCCCTTGTTTTTTTGGTCCGCTTGGTTTCCTCTGAGTGCCACTAGAGGTCACAGCCTGGGCCTCAGAGGCTTTGTTTCGACCCATAATGGCGCTATTCTCCCACAGCAGCAATGACTCCCATGCCGGCTCGACACAGGACACCACTGTGGCTGAAGGAGGTGGTAACATGAGGCAGAGACATGGGAACGTACATGGGTGTACGTATGTGTGCGAATTAAGTCAATCACTGTTAGGATGGTGTTGAAATATGAACTAGTTCGCACTCTTGAGTGCTATTTCTGTATTGAATTTATCAGTTGACAAATACGCTGTGTAGCAGACAGGAAGTGAACCGGAGTTTGTTCGTTTTGATCGGTGCTGATGTCTTATTTTCATGGTTTAACTAAATCCAATAAGCTGACCACGAAGCATTCTTTCAAGCTCTTAGCCTGCTGCACGCAGTGGAATAAAGCACATTTTGTTAGTGTCTAATTAGAGTAAATACTATAATCTGCTACAGTTCATTGTAATGTGGCTATTATCTGTCCACAAAGCTCCCTTCAGATTGGATCATCCGCCGTGTGGATTTAGGTCATTATCTCAAACACAAACTGCAGGATGTCGTTTCTTACAGGTGCCAGCTGAGTAGCACAACATGGAGTCCCGTCTCTTTATTTATTTGCGTCACACCCTCTAAAGTAAATACCTTGAATGGCAAATAGAGGTAAGCAGGTAAGCTCCAGGCAGGAAGTGGGCTGGGACAGGTATTTCATATCTAGACACACCAGGTGATCCACAACAGGTGTCACACTGGACGAACGCCAACGAGGTAAAAATGCTCGGAGGCGAAGCAGCAGCATCAAGTTGTGTACTAAATGTCAGAGGCAGAGTTTATCTTCTGAAGACTGTTGCTTTGCTTTAATACGTAAATATCTTTATGGTCCACACCCTCGTTTGACATTTTAACTGTTCCGCTTTGAAACGTTAACAAAACGTTCTCTTCTCGTATGACGGCAGATCGCAGAACCGCCCAAACACCATCCAAACTACATCTCGTAACAGGGAGGGCTTTTTTTTTTTCTTAACCTCTCATCCTGTTCGGGGCCAGATGGAGCTGGAGTCCTCGCTGACGGAGTAAGAGAATCCGGTCTATCGCAACATGGGTAGAAAAACACATGGATGCACATAAACATTTAGAATTTACTCTGAGTCTTCTAGGACGGAGAGGTAATTTCTCCTTTTGCTGATGTCAGGACAGTTTGCCACAAGTTTGGTTTTTGAAGTTATTTCATAAGAAACACATTTTTGTAGCAGAATATTAAACCTGACAAATCATTTGCTGTGTTCAAATGAGAAGAGTCCGTATGAACGGCGCCCTCTTGTGGTGTTCACGATGTCGGAACTTGAAATGTTCTCCGCCTGGAGTTCAGGTGTTGTGACGTGTTTGCTGACGTTAACAGAAAGGTCAAAGGTCGTAGAAGTTCACTTTGTGTTGGATGTTAAGCTGATATTGTAATTTTAGTCATTTAGAGTTTGTCTTCATAATTTAGAGGATATTCTACATCTGAGGAAAATGTTGATCTTCCCACCGGCCTCATCTTTTCCCGCTGTGCCTTTGCATTTCCTGCATCGCGTTACCCGCCCTGTTAACGTGCTAAAGAGTTAGCATCTGTGGCGTCCAGACGCCGTCCACGTTGCCGTTGCTTAGTAACGGTGTTTTTACGACTTAACCACTTAAAAGGAAAACATATGGTGCACACGACTTCCCGTGTTGTAACCACGAGCTCATGAGTTCCATTTGAAGGCAGCAATAGTCATTTCTGTTGGTGAATTTTATTTTTATTGTTAAGAAAAGTCATAAATGCAGAACTTTAAAGTGTTAATTGACGCGCTGCGGCTGGCCACGTATTTTCTTCCCCAGTTCTGTCTCGTCTTTCAGCACAGATCTGAGACACTGTAGTTGTCAGATAAAAAACAGAAAGAGAGAAGAAGAAGTCCTGAAGAACTGAGGGACTGAAGAAGAAAAGTTTCCAATGGTCTCATTTTTTCCATTTAAACTCATTCAAAGGCAGGAAACACAATTTACACAGTCCTACATCTGACAACAAGGCAAAACAAAGAAGCCACATTTCAGCATGGACAAGAAAACAGATTTACTTTTGGTGGGAAGACGGGGAGGTAAACAGAACGGAGAGGAGCTGAGAAAAGGCAGCCGGACCGACTGTTCCTGACCGCTTCTCTCGAGTAGAAAACGTGAGTTAGCTGTAATCGGATCTCCGCTGTGGTGAGATCATACAGGAGGCCCGCCAGCAGCCTCGGAGAGAGCCGTCCACCCACGAGCCTTCGGCCCCACTGCAGCCCTCCGTGGCTCCCTGCAGGCCTGCCGGCTTGGATAGCATATATAATCTGACAGGAGTACTAGTTGGTCCTGAAAGAGAAAGATAAAGAAGGAGGGGAGACGGTGGAGGTGAAATATAAACTACCAGAATAACCTCCGTTCTGAATCTAGCTACACAGAAAAGTGGACTTTTTATACTCTAGTGTAGTTTATCTTGATTTTATTGCTCTAAACAATGTGTCTCCAAATTGTTGATGGTTGTTTCTAAATTCTGAACTGGAGAAAAAATATTTTCTTTTCAAGATTAATAAACTGATTAAAAACACATTAAATGCAATATCACAGTTGTAAATGGAGCAGGAGAAAGATAAAGTTACTCAGTCGACGCCCCACTCACCACCGCCTGAGTTCATGACCTGAAGCTTGTCGGGGGGGAACAAAACTGGAACATGGTTCGTCTGTGAGTCCATGAGCTGTTTGTGTGTTTGCTGCAGCGGTGACAGCTGCACATACAGAGCAGCTCGGAACAAGTCGCAGTCGACCTGAAGATTTCACCTTCACCTCTGGAGCACTTTGTTCGTCTGTGTTCGTCTCTGGAAAAAAAAAACAACGCTTTTATCCTAAATGAGATTTCTCCATAATCGGTCACCACTTTCTCTTCCAGTCACTGAAAACCTGCTCCGATGGACCTGAGATAACGCCCACTGAAGTTCTACCCTCATCCTGAACTTCGGCCCGTCCCGGAGCCTCCGACAGTCAGCATGGCAGATCCCACCGGGCCGAGCTCTGAGGGGGCGGGGGCCGGCATTGCTGAGGTCGACACCTGCAGTTTGGAGATCGAGAGGAAGTATGATATCATCCCTGCCGTCATCTGCTCAATGTGTTGCCTGTTTGGCATCATCTACTGCTTCTTCGGTGAGGATCTCCGTCTGTGCTCACATTACGGTCTTATAACAGGATAACTGCTTATTATTAAATTCCTTCCCCCTCCCTAATTCTTTAAAATGTAAATATCTTCCAGGTTATCGCTGTTTCAAGGCCGTCATGTTCCTGTCGGGCCTGATGTTCGGCTCCGTCATCATTTTCCTGCTGTGCCACAAGGAGCATGTGCTGGACACCCAGCTGAGCGTGGAGGCCAGCGCAGGTATCGGCCTCGGCATCGGCCTCCTGTGCGGTCTGGTCACCATGCTGGTGCGAAGCGTCGGCCTCTTCATGACCGGCCTGCTGCTGGGCCTCCTCCTGGCTCTCGCCGCCCTGCTGGTCACCCACCAGTTCTACACGCCGACCACCATCTGGGTGCCGCTGGGTACTCTGCTGGGAACCGGCATGCTGTTCGCTGTGCTGACGCTGCAGTGGCAGAAGATCTTCACCATGATCTCCACCGCTGTGTTCGGGGCAGCTATCATGACGGTGTGCGCGGATTACTTCGTGGAGATGCTGGTTCTTGCCACGCACGTGTATGACTGCTTGCGCCTCACGCCCGGGCCGGCGCTGTGCTGGTACAGCTGGGTCATTCTGGGCATCTGGCCGGCGCTCAGCCTCATAGGAGTGCTGGTCCAGTGGAAACTGACGGACGACAGCTTCTCACACACTGAAGGTGAGGGTGATAATCACGGGTGCTGTTGTAGGTTTGGGTCGGGCCTGAATTGAAAGAATTGCATTCAGTAAAAGGCTCAGAAATCTTCCCTGAGTGTGGAGAGTAAAACACATTTATCCGAGACGAGAGCTGAAGATTTAAAGGAAAGATACAAAAATGTCTGACCTTTTTTGTGAATTCCTTAATTCCTGAACCAGAAATTCACTTAAGAATAAACAATAACGTGTTTTATTTATAACAAATAATAATCCAATCATATATCATCGCAAATAAAAGGCTAAATTCAACCTCTATTGAATATAAGGACTATGACCGATAAGAATTTCCGGGCCGATCCCGATTATTGGAAATCAAGGAGACCGATAACCGACATTTGGAACCGATATACATTTGATATGTATAGAATATGAAAATCTTTGTCGAAATTTGGAAAAACAAATAATAACAAATTTTTCCACTTAAGTCCAAACATGTACTAAACGTTTAATATCGATTTTACATGCTGAAAGGTGCTCTCGAACTCTCCTTCCTCTCCTAGTTGTTATCAGTCGGCGGCAGAAGAGAGTCCAGCTGATGAGGATTCGAGAGAAGGATGCCAAGAAGCGGCAGCAGGCAGGTGGGCAGGAAGGCACGTACCGCCGTAAAGCCACCCCAGTGAAACGTTACGCTGGGGACCTTCTAGCACCGGTCAGTGTCGCCCAACATGATGTGTGCCGTCCTGATTATTCTGCATCATTCACAACAGAAAGCTGAGTCAGAGCAGACTTTTGTTTTCAGATGGTTTCTGTCCTCCTCTCTCATCTCTCCCTGTGTTTTCTCCTCCTCTCAGAGCTACCTGCAAAGTCTGCGGGACAGACAGATGGGCACGGGCACTTCCCTTAGCAGCCTGGGCACCGCCAACCACACCATGATCGACTTGGACTACGACACCGGCTCCACCGTGCCCCTCACCGCTACGACTCCCGTCGTCAGGGTCTGAGACGAGGAGGGGCGGCTCCGTGCTCTCGGCTTCTCCGGCGGAAGGACTTTCTGCTCAGTCAGCGCCGGGCGTTCAGAGAAACAAGAGTCCTGCTTTCTGGGAAGAAGTAAGAACTCTATTTTTTTTTTTTTATGACGTAACAACCACTGCAGCCGGCGTGTTCCTCAGAGGAACGCTTAAAAACAGACACTAACACAGTAGAGTCACTCATTTCCACTCATCGTGTATTAAATACATAACAACAAGTACGAGCCTCAAAAAACCGACGTGTGTCTGTTTCGGTCGTGAACACGACCGAGCAGTTTGTTTGCCATCACGCGTACTGTACTTCAGAAGTGAGTCATCGCCATGAACTGTTGTGTTATTACCCGTATAACTGTGTGCTCGTAGGATTTATGGGAGTTTAAAGCGACGTTTGTTTTGTGTACTTTTTTTTAGATGGAGTGTGGTGAGTGTCAAATATGATGTGGATGTGTGGAGTATGACAAAGTGAAGCAAAAACTAAATGATGCAAATAAGAAACAGTTTGTATTTAAAAGCTCTTTTCTAGCAGCAGTCTGACAGCTCTGTGGCCTTTTTTATGTTCCTGTTATGTAGCTGCCATCAGAACACAGCAGGCGGTGAATTTAGACTGTTGCATATGGAGGAAAGTTTTTATAATTTAATTTATAAAATGACAAAATACCTGGTAGTGTTGAAAAAAGGACAAAAAAAACAAAGCATGTTTGTTAATTTGTAGCATTTTAAATAATTATCTGTTTGTTGTTTGAATTCTTGCGGGGACAAACGCACTTGTTACCTGAATCTGTAAATACTTGTGGATAGAAATGTCAAAGATGAATAAATGTGTTTGATAAAAACAGGTTTTTTTTGTCCTGCTCATCTGTCGAGTCAGATCGGTTGCACTGTTTGTCTCTCCGGGCTCTTAGCAACACTGGCAGCATTACTCACCAGATTTTTCATCCCCAAGAAAGAGGTCATGGGGAGGATTTCCTTCTCTGCGATTGGTTGGGGTTGCCATGGCGCTTCCAATGGTTGTTTTTTTTTCTCTCTTTTGCAGACAGCACAATGCAGGACAGACCGCCCTTTCATCACAGTGAATACTACATATTTCTCTATTTTTCCCCTTTTTTGTGGGAACAACTTTTCTGGTGACAGAACTGCAATCAGAGAGGAAGTTTTAACTGGACTTTACGTCTTCTTTAATTTGTCCCACTGTTTGTCACAGATCCAGTGTGATTCATGAGAAATCGTGTGCCCTGAACGGAGTGCACACTCCCATCGTCACGTTACATCTTTTGGAAAATATTACAACACATAATCCAACACATATGGCTGAAAGAAAACGCAAAACAACAACAACAAAAAAAGGCAGAAGGCTTTGATTTCTTCCCCAGATCATACAAAAGGTTGCACAATGTTTGAGTCACAGAAACACAAACTACAAGGACTGAACAAATATCAGCCAGCTTAGTTGTAATTAGATCCAGTGAAATAAAATCAATCATTACTCTTATTTTGTATTCATGTGATCACTGAGTATTAACTATGTATGACTACGGCTGAGGTTGGGTGGTTGTCAATGCCCCTTGGAGTGGAACCAGCAGCCCTGCTTTAGCTCTCTAGTGCCCCCCGATGGATAAACTCTAGCATTGCATCCAGCGTTCCTTCTTGCTCAGCGGGTATCCTCTGTCCACTCTCAGCAGCTTGTTCACCCGCCAGTACTCGTCCCCCTTGAAGAAGAAGATCTTGCCGTTGGTCCAGGTGAAGGCCGCGTCGGGAGCGGACGGGACTCCGGTGAACAGCATGCTCAGCGGTTTGGGGTAGAAAGTTAAGTCGTTGTACTTCAGCTCGTCCCACTGCCAGTGCTCTGAACCCTACAGAGGCAAGAGAGGGAGTACAAATCAAGGATTTCTTCCCAAGAACGATGTTAAATATGGATGTTTTTAATGCTGCTTCTCCTCATAGGTACCTTGATGAAGACCAGCTTCTTGTTTATCTCCAGGTACAAGGCTGCATCAATATCACGAGGGATCCGTTTCACTCGTTTGGGGTAGCCGTAGTCCAGCCGGAACTGGGTGTACTTCCACACTTTATCGCCTGAGACCAGACAGAGCTTTTATTAGAAATCAATGCATGGGCTCAGGAACACTTTACGTTCAGGCTTTTACATGCAGACCGGAGAGTACACTGCACACGAGTCCACCTTTAAAGAAGTATGTCTTGTTGGTTCTCAGAGAGTGCACAGCAGCGTTCAGGTTTCCAGGGAGACCCCTCCACAGTTGGTCAGTCTTCATCGGCGTGTTGTGTCCCAGGTTGGAGATGGTCCAGACATAATCACCACTAAAAGCAAAGGTTTTCCTCCATGGACCTGATTAAAACAACGATAACATGTTGATAACAATTTATAAAAATCAGGACATAAATAACGCAAAGTCGTCATAGTTAAGGACTCGAAGCCAACAAATATCTGTTGCACAAACTTGATCGTTAAAACTGCTTGGTGCTTTTTTGACTGATGTTCTCTTATGATTTGGTTCCTTTGAAACTTTATTGATTCCTGTTTCGTGTTGCTTTGAAAACTCACAGATTGAAATGTTCATTTTTGGAGTTTTATACACTGCAGCTCACAAATACTTCTAACTTAAAAATACATAATTTTGTCCCCTGAGGATGTTTACACGTCATAGTCTAACGTTAAATTGGATCACAATGCATGCAGTTGGAGCTTTTTTCCAGTTGATCAATAACTTACCTAACATGATGGCATCCAGAGAGGCAGTGCAGGGATCAGGGATGTCCTCAGTTCCTTGGCTGCTTTCTGTTGGAAACAGACTGTCTGGAGTTGTTGGAGAGGCTAAAGTGCTGCTGATGCGTTTACCTAAAACAGAGAAGTTACAGATTTTAGGATGAAAGAACGTTTTCCTCATTTTGAGATCTGCAAACTACATGAATAAAGTTTCCGTTCCAGACAGATGCAGTCGTCATAGTTCAACATTAAATGATTTAGACTCCTGTTTGTTTACTTCTATCAGATACTTAGTGGATCAGAGTGTGAAAGGGTCCTAAACAGACCTCATACAGTTAACAGGAATATCAGACAACAAATTGTGGCATCAATAGAAGATATTAAAACATTTTTTGTTGATTGACAGGGACACAGATGGATTTTCTAATGTGGACAGGCTCCATTTCTGATAAAAGGAAGCACTCTGTTCTGAATCAGACATCATAAATACCAATTAAAAATGCAGAATAGAAGCAAACATGGTGGACAGCACACATTGAAGTGTCAGGATTTTTTTTTTTTGCCAATATTGCCACAAGTATTTATGTGTATCGGTTGATATTTGAGTTTTGTATGAACATATGACAAACATTTTTTGATGATGATCCCTTTAATGTTATTAAAAATCAATGCATGGGCTCAGGAACACTCCGAGCGG
This sequence comes from Embiotoca jacksoni, assembly GCF_022577435.1. NCBI lineage: Eukaryota > Metazoa > Chordata > Actinopteri > Embiotocidae > Embiotoca > Embiotoca jacksoni. The sequence goes on along the minus strand of NW_027185229.1, from coordinate 3,228,828 downwards.
GAGACTCTGATTTAATGCTGTCAGTGTTTTGAGTTGGACAATCTAGCTTTGCTGCAATTTCTTTTATAACAATCAGAATTATTATCCTAGTCGTTCTCTTAACATCTTATTAGTGTTTTGCGTTCATTAGGTTTATAATATCTGCACAGTCAACAGTTGCATAGAGACCACATGAAGTCGTGGTCCAGTTTCAGCTCCACTGATACACTCACCGTAGAGCGCCTGGATGCCTTTCACATCATCTGAGTGCAGCCTGAAGTTGGCGCGGTACCCAACGTAGACCGGTGCCATCAGAGCGCTCCTGAACTGGGAGTGACCCAGGCCGAGGGCGTGGCCTATTTCATGGGCCGCTACAATACGCAGATTAGTGCCATAATATGTTCCATCAGTCCAGAACTCGTCCTCGTCAAAGTGGACAATACCGGATTCTGGTGACTCAGCGTGGGCCAGTACATGACCTGCAGGTGGTACAACAGAAGAGATTACATGACCCGGCTGGCCCGGTGATTCTCCACAGTATATTTATGAAGAAAACTAACCTCGGCCATCGAACGGGACCGCACAGTAGCCGTCCTTCTTGTGGAAGGAGATCTTTATGTCCGCTCTGCCGTAGTCGACCTCTCTGAAGGTCAAAGCCGCTACGTCGCTCCAGTACTGGAAGGCAGAGCGGATGGCTGCACTGACCTTTGTCTTCACCATGTCAGGGGTGTAGTTGTAGATGCGGTAGGTCAGACTCTTTTTTCTCCAATGACCTGAAGGAGAACAAAAATGTTGAAAAAGTTTTCTTTGTTGATTTGACCACATTAAAACATTACATTGGCAACTTTTATTTAACATAGGTATACTGAACGTTCTGATTCACTCCCTTTAACACATTTTGTAAACTCCATGAGAATCAGACTGTCAGCTTTAACATGGGAAAGACTACTTCTACAGTCATACTTTTACCACATGTTTAAAATGAAGGAGATGGAAATGGCTGCCTTTAAAGATTGAGCTATCTTTTGTACCAATGTGCAGCATCACATGACAGACAATACACTACGAGTTTAGCTCACAAGGTCCCTCTATGGTCTGAATACACACTCCTGTCTTTGGGGTGAATGTACTGCATGTCCAGGATGAGGACAAAAAAAGGCATCACATCCTTTGCACTTAATGTCCTTTAATTTTCCAAATGAGGCTTTTGTGATGTTTTAATGTTGTTTTATTATCCTTATTTGTCTGATGTTGTCTTGTCAAATTATGTGGTGTTCTGTGGTTGATGTTCTTGTGCAAAGAAAATTCCTCCACAAAGGCTTTCATTCATTCATTTGGAGCCTTTAAAAAAAACTTCTTCCCTGTCATTTTTGTTTTTATTCTTTTGTGGACTCACCCATCACTCTGTACTTGTGGAATTTCTTGTTGAAGGGATCCTCCAAACCACAGCGGGGCTGTCTCATCACCTCCAGGGTGGCTTCATCTAATTCTCCAGTAGATGGCAGATCATTCACCCTCTGCAAGACCCTGGTGAGACAAGAGGCTGTCAAACATCTGCAAACTTAAAAAAAAACCAAACACAGACACTAACCACATTAATTGTCAGAGAGAGTTGCTCCACGAGGACCCTGATGTAAGAGCTGCTGTGTAATGAACATACTTAGATGAGTCCCCTTTCTAGGCTAAACACACGCTATGTTACCTGAGAGCTTCAATGACCTCCTCCAGGTGAAGAGGGTCCTGTGGGTCAGCGGGGTCATTCAGGTAACCATACTGCTTCAAATACGCCTGAAAGCAAAACCACAAAGCTCTCATGAGTTTGAACAAATACCTTAAATCAACTTATTTTGTACAAAATATTAAAAGCCACATCCACACATGCAAGATATGGACTCACTGTTCAGATTCATTTAAAAATATCTTGTAAGAGTGAGCTTTCACACATTAATCTTACCTTTGCTTCATCTAACTCTGTCCATTGCACCACTTCACAAAAGCCTCCTCTGAGGCTGAGCACCAGCAGCAGCGCCAGCAGCCCTGTGAGGTCCATAGTCAAATTTATCATCCAGAGATTCGGTCCCAGATATCCACCGCTGGTGCTTCACAGCCTGAGAAGTGTTCAGCAGAGTTCCACAGCAGACTCTTTGTTCTCTGGGCGCTCCGGCAGTTTTTAAATCAGTCAGCTGCATGAGTCAGCCCCGTGGCTGTGATGATCCACCTCTGAAGAATGAGGATTGCAAGAGCAGCCAGTTGACCTCCTGCCAGTGTGTCTGCTGTTAAATTATACAGCTGTTGAGGGAGGACATGGGACTAAACTCCTCCATCTCCACCAATTTATGGCGTCAACAGGCCGTAGTCGAGCCTACAGTAGTGAGCTTTTAGCCTCTTTATAAGGCACTGAAGTGAAGGCACTCTCCCTGAACAAATCTACCTCTAAGACACCCCCCATGTTATTCTCCAGGTTCACAGCTGTTTTGTTGATCCCTGGTGTTACTACCGTACTAGATGACCTGTATCACAGCTCAATTATGGGCCCGAACCACAGAAGGACCCTCGCCCTCGGTCTCCACATTCCTGTCCTCACCACACTTGTATTACCTGGGACAAATATTTATGTTTACAACTCACGGTGTAAAATGTCAATAAAAACAATGCGATGATTTGGAAATCATCTAAAACCATATTTAGTTGAAAATAGACCTGAGGCAACATATCAAATGTTGAAATTGATTGATTTGATGCCAGCAACAAGTTTAATATTTTTTTTTTTAAAGGAGCAACAAAAGACTGTAAAAGTTGTGTAATGCAAAAAAAAAAAAAACAGTGGAGGATCACCTCAGATAATCAGGTTAACTGGCAACAGGTGTGTAACATTATTGGGAAATAAAAGAGCATCTCGGAGAGGTTCGCTATACTGTGAAAGACTGCGTGGGCATATAGTGCAATACTATTTCTAAGAATAATGTTTCTCAACTTAAAATTGCAAATAACTTGGTGATTTCATCAACTACGGTTCATAATATCCTGAAAAAATTCAGAGAATCTGGAGAAATCACTGTACGCAAAGGACAAAGCTGAAAACCAATATTGGATGGATGTGATCTTCGGGTCCTCAGGTGGCACTGTATTAAAAACAGACATGAATCTGTAGTGGAAATCACTGCATGGGCTCAGGAACGATTCAGAAAACCATCGTCTGTGAACACGGTTCATCGCTGCGTCCACAGATGCAGGTTAAAACTCGATGCAAAGAAGAAACCGGATGGAAACATGATGCAGAAACACAATAAGCTTCTCTGGGCGGAGCTTATTTCAGATGGACTGAGGCGAAGTGGAAAACTGTCTTGTGAAATTTGTCTCGACTTTACCATATTTGGTGCCCTAAGATGACTTAAGGTGTTTAGATCACTTAACAGCTGATGTATTTTGTCTCTTTCGTGAAGAACTGGTTAAATTGAATCATACTGATCAGTTTTTACCAGAAATGTGTGACTATTTCCAAGAATTGAATATAATTTGGGTTTTGTCACTGTCAGCCAAATCTTTATTCCCCTTTTGGTTCCCGATAATCTAAGCACATCAGCAGTGTCATATTTTTGATCATTTTAGATTAGTTTGCAGTTGTGTAAAATGTAACATCTGCTTTTATGTCAAATATTCAACTACGGATTACAAAAAGGCCGATTTTATCTTATGAAAGTCTCAAAATGTGCATTCTTTCCAGATTTGGGAGGAGATCCATGTAGACTGCTGTTTATGAAACTGACATTAACAGAAGTGTGAGCCTGTCAACCAGCTGCTCTCAAGATGTGAGTGCATGGTTGGCATCATACAGCCTCATAGGTACCACACAGAGTTTATATTTGTACCGTATGCCAGCAGCAGAGCTTGAAGTTAAATTTTTTTGAGAGGGAAGAGTAATAATAATTTAACATAAAGCCTACAATACTATGCTATGATGCAGACCTTTGCACATTAGCACTAAGTTTCGAATGTTGTCATATAGACAATTGGGCTTAATACTCCTTTTCCTTCAGTGATTATTAAAGAACATCCTCGAAGACTCTCCACATTCCTCACTGCATCACAACTCACCACAAAGACCAAATAAAACCGAGCTCTCCTGCACTGGTTTGCATTTATCACCAATGTGATACAATGTGCAGACCTGAGCAACAGAAAAACTCTGTCTGAGTCTGAGTCAGCGTCCTGTATTTGTCATTGTTGTGTATGTCATTAAAAACTTCTGACAGGAAACATAAAGAAACCAAACGCAGGAACAAGCAAGAATTACGCCACTTTTGGCTTTTGGGTCAGTCTGGTGAAACGAGGAATGTTGTTTTCCTTTTACACATGAAAGCGTAGAACTCCACCAAACACACTCATACAAGGACCACAAAACAATTTGTTTGTATCGATGTCTTTATCTGTTTTTGACGCAGCTCTGCTTACCACAGCTTTTAGTCAGTTGTGCGTCACAGATGCATCCCTGAAACTACTGAAATATATCCGGTTTATGGGAACTACTTGAACCTCTTTGTGTACTAAACATGCAGGAGAACATCTGTCCTCTTCATTTGGGCGGCACGGTGGTGCAGTGGTTAGCATTGTCGCCTCACAGCAAAAAGGTTCCGGGTTCGAATCTGGTCCTGGGCCTTTCTGTGCGGAGTTTGCATGTTCTCCCTGTGCTTGCGTGGGTTCTCTCCGGGTTCTCTGGCTTCCTCCCATCATCCAAAAACATGCACCTCAGGTCAGGTTACCTGGCGCCGCACTAGTGGCAGCCTGCTGCAGCAGCTCCCCCCTGAGAGCCCCCCCGCTGTAGCGACGAAATTTCCCCTCGGGGATTAATAAAGTGTATAAAATCAAATAAAAATTACAACATCTTGACTCCTGGTTCATTCCTCAACCCAGAAAACACCAGATTATGAAGCAGGATTTTAATACAGGTTGTTACGACTATTTCTGCTCGCCGTGGCTCATGTGGCCTCTTCCTGCATGAGCTTGCGGTCGTTAAGGTAACGTGGTGGTCGTTAAGGTAACGTGGTGGTCGTTAAGGTAACGTGGTGGCACCTGTGCAGGTCTCCACCAGAGCTCCAAACACCAGCCCTCATTGTCCTTCTCTCTCTTTGAGGCTCCACATCTCCTGCTTTGGTTTGGTTGAACTTTTCCTTCCACCTTCAACACTCATCTTCACACTTCATGTTTCTTTGATGGTTAAAGTTGTTTATTTGGAATAAATCTGAACATTGGTGTTTCAACCTGTCGTGGTTGGCTGCTTGGTTGTGAGGACGGCTTCACTTGTAGATGTGTTCAGAGTCGATGATGCAAGATGTGCAATAATTTACGGGAAATTGTGCAATATTTTATATACACTGTTTGACAGGATGCCACCTGCTTTTTATCATACTTGTATTTTATATTATTATAAATGCGTGTATTGCACTGCACATTTTGTTTTATAAATATGTACAGAGATAATAAAGGTATTCTATCCAATTAGTTTTTATCCTGAATAAACTGTCCTCCCCTCTGAACCTCCTGTTCACATTCAACCAACATTTTTCAGGAGGTGGTTTGAATCCATTCATATCCTGTTTCCTCCGTGACCACATTCAGGAATCAATAAGTCAAAGTAGAAGAAGATGTTTTAATGTTTGGTGAGTTTCTTTTACTTATAAAACTGCATCAAGCTTTTTCAAAGTCAAAATAACAAAATCCAGGACAGTATAAACACGGCTAAACCTTCACGCCGTCGCCTGAGCAGCAAGATTACTTTTTAATCAAAGACACAGCTGCAGGTAAAGAAGCGTTCCTTTGTTTGAGATAATTCAGGTCGATCCTGCTCTCAGTATCCAGCTGCTCTGTTCAGTCAAATAATTCAACATTAATTGCTGGCCTTGATTAAAATTATTACCCATAAAATCATAATAATATATATATATATATATTATATATTTATAATATATATAATAAATATATATTATAAATATAATATATATATTTATAATATATAAATATATATATATTATAAATATAATATATATATATATACCCAGCCCAAGTTGTGTTTCAAAAATACTTCACAATATGGCACTTTGTGTTTCCTTATTCCTGCAGAATATTTAAATCAAGTTCACTCCAGTCTGACTCTGCTTCAGCTGTAAAACCTTAAAAATTTATTCCTTGCTCTCGTCCTCTCTGATCTTCACCTTCACTCGGTGCCATGCGTTGCTCAGGACGCCCCTCAGGTTCCAGATGGGCGGCACCGAGTCCGGCTGCATGTTGTAACTGTTGTCGACCGCCTTGCAAACGATCTCCAGCTCCCCGACCTCAGCAGGGAGCGGCGCCGTGACCTCCCACAGCTTCCAGGCCCAGGCTCGTCCCAGAGGCGGCGACGGCTCGGCGGCTCGTCCCTTATCGCCGCTCCTCAGCTGGGCCACCTGCCACGTCTTTCCCCCGTCCAGCGACACGTCGACACGCACCACCTCCCGGCCGCCGCCGCTCCACGCGTAGCCCTTCACCGTCAGCGTCTCCTCGCTGCGGTCGATCACGGCGGCGTCCGCCGGCGTAGTGATGGCGGACTGAACGGGCAGCTCTTGGATGGCGGGAGCGGACTTGAAGTCCACCGTGTCCCAGTCGGTCCCGGGGGAGAAGCCTTTGTAGTCGTTCTGCTGCCAGTGGCTGCTGCTCTCCTCTCCGCTCACCACGATCTTTCCCAGCCACTTCACGTTGCGTGCTCCCACCACGCCCGGCACCACCACCCGCACAGGGAAGCCGTGGTCCGGAGGGATGTCCTCGCCGTTCATCTCGTAAGCCAGAAGCACGTCACCTTCCTCGCTGACCGCCTTGCTGAGAGGGACCGAAGCTCCGTAGGTGGTCCCCATCACGTCCGAGTCTAGTCCTTCGAACTGAACGTGGCGCGCCCACTGGGTCACGTCTGGGCTGTAGCCGGCGGCCAGCAGGACGTCCCTGAGCTTGGCGCCGCTCCACGTGGCGTTACTGATGGCGGCGATGCCCCAGTTCAGTCCTTTCACCTGCTTGACCTTATTCATCTCACTGCGTCTGTTACCGGCACACTGCAGCGTAGCCGTGATGGTGTGTTTGGGGAACCAAGTCTTCAGGTCCTCTAAGGACAGCGTCAGCGCCCCTCCGGGGAGTCCCTCCACGTGGAGCCGATAGGAAGCCGGTTCCACCTGAGGGACCGGCAGGTGGTTTCGTTTGAAGAAGAAGGCGGAGGGCGTGATGTAGCTGTCGGAGAGGAATTCGGGAGGCGGCTCGGCGTTGAAGGGCTTCAGGTTGTTGATGCGCAGGACGGGGTGGCGCTCCGGGTCAGACGAGTACGGGTCCGAGGATTTTACAGCCTGCTGCTTCTTCACGTCTTCTTGGCTCAGCTCACCAACCTTCAATCAACCGCAGACACACAGGTTTTATTCATCGGGACGAACCCAACACCACCAGTCGACATATGTTCAACTTTTCATCAACAATAAGAATCCAAAAGGTGAAGACCTTGTTTACAAAAAAAAAACAAAAAAAACAACTACACAGGGTCACTTTAAGCTGATAAATGTCAGCCACGCAGTTCTCTCACTGACCACTAGAGAGCGTGCTGGTACTCAGTTCTTCCTCAGAAGACCGCAGCAGACCTTCTCCTGTCTGCAGCGGCCGTGTGTCAGAAATGACAAGTTCATGTGAGGAGATATTCAATTCATGTCACCCACGGCAACGACACTTTCATGTCAACGTCTGTTTGGATGTCTCAAAGACACCTCAAACAATATTTAATGGGTTTGCATGACTGAGTTTGGTAAATGTTTATCGTGACTGAACTGCAACACACGAAAAGTACCGAAATAAAGACAAAGGTTTATTGTAACTTGGCATCGATTTTTATCAGCTGTGCTAAAAACTTTACACACCAGAGGATTTACTGGGTTATAAACAGGATCTGTCAGGTGATCTTATTGGCTGTAAATCTGTTTAAGCAAATTAAGGTCAACTGGAGGTCAGAGATGAACCAGAAACTCTGATCTGTGATGGATTTTTGTAACCGAACGACGTTAATTTGATCTGTTTTCCTCGCGCATGCGTTTTCTACTCTTTAATATCATTTAAGTTCTTTTTTTTCCAGTGTGAAGCAGAACTCGTGGTGAAGCTGCACACCGGGTTTGTTATTGTTGAATGTTAAATGGAGGTCAGTGATGCTCCACTGTTTATCGTTGACTGCTGTGAGAGACTGTTTACTGAAAACATGTATTTTCCTGAGTGACTCCATCGTTGATATTCTTCTCCACCAGTTTCATAGTAAATACTCAAAACCTCCATCACAAATGTAATCAGCTGAAGTTTGGGGTCTTCTTTACAAAAGCCTTAAACATAATCATTAGAAAATATATGATGATGATGGAGAAAATTGGTCAATAACTGACAAAACTGTTAAAAAGCCATGACTGATGAGTGAGATAAATGTTTGTATTTATGAAGATATAAGATTATAGTCTGACTGATGTTTTTTTGTTTTTGCATTTTGATTTAAACAAACTCTTCCAGCGCTCGTTAAAAGTAAATATTTCCATTTCTTCTGACATTATGAATCTGTGCATGTTTGAGGACCCGTCCGAGCCGATTGGTTGCAGCCTATCAGGTTAAAGGTCAGGTCGCCAAGGCGACTGCAGGCTCTCCTCTCTGTAGCTGCACCAGACAGTCAAACATGTTCTTCTTCAACAAACTGATAAATGCAGAGACTTCGTAGCGGTGAGCTCCAGTTTTTTTATTTTTTTTAATTTTATTGTTGTTTAATCCGTTTTTGCTTCTTTTTTTGGTAAAGTTACTTGTTTGGTTGGGCCTTGTGTTTTTCGTCTCTTTTTTTGAGTAGGTAAGTTCAGAAGTTTCAACCACAGTTCTCTTTTGTTTATTATTTTGCTGTTAACCCCACTTAACACTGACAGATTCAAATAAACCTTTTTCTTTAAATTAGAGTTATTCTGGGCGATCCACCTGCTAGGAATAACAGGAAATGACAGTTATATCCTGAAAACGGTAAAACTATTAACTGTAGCCGCAAAAAAAAAGAAAAGCAAATACTCGTAAATGATTACAAACTGACCTTCAGTAGAAAACTGGATTGAAATCATCAAAGAAATTCATGATATGTAAACGCTAACTTTTCTTTTGAGATTAAGACACATTTGTCAGAATAAGGAAATCGGCCGGTGACTTCACCTCCCTAACCTCACGCATGTGTTGTTGTTTTTTGTCTCTTAAAATGTTAATGAATTCCCTCTTGCAGGCTGCTGTGCCATTTGTGTATAATTACATTCAAGTTTAAGTAATGTTGACTGTTCTGTTTATTGGACAAATTTTATGGTTGAAGTTAAGGTAAGTGTCTGGTAACCTTGTTGATGTGCTGCACTGTTGTTTGTTTTGCTGTGGTTTTGTTTAGTTTTATTCTGGGTTTTTTTTTGTGTCTTTTCTTGCCCAAAGAAAATTAGTGTAAAAAAATACAAAATAAAGATGATTGTAATTCTCTTGACGCTGGTGGTTCTTGGAAAGTCTAATCTACGCTGCACCAGAGTTCCCTTCAGTTTAATCATCAACAGAAACCAACAAGTGTCCCACCTTGTACTCCGAGAGGATTTCCAGCACATGTTCCTGGTTGTGCACCGCGTACAGCGCCCAGAAGGGTTCGAGGGCGCCGCCCGCTGCCATCAAGATTTTATCCCCGCCGGGGTGCATGGCCACAAACTTGGTGATGTCATAGACGCCACCTTTGTAAGTGACCCACACGCCGTCCTTCACAGAGCGGTGCTTCGCCACTTCCTCCTGGCTGAAGACGGGAAGAGAGGAGCTTCTCCCTATGGTCGGCACGGCGACGTCCACCCGCTTAGCCTGAACAGGGAAAGAGGCGACGGCACTTTAATGACCCGGCAAAAAAAACAACAAGAGTATTCACGTACTCACCGAGATACCTGCAGACTTCTAATACTTCATCGGGTCATCGATCACTTGCAGGCAGAAAAATATTAAAAAACAAATTCAACGTTTGAAAGTAACGAGTTTCAGCCTTTTCACCACCAACAGTGAAACTGGAGGCCTTCGTCTTTCTGTGCAAACAACACGTGCGTTTGTTTGTCGGGTAGCAGGTTATTTTTTCCATCATTTAAAAACAAACATTACTTGTGAAGGACGAAACACATTAAAGCAGAAAGATGAACGAGATGCAGGATTCGTACCACGACTGCTACTACTTCAGAAATGTTAATTATTCACGTGTGTGTGTGTGTGTGTGTGTGCGTGTGTGTGTGTGTGTGTGATTTCAAATTGCTTTTGAAGTTGGACAGGAGTTAAACTTCAACTACCAGCTCGTGTTGGTTTGACTCTGTTACAGTTTACATCATTCATGTCTCATGCAGTGAAGACTTAACTTAAACATGAAATATGACCCCGATCTCTCCGTCTGTTCCCGAGTTATGATGTTTAATAACTAATAACTTTAATAATGTTTAAAATATATACATACATTTTGCAGAAAATAATAATGACGCTGCTGTAAAGTTGACCTTTGACCTTCTGGATATAAAACTTCTTCCCTTCATAATTTATCGTATTAAGACCTTTGTGGGAAATTTTGTCCACAACTAGCGCATTCATTTCGGAGTCATGGCCACCGACGTGTTTCCGCGAGTTCACGGTGACCTTTTGACCTCTGACCACCAAAAAGTCAAATCCGTTCACCTCTCGGGTCAAAGAAAAGGTTAAACGCTGGATTTGAAGACATTCCTTCCAGATGCCGCTGAGACGTCACATTCAGGAGCACCGGCAGGCCTCATGTCGTCCTCACCTTGTGGCGGTGCAGGTCGTACGCCAGCACGGCTCCGGCCCCAGCCAGCAGCCCGGCGAGGGCATGTCTCCAGCTGGGACGGTGGTTCAATCTCTGGTCCTCGCTGCTGCCGCTGCACAGACGAACTGCACACGAGGCCACCTGATACCTGAGAAAAGAAAAGAATCAGAATCAGCTTTATCGGCCAGACGAGCAAGGTGAACACGGAAACAGACATATAAAACACAAATAGCCATAAATACGGCGAAATACAGGACAGAGATTAATTGTAAAAGTCCCCAAAAGCATAAAAAAGAGGTGTATTTTGTGCTAACAAACGAGCGTCTTGTTGCAGTTCTGTACCTTTGACTGTTCAGAGGAAGTCGAGTCAGGCTGCTGCAGCGTCGGAGAAGCAGCATTGCATTGATGTTCTGGGAAGAAGAAAAAACATGATCTTAGGTGAGCTCAAACTCATTTAAAACATTTACCCACAAACACCGAATACATCCTGAGATGTTAAAGGGATTGAAAACATGCTGAATAACAACCAGATTTCCACAAATCAATCCTCTATAATCAGCCTGCTAGTTTGAATTATAAAAAAAACTGTCTTCAGTGTCAGTTTTGTTTAAAGCAGTTTAAAAAAAATAATAAAAAAAAAATGCTGCTGGCTGATGTTTATTTTTCACATAATAAACAAACATGCCGTTACGATTATAAACTTTTCTGTACTCTTACATCAAATGTGTTCCTGTCAAATGACAAACTGGACCTTCAAACCTCTCGACTTCTCCTCAACTGACCAACCAGCTGCTGCTTTCACCTTCAGAAAGCAGCCAACCAGCGGACGAGGAGTGAAAACGCACATGTTGTCCTGCCCTGCACACAATAACTGAACTAAATGAAACAAATTCATATCGAATGGAGGGGGGAAAAAAAAGGTAATTTAACAGCACTTTGTACAATGAGTAAACAAGTGATGATTCAGGAGAGAAACAAATATCTCCAAGCATTTCGAAAACATGTTAGAATAAGGCTGATTTATGTGGAAATAATCTGACTGGACGAAGGTTGTAGAGCGCTTACAGTAAACGACAAAACGCTGCAAAAAGCACGACTTCCAGGCAACTCATAAAACAACAGTATAGCGCATAAAGGAGCTCTGCTTTATCAGCAGCTTACAGCTGTTTTATCACCGTGGCCATTAAGATTACTCCCAGTTATCTTGAAGCAGCATTCATGGTGGCAGCACAACTGTCTCAAGCATTATATTACTGTCTGTCTCAAAGCGTGACAGCCATATGTTAGCATCACTCAAAACCATGCTGGGAAAATTATTCTGTTAACAAAAAGGTCAGAGTCACATCTTTTAATGGATAACATGTGATTTGATCCCTTTAAAAGTCTTTAATATCAAACTGAGCACAGGACAATAATACAACTGTACCAGTGTACCGGTAAACAACCGAGCAGCAAACTAAAGGGACCCGTCGGTTTGTGAACGGCCGTTATGAGGCATTGAGTTCGGATTTTGTCCGTCGCCATCTTTGCTAGTTCGAAGTGGTTTGGAGTAGGAAGTGACCATATTTGGACGAGCTGGGGGTCCGACTAATCTGATTAGAAACCTGACGATACTATGTGCCGCCCACCGATTGCTGTAACCTGACTGCACCACAGGCCTGTCAATCAATCAGACACGCCCACAAAAACATCTTTTTTTTAATTATTTTTTTTTAAAGGTTCATTTTCTAATTAACAACAGGGTTATTTTTCAGATGGACCACCAGAAAACTAATAAGAAGGAGCGACTTCAGCTAAAAACACAGAGATAACTTGCAGAATTTTTGTTATTGACGTCACATTTGATGAGAGAAGTTGAATGGGAGTCTATGGAGCCGGAGGCTTTTCGGAGCCGACCTCTAGTGGCCCTCGGTGGTACTGCAGCTGAAGACACTTCTGCTTAATTTTTCAGACCCAAAAGCTTCGTCCACTGTAGCACCATCGGACATCCGGGTACTTTACGTTTAACATAATCAGTACTGGGAAGCACTAAATCATAATGAGATACCAGATAGTATGGATGTTATAAAACGAGGTGTGTCGTTGAAAAGGTTTGAGGACATTACAAATACAAGCTGCAGCTGTAAACACACTTTAAATCACGGAGTTTGTCCGCATTTTGCCCTTTTCTGTCGCAGCTTCTCTGGTATCTGTGGACATCACCGACGAGACCGTCTGACAGGATCAGTCTTAAAAATAACGCCGGTATTTAACACCGACTAAAATCATCGGCAGCGTGTCTCACACACGTTTCATACGCGGTTATTTACACGCCTGCTAAACGCTTCGTTAACGTGAGCTAGCTAACAAACGCTTCTCGTGACGTCATTACCATCCTCACAACTGAAGTTGGCTGACGTTTAAGTCAGACACTCGTTATCCCGCTGATTTTAAGTAAATTCATAAACGGGACAAACCTTCACTACAGCACCTTGTTTCTTCCTGCAAACCAGCGAACTCACCTCTGTTGACTCGACTTATATCCAGATGTTTTCCGCGACGCTGTCCCGAAACAAACTCCGCTGCTCGCGACGTTTCATAATCACAGACCGGGGCGCGTTCAAGACAACTGCTGCTCGCGTCTGCTCGAAGTCACGTGCTGCAAACAGATCCTCTGTGACGTCAGGCGACCTGGACGATTTCTGTTAGCAACTGTTTGGATGAGTTTGTGTATTCTTTGAAATCAATGAATTATTTTTGTCGATGAACACGGGCAGCTAATTCATCAAATGGTATAATTTATTAATTTATTTAATACATTTATTTTATTAGTAGTAATTTATTAATTTAATTAATAATTAAATGAATATAATTAAATTATTATAAATAAATAAATAATTTAATTAATTACTTTAATATTAATTTATTAATATCAGTAAATAGCAGTAAAGTTCAGTTATAAGTCTTGTTGAAAAATCCTTTTTAAGTAAGAAGATCAACTATATTTGGAAAAATGGCTGGAAATAGACAACATTTATTAGAATTTACAGCTGATACGAATAAAAAAACACTACAAATGTCTGATTTTACAATCACTTCCAGTAATCAGACTAAACCCTGAACGCACCAGAGTGTGACATGCAGAGATGTTTGAACAAAATCAAATATTGTAATCAGTCAAGGGAATATTGTAAATCACATTTTGTTGTAAGGGAGAAAGGAGAATATCCACCACATGGACAGATAGAAGTAACACACACAAGAAAAGAGATTTATTGACAATAGTCATTCAAATAAAATCATATACAGCATTGAACACCCTGCAAGGTTAAATCACTATTCGTTGGAGCTATTAACAACTCAGACATCTAAAACGTGACATGTAAAAAGTATTGTATTTTTCTATTTGCGTAGTGACGCATGCGATCGATTTAGCTTTTCAAGTAATTCACTGTGTGTTTAAGGTGACCTTTGACATCTTTCGTAGACGTGAACGAACTAGAACATCCTGTTATTCATTAAAACATTTTGCTCCTTCAGCTAATTTTTACTGGAAAAATCTGACATTTTCATACGTAGAGACAAACAAGCCACAGCGGAAACTTTACGCACACCTTTAAGTAAAATGGTTTGGCCACACTGTGTGTAGTTTGTGCAGTTTTAGAGTTGTGAGGATCTTTGCTGTGAAGCTCTGTTTAGGTGAAAATAAGTTGAATGCATTTTTAAAATTTTTTTTAAACTACACATAGTTTATGTTTTTGTTTAGTTTATAAAACTTGTAGTTTTTCATCTTTCCTGAGGAGTTCAAATGCAGACTAGAGTCTGTGTATTTAACTCTGTAGAGAAATTCTGTCACTTACTTGTGCAAATAAATCTTGAATAGTGACCCAGTTGTTTGTTCCTGCTCGTCTCTCTGGCGCTATCTACTGGTAATATAAAATCAAATCTTCAGTAAACTTTGCCTCCAGTTGCAGCCCTGTGATTCATGCATGGATGAAAAATGGTTTAAACATCAGTTTGGAGTTTCTGTCTTTTTGAAGCTGGTTTAAAATGAATCTGAAACAAGTCAGATCAACAAAATTATCAAACCCGAAATCTGTGCAGGTTTCTTGACGGTTTGCTGCACCATGTAACTATGTTCATCCCCAAGTATCCGCCCCAGTGCAATCACATGATCACAACTCAGCCAATTATATGAAAGCTGATCATCATTTCAGCTCTACTCACTTTGCTTTTATTTGTCGGGCGAGATGACCTCATCCAGGATTTAGGAACCCATCGTCAGACTGCTTTCGATGAAGCAAACTATTTATGTGCTCAGAATTAGGATTATTTCAGCCTGAGCGGGGGAAGTCATATTTGAATAACAGCTTTCACCTATTCTTGTGGATGCAGAAAAGAACTATATTTGACAGACGATGGTTTTCAAAAGTGTTCCTGAGCCCATACAGTGATTTCCACTCCAGAATTGTCTGATTTTAATGCAGTGCTGCCTGCGGGTCCGAAGATCACGACTATCCAATATTATTTTTCAGCCTCGTTCCTTGCGTTCACAGATTTCTCCAGACTCTTTGAATCTTTTAATTATATTTTGTACCATAGATGACGAAATCCCCCAAATTCTTTAAATATTTTATGTTCAGGAACATTATTAAACAGTTTTTGTGTGGCTTTACATAAATTGCTCGTTCTTATTTATATTTTACACAGTGCCCCGACTTTTTTGAAAACGGGGTTGTAACACTCAGTTATTCTATTAAGCAATTGTGATTCATATAAAAAAAAATGGAGGACCTCCAAGAAGTGACTTAGATTATTTGAAGTGAAATAAGTAGCACTCACTGCTGTTGGGTGGTTAAAAAAAAAAAAAAAAAAAAAAAAAAAAGCACGTGAGGATCCTCAAACAAAAGATACAGTTCACTAACGAGCCAAATGAAACCACGAGTCCTTTGGTGAGATCTACATGAGTGCTCCTTATTCAGTGTATGTTTCTATTTTCACGTTTGCTTCCAGCTGGATAGATGACAAAATGTGTTGTTTATCCCAATGAGGTTTTTGGTTAATATGAAGAAAGCTGATGTTTTAACAGTAGACTGAACCCCAGGAGGACATCAGGACGTTGTGTATACAAGTTTAATATATTTGAAAAAGCTTTACTACAGAATTTAAATACAGTGTCCTGAAAAATTGGAAAACAAAAACAAAAACAAAGCTCTACCATGAGAGTGTCTACATTACAACATGAAATATCCACACACCAAGTAAAACCTGTTACCATTTTGCTCCAGGATTTAGCTGTAGTCTGTTTAAAATTCACATTTCAGGTCGAAGGCCGGTGTCACGTCCAACTCTTTTCTCATTTGTGCCCAACTGTCCAACACGGCCTGGCTGCGTCCGCCCGCTCGCTGCAGACCAGTCGACTCTCCTGCAGGGCGGCCGACGCTCACTGCTGCGTCATCTTGGCCGCTTCAGCTTTTATTAGTGAGATCAGTTCCAGGTTAATTAGAAACACGAAGCGAAGACCTGCGATCTGGACGGACAAACACAAGAGTTTTAGGGACATTTCTCAGTCGACATGTTTGTTTCGTTTTGATTCATGTACAGTTGGTCCACACACCTCCACCACCGAGTTGTTGTTGAGTTTCCACTTGTTGCCCGACAGGACCGGTCTGCCGTCGATGTAGATGGGCCGTCGGCCCTCGTTGGCGATGAAGAAGTCCCCGTTGTTCTTCAATTTAATAATTCCTGTCAACACAAATAATAAACGTCAGTAACATCAGAATTATTGATGAATAGTTGTTTATTTCTGTTTTCAACACCACAACTAGAGAATCTCTTACTGCCAGGTGGAACACAAAGATAAAATCTGACACTGCAATCTGTAAAAAACGGATTTCTCCGCGGCTGAAACAAAAGTTAAAAGCTCCTGGAAAAGTTTTTACAGTGGATATGATCTATATTTGGTGTTTTAAATTGCAATATTCCTTCTTTCTTTGCAAAAATCTGTCTTAAATGTCACATATTTAACTTGAACTTGGAGGCAAAATCCAGATAAGGTGACTGACAGTGTTGTGTTCAAATTCACTTGAAAACACGTTTAGCTTTCAGCAGAATTATACCGAAGTAAAAACGTTATTATTTCTATAATCTGTCAAAGTGTTTAACTGGTGTCTGATGAACTGACAGAAAATGTTCGAGATGAATCACCTTGTTTTCTTGATATTTTCCAGGCAGGTCCCTCCAGCGACAGATCCACATCTATCTGTTTGTCCTTGGTGGCTCTTCCCAATGTAATCTGTATGAACAGGGAAAATACACGTTCATTTTTCAATCCATTTTCTTCTCAAACACATGACATCTCCACGTTGTTTTTCCCGTAACCACTGCGTCTGAATGACCACTCACCTCTCGCGATCTCATGAGGTAGCGAACCATTCTCCCCCGTAGCGCCGCCAGCGTCTGGTTGTCAAAGTCGGGCATGCTCATCCCTGAAGGCACAGAAACGCAAAGAAGTTCCACAAATCTGGATTCTTCGGGACAAATATACACATAAAGGTTAAATGTTGACATACCTGTGATACTGTCCACAAGAACCTGCCAGCGAGGCAACTCCTGCTCCAACTGCCGGATCTCCCGTTTCTGGTGACGATCTGAGATCATCAGCTCTGAAAGGAGACACGAACGTAAACCAGGGACAGATTTAGAGAAAACTCGGAGCTTGTTGACGAAAACTCAGGAAAAAGTTAAAGTATTCATGGCAATGAAAACTTCTCCTGCCAGCCGTGAAGGAACACAGTTTAAAATGCTCATTCATACAGTCGACAGCAAAGCTCACATCGGAGAGCGTTAATGTCAAGATCAAGATCCCAGCAGGATATTAGTTTGTGACCCAAGTCTTATTTTAGTATACTTTTATGATCCATCAGTCATCAATACAAGATCAGACTGCAATATTACACATCTTTGATTCATCTTCAACTCAGAATAAAATCTAAACGCTGTCCGTCTTAAAGACTGAAACATTAACAACTGTAAATGAAAAACAGCGTGAATTCATTTTTAAAACATAATTTCTGATGCCGTGACTGGTTGTGATGGAATAATGTTATAACTAACATTCCCATCTTAGTTATAATGGAGATTATATGAATATTTCAGAGGGAAGATGATTGTTAATGCAGCGGAAAAAACTTTTAACGTACTTCAAAATGAATTGTTAATTGATTTAACAGCATTTATAATTACTATATTTAAATGCACAACATGTTTAAATGCAGTCTTTAAGTGCTGGTGAGCAAATGTGTTTAAACATGAAATAGATGTCTAAAACTTCTCTTTTTTAACGCGGATGTTTTTCTCAGCTGTAAATCACCAGGACTGTTGTTACTGGGTCGGACTCGGAGGTTACAATCACAGGTCTAAAAATAATATTATCTGTTTGATCTATATTTTCATCTTCAGTTGCTGTTTTTTTTTCTACATCAACTTCTCAGCTGCATAAAAACAGATTTCTTTCACAACATATGAAACCTAATCAGATGAACTCAGTTGATTAAACTGACTCTGATCAGCTGTTCTGGACCCGACAGCTCTGAGTTCAGGGTGAGCTTCACAGTTAAGACCTGGAAGTTTGTGTAAACAATATAAATATGATCGAAGCTTTAGATCCATGTTTTTACAGAGACAACAAATCTGTTAGAAAACTATAATTCCAGGTAATGAGCGACAAAAACAAGAACTTCTTATGAAAACAAACCATAACTTATCCGGACTTTAAATTCAACTTGTGGTTACATGACCATTGTAACTTAGGCTGTGCACGTTTAATTGAATTCAATATGTTTCCTAATAATCAAATGTCTCACCATGTTCCAACACCTCATCTCTGCTGTCCCTGTGAGAAAAGAAACAGAAAAATGATCAGTGCTGGACACGTGGAATATGTAGTGCATTTAATATCCTTCTAATACATACTGACATGTTATCAGCAGTAAAAACATGAATGCAGCAGAAAAGAAGGAGCGACATACTTTAACTTGACATCATCAACCAGCTGCTCGGCATCAGAGAAGTTGAGGACTTGGTCACCTTTAGGAAGCGGCTGCACTGCAACACACAAGCAGTCAACAGCACTGTTAAACGCACACCCATCGTTTTAGTAAAAAAAAAAAAAAAAAAAAAAACATCGATCCACTGCACTTGTAACATTAAGCAAAAAAAAAAAAAAAAAAAAAAAAAAAAAAATTCCCATCTATTTTGAGTGGCATGTTATCGAGACGAATTTCTAATAAAAAAAAAAAGTACGACTTTTTTTGAAGTCGACCCTCCTTTCACTTTCACCGTGTGCGTGCCGGCCGGACTCACCACTCTGGTCGTCCAGGAGGTAGTACTGCTTCAGCAGCTGCCAGTGCACCAGCAGGCTCTTGGGCGTGCGCGATGGGTGAAAGACGCCGGGATGTTTGCTCAGAAGCTCCTGAAATACGTCTAGTTTGGGCTGACTGGTCTGTTAAGAGAGAAACGCAACACGAACACTCCTGTGAAATGTGTAAAGTTGAAGGACTGCTGGTAAACAACACGAGTCAACAACTAATCTGATGAAGATGAACTGCTCTGCATCTAGAAAACGAACCAGTTGTGCTGCGATTTCTTTATTTTCTGTCACTTTCGTTTCTTATCCTTAAAAACTGACATTAAATGATGACATATATATTTCACAATTATTATTAACTATAAGAAATAAATTACAAGTATTAATGTCACTTACTGAGCCGACCTTAGCCAGCAGCGCCTCCTCCGCCTGACTGAAGAGAGCTTTGCTTTGGATTGCTGCTATCGCTTCGGGGTGAAGCTGCCGCATGGCCTGCCATGCCAGCCTGAACACACACACACACACACACACAAAACAGGGACGTACTTAGAAGAAAATTCAAGAGCTACAGAAAGAACAGGGTGAAGCCGCCGCCTGCTCGGTGTCTTACTTTGAGATGACGGGGTCGTACAGCAGCGCGTACCATCTCTCCTTAATTTCACGCAACGTGAAGCGACAGCTGAACTTGACGCCGAGGTGAACAGACGTCAGGTCGGTGGTCTGGAGACGAATACAGAGAAACAGACGCGCTACAAAGGTTGACGGTTTGTACAGCCCGCATTAATACCTCACTAATAAACTGACATTCGAAACAATCCCGTCACATTATTCTTTCTCACCTGCAACACTGCGTTTATTAGCAGCAGGTCGTCTGTCGGTTTCCACCGTCCCAAGTCTTTCGTGATGAGTAAGGGCTGCTTGCTTTTCTTCACTCGTTTGGCCAGAGGTGCCGGGTTCACCACCATCGTGAGCGGCGGTGTGAGAGCGGTTCCTGATTTCGTCACCTGACGAGAGTGAAACAAAACAAAAAGAATTACCCATCAAACCGGTGAAAGTTCATCATCGAAGCAACGACAATCCTTGAAGAATCTCGATCTTTATTTGTTGTTGTTGTCTTGTGTACCTTTTTCTTCTCACTAGATGAAGGCTCGCTCCCCGAGCAGCGGACGGGCTCGATGACCGGAGGACCTTTGACCCGACTGGACGACTTCACCAGACTGCTCTCCACCAGCTCGTCGTCAAACTTCTTTCTCTTTATCGACCTGAGGACGTTATTGTGGGAAAAAAAAAATGTAAACAGGACTTGACAGCGGTGACGTTTTGTGTGTTTTCATTCAGTACACGAGAGCGTCCATCAAACCTGGAGGAACTTCTGCGTTTGGGGACACCGCCGCCGAACGCTTGTGTCGATGTCCTTTTCACGTCCTTGACTCCAAGCGACTCCTCGTCCTCGGATCGACTCTGAGCTCCGGCGACTCCCATCGCTGCACCGACCAAAGGGTCACCGGCCTGCATCTGTTCAACATCAGGGATCATGTGAGGAGCTGCTGACGCTTCACAGCTGCAGTGTCCAGAAAACCCAGTTTATGTGTGAGACAACAGGTGGCGGCACGCGTGTGTGATTATGGGATGGTCCGGAAGTCTGTGAGCATGTTACCCTGAACCGCTGATTTTATTTTATTTTACTGGATTTAAACAAACTGCGTTTACATCGTTAGTCTGCATTTTAATCACATTAAATAACAAACATCACACTGCTGCTCTATTTTAACCACATGGAAAGAGTCAAGTGAAACCGAAAGTATGTCGTTCAGGTCCTGGACGTCCTGTAATCAGGTCCTGGACGTCCTGTAATCAGGTCCTGGACGTCCTGTAATCAGGTCCTGGACGTCTTGTAATCAGGTCCTTGACGTCTTGTAATCAGGTCCTGGACGTCTTGTAATCAGGTCCTTGACGTCTTGTACTCAGGTCCTGGACGTCTTGTACTCAGGTCCATCTTCTAGAAGATGAACCTGTTTTGTTTGAGGGAGTTTTCTCAGCCTTTGTTTACATGTCGCGTGAGCCGCACCGGCTGCCTTCATAAACCCAATCTACGCGGTTACTGGACGCACGTGGCGAGCAAAGATCCCCGACTCAGACATCGGTGCACCGGTCGTTTTGTCTGGAGTCCATAATTTGATCGGAATCGTGTTTATTTTGGCTCGTTAGCATTAGCTCAACTGACACAGCGTATCTCGAGACGGCTAGCGTCGGTTAGCCAACGAGCTACTACAGCTAGCCAGGCTGTCTTTCGACTCACCTTCCCTTTGCTATTTTCCTTCGTTGGGGTATTTTATCCGTGATTTGTAGTTTGTATTGTCTGGTTATGTCTTTGATCAATACCTAGCTGTCGTGGCTACATGGCAAAACGCGATCATTTGACGTCTGCCTTGTTAGCATTAGCCGCTCGGCTACGCTGTTGTTTACTTCCTCTGTGGTTTTATGGCGGTTGACAAACAGCGCGGCTGCGCAGTAACGCCCCCTACCGGACCGAGACCAGACGGGCCTGGATCATCGTCGGTGCCTGAATGTTTTCATCTGCATACATGATTTGAACTTATTTTCTTACGAGACCGACAGTCATTATTATTTTTAACTGAATTTGGCCTCAGATTTAAAAAAAAAAAAAAAATAATAATAATCTTTTTACCTTTTTTTAAATTATTTTTCTCATAAACTGAATAACATTTTTTGGGACGGTGAACCAGTGATATTTAATTCAATTACATTTTCAATTCAATTTTGTTTATATATTGCCAAATCAGAACACAAACTATTTCAAGACACTAAACATAGTTAAGTGCCTACAAAATATCCATGAACGAGTAAACACAATAACCCGACAACTCAGAAATTCCTGAATGAGAGAGAGCAGGAAGGAAAACTCCCTTTAAACAGGTAGAAAACCTCAGAAAGAACCGGGCTCAGAGGTGGGCGACCATCTTCCTTAATCAGTTGGGGTGGGGGAGAGCAGAGAGAGAAAAGAACAGCAGGGAGATACAAGTAAGAAACTGTTGGTAGGTTTCAGAAACAAGAAGCTCCAGGGCTGTCTAGAGCATCCAAGATGTCTGCAAAAGAAAAGCAAAAGACTTCATGAGCAAGGAGAACAGTATAGAGACAATAAACAACAAACAAAACATAAGCTTTATGTGTAAATATCAATAAAACACAGAACTTTTTGGTTTAAAAAACAACTTTCCTTCTGTCTTCTTACCTCCCAGTAATTGAAGACCTGCCCAAAAGGCACCGCAGGAAAAGGCACTATTCTACTTAGTCAAACAGTCCAATTTATTGTTTATTATTTATTGAATTTTTTTGCTCCATAGACTGCACCTCAATGGTTGTTTTTCCTTTTCCCAACAGGAATCTAAAATGTTTCCAACTTTTGTATGGTATTTCCAGCGTCCCTGCAGATGTACCCAGAATAGGTGACAAAAGCAGCATTTCTCTCAACTCCAGTGGTGTTTCTCCTATGTGCATTTCTCTCAGTAAAATAATCATCTTCTATGGTCTTTAACTTCATACTCTCTTCATATCAAACATCTACTCTGTGTAGTACACATATCTAATAGACTGATTAAGCCAATGAAGCCAGAAGCTGCAGTTCAGGACCTTATTTCTTCTAAACATTAGTAAAAAATTGCTGCCTACATGCCAAGTGATTGCTCACTGGTGTCAAACTAACACAGTTTAATTGATCTCCAACCTAATCTAATGCAGGGAAATATTTTGTTTTAAACAAGACAGGAAGGCATCACCTAAAGGAAACAGGTCATATTATTGTTATAATACAAAATACAAGAACAAATAGTTAGAGATCCATCTTGAAACCTTTTATTGACATTTGCAGTGACATTTTCAAAAGGTGTTAAATTAGAATAAATACAGTGCTCAGATCCCAAAGCTTGTTCTTTACAAAATGATGGAATATCACTCATGGTAACTTTACATGTAAAAAAAAAAAAACCAGATAAACTTGCATTGTGTTGCATTGTTGAACTGAAGACATTATATATTCACAGATTTACAAATACTGAGTGCAGAGGAGGGCATGTTTGAGATTTCAGTGGCACTATGTGTTCCTACACATGCAGGAATAATTTCAACAGCTGCCTTATTTTATTATATTTTGAAAGAACCCGTGAGTATAAGTGTTTCCTGTGAAAGTGAAAAAGACACTTTCATTAATACACTGAACATCGTATCTACACAGTAACTCAACCAGAGATTAGAAGTCCAAAGCTCATCTAACACTCTTGAATAATTTAAGGTGCACTGTGTATCTCAGGCTTACAGAGACATGTAACGTGCTTCTTAGTGTACCGGACAAGTGTTTGAGCGATGAGGGCACGCAGGAAGCAGGTGACATGTGCGTTTAAGAGTGCAGAAGATGACAGTTCATAATCATATTGAAGAGGGGAGGTCATCAGATTGTGAGAAAATCTGCTTTGAATACTTCTATGTCCTGTCAAATTGCATAGAAACGTAACGTGGTCTGACTTACAGATGAAAGTCTAAAGGTTTGTCTGTGGAAAAGTAGGGAAGGAGATCACTTGTTTGTTTCGTACAAATAAGAACTGAACAGATTTTTTTTTTTTACTTAAATTTGCTCCCAGTGAAATGTCTCTGTGACGGGCCGGCGGCGCTCATCCTTCTTTCCATCCGTCCTCCTCCACGTGGCGTCCTGCCCCCGTCAGGCCGCAGGTGAAGGAGGGCTTTTGGCCTCCGTGGTGTCGAAGGTTGAAAGTCCGCCCTACGTGCAGCAGGCTCACGCTTCCTGCGATAGCGCCACATGCCCGTTCTCCTCTCTGCCCGGTGGGGAGAGGACTCACGTTCACATTCATGTAACTGATCAGCCCAGGAGAGTAGGTCATCGTTCAATAAACTGGAGGTTAATGACATTTTCAGGGACCAGAAGCGTCCGTGTCATGGGCTTCACAGAAACTCCCGCCGGGTCCGGCTTCACGTCGAACTCTATCAGGATCTAATCAGATGAGAAACAGAGGAGATTAAGAACAGAGCGACTGAAATAAAATTAAAAAAAAAAAACTCAAGTGCTGTGTAGTGACTGGGAGATCCTTGGATTAAGTGATCAAATTAATTCATTAGGAACAGGATTTGCAGAACTGCTCAACCTCCTTTTAGTTTCTTACATTTTCCAGGAAAAAGGGCAGCAAGCAGATTTATTGGAAACACTTTAGTTTCTGACAAACTGGGTGACGTTGTACGCTCATTTGTGTACATACAGCATCTACCAGCATTAAAACTGTTTCCATGAAAGTGATCACGTTGTGATGAGCATTTTGAGCCTCTTCCAAGTGATGTTGTGAATATTTGTATGTATATATGTTGCATAAAACATTTTTGAAGAGCTGACTAGAGATAAAAATGATTTTCTTTTTGTCACTTTTCCAATCTGACAAGCAGCTGGGTAGATCAACTCACCCTGGCGAGAGCGAGGTAGAGCTCCAGCTCGGCGATTCGACGCCCGATGCAGCTGCGTTTTCCCACGCCGAAGGGCACAGAGGCGTACGGGTGGTGAGTCTGGTCCTTGTTCAACCACCGACCCGGCTGGAAGTTGTCTGGGTTCGGAAACACCGCTGGATCCCGCGACGTTGCAAAGTGGCACAAAGTGATCAGCGTCTGCATGGGAAGATTGTAATGTGTCAGATTCCTACTAAATATAAAAAAAGGAGCCTCATGGATACATGACTGAAAGCTAAATGAAAAGCTCCTTGTGGTGGGCTGCGTTTGGATCTATACAGTGAACTGCAGCCATTAACTCCCCCAGAGCTTCTTTAAAATGAAACTCAGAGGGACAAACAATGTTAAGACTCACGTTTTTGGGGATGAGGTAGCCTCCGACCTGGATGTCTCTTTCTGTAATCACTCTTGCGTTTGCAGGAATAACAGGGTACAACCTGAAAAACCAAAGTTCAATAATGTAAGCATAAAGTAAACTTGAAAATCCAAAAGATCTTAAAATAAGCAAAACCGTCTGACTTATACCTGAGCACCTCTTTGACTGTGGCCTTCAGGAGAGGCATGTGGGCCACATCTGCAGCCTCTGGGATCCTCCGACCCTCCAGCACGGTCAGCACCTCCTCCCTGAGCGCCGCCTGCACCTCCGGGTGACGGGACAGCTCGTACAGCGACCAGGACATAGTGCTGGAGATCTGAAACCACACGGGGGAGGACGGGTGTTTAACTACCTGTGGGACCAAAAGCAGCATCCAGGGACGAAGGAGGCGTTCTTATTCTCACCGTGTCGACTCCTGCGAGCAGCAGCTCTGTGACGTTGCTGTAGACCGTCTTCATGGGCAGCCCCATCCGCGACAGGAAGTAGGTGAGATATCGACCCTCCACCTTCTCTCCCCGGGCGACCTTCTCCGCCTCGGCCTTCAGACGCTGGTCGATGTGACCTCTGGCTGCAGACGTGAGGAGATCAGAGGCCGTTATGACGAGCCGAGATCCTGCAGTGAGTCTAGAAAACGTGAGCTATCCTTCTTTAAAACGTGCCTTAAACCGTGCATTCATCACACGACTGATGTTAAAGACGTCTTTGAGACGATGTTGTCGTGCGTGAGGGTTTAAGACTTTAATCTCCTGCTTCCTGATCTCGCTCGGACCAAGCGTGATTATTTTCAACATGTTTGCGGCATCAGATCTGCGTGAGTCTTAACGTGCTGTCAGAGTGAGCGGACGGCTCAGAGCGGAAAACCGGCGGCAGCCAATCAGAAGCGAGGAGAGAGGAGGGAAAATAATTATTACGTCCTGTGTGGGAAGATTTACTGTATGTTCCTCCTCCACGTTTGTTCTGGTTCCGTGAAGCCTGAAGCCTCTTTATAATATTCTGCTTGTTTGTGCATTTTTATATAATTTTCCATTAAATCAAATTATTCTCCTACTTTCAAAAGAATCTCTGTGGAAGACAATGATCTTTTTTTCAATTTTTTTTTTTTACTTCTAATTATTTCCAGTTCAGCTTACATTCCTGAAGGTGACCCCCCCCCCCCCCAAATTAAAACGTATACGAGCTGAAATGACCCACCGAAGTCAAACATGTAGTCCCAGCACTGACAGAAGATGTTCCAGGGTTTGGGGAACAGCTGGTGCAGCCAGCTGGGCATCGCCATGGTGAGGAGCGTCATCACAAACATGGTGTTGATGGACTGGATGAAACGCTCCGTCTCCTCAGGAACGACTTCATCCAGGCATCCGATCCTGGACTCAAACAGCACCGAAGAAATACCTGTTGAAAAAAAACCCAACAGAAGTTTTAAATGTGCTGCTCTAACACAGCCCATCAACACAACCTGTTATGATTATAGTAAACAACACCGACTGTTAATGATACGGCCCGGAGATTTATTATTGCAAACATGAGAATGACTCACTAGAATTTGATAGCAGGAGGAAAAAAAAAAAAACATTTTTGTAATGATGGTTGATGGACACAAAGATTTCAGTATTTATATCTGCAGAAAAATGATGGTGGAAACTGTTTTCAATGAAGGCTATTTATAATAAGAGGCCATTAGACCCCCCCTGGCCCCCCCCCATCCCTGCAAAGGTGAGCTAAAGGTGACTTTTTGCTGATGTATGGGATACATGTTGAAATCATTGCCAGACTTTGACAGTCATGCATGTTTAAAATATGACATAATATTTGTGCCCTGCTGCTGGCCCTGATTACTGGTGTTTACACGGTGTAAAAGGTGAAACCTTACCCTCGAGGCCGAAGCGGTAGAACTCGCTGGCGATGTTGGTGACGAGGCCTCGAGGACATCTGCGCAGGCGAAGCTTGGCGATGAGGTCGCCGACGACGCCGTTCAGGGTTTTATCGTAGGCTTCCACCGCCTTGGGCCGCAGCATGTGCTTCCCCAGGAGACTTCTCACTGTCTGCCACTCCTCGCCCTCACTGGCAACACACATACAAACTCAATTAGCAGTGACGCAATACTGTAGCTGTGCGTACAGCGCACCTACTTTGGGCTTTCAGGAGCATGTAACTGCTTGAAAGAGGGTTTCGTTTACTGTACTTTACTCGTATTTAAGGCCAGAAGTTGACACCAGACATGGTATACAGTGGGAGGGCAAATGATTTAAAGTCTTGTAAGTCTGGCTTCTCGTTGTCACACTGTGAAATCCTAGACTGTACTTAAACTGAGTAGCCACTGGTCCTTTAAAGAGGTGCTCTACTGTCTGACTGCTTTACTTTATCTGCAACAATAAGGTGAAACATTACAGTCAGTCGAATGCAGCCTCTGAGCTTCTACAAAATAGAAAAGAGGAAATGTGTGACAGTAAAGCAGAAGGATTGTCATGAGGAGACAGCGGTGGTACTCACGATGTCAAAAGTCCACAGTGATGTCCTCTGAGCTTCCTGTAGTCCTTCCAGGAGGAGAGGTCAGAGCGCATGGGGTGCTGGCCCTCCTGCCTCAGGACCTGCTCGATGAGCGCCGGGTCGGCCACGTGGACCGTCAGGATGGGACCGAAGCTGGCCTTCCACATGGGGCCGTACCGCTGAAGTCCCTCCAGCTGGGACACGAGACAAACACTTGACCTTGTAAAAATCCTGCAGGCTGTAAGATGACTGACATCCTCTTTGAATGCACTTTTAATTTAAAGGTTAAAACCTAAAAAAAATGAACATGTCTGCAGACGTTTTTAATGCACCAATGATCACATCAATTTAACTGAAGATGCATCACTAATCTGCAAAATTTGATAGATTGTACACAATGATATTTTGGATAAATAAGTAGTGTGGATATACCAATTAGGTGACAAATAAAAGAACATTATAGTTCAAAAAGTTAGCAAGCTATCTTATTTGTATAGCACTTTTTGATACACAGCTGCAATTCATTGTGCTTTATATAGATAAAAGAAAGAGAAGAAATATGCATATATAAGATACAATTCAAAAACAGTGCAAGGTCAAAAAGAAGGTTATTACAAAAAAAAAGAGAGGTATTGAGATGTAAGGCTATAAATGAAAATTTAAAGAAAACAAAATTTAAAAAAAACTGAGTAAAAGTACATTTTGGAAAACTTTCCATCAATAATCTGTTACATCATTTTACTGTAATGCTTCTTTTAAAACACTGATGTCTTATCACCAAATCCAAGATATTCAGTCTAATATCACAATGTTAATATAATACTGACAACCTGAAGTGCTCAACTTTAAGTCTGTTTTAATAAATAGTAAAAAATTATAAATTAGAACTTGCTCTTGACTGATTATGTTCATATTTTTCTTGCAGCCACCTACATAGTGCTTTTGGTCCACTGTGATGCAGCACACTGCAGGAATCTCCATCTAGTTTTACCTGTAACTCGTGCAGCCGTGACAGACCCCGTCTGGCAAACAGGTCCCAGGCGAAGCTGGCGACCGACGGCCCGGGCATGTCGTCCAGGGTCCTCACCCCCTCCGGAGCGGCTGCGGCTGCGCCCTCAGCCCACCTCTCCATCCACTTGACCAGGGGGAAGGCGCTGCGGCCGGATACTCTGAGAACTTGTTGCAACATACTTCTCACAAAGATCATGGAGAGGTGACCTGACGCGGGTCTTTCGGATGTCGCTGCTCATTTTGTCTCCCCGGCTGGAGGCTCTATTTATAGCGCGGCGACCTGCTCCTCCAAACCCGAGGAGGAAAAAGCTGTAAATTTGTCTTATTCTGGGCCAATCATGAGGGGTGGGGGGGTGCAGCCCAGGTCCCGCCCCGCCTGGAGGAGACTGTGAAGGCGTGAGCAGAGAAGAAGGTGTGTCCAATCAGAGGGCTGAACTCAGACCATCCCAGAGGCAGCACACGTGGAAGTCCTGGATGAATAATACATGACTTCTGAAGTACAGTTCTGGCTTATCTCTACCTCTGTGCAGCACTTTGCTCTCCAATAGTCCAGCAGGCTGATTTACTTAGAGTGACCACAAACTTGGAAATACAATATCTTGTATTCTACCCCCAATTTTATTATATATCCTATTTTTCAGTAAGAGGGAGAACAGGTCTATTGGAGCTGATAAGACGGGTAAAGGAAGTGTTCACCTCAAAACCTCAATATACACATATAACTGCTAAACATTTCAAGCAGGCGGATGACAATCGAGGCTGGCAGCGGTTCCACGCTGACTAAAAACTGGAGCTTTGTTTTAAATTAAACTTTAAGCAGAGATGGCCTCAGTCATTTCCAGGCTTTTGTTTACCCAGCTACAACAATTCTTTTGCTGACTTGGTGGGTTTCTTGGCGAGAGCGAAAATCCCGACCTGATTTCATTTGAACTGGAATTTGTCCAAAGCACCACGTGTGTGGACTGTGAAGTAACAACCCAAGGTCTGTACTCAGAATCTGCTCCCGCTTTACGTACGCTCCAAGGAGAAACCCTAGATACCCCCGCGTTCACAGAAACACAGAGGATTGACTGGTAATCTCACAGGCATCAAATACTGAGGCCTGATAAGAGACCTGTGCACCCCCAGTGTGCTACATCTCTGCACTGAATTCACTAGTTTTTGTGTTGATCCTGTCCTTTATAGTACATTAAAACATGTTTAAAGTTTACTGGATAACCCTTATTGTTGAATAAAAAGTCATACATGGAAACAAATTGGAAAAATGGCTTATTTTGAAAGAGTTTATGTGTGTTATTTGCTACAAAGGGAGCCTTAAAAGTGGCGTACAGCTGATCAAAGTGTCTTGATTAATACATTTTGGTATAATGCTGTAAACCGGCTTTAAATAAACTGTATTGTTAAATCAGGTGACATTTTCTTCTAGTCTTTAAAGAGTCTCAAAGAGCTGAAACTAACATTTCAAAATGAAGCAAAACATTTGTAAATACATTTATATTTCAGGGTAAAAGAGGAGACCTAGCAACCCGCAAAGCGTGAAATAGACACGCCGGTCCTGCCGGGATCATGTGACCAAGGTCCCACAATGGAGGCAACACAGGACATTTTTTGGCGGTATTGGGAGACTGGGTTAAATTTCAGGAGGTGACAATATTTTGGGGGTTTTTTTGTTTCTTAACCCGAACCATGTTGTTTTTCTCTAACCATATGTTTATTTTTTAACCCCAACCACGTGTTCTAGTTATAAATTAAATTTTCCTGTAAATCACACGCCTCTACGCATGCAGTACATTAAATGTTTTATCCACTATGGGAAAACGTGCAACTGTCACGCCTGGACAGGCCAAAGCGTGACTATTTCACGTTTGGCTGTAGTGGACCAGCGTGTCTATTACTCAGTGCAACATAATCCAAAATGTTTTTCCTGACAGTAAAAGAAGAACAACCTCAGCTTAACCTCAGTAATTATTTCACAAAACATTTGGGGAATTAGCTTCTGATAATAAAGACACATCACTACACTCAAAAGTATATTCGACTTGCTGTTTTGTGACAAGATGCATTTAACTAAAAGGTTGCTGTTGGGTTTTACACTGTAGCTTTTCTATTATGCTTTTGTGGAATGTATATATTATGCGTGATTAATAATAATCCTTTAAGCGACCTAAGATTTTTTTTTAGTTTATACACTTTATTAATCCCCGAGGGGAAATTTCTTCACTACAGCAGGGGGGCTCTCAGGGGGGAGCTGCTGCAACAGGCTGCCACTAGCGCCAGGTAACCTGACCTGAGGTGCATGTTTTTGGATGATGGGAGGAAGCTGGAGAACCCGGAGAGAACCCACGCAAGCACAGGGAGAACATGCAAACTCCACACAGAAAGGCCCAGGACCGGATTCGAACCTGGAACCTTTTTGCTGTGAGGTGACAGTGCTAACCACTGCACCACCGTGCCTCCAGTTCCAGGCTTTGACCATGTTAGATCATACGATATAATAATAATGATATATCAGCCAAGTGCCACAGTCCTTTAGATCTGTATGTGAGTGCAGCCTGAAGGAGGAAGTAATACGGGCTGGCGACTAAGAATGAGCCCAGCAATTTACTAAAGGTCAAAAAGGAGAAAAAAAACGAGACTTCCCATGTTGAAGATAAATAGCTATCTTGAAGGGTGAAAGATAAACAGTGACCTCTGAAATGTTCATGCGCACATAAACAACTTTTTCAATAAGGTTGCTGTTAACTCGATGAGTGTTGGTCTTACGCAACACATATGCAAACAAATCCAAACGAAGAAGTTAAACCATTACTGTGCATGAGTCAGATTTTATTTCTGCATGAAATTAAGATATAAAATTTTCGGAAATACATGTCTCTTTTTTTCATATTGTCACATTTTGCTGTGTTGTGGTGCCTCCGATGCTCATCCGCAGTTTCATGTTTATTTCCTGGCTGGTAACCTAAGACCACACAAGAAACCCTCCCAAAAAAACAGACATTTTAAGTCATCTGCACCTTTCCCCAGAAATATGGGATTAATATGAAAAACAAGAACAAATCCTGAGGAAAAAAAAAAAGGCTTTTTGTGCTGTTTTGTGGTGAGAACCGACGTGGCCGGTTGTAGATCATGCTATGGGGGGGAGCCTCAGAGGTATTTCCCTTTACTGTATTGGCCCGATGCCCAGAAGGGAGGCTGCTACCCTCCCAGACTTGTGTGTTAAAGTTCATGTCCACAGTCTGTCTGTCTGGGTGGTATCAGAAGAGTATATTTGTGTACACACACACACACACACACACACACACACACACACACACACACACACACACACACACACACACACACACACACACACACACACACACACACACACACACACACACACACACACACACACACACGTCCCTCTGTGTGTGTGCGCTCCCAGGTGCACATGAATGAGTATGTGTCTAAATGTTTTTCCTCACTCAGCAGGTTGGGGAGAATGGTGTATTTATGGTGATGGGGTCTCCATTGGGACCCCCCATATTTTTGAAGTGCTGTTTGAATGGCCATGCTTGTTACATGGTCACCAATATGAAGTCAGTAGTTAATCATCTTTTTTTTTTTTTTTTTTTTTTTTTAACTCCTCTTTATCTTCACCAAACTGTTCTTAGAAATGTGTTTTGTTATCCAATAACAGAAAAAGCTGGGGTATGCAGGGTTTGTTTTGTTTGGATTTATTTGTGTTATTAGGCAAAAGTTCAATAATAATCTTTCAGGATATTGTAATTCAAGTGGTCTGAGAGAACACTGGACACCTGCACCTCCGGTTGGCTCTGTTACAGGCTTTCGAAAATCTAGTCCTTGATGGAGACTTTAGGCCAATCACAGGTCATCTTGGAGAAAAGGTGTTCCTATTGGCTGGTTTACAAAGGCAGAAATTAAGCCTGACTTAATGGTGGAATTAATGGGAATCCCGGAGAGATGTGTCCTTCACCTTTTTGTAAGAGCCGACATTGACGTCACCTGTTGGTTTGTGAACGGCTGTTACGAAGTTAGTTCGAAGGGGGTTTGGAGCAGGAAGTGACCATATTTGGACCAAATTTTTCTAAGATTGTTTCAACTGTGTTTTACTTACGAAAATATTGAAACTGTTTTCTGTTACTGTTTGTTATCTCTCTGCTTTGGGGCTCATTTTATATGTGTAAAACACTGTGGAGAGGTCAGCATCACAGCTATTCATCTTAATTGGCTGTAGTTTTTTTTCCATCCTTTACACCAATATGTATATATATACTTTTGCAGCATATAAAAACATGCTTTTTATTTTCAAGTAGAGTTTAGTTGAGGTCAGTGGTTGAGCTTCATCCTGACACCTGCGGGGGAAACGTTTGAAATCACCGCATTCAGAAACCCCTCAGGATGATACAGCTACACTATCTCAATGGTTTCTGCTTCTCTGATATGTATACAAGTGTGTTAGACATGTATGTTAAACAATACTACATGGAAACCGAAAGAAATACAAATGCCTTCACTTTTTGATAGTTTAAAAAACTATCTGAACTAAATACCCATCACTTTGACCATGCGGGATCACGTCAAGATAACTTTCAGGTTTGAAGTAACAAACACTTAAGTTTCTGTCGATCAATTTGAAGCATTATGTGAACGTATTTTTCCCTCTTAAAGTTAGTATGTCTGTCGCAGCTCCTTCAGTTCTGTTCAGTGCTTCAGAGACTCTCAGACACAAAATGTTATCTGTACACAATAAACTGTGGAGCTGAGGTGTGCTACATGGCCACGAGCTGCTCCAGAGCGCACAGGATATAAGGATGCGGTAATGAAGGATAAAAATAGAGCAATAAAATGACTGAATAATGACTTTTATTGATGTAAATGTGGTAATTGATGAAGATCGTGCAGATTTTTTTGAAACTACTTTTAATGTCTTGGATATAAAAGGTGTTTAAGGTGTGGCAATGGGCATCTGTTAGATTTGGAACACATCTGGATGCCAGATGTTGCCCGACATATGAGAAAGAGGTTTTATTTTCATTCTGGCTGTATATGATGTACTGTATGTCCACTGCAGTGACTTCATGCATGCAACGGATAATCATCTGTCTTTATTGCTAGGCCTCATGTAATAGTCACACCTAACTGTACCTAATGAGCGAGCACAGAAAATGTAATTCTCTTTGATTCTCTCTTTTTTCATAAAAATCTATAGATATGATTTTCTGGTCATTTTCTCAAAGGAGACATGAAGTTACAAACAGAAAACAAACAAACTGTGTGTGAATCAGCCTGTTGGAGGAGCTGGATAATGTCCATAACATCACATCACCTCTGAGGGATAAAGCTTTACCTAATATGATTTCTCACCATAAATTTAGAAGCGGTGTACAGTTACACACCTTGTTTACATTTCCTGTGAGGGTAAAACACACTCCACACTGTTACTGTTATAAAACCCTGACATCCTTCGACTCTTCTGCTTTTTCTGAGTTATTCCTCCCACTGACTGAAGCTTTGGGTTTGTTTGGTGTTTTTGCAGCATTTTTAACAGCAGCAGCATAACTTTGATCAGAAAAGCATTAATGTTCTGTGGTTAATTTTTCAAAAGGTATATCTCACAATGTTTAAAAGATTCATGTTGGGTATTAAGTGAATATACATACACAGCTAGATTTTCAAAGGCGTTCAAAATCCTTTTTGTTTTACTTTGTACTTTTATCAGTGTGTTTTGCATCGTGAGATTTATTGCATCTTGGACGGATCAGTGGATGGTGTAACTATTTCTTAGGAAACTAATTCTGCTGTATTTTTCAGAGCAGTTTTTATCCTCCAACCAATTATTTTCTGCAAAAATAAGTAGCAGAGATACCAGAGAAATGTTCCTTATACCACAAAATATGAGAAAATTTCAGATGGAAGAAAGATTTTACTTTGTAAACTCTATAAGACTCTATAAGTGGAAATCAAGTGCAACAAGAGATCAGATATGAAGTAACTCCACACTATCTCATTAAATTTTTATTGTAATCTGCATCTAAAGGTGGTTCATGTCTTGTGTGAAAAATCAGTACCTGGCCTGAAAGTGTTCTAGGAGGAAATCACATCGTGTCCAAAATGGAGAGGACTTGTCCTCCCGGGGAGCCAGAACACGCTCAAAATAGTCCTGGCAATTTCTTAATTTAATTATAATATTTTCTGGGTACAAATATGCTGGGATGTTGGCACTAAACCAAGGAGTAACCAAAATCCTTAAAAATCCTACCAAAGATGGAAAAATGGGACAAAATCACCAACTTGGCTGTACTGCAAGCATGAAATAATAAAATAGAAGAAGAAAGCAGGAAGGACAAACAAAGCGAGACTATATCACCTCCAGACAGACAGCACTTAATGCCTTATGAAAAGGAGAAAGTACAGATCCAGCCTCACCAACTGGCAGCATGCAGAAATTCAGACATGACCGATGACTTGGCAAATATATTCTGGTCAGTGAGGGAGTGATTATGTCGTGACAAGCAGGTGTAAACAGGCAGGGCTGCAGCTGATCTCCACTACAACATTGTAGGCGTCCATCAGCAGCCAAGTTTACATTGAAAAGTTTGAACAGATCACATGTGTAAGTGATGTTTAAAGTATTTTTCTGAGCGGGTTGGGGCATCAATACTGTACATAGTCTTTTCCTTAAAATGTTCACTTGAACATTTGGACCAAATGATTAAACATTAAAAGTATCAATACGTCAAGAAAAGGAAACACTATAAAAAGACATTTAAAAACAATAAAAGACTTATTAAAGCATTTAAATAAAAGAAACAAAAACAACCTGAAGTCGGATAAAAGTTGCAGTGCAGTGTAAGAAATTAATCAAAATCCTCAAATTTGGTTCAATAAAAGGCAGCAGCGAAGAGAAAAGTCTTCAAGCTTGATTTAAAGGAGCTGAGTGTTGCAGCAGACCTGCAGCTTTCTGGGAGTTTGTTCCAGATATGTGGAGCATAAAAACTGAACCCAGACCAGTCCCAGATGACCTGAAGGGTCTGGGTGGTTCTTAGCACCAGATCAGAAATGTATTTTGTCCTTAAACAATTCAGTCCTTTGTAAACCAGCAGCAGGATTTTGAAGTCCGTTATTTGATAGAGAGGAAGCCGGTGTAAAGACATCAGAACTGGATTGATGGGATCCAATGAGAATTTTCTTATTTTTTAGCCGTGCAGTTGTGGGGTGAAATCAGGACAACGGAGAGAAGTTGAACACAAAGTGCCCATTTCTTCTCTGTTGAGTTGAACAGATCAGACTGGAAACTGAGGTCAGTGGAGGTTTCTCATTAGTGCAGAATCCCAAACGAGGGAGGATCCGGTGAAAAGCCTGCAGGATGAGTTGCTCTTATGTGGCTGCGTGAATTCCTGCCAGAGTTGTCAGTGTTGTGGGAAGGAGATTTTTCTGTGGAAGCGCAGCAGCTCAGTTGAGGTTGAGCTAGAGGTTGCAGGGCAGACATCCAGCTGGAGATACCAACCAGGCGGCAGAGTGTGAGCACTCAACCCGAGTGTTAGGAAGGAAAAGAGACGGTGTGAAGTGGCAACGTCTAGGAAATGTTGTGTTACATCATTATGAATGTAAAGAGGATCCACATTTAACCATCAGAGACTCCAGTGGATACTCATCAGAAAAAACGCTGAATTCAGGTTTACATTTTCATGTGTGTGCCAAACTTATCCATGTAGTGGACTATATTGTAGAAAATTGGACAGTTCAAACTAAGCAAAACTTTGGAAACATGGTGAAACAGCAAACCAGGCTTCGTCCAAAATCTGCCCACCAGACTGTCACAGCTCACTGAGTAACATTAAATCTCTATCATTAAATCTGTACAAGAAAACAGTGTAAAAATGACAAGTTGCTATTTTTCTGAGTAAATAATGTGTCATTTTCACAGACCGTGTCCCAGTTCAGGGGCCCGAATCCTTCGAAGGCTGACTAGGCTGTCTCCTTTTGAAGGCGTCCTTCTTTTCCCCGTTAATGAGGGATTGAACAGGTGGATCCTTCGCAGCCCAACACATCCCAAGATTCATTGCGCGCATTGTCGGATCAGATATTACAGACCACTCAGGCAAAAACGGAGGACAGAACGACCAGTTAATGAGGCTTGTTGCCTGGCAACCTCTTAGCCTGGTGTTACAGAACTGAAATTCCCTGCGTGAATATATGTGGCCGTGCTTCGTAGAGAAGTGTTTCCAGTTGTTGCATCCTACTGAGCGTAGACCTTGGGTTCATTTTAAAATGACTGCAGCAGCCTTTGACCAATCAGGAAGATTTTCTATGAAGTCTGTCATTTGTGATCAGCCTGTCATGTATGTTTTCAATTTTGTCAAATAAATCTATCTGAGTGAAATCCTTTGCTTTTGGTTTACAGGAAAGAAACCAACATGGGAAAAAGTTGTAGTGTAATGTGTATTAACTCATCCCTGTGTTGTAACTTTAACCGTAAAATTATACGATGGGGGTATTTCGATGCACTCTGATGTTCACATGTAATAAATTCTTTGCATATGAAGCAAAGGCCACATCCACGCCGCTTTATTGGTGTTGCCAAAAGCGAATCATTAAGTTTGTCTTTCTTCGATTCCCCCGCAGAGCATTTCATTAAACTCTCGTTTAATGACTTGATGGTGCTAAAATGTTACATGAGGTACTTCCTGAGCCACATGGCAATAATAAGTGATAAAAGAAGAGTGGCTTCACATCACAGATTTGATGGGGCTAATTAAGTTTCAACACCATAAAAAAACCTCTGCCAACACTTCCCATATTTAGCAAAGCATGTCACCCCGTGGAAATGATTTTGAGCTTGGAGAAGGCTGTTAAAAAAAAAAAAATCTCAAATCAAGGTCAACTTAGGTGACTTAGTATTTCAAAAGGTGTCACTCACATTTCAAGGCCATCACAGTAAATGAAAATGCAAAGTTGTCAAGGAAGGCCACCAAATAAACATACAGGTGTTCAATAAGGAGAGATCATTAAGACTGGAAAATAATTTATTGAGGTAAACACAGTTTAACGGTGTGACTCTGACGATGAGAGGCTGCTTTGTAAAAGTGATGTCCCAGATGGATGTAGGAGGTCGGACTGGACCCCGCAGAGCCCAGACGCTGGAGGTGGTGGAGTGGAGGGTGCAGATTTCAAAATTTGTGTTTATGTAGCGCCAAATCACAACATAAGACATCTCAGGCCACTCAAGAAAGAAACCCAACAAACCTCACATGAGCGACGGCTGGAAGAAAAACCTCTGACAGAAGGAAGGAAAAACTCCCTTTTAACAGGAAGAAAAACCTCCAACAGAAGGAAGGAAAAACTCCCTTTTAACAGGAAGTAAACCTCCGACAGAAAAAGGCTCGGAGGTGGGAGGTCATCTAGCTCGACCGGTTTTGGGAGCGTGGAGACCAGAGATGACTGAACAGGGAGGAGAAACTGATTCTGACTCAAAAGCGTGAGCAGAGCTCATTGGGTGAATATGGTGGCAACAAGACTATGAATGAGTGATTTGATGTGAGGTTACAGATCTTCTTTATTGAATTTATGTCAAAACTTATGTAAAACCAATTGACACACTAATGTGTCGTGACGCAATTATACAGTCAGGTTGCTTTTTTCCTTCA
This sequence comes from Embiotoca jacksoni, assembly GCF_022577435.1. Lineage (NCBI taxonomy): Eukaryota > Metazoa > Chordata > Actinopteri > Embiotocidae > Embiotoca > Embiotoca jacksoni. Next base: position 3,190,615 of record NW_027185229.1, on the reverse strand, counting down.
ATTCATGAGCTCTGTGTTTCTCCAGATGTCCAACAACAGAAATTAAATTTTTATTTAATAACTTAATGCCCATGGATCAGTTAACATGTGCTTCGTGGCTACAGATTAGCTACAACTTTCACTGTTTCATCATGACCTGTTGTTGCATGTATGTTCACAGACATGTTCATATGTTCACACAGATGGACTCCGGGCCACACGTTCACACTAAATACGAACATGCTGTCCTGGATGGGAAACACGCTGGACATGTTTCAAGGAAACGGAACCCGTTTGTGTCTAACAGATACGAAAACATGATTTAAAATGAAAAAAAAAAAAAGAAAGAAAAAAAGATGAAATGTTCCCACAATAATCACATTATTTGACACACTGGAGTATGATTTATGAAAAGCATTCAGTGAACAGGTGAAGTACCGAATACCTTCAGCAAAGTTAACAACAGTGAAATCATTTCTAATGTTCAGAGTTTTAGTTTGAGTGCTTCCATGACTCTATGTGCTCGTCTAAGTGTCTGGGTTTCAATCATTAAGGCATGCACTGTCGTGTTGATAATCATCACAGCCTGCAGCAGGAGAGAAGGCTTCAAACCTGCACTGTCCCGTCTCCAGACAGATTAAAATACCGACCTGTAATAAACAGCTAAAATCGTAAAATGAACGCAGAACACTGCTGCTCCTGTTTGCGACTTTTTTGAACTTCACAGACATCTGGTAGATGAAGATAATATCAATAATTTTTTTCTTAGATATCACAAGATGTGTGGGGGCAACAGCGGTTGTGGTCAATTTGTGGTTTTCATTAAGTAAATTACATTTAAGTGCATTCTGTTAAGTGTGAACATGATCAAACATGTTTTCTATTTACTTTATCAAACAGGTTCTTGTGTAAATCACATTTAAAACCATGAACTAACTGAATTTTAACATCCTGAACTGCATTCAACTTTTAGAAAATGTGCTGCCGCGCTTTAAAAAAAAAAAGACAAAGAAAATCAGACAATGATCCAAAGCAAACAAGCAAGATGGGGATTTTTGGCAAACGTCTGATCAGTGTGTGACTCAGCTGCCAACACGAAGGCACCAACAAAATCATCAGGGACACATTTAAGTATTTTTTTCAAATTTAAACTAAACACAAAGGTCCGGGCTCATTAAGGATTATTAGAGCTGGTTAGCCTACTCCGAAAAACCTAAACTCCTCTTCAAATCTCATATTGAAGTGAAAAATGTGGCCCAGATTTTAAGATTTGTGACTCAGAACAAAACGTACACTGAAGCTTTCACACCCTCGTGTTCACTACAGTGTAAAAATCTCATACTGATGATGAATAAAATGAGTCAAACATTTACTTGATTTTGTTATTTTACTGAAAGATTTTACAGCTTTACAAGAAAACAACACTCTGGAGTTGGTCAAAAGAAACTGAAGTCCATGAAGAAAAAAAGAGGCAATAATTAAAAATAAATCTTCACGAGTCGCCTGAACAGACGTCCTTTTAGGATTTACTTCTCTTTGAGCTCAGCAAAGCAAAACATAAAATATGTGAAAAAAAAAAAAAAAAGAAATTGTCTATCTGTTTGTCAATGAACAATAAAAACGATTCATCAGTGTTGGTCTGCAGGGCGAACATCCCACCGACTCTGAAGCAGCGTTTCCCTCCGTGTCGAGGCGACTGCACTCGACCACCGTTTCAGTTTGTTCCAGTTCGTTTCAGCCCGTTCGGTCTCAGTGTGAACCATCAATCCTCCGGAAAACTGCCAGGAAGTTCTTCCCGCCATTTCTCTGCACTTTCTTTCCTTCCTCTGTGCACGTGCCCAAACGACTTGTGATGACATCATCAACCTGAAAAAAAAGAAAAAAGAATGAATTATATGAAGCTAAAGTTTAATTTGTGACAGTTTATCGGCACTGTTCAATAACTTTAGCATAGTGTTTATCACTGTAGTTAAAATTACTTCATAATATTTTTTTTCCCCCTAAAAGTAAGGGCAAAATAAGTGGAAACAAAAGAGTCCATAATTAGTAATTGATCATTTTTTTAAATGCCTATTCCAGAGGAGAAAAATGTCAGATCTCTTCTAACAAAGAAAATGAAAGTGTAGTTCCTAAATTAAAAATATGTTCTTCTTTTATATCCTAATTTTGACCCTTTTTCCTTCAGATGATCAACAAATGTTTGTTTTTTTGGTGACCTGTAAAAACGCAGTGATGAAAGCTCCACGTCAACGTACCAGTTCTTCATCTGGGACACGTGTAAACAGTGGATGTTCGGTGAAGTGCTTCACCATCCAGAGGTGGACTTCCTCCACATCTGTCATGGTATACACCAAACCCTGACACGAACAGACAAACACATGGAGGTTATTAACAGTTCCCAGAAAAGTAAAGTTAATGAACCTTCACCGGTGACTCAACGGGGATCCATTTATCAAATCACACGATAAACTCACAGCGCTGATAAAATAATTAAATGCAGACTTTTCTTAATTATTCTGTTGTTGGTTTTTTTTTTTTTATCTTTTTCTTTTTAACATTGTCAGCTGCTTCAGTCCCACAGCTGAGAGGTTTCATCACCTACAGAGAGAAATCTATCTGAAAAGATAAAAATAACCTACGGACAACACTGAGGTGAATGACCTCTGTTAATGTAGTTTACTTTAGAGACTGGACAGATAAAATTACTAGAATCAAGGTTTCTTAGAAAACTTAGCAATGGCACCAGAGGTTTTTAGTTTTTTTTAGTTTTTTTAAAGGTAGGATAAGGATTAGAGGCTGTTTTAGCAGCACAAAATCAAATCCACATGAAACCCTCCTGTTGAGTGATTCAGGTGCAGTCTGATGACAGTTTACATTTAGCAGACAGTCACTATTAATAAACCAGAAACTCGTGTTAATTACGGTCTGAAACTGCCTCCATAAATGAGCGTATTCTTGACAGCCCGCTCCTACCAGCACCGTTATGGCTGCGTGCCAACGCTGTAGGCCCTTGTAAAGCTTGCACACACACACACACACACACACACACACACACACACACACACACACACACACACACATACATACATCATATGCGTGCACAAATGCATCGATGCACGCACGCACGCACACACACACACACATACACACACACACACACACACACACACACACACACACACACACACACACACACACACACACCAGAGGAAAAAACGATAAAGCCAAATTTAGACACAAAGCCTTCCATTGTTCCCCTCAACCTCCGTGTGAGTTTCACGTCCTGTTCAAGTGTCCCACTGCTGCTCTGACAGCTCTGACAGGCGGCAGCTGGGTGTATGCAGACGTCAGCCAGCTGCAGGTCACAACGGCTGCTCAATTTTATTTCAGGGAATTTATGGATTTCTGCACATTGCAATCAACTGATAACGAGGTGAAGAGAGGGCAAATTCATGTCGAGCTATTAAAGAGAAATCAAGAAGTGAAATCTCATTTTCCTTAACTGTGTCGCAGGAGAGGCAAAAGTCTAAGTTGCACATATTTTAAAAACCTCAGATAATAAAGCAGAGAGCGAGTGTTCCTCTATTGTTTGACCACTAAAAGCCCCAAACCATTAATGTGAATATTGTGTGTCTGCAATCAAAAAGTTGTGGGAACTTTACAAAATTGCAGAGATTTCGTCAGTACAACAGAAAATATTTTACTGTTTTTTTATTTTGCCTGAGCTGACCCTTTAAAGGACAAATTTGAACCCAATTTTGTAATTTATTGACTGCAAACTATAACTTAGAGTACAAAAAACAAGCAATACAATACAACAATGTTCATTACAAATTGCTCTGTTCACTAATTTTTGAATAATTTATGAATCCTTGTTGTATAACATGTCAGACATTTACCTTATCAAAACACAAAATCTTCAAACTGCCTGTTTTGTTTACTCACTGTCCAAAACCCAAAAGTATTAAATTTACAATATTTATATATCCTCATATTTAAGAAGCTGAAACTGTGAAGTTTTTCTTTGATAATTTACTTAATTACATTTTCGTTGGTTGGCTGATGGTTTCATCACTTGTTGGAACAAGTTGTGCTGGTGTGCATACCCCGACTCGCAGCGTGTAGGCATACTCGGCCAGCAAAGTGGGACTGATGATCCTCCATTTGTGTTTGGTCTTCTTAAAGTGAGGGTCGGGGAAGAGGAAGAACATCTTACTGAGCTGAGAAACACAACAAAAAAAAGGTCTCAATCAGTCGAGTAAGCACAGATTAAAAATGAAAAATGGTTCTTTTTAACTTAAACAAGTCATTTCCATACATCGGATAAAAAAGTTTAGATAAAAACTTGGGATAAAAACCCTCTAAAAACATGATTTAACTTCATTGACAAGCAAAAAAACAAGGAATTTCATTCGTTTAAAATTAAATGTACATTATAAAGAGTGTAAAACAAGCAGGGGTCTGCCTACTTTCTGTAAACGTGGCCCCCAGAACATTCTGCGGTGTGTTGTTTCAACGCTGTGGATCACAAAACTGGAATTTCCCTCCTTGGTTTTTCTTTTTTTTTTCTTCCATAAAGTTCCCCATGTCTCTGTCTTTGACAAGTGTAAAAGTGTGGGCTGCATTGATATTCGTCTGGCTGATATATAAAAAATGAATCCAGTCACTTTTTATTAGTTCAAATAAATAATGTCAGGTATAGACAGAAAGACGTGGGGATAATCACCGGGGACGGCAGCGGCCTCGGGGGCTCCTTCAGTGCTGATGGAAGATGGAAAAACCGCGACGCTTAGAATTATTTTTGGGCCACAAAACATACTAAGAAGAGGGAAAAAAAAAAAAAAATGGAGCGAAAGGAGTTTCAGGTCTTGAAAATATGCTGCTTCAAAACTTGAAACACGTCATGCATGTGAAAAGGATTGAGGCTAGATTTTGAGCTCCAGTCTGTGTGGTCTTCTCTTGATTCTCCACTTTTTGAGAGTTTTGTTCAAATCAATGAGCGAGGAAGACGACGAAAGTGCACGTTTCAATCCTGGCGAACTATCATGAGTCAAAAGATGCAGTTTATGAATGAATTAGGCCCCCGTGAAGCCAAACTTCTCCCGCTCAACCCCAGAAAGTTCCTCTCCAACACTTTAAATCTCAGCTCGCCCACTGAGCCTCAACTCCACATGGACAAATAACGGTCCTGTTATTCCAAATTACCTGAAATAGCAGCGCAACATAAAGCAGATGAAGGAAGCCCATGCATGTGTTTTTATATGAAACACCTGTATGATTTCTACTCCATAAATGTGTCAACGTTACAGCGATTACTCTCCGTGAGCTCGTTTCTTTCGGTTTATACCTGCTCGGGTCATTCGAGGTGAAGTTTTGCGTTGCGATAACCTAAATTAATCCCGGTACACTAAGCCCACTGTGTAATCTAATGCGAGTCTCAACAAGTCATAGATTACCGCGGCTAATTGGAACGGATAAATGGTGTTGTGCGCCGCTCCGTACTCAGCTGATGCGATGCCATGAGTGTCAGTCAATGACCCCATTGTTGTGAAATCCCCAGATTTATTGAGCAACCTGTGTGAATCAATTCAGTCCATATGTTAAATACGTGGAAGGCCATTTACGCTCCTTCTTTATTACGTTGGCAGCGGCAGAGCTGACTGCCAGCTTGAATTGAAGGTTATGAAGGACCATGTCAAATGATCCAATCAGGAAGTGCACGCCTTTTGTATATGCGCTCTATAATTCAGTAGTATGTGGACTTTTACGCATCACATTCTGCAGTTATTTCTATATATAGTGACGTGTGCTTGAGCTTTTAAGTCCCTTTCCTGGCATTGATTGAAGCCCTAAAAACTCATTTTTATTTATAGAAAGTACTTATTTAGAGGAACAAAATCCCCCAATTAGCTTTTACTTTATTATCTTCAAGCGGCAACCAGCAGCGACGTCACCTGTCGGTTTGTGAACGTTATGAAGGCTCGAGTTCAGATTCCGTCCGTCACCATCTTGCTAGTTCGGAGCGGTTTGGAGCAGGAAGTGACCATATTTGGACGAGCTGGGGGTCCGACTGATCTAATCGGAAACCCGACGATACTCCGTCCCGCCTACCGATAGCTGTAGTGGCACTCGGTGGTATTGCAGTTTAAAGCAGCTTAAAGCAACAATTGAAACGAGTATCTAAATAGTTCTGATGGGAATGCTTCAATAAAAACAAATATATTGACGACACTTACTCAAACTGCATCCTCACGCAGCGCTAACATTAATCCTTCTAATCTGAGCCATATTCGGCCACGTTTGTTAGACGGACAAAACTGGAACTATTTTGTGATCTCACGACCAAAACATACCAGGAAGGTCTGATGATTCGTGGCTCAATTAAAGGTGCAGTCCGTGATTCTGATCCAATACACTTAAAAAAATAATTACAAAAAATCAGCAAACAACATTTTTGTTGCTTGTACGCAGTCCTGCCTCCGTGAGCAGGAAGCAACACGCTGTTCCTCTCTATGTTCAGCCTGGCGTGTGTTCGCTGAGCTCGTTGTTGTTTACGTGATGTAATCAGGTTGTGAGAGTTCTCGTCGCTGTCGTTTCGGTCCGTTTCCTCGCGTTGACGCTCTCGTGCTGTGAATGCTCGTTGATCAGCGGACGTTGTTGTCGTGTTTCTCTCCTCGTCTCTCAGACTGTCGTCACAGGAGAGTTGTGAGCGTCTGTGTCTGTCTGCGGTTGGAAACCACCTCCTCCTTTATTTCATGGTATTTCGTCTTTACGACGTTTGCGAAGGATTTTATAACAATTATTAGGATTGATGCATAATTTTAAATTCTATTCCAAGTAACCGTTACCTTCTTTGTTATCACAGTAGTTTTGTAAAAAAAAATAAAAATAATAATAATTATCTCCCACTAGTTTTTGGCTCCTGTTGATGTGTCTCGTTTGATTGACAGCTGCAGATGTCAAACCCACCTGTCCTTTGAAGAAGAAGTTGGGCAGGTACTTCATGGCGTTGCTGCGAAGGCAGGCGATGTTCTGGTAGCCGCCCGACTCGGAGGCTCGCAGCGACTTGATCCGATCCTGAACGTAGTCCGACACTTTCACCCGGATCTCCATCCCCAGGATGAGTTTCTCTGGGAAGAGCGGAGACAGCTCCACTGGAGCAGAGACACAGCAGGGGGGACACAAAGGTGACAGGTCAAACACAGATCAAGAGTACGACCAGAGAAAACTGAAGGAGGGTTTGGATCTACCTAAAAGTCCTCCATATCCACATCCGATGTCTGCAAACTCCACTCGAGGGGTCTCTTCCTCCGACAGCTTGCCAGGTGGGAAGTGTGGGTAGAGTTGGGACCAGTCCATCTCCTCGGGACAGACAGGACTGAGCACAGGAGACAGGTTTTAATTCAACCACGTCATGCTGGAGAAACAGACCAGTTAGTGTGTCTCCTGGATTATTATTGTCTGAAAAGGGATGCTGCTGTTGATGTTTCATTGCAGTGAGCGGACCAATCACGAACCCCTAAAACCAAAACAGGAAGTGAGCAGTACATGATTTATTTGTTTTCTTATAGATTAATAGAGGCCCAGTTCGGGCTGCCGACATTAAGCTCAGCAGACACTGACTGGACTTCACTCACTATTCAAAGGTGTGGTGCGCCATCGGGTTTGAATGGGCTCGCTGTCTGTAGTAACGCTTCTGCGGCATCGACGAACTCATGTTGGATAAAAAAAAATACAGATGTGACTCCCGATAGAGATCCAGTCAGGTCCTGTTTCTATTTTTATTTAACGCGGTTATATCCGCTTCTGAACGTCCACTTTCAGGCAGCCACGCTTGTTTACCACCGCCTGAGTCGCGGAGTTCTTACGTCATCGTCAAGCGACCCGTCAGGGTTTGATTAAACCGTTTTGAAACTGAAATGTTGTTGGCAGGTTTGACCAAATAGAAATGCTCATACTCCCCCTCGTTTCTCTGTTGGTTTGGATTTGGTCGGTTTTAGATGCATTTTCTTTTGTTAGCACTTTAAACACAACTGGGAAAAAAAATACACGATTTTCCTCTTAAATGAAGAAGTAGTCTATTAAAAAGTATAAAATGGAAAAACTCAGAGACTTTACAAGCACCTGCAAATAAACATGAGCTCGAACAAGAAAACATTTTTTTAGTGGCCTAAATATAATAATATAAAAAAAATTAAGTAGGCTACTAATTATGAAATCTCAATCTGCAAATATCACATTTGTCACATTCTGTTCAGATACATTTTATTGCCTCAAAAACAGACCAAACAAGACACAAAGTTTATTGTCAGATCAACTAAATGTTTATTACAAAACATGAAACTTTGAGGGTATATTTCAAGTCGTGTCCCAAAGTTTTATGGGACTCTTTAACGTCTGATCCGACCACGTCGATCAAAGCGAGCCCTCAGGAATACATTGAAAAATTGGGGTCAGGGTTGTTTTTTTTAATTACGGTTGTCACATGAGTGGGAGCACAATCATTTTCACCATCAAACTCTTATTATAAATTCAAATCCAAATCAACAATGACTTTTATTTTGGTCGAGTTACATTTTGAAACATGGTGGTTAAAAAAAAAAAAAGGTTAACAGCTTTAAGAAAGCTTTTTCTTTTCCAAAATTTACTTTTTTTTCTTATTGCACAGTCTTCTTTTACGAAGTCAGATAAAACTGTGATGTTCTCCTTTTCCCCAAATCTCAGAAATGCGTCTGTCTCATCGTCGTTAGCTCAGTGAGAATCTGAGAACAGAATACGAGACGAGGAGGTCGTGGCAGTGTTTGTACGTCTGTATGTTTGTTATTATTAAACCCCATTCAACACTTGTGTCTGCGTCACTCAGCCTCACACAGTGGTGACTCTCATCACCACCTCCTGGTTGGCACTGCGCAGGCTGTTGGGTCGGAGCTGGCTGAGGATGTGCAAAAGAGTGTAGCCACAGTGGTGGTTCAGAAGAGTCCTGACGTGGCGGCTCGTCCTCCGGCCGCCGCCGCCGCCGTCCGCGACGGCGTGAAGAGAGCTCCTCTCGCCCAAGTCCTTCGCTTTCTCATAATTCAGCACTTTCCACTGCTGGTTCACTGCCTGCCAGCGCTTAAAGATCCGGTAAACAGATGATCCTTCGTGGATTATGAGTCCTGGGTGAAAAGGACAAAGGGTGGGGGAGGTGGAGGCAAGAAACAGGGTTACATGCAGACAAGCAGTCGTTTGTTCAGCCACAATCGGAGAGCAATAAAAAGTATAAACGGTACAGAATTAACACAAACTTTACCTTCTCAAAAATAAAATGATTAAATGCATCAGGCCTGTCTGTTGTTGGTTTTTTCTACTTACGTTCGTCGGTGAGAATCTCCTCACAAAACAAACCAGAACCACAGACTCAGAGCTGTTTACATTCAGGGAACTCGTATTATACATGAAGATCTGAAGGAATTTGTCCAACAAGTCTGATTCTGATTGAACGCAAAGTCGTTGCCACGACGATGCTTCAGATATGGATGCTGCAGCAGAGAAGATCTACACAATCTGAAATACGATACATACAGACACAATCTCCTCTTAAAATGTCACGACTTCATCATTTCACCCTATTTGACATTTGTGGTATTAACGGAGGTCACACCGACCTTTGACCTCCAAAATCAAACCACATGCATGCTTAAATCTGCTTTGTGCCAAATTTGTGGAATTCCTTTCAGGCATTCGAGATACTGTATTCAGATTATGTCTGTGAACTTCTGCTACAAAAATATACACATTCATATATTTACCAAGAGGAGAAGTTACTGAATGTATTCAAACATGTAAAAAGAAACTATCTCACTATTTGTGTGCTTAAGATATAAGTTATAAAAAGAGCTCATTAAATGCAAAGACATTTTTTTATTAGGTCAGTTAAGGATGTGTTAATTGAAAACTAATTTAGTAACACTTTATTTAAGGTGTGGAATGTTTTCATAGTTTCCTGTGACGTATCTTGAAAAATCTCTGCAATCTGGCTTTAATTAAAGGGAATATTATGTTTTCATGGTGTAAACATCGGCTGACCCATTTTTATACACGGGTTTAGATAATGGATGGATGGGTAAATAATTCAGTTTCATAATTATTCATCTTGAGATGAGGTGTCTTTAGAGTCTAACCCTTTACACCAAAAACCATCATCCGATTCATACTGCAGCATTAAAAACACCTCAAACATACAGTCAGAGAAGATGAAGGAGTCCTGCAACAGATGTTTGAGTCCCACAGGGGCCTGATCTGAACATCAGTCTGGGATGACATGAAGAAGACGAAGAGACACGCGAGAACTGATCTCCATGACAGCAGTCAGCTGCATGCAACGACTTTATATCAACCACCAAATTAAACATTTCTTCAGACTTCTTGGAAATTATCAGCAAATTAAAAAAAAGTCTTTGAAGATGACATTTGTTTACGATTCAAACCAGCTGTGAAATGAGACAGCGGTCGTCCTCGGGCGTCCGAGTCTTACCTATACAAACTATGTCCATGAAGCCATACATGCCGTAGCATATCTGGAACAGGAGGTCCTGCCGCTGCCACCTGGCCGAGGGGCTGAGAGAAGACCACACCAGCCAGGAGATGCTGGCGATGAGGAACAGGGAGCCCAGGATGATGGCTGCGATCTGCACCTTCTCGATCACGGTCAGAGAGAGGGCCTGCCACTGGACACGCAGAGGGACACAGGCATGGGCTGAAACACGAGTCTGGGTTGAAACTGCAAAATACTTCTTTTTTTTTGTGTGACATAAAAGGTTCGTCTGATAAAAATCATTGTAGATCAAATTGTTGCTGCACCAATGAGCATATTTCTTAAATGTTTTCTGTGATTTTAGAGTGTAATCAGTGAATTTTGCAGGTCTGACAGTGAATTTGAGGAAAAGCCAGACTTCACAATGAAACTAAACACGTTTCTCTTTGTCCTGCTTTTCTGATGCATTGCAGAAAGTTTGCAGTCTGATATAATCTTCTTTTTATAATAGCTGAAGACTTCTGCCAGTTGTTGGAGGAAACTCCAGATGTCAGTTTGTCTGTCCAGATGCCACGGCTCGAAACGTCCTCGTTTCTGATTCAGAAAGCAGAGCTGTCTACATCATTCACTGATAAAAAATCACAGCCTCATTTCAGCCAGTATTGTACGGTGGCCCTGAGGGTCAAAACGCAACAGCATTTCAGAAAAAGCAAAAAAACATTTCAGAAAACAAAAACATTTCACAAAACAGCGAATCATTCTGAAATGTTTTTGCATTTTGACCTTCAAGGCCACCGTAGTATTGTACTCTAAGAATAATATATATTTGCAGTATTTTCAACAACTGGAACCAGTTTTTAGACTCTTTTACAGCACATTGTTGATGACTCATAGGTGACGCAGTAAAATGCATCGTCCAGACGGAAGGTCAACCGGAGGAGCGTGTGCTCTGATTATATCGGTTTCCCAGCATCCTGCGGCTCGTTTGCTGTTGCTGTCTGTTGGTCGACTGACCGTGTGTCACACATTTTATCGTGTGCCAGCTCTTCGATGTGTGCAGTGTCTCATAAATGTGTTCCTGGCATCTTCCTGTGGGTCTTCATCACTTCCTTCCCCACCATTTGTTCATGAAGACGGTATAAATATCAGTGCACGTTGACAAAAGAGTCGAAAATGTGTCCGCGGTGGTGCTGATGTAAACACTGCATGGCCTCTACTGTCTGCCACTGCACTGACCTCATGACCCCTTAATGTGATATCATATCTTTCTGCTACTCAGTGGTTCAATTCTGGCAAAGTAAAGTTTGTGCATGGATTTCGTTTATCTCCTTTAAACTGCAGTAGGAAGGTTTTGAACATTAAAGACAGAGCGAGTAACTGACTGTATACCTGCAGTGGGTTCTTGGTGCTGATGGCCAGGACCTGGTACTTGAAATAGCACAGCTCACAGCTCCAGGAGCCTCTCTCACTGATCCAGCGGATAAGGCAGGACTGGTGAGTGCAGCGCACAGAGCCGGCACAGCGGCAAGGGCTCAACAGCTCCCCCTGCAGGGCACAACAAGCAGCTGCATGAGAGTCACTTTCACAGAGGCTGCTGGATGTCAACACTGTTAGTGAATCAGGTTTGAATGGTGAGGACAGATTTTTATCCTGACAATGTCACATTTTAACTACTGAAGATGTTGTTTGATGGTTTTATATCAGGGTTGGTTTTATAGCATGAAGGCCAGGCGTTAAGCAATTAGTTAAAAAAACGATACAACAGCTTATAGAAAGTACAGAAATATATGAATAATATGAAAACGTCAATGTTTGCAAGTCGATTGATACGTTTGATGGTGTGCAACATCATTATGGGATAGAAATGAAAGCTTTACAAAATAAGGTACAACTCCCCACAGTAACATTATATTTTGAGCTCATATGAAGGTAATTTACTTTTCTTTTTTTCTTTCTTTTTTCTTCACATTTTAGGTCATGTTAGTTTATTTGATTTACTGACAATCGATATGCAAGCCTGTATCCAGTTATATTAGTTATATATGTAGTATTTTAAGAGCAAATTATATATACTATTATTAGTGTGATAGCAATTAAATATAAAATGTTAATGAAAAAATTAAAAATAACAATAAGAAAAATGTGACACTGACAACTGTTATAATTTTGCAAGGTACAGAAAGTTGTGGAAACCCCATGCTGAAGCCTTCGTCCTGCAGTGGACTGACAATGGCTGAACATGATGATGACATATGAAAGCATATTTTACAACTGTTTTATCTTAAAGTAAACGGTATAATGATTTATTAGAGAATGTTTATTGTCTCTGGTTGAACAGAAACTGAGTTTTTTTTTTTAAAGTCTTTGTTTGATTTAGTTACAATTATAAGGACGAGGATGGAACCTCAGAGCATTAAATTGTCTCCTTCAGTAGTTTGTCGGATCCTGTAACTCCGTCCTCTCGTTCCAGAACCATCTCAGTTTCTGTTGTCTCTCCGTCTTCTGTCTGACGGCTTCTTTCTGACACTCGCGCAGCTTCCCGTCTTCTCATTTCATCCCGCTTTGAACCTTATTTGGCTTACTGAGAAGTTTTTTTGTGCCGGCTGCTGTAGAACTGAAGTTACGCTCTTCTTGTGGTGAAGCAGACCCATTACTGACAAATCAAACGAGCTGGTTAGATCAATTTGCTTGTCTACATTTTGATGGGTGATTGCTGTTTGTGCTGCTCTATTTATTTGTTGTTGTTGGGAAGTTGTGGTATTATTCTGACTATATAGAGTATCATTTACTGGCATTGGTGGTGTGCGGTTTGGTATTTTTGCAATATTATCTGCAGCTTCCTGGTGAGTTATTGAATACAGGTGTGACCAATGAGCCAGATGTTGCTGTTCAAAATTCTCAAGTTTGACTGAAACTTGTTTTAGCATGTGATTTTTTTCATGGAGCTACTGTAATAAAGTTTTCTTTATTTATTTTGTGTACCAAGACAAAGACTTGTGCCTTGAAATTATTACATTTTTTTGTGGACTTTTTTCTAACTGAATGTGAGGAAAGCTGTTTAGTTACAGAATATTCCTCCGTCTGTGTCTATGAATAGTTCCACCAGCCTGATAGTGAACTCATTGAGCTGCACTGGCTCGCCTGCAGTCACAGATGAACATTTGGGATGAGATTTCGGGAGCCGTGATCGGCTCCCAACTCGACACTCTTGCCGACTTCCTGTGAAAAGTTTCTGGCAGTTAATCCCCATTTAATCGCTGCTAATTAGGGTATGAAAGCGAGTGCATCTCATTATTACCGAGATATTTCCAGCATCATGCGAAATGAATGCACAGTTGCATGCCGACTTGAAAGGGAAATATCACTGGCTGATCTTTTCTGCGGATATCATCCACCGCTCTCGACTGCATAACCAATCAAAGGATTTTTTTCTTTACATCCTGAGCTGCACACACTCGGAACATGCATTTATAATGAAGTGACAGTATGTGATATTTCTGGAATACGTGACTGTGTGCTGCTGAAAAAAACCTTCATCTGAACAATGTTTGCTTCTCTCTTATCGAGACGGCCTCAAAAGAAATCACGGGACATCTGGTGCAGGTTTTTTGTTGTCAGTACGAGACTCCCTGAGGCCCTCGGACTGACAACACTACCGCACATCTCACTTCATTTTCTCTCCGACTGTAGGTGATGTGCGAGCTCTTTAATTAGTTGGCTATCTGGAGGGAGAAACTAAAAACTTCCTGAGACCTCCAGCAAAGTCTGTCTCTTCAAGGTTGACTTCACCCACCGGATCCGAGGTGCTCAGACCTTCACGTCTTGGACGAGGACGCCGTGAAAACATTTTTTTACTTTCTGCAGTCTGCTCTCCTTCAAGCGAGTCGAAGACACTTCGGCTGTACTTTGCGTAACCTTCACATAGCCTAAAGCAACGATCGGAGGTTTCATCCCCACATCCCACTGAAGAGTCCTTGAGAAAAGTTATTGAACACACGCCGCCTCCCTCACTCAAATCCCTCTGAATAATAATGAGTCTAAATAAGTGGCTCTGAAAAAATGTCTTTTATGTGGAAGAATCGTTCTCTCTGAAACCTTTTATTGTTTTTCTGAAACAGTCTAATTTTGTGCATCAGACACTGAAACTATTACTGCGAGGACTCTGCTTGTTCGCAGGGTAAATAAAAAGCTCCTGTCGGCTCCTCTCCAGCGTATTCTTAACTGATGCCCTCTGTCTGCCCACTGCTATTTTCAGATCACTTTTCGCAGATTACTACCCTTTTTTTCATCGCATTCACTTTACTTCACATCAGATCAGACTTGATTCACTCTTACAGACACCTGAAACAGTTTGATAAGAACCAACATCTCAATCATGTCTTTGCTTAAAGGGAAACTTCATTTACTTTACACATCATCTTAAAGCGTACTGCTGCACATGCGAACAAAAAGTTGTCATAAAGGTTTTTGTGGGCCGAGAGGGAACTTTGTGAAGACACTCGAATGGCTTCACTTCAGTCAAAAGATGTCATAAGACTCGTCTTGTGCAGGAGGCTAACTGCTCCAGGAAATACAGTTACAATGTGGGACTGAACTGCTTTATTTGCAGATATTTCCTTGTAAAAATATCCTCAAATCAGTCCACCTCTCTGCAAACATTTGCCTTTGAATGTCTTCTGGTTTTCTGGGTGTGTTTCCTGTTTCTTTCACAAAGTTTTTCATCTTACTGACACTGTTCATTTCTATGAGTAGTGAACTTTGCAAGGTGTCCTGCTCCATGACACTGCCTTCATCTGAGCACCACGTGGTTTAAAGCTCCATAGACCAGGAGGAACCAGTCCTGCTGAAGTGCCCATGAGCAAGCCACTGATTGGAGTAACTGTCTCCGCTCACACAGAGTAACCTCCTCCTGTTGAAGCACAGAAACCACATTATTAATGATATTTCTTTACCTTCTCTGGCCCCTGGAAGCAGATCCGGCACTGCGGTGATCGCATCCCGCTCTCCGAGAGACTCGGGATGGAGGCGGCATCCAGGCCTCCGTCCTGGAGTTTGGCTTCTTCTTTATCCTCGAAGGCCAGGCTGCGGGGTCGGGGGTCAGAGCCATAATACTCCTCCTCGTCGTCCCGCTGAGAGCAGCTCAGCTGTGGCCAACCGCAGCCTCCTATAGTGAGCCCCCTCATCCTGGTCTGCGTGTCCGGGTCCGTACCTGTGTCAGTCCTCCTGCTTGATCCGGAGCGCATCAGTAGCAACACTTTGAGTTCATTGAAAAACATGCGGATCCGATACTTAAGCATTCTTCAGCAGCTTCACTACACAAGCACAACTGCTCTGTGAGACAAAACAGCCTTCAGCTTGACTGAGGCAGGTCATTCTCCATCACACAGGCTGGCATTATAATTATTATTCATATTATTATTATTGATCGTATTAATTAGTCATTTGAACCTTCTGATTCAAGTAAACAGTTCACATCCTATCAAATAAAATAGAGATCTGGGTTGAAAAAGCATGTGAAAAACATGATAGGCTATTAGATCAGCCCATAGCTCTTTGCATATCCTGTTGTTATAGCATGTGCACCGCAATCCAGCCAATGGGGAAGGATTATTTTTCATGGATAGAGGCGTTTTCTTTCGGGATTCAATGGAGGCTGAGAGCCAGGAACTGTGAGGCACCAACATTAAAGTCAGAGGGGTCCAGCAGCATCCTCTCACACACCTTCAGTCCAGCTTGTTTGCTGCCATCCTTCAGGTTCAAACGGGTGTTTTAAATAATCAGCAGGAGCCGTCCGAGGTCCGCTTCAAAATGTTTCCTTCTCCAGGCGGAAACGCAGCGACGGTGTCTGAGAGGGGTTGATATGAAATCCTATTAACAACTAAGTCAAATCCGATTTAAATGTGAGTTTCTCATTCACCTGCAGGGGAGATGAAATCACACGAGGTGACACGCGTGTTTCCTTTGTTGTCTCGCAGTGGCATCCATCGGCTCCCCGCTGCTTCCTCTTGTCTTTTCTTCTCCGCTGTAGCCTGATTTTTTTCCCTCCTCCTGTCTTTTGGCTGGTGGATCGAGCGGGCTGCAGGATTTGTCCAGCTTTGTCCCGCACCCCCCCCCCCCCCCCCCCCCCCCTCCCTCTAAAGCCGGTCCGACAGCCCGGTTACAAAGTTAACAACCCAGCGGTGCATGAAGCAAAAAAAATGAAACGTGACGAACAATAAAAATCCATTTCACGACAACTTCTAATGCCACTTCTCTTCCCAACTGTCCCTGCGCCACAAATCAGGACGAGCGGGAGGATGCCAGAGATGGATTCCTGCAAACACACAAGGAGCCGACAACAGACTGCAACTGCCCCTTCCGGGTTGCTAAAAACAACAGCTCATCATCATCATCATCTTCACCAAATCACATCAAGGCCTCCGGATATCAGAGGGACAATAAAGTGCCACTTCACACATGGCACGCTGTAGTGATGTGGTCTCCTCCGTCATAATCCCCAGGATCTTAAAACTTCATCTCTCAAAGAGTTTTTTCGGCTCAAAAAACTAACTTCTTCATCAGTGTAATCCACAGTTTTCCATTAACTCACCCTGCCACGGTGCAGCTGAGCAGAAAGGAGATCCATCCTTTGTCGGCGTGGAGCTGCTGTCCAAGGTGCTGATGTTCACGTGACGTATAGGCCACGTGGTGATCGAAAACAGTGTGAGGTGTCAGCTTCAGCCAACTATTGTTAAACGCCTCACCGTCGCCTAATGAAGCACACCAACAATTGACATTCACACTGGAGACACAGGCGTTACACAAATGTAGTCACGGTGTGAATTGAAAATATGAATTGAAAGGGCGCATGCGCATAACGTAGCCTAAGCTACACCTTTTAAAGTGCACACCGACACTACACCTGTAAAATCACATACACACCAACACTACACCTGTAACATCACATACACACCAACACTACACCTGTAACATCACACACACACCAACACTACACCTGTAACATCACATACACACCAACACTACACCTGTAACATCACACACACACCAACACTACACCTGTAACATCACATACACACCAACACTACACTTGTAACATCACACACACACCAACACTACACCTGTAACATCACACACACACCAACACTACACCTGTAACATCACACACACACCAACACTACACCTGTAACATCACACACACACCAACACTACACCTGTAACATCACACACACACCAACACTACACCTGTAACATCACATACACACCAACACTACACCTGTAACATCACACACACACACACACACCAACACTACACCTGTAACATCACACACACACCAACACTACACCTGTAACATCACACACACACCAACACTACACCTGTAACATCACACACACACCAACACTACACCTGTAACATCACATACACACCAACACTACACCTGTAACATCACACACACACCAACACTACACCTGTAACATCACACACACACCAACACTACACCTGTAACATCACATACACACCAACACTACACCTGTAACACCACACACACACCAACACTACACCTGTAACATCACATACACACCAACACTACACCTGTAACATCACATACACACCAACACTACACCTGTAACACCACACACACACCAACACTACACCTGTAACATCACATACACACCAACACTACACCTGTAACATCACATACACACCAACACTACACCTGTAACATCCAACAGACACAAACATCATACCTGTGACGTCGATGCATCAATAACAGCTTTGCACACTCTGTTGGCTTCCAATTTGTTTGGTTTTGTTTCATAGTTTTATTTCTTTTTTATTTCTGAAAAAAATCAACTTATTTTTTTAGCTACAACTCGTGCTGACTTTCCTTTTTCCAGCCCTGAGCCGGGTTGATGCTCAACAGACCAGAGTCCAGATTGGACCATTGGATCTGGATCTTTCCTTGTGTTTCTTGGCCCCAGTGTTTTTCTTATTTTAATTTGCGTCTCCAGCAGTGGTTTATTTGCAGTAATTCGACCATAAAGACCTCATTTATGTGGTCTCCTTGAGCAGCTGAAGTGGAGATGTACTTGAACTCTGGAACACACTAATGTGGGGTCTAATCTGAGGTACCATCATTATGTGATTTGTGAGGCTGGTAACTGTAATGAACTGATCCTCTGCAGCAGAGATCATTCTTGGTCTTCTTTCCCGGGGCAGTCAGGTTTATTAGGTGCGAATGTTTCATGGATTTTGTGACTGCGACTGAAGAAACTTTTAAAGTTTTTGAAAGTTTCCAGAAGTCGTGTCTCTTCGTTGTGCAGTTCTTGCTGTAATATGCAGTTAAATAGGGCTATTTGCTGTATGCTAACACAAACTCAGCACAGCTGATGGTCTAAAGAATTAAGAAGGCAAGATATTTCCACCAATTCATTTCTGTTAACCTTAAAACAACATGAAGCTGGTTAATATACTGCCAAGGGCAAAATAGCTAATTTGGGAATCTAAATGACGAAACATATTCTGCTCTGTTTAGAGTTTTTTCCTCAACATCTAATTCCATTTGTGTCATTTTAGTTTTTATGTTATATGACATAAAAGCCTTTTATAAGGAACTCGTTCTGACATCAGTAATTGTTTTAGTAACAGCTGAGCACAAGTCAAAGTGTCTTGTGTGAAAAAGGTCCTTGAAAATGTCTGGAAATGGTTGAGACTTTTTTTTTTCCTCCACAGAAATCCCCAGAGCTGAGTTTGTATTTGGTTGCCCCGCGGCAACTTAACATTTCGAGAGAAGCAATGCCTTGTTTTAGACTTCGTGTCCAAGTTACTGAGATAGCCTGCATGCCACTGTCACTGTACCATGTTCTCATTTCTGACCACAAGTGCGGATACTGACAGCGTCTAAGTTTCTTCCCCGCTAGAAACAGCAGGGACCCAAATGTATGAGCGAGTGGCTGACAGGAAAACTGTAAAATCACTGAGGGACTGAATCCCAAACGGATTTGTTGTGCAGGACACCAGAACATAAACTGTGATTGACCGACGGGGATTTTATTCATCGACAACCGCAAGTGTTTTTCTGTGACCGGATGCGTCAGTACAGGAAGATTGTGCAATTCTTTCTAACCAATGAAGATCTATTAAGGAACAATGATTAGCCCTTAATGAGTCCTCAATTTTAAGGTGGAATCTTTAGTCACAAACTTGAATTGCATTCAGTTTATTTGTTCCTATTTGTGCAGCTTCCTTTCCATAACACTAGCGATCCCTGAAAGGCCACCAGGCAGGATGTGCATTAATGCGTATTAGACTTGATTTTTATGACTCACCTGCATCGGCTGAAAGACTAACAAACAATTAAAAGTATTATACATTGACAGTAATAATGTTAGAGTTAACATGGGACACCGCTAGTCATTTAACATCAGTTTATATCAATTTATTCTAAATTTATTTTAAAAAAAGTACGGGATCAGCTGATAACATTACATTTGTAGCCATCAGAGTGATGAATGAGGACAGGTGTAATTATGTAAGTAAATACTAATTCATCTGAAGACATGGTGTAGCTTTCATGGTATAGTGAGTCTTTTTTATTTATTGCATTTTATTTTATTGCTATGTATCCTGGATCCCAAAAAAACAAAGCTGGAACTCATCTCATGGAACCAGAACAAAAACAGCATAAGAGATAAAAAAAAAATCAGATAAAAAGAAGAACAGGACATTTTCTTTTTCTTTTTTTATTTATTCTCTAAACTCATTATTTTGTTTATTAAATGTCAGCTTGGGTTGAACTGATTTGAATGGAAAATAGAACGAAGACAACATATCAAATGTTAAAGGTTATTTTTTTTAAATTTTTTTTTAGCATTACACAATTTTTCCAGTCTTTTGTTGACCCCGTCACAACTTTTTTGAAACGTGCTGCTGGCATCAAATAAAAAAAAGAAGCAAATATGACATTTCTCAGTTTCAACATTTGATGTTGTCTTTGGTCTATTTCCAATTTAATATGGGTTTACATGGTTTGTTTTCATTTGCATTTTACTCAACTTTTTGGGAAATGAGGTTGTAGTTTAAACTGGCTACACCTGCAGCAGCAAAACAGTAAAAAGCTGCTTATTAAATATATTATTAGATTAATAATCTAATGCACTTGTAAAACTGTATCAGTCATAAGGACTAAACCAGCACTTTTATGGCAATATTTGAACTGCTATTTTTAATTTGCATATGCCAATAAAAATGTCAGAATTTTGAAAGATTTTTCATGCAGGACTTTTCCTTGTAATGGAGTATTTTGACATTGCCTTATTAGTACTTTTACTTTAGTAAGAGATCTGTCTCTCTCTCGAAAAAAGAAGAAAATCGGGGGACTTTAAGTTTAAGTTGCTGCGGTTTATTAATGAAATAAACATTTACAACAATAACATTTTGAAGCAGGGAATGCATGATCTCTGTAAAGTTGAAACATGAAAGCCGAGCTTTAAGTTTTTCATACATAATGAGCGGGTGAAGATTTTGGCTCCGCCCCTGCAAGAGTTGCTAGAAGCAACAGGAAGACAACCCAAAAAGGGTGCAGGCAGGCTGGAAAGGAAAAAACAGTGGAGGCCGAAATCACATCGGATGATTGGCTTCACCTTCTCAGATCCACTGCTGGGCTGCCGAACCACCAGCCAGGACCCGAACCTGCCACCTCTGACCCGGCTCTGCGCGAGTTATATACGTGGCAGACTGATGAGCATGTCCTCCTCATAGGGCTGTAAAGTAAGCTCACCTGCCACAGAAGAGACACAGGCGAGGTGAGTACAGTATGTAGACGGTCGATTACACGGAGCTGCGTTCATGTGTGTGACCTGTGGCGGCGGATCGTTTATGTAACGTGCCTACAGATGTTTGTTATGGAAGTTGCAGACGGTGATCTGTCTCCTCCGCCGCCCGCGTGCAAGCTCCCTGGTTTCCCCCTCCGCCACGTCAGTGAACGTGGAGGTGAGGAGGGGGGAAAAGTCCGTGTGGCCGGTTGGTTGTTGCTCCACTTTCTTGCCAGTTTAATTAACAAAGGAGCGCCATGGAGGAGCACCACGTGTCGGGACGGAGGGCTTTCCGTCTGTCCCGGCCTGCTTCGCTCTCGCTCTCCGTCCACCAGCCTGCATTTCATTTGATCAAGTAAATGAATGAAACGTGGATGGGGGAGGAGGGGGTAAATGTGAGCTTCCTGTCTACATGATACTTAATACTGACGTGATCAATAGCTGCTGTTCACAGGCAGTCAGGTGAATGACCTCAGTTTTGTGGAACAGCTGTGAAACTTCCAGATGTTGTGCTAAAAAATCTGACCTCTGGTTCCTCTTATGATGTAAGCTGCTGTGTCACAGAAAAAGGAAACCGTGGGATGTTTTTAGGGTGACATGTCACGAACAGCCTGACCATTTCCTGTTAGAAGAACAGAGGTTTGACAAGAGGGCTGCAACCAGCCTGATTATTCATTATGAAACTGCACTTCTGCAGCATTTGCAATAAGTTCAGCTTAAATCACATTGTTTTGCTTCTAGAGCCTGACTGTGCTTTTGACTGATGTTAACATGCAGCAGAAAGGAATGTGCTGGCTGTTGGCCAATAAATAACACGTTTGTAACCATGGCAACTTTATTTCTCTACTTGTAAAATATAACCTAGAGGTGCAATATTAAAGATTTGAGTCATGTTTTGTAATGCCACTTTTTAACCTGAAGGGGTGATGGTGAGTCACTGTAGCTTCCAGTGAGCTGAAGTGGAAGTGACTTGAGTTGCAATACCACCGAGTGCCACTAGGGGTCGGCTTCAAAAAGCCTCCGACTCCATAGACTCCCATCCATCCAACTTCTCGTGAAATACGAAGTCAATCATTTGTTTCCATTAGTTATCTCGGTGTTGTCAGCTGAAGTTGCTCCTTTTTAGTTTTCTGACGGTGCGTCTAAAAATAAGCCCTCATTAATCCGAAAATACATTTAAAAAAAAAAAAACAACAACTGTTTTTCAAGGTGTGTCTGTGATTGACAGGCCTGTAGTGCAGTTAGATTACAGCTATTGTGGGCGGGGCGTAATGTCTACCAGGATCAACTCTTAACTTTAAAGGGAAATTCCTGGAATTCTTGGAAAATATCATAATTTAATAATAATAATAATTTTAAGATTTTTATTTTTATCACGAGGAGAAACTACAAAGCTTCATGAATACAGCTCCTGGACATTCATTTTTCTTTCAAAGCCTCTTTCCCTCCCTTCGAGAGTTTTGATTCTCAGACTTTGTGGCCCTTTGTGGCGGAGCTGACTCCCACTGCTGATGTCGGTCTGCCTGCGAAGGAAAGTTGCACAATATCATTTTGTGGTGGATGATAAAGAGCTAAAATCAGCAACAGCCTTCATGGGACACTCAACATCTAGAAAATGTGTGTTATATTGATCAATAGAGTCCTCCTCAAAGTAGAGGGAGCAGAATATTGTCACTATATCAGCATCTGAGTGAATACTGAATTAATATCACGACTATATTTTGGAATACAAATATTTGTTTTGGAAATTGTCTGTAGTAAATTGCAGTGGTGAAGTTAACAGTAGTCAACTGGTTGATTGAAAAAAGTAGTCAGTGAATTCACAAGTGTTGTGGTAACTTTAAATACATAAATCTTTGCGTTACATACAATTTGGAGGTTTCTATACAAGTATAATCACGATAAAGTCTACACAGGAAAATAAAATGTGTCTCAAAAATGTTTCTTGGGTTTTATTGGTGGGTTTTTTGTGTCCTTTATTTTATTTTGCGGGAGAAAAGGTTTTATTTACAGAGTGGTATTTTAGTTTAGTTCTGACATGAATAATGTCGAGGGAAATTTGTATTTATTTAATTGTCTTGCAGCTTCATGCAGGGAGATTCTTGTCTGCAGACAATCTGACTCAACGTTCTTTGCACAAGCGGAAGAAATGTGGTGTGTTAATGCAACATCTCTTCCTCTTATTAAATACATTCAATAATTGTGGTTTGGCAGCATATCTGGATATTCAAACCCTCGGCTATAACGGGTTTTAGCTCCATGTTAGTTAACATCATGGTTTGTTTCAGCACTATGCGAGTGTCTGAGATATGAATGACTCGTGTGTACTTGCCAAGTTTTAATATTTACCTAAATATATAGACATATGGGACATTAGATTTGTGATATTTTTCACAAAATATTTGAAATCTTGGCAATGACTCAACACATTTCACACATTGTAACATTGTGTAGAAACTCTCCGAGTTTCTATTTTCTTCTTCAGGGTCGTACTTCAAGTTTTTGCAGTCCAAACATGCTCTCTAATTCAGTCCACCAAATACTTGAGGTTAGATTTTCAGAGTCCTCGTCTCGGAAAGTAATGACAGCAGCAGAGTACAGAGGAGGATAAATTCCTTCTTCAATTGTTGGTCCTTTTCGGTGTGCATTGCGTTTCTGCTCTTTTGTTTGCTGCACTTTTGTCACTCGCCTCTCCAGAAACAATTTGAGCTCCAGACCGACTTAATCTCTTTCACACTTCTTCTGCGACGACACGGAGTCGGACGCAGCAGGGTACCGAAGTATGTCCGTTTTTTTTTGTTGTTGTTGTTTTTTTTAATCTACGTGATTTGCTTTCTTTGAGCGTTTGAGTCATATGAAATTAATTATCTTTCATTTTGATTTTAAGGGCAACCAACAGCAGGACTTTTTTGTTCTCGGTGATTTTATAGACTAGAAATAAAAGCTATCCATATTACGGAGAGTAACGAATCAAAAATCAGTGTCTGAAGATGACATTCGCTCAGTTATTGGTTGATACCAAATGAAGAATAATTTAATTATTCTAAAAGGTGAATTTATTGTCTTCTACTCTGAAGAACTTTACAAAGATTTGGTGGATAATAAATAAATACAGTTTATTTAAAGGGGTATCGAAGGTGAAACACGACACGGTCTAGTTCTTGTTGATGTTTCAGGCTGGGGGATGATGAGGAAGATCACTCCCTCAGGTGGTACTCCAGGATTTGTTTTGGCCTAAACAAGATTTTCAAGACTTTCTTGACAAACAAGACCCCCAATGAGGCGAAGTGGCTTTTGTCATTGTAATAAAGGAGGTGTGTGGATCTTTGCTGATTAATGACACTTTGAAGGCAGCAGAAGGAGGCTGAGGCTTCGGACAACACAACTGCTACCGAGCTAAAAAAAACATGTAAGAACAGGACCTGCAGAGAGATGCACTGCAGGTGTTTGAAGGCGTGAGTGTTGCGTAGAAAGCAGCATGGATGAATGAAAGTAGGTTAGGGGGACGGGCTGAGCAGAGGAAGTGCACCGAACCGGTTTGACAGATTAAAGGCTGAGACTTGAACAAAGGGAAGGAAGGAGGAGGAGGATGATGATGTCTCTCTGGTTGTGCGCCTGCTTCCTGGCAGGACAATGAAGAGATGGAGTTAAGTTGGTTTGCAACAGGGCAGAAATCTTGTTTGTGTTGGAAGGGTTGAAGGTGCTTCCTGTGCTGCAGAGAGTACTTTCTTTAAAATGGTGCCACATTCAGTGAGTGATTTGACTCTTCAGGTGCTGCTGGTGGATTGTAAATCTTTTGGTGAATGGTTTTAGTTTTTGCATTTTGCCTTCATTTCACAGTCAGACAGAAAACGTGGGGTGAGAGATGCAGCACAGATCCCCGGCTGGAATCAAACCAGGCATGTTGCAATAATGTGCCGAGCCTTGTAATCACTCGGCTGCTGACACACTTCACGTTTGGAGGATGTCGAAGAGCGATTCTTCTTTGGACGCGACTAAAATTGTGTCGCTTATTTCGGCACTCTGCGCTCGAAGTACCCTGAGAGCTCTTCCGCTTCAACAGAGGCCAGCACAATTAGCCATAAAATGTTCTCCAGAGCACCGAGCACCGAGCACAGCTGGCCTGCTGCCAGAATATCCTGCTGAAATACACAGAGAAGGTGAAAAGTCAATTCTCTAATGTGTTAAAGCTGCACCAATCAATATTTTTATATTAACAGTGGGTCAAAGGACCACACGTAATGGAAAAGGAGTTGTTTGTAGTAACAAACAGGTAATTATTTCTCTACAATGTAGTTTTCCTCAGCTCTATGGAGCGTTTTAGCCTCTTTCAGCACAGATTTTGGTTTTATTGTCCAAAACTGTTTCGGATTCTCACGGCAGCAGTAGACGGCCATTTCCGGAGAAAAATACTTTGGTAGTCAACTTTGATTTACCGATCTCATGAAACCGTCTTCCATCAACACTTGAAAGTTATTTCTGAGACAGACTGCTGGCAATGGGACTGAAGACAGATGTTGTACTCATTCAGAAAAGGCTGTTCGAGCACAAGAGCTGCTGAGGAGGATCAGTTAGTTCTGGACGTGGACAGTTTGGAGGGAAACAACGAATTTCAGCCTGTAACTGTTCGGCTGAAGACATTTTCTCTTTATTGCCAGAATGAAAGGAGATTGTTTCTTTTCCAGTACAGACAGTTTGTGAGGAGTTTGTTTTACTGGTTAGTTGTTTAAGATTATCAAAAATTGTATTGGATGGAAAAATATTTGTTTTGCCATGCAGGAGTTGTTGCCTTGCAAACGCAGTCAGAAATTCCCTCAAATATCTCAGAAGATGAATCCTACAGACTTTAGTGATTTTTGTTTTTATTTTTTATTTTTTTTACTTTTCTTTTTGCTCCAAAATGAGGTTGACATTTTACTTTTAAAGTGAAATATCTTGATAATTATTTAAGTAGTTGTCACACATACTCATGGATCCCAGGGGTTATAGTGGAATCTCTCTGATGGTATCCTGACTTTTTATTCAGCATCTTCAGCTTTTATCAGTTTCAGTTCAATCGGTTCCTTGAACATGAAATGGAAAACGAAATAAAAGATATAAACTGTCAAAGCAAACACAAAAAAAGAAACATCATTCACATGAGAATAAAACAGTCAAATCAAAAGGATAGAAATCATGTTCAAAGGAGTTCGGAAGAACTTCGACAACTTTTCTAGTCCTCTTCTGCTGATCATAGAGTGAGGAGAAAGAATACAGTCTTGTTTTATAGTTGTACACCAACTGCTTTAAACAAGGCAAACAAAATGGCAAACAGATCACCAGTCTATCACATAACCCTTTTATATTAGGGTTATATATATATTTTATTCTGAAATGATTATTTGTCTTTTTTTATAAAGTGCCACAAGTTTTTATCTCATCACAGCAGTTATTCTACAAAATAAACTCCCTTTGTTTTGTATTAATGTTGTTTTGTATTTATGTTTTTTTGTATTTATGTTGCTATTAATGTTGTTTTGTATTTATGTTGTTTTGTATTTATGTTGCTATTAATGTTGTTTTGTACTTATGTTGTTTTGTATTTACGTTGTTTTGTATTTAAGTTATGTAAATATCTCAGTTGGAACAGCCCTTAGATACTAGCAGGTTATTGTTGATTTATCACTTTGTACATTTGATTAGTTTTTAAATCCACCACATCCTTTAATTTTAGTGCTTTTATTTTGATGAAGAGTGCATTTGTTGCTTTTATTGACAATTCGTACAGCTCTTCTTTCTTTTTTTTTTGGGAGAATGAAGATTGATTGAGTGTTTGTTTTTCAATATGTTCCCCCACACTTCCACACAGTCACAGTTTCGGTTTGTCCAATACTTTGGTTCATGACATATCTGAAAAACTAAAAACATTTCCAACACCGGACTGAACTGCTGAGGAGAAATACTGAAGGATCGTTTTGACAATGGTGTTAAAAAGGATAATGTTGCTCACGTTTAAAGGTGATGATTGTTTTTCATGAGCTTATCATTGTTATTCATAGCTTTTGCGTTTAATGTGTGTCTCTCAGGCTGTTTGACCTTGGCCATGGCCCACGGCGCCAGTATCCAGTATGAGCCGGTGGCAGAAATCGGCGGAGGCGCTTACGGGACGGTTTACAAGGCCCGGGACACAGAGAGCGGGCAGTTTGTGGCTCTGAAGAGCGTACGTGTCCAGACGGACCAAAACGGCCTCCCGATCTCCACGGTCAGGGAGGTCGCTCTGCTGAAACGGCTGGAGCAGTTTGACCACCCCAATGTGGTCAGGTAAGTCAGTCCTCAAGGTGTTTACGGCTGGTGTTGTCTATCGTTCACTGTGAACACCTCTAACAGGACTTGTGTTTATCTCTTTCCTACCAGGCTCATGGACGTATGTGCCACCCAGAGGTCGGACCAGGAGACTAAAGTCACGCTGGTGTTTGAGCATGTGGACCAGGACCTGAAGACATATCTAGAGAGAGCTCCAGCTGCAGGATTATCTCCTGACTGCATTAAAGTGAGAACTGGCGGAAAGAAAAACTGAACTCCACTAAATTTGTTAAATAAGTCAAAAAGCATAAACCTCACGGAAAAGGAATGATTGTTTTCTTTTTTTGGTGTTTTTAAACCTCAAGCTAACACTGTAAATATAAAATTAATTTCATGAAGATATACCTGTGGGGTTTCTTCTTTTTTTTTGCAGGATTTGATGAGACAGTTGCTGTGCGGTCTGGCATTCCTTCACTCTAACTGTGTGATGCACAGAGACCTGAAACCAGAGAATATTCTGGTAACCAGCCAGGGTCAGGTGAAGCTGGCCGACTTCGGCCTAGCCAGGATCTACAGCTGCCACATGGCCCTCACCCCTGTGGTAAGACATATATAATGCCTTTTTATTTATTTTTTTAGGTCAATTTAAATTGCTTAGATTTTCAACCGTTTCGGCTGATTTCCATTTCAGTTCAAATGAGATTCCACTTTCAACCTCTTAAAATTAATTTCAGACAATCTGTGTGGTAGATTTGTTTTTATGATGCATTCAGTGTCTCACATTTTAGTCTCCTATATTGGGAATTATGCTAATTCATTTTCTTGCTGAGAGTTGGCACTCATATCTGATAAGGCGACAACCAACAGATAGTTCGCTTAACACATGACTGGAAACAGGACTCTGTCCAAAGATGACAAAATCTGCCAGGAAATACCTCAATTTCAGAATTTATATAGTGAATAGAAGATATGAGGAGATACTGCTAATGTTCCCAACATTAATTGAATAAAGAAACACTAATTTCAATTGTTATGATGAGAAACTTCGGTAGAAAGTTTGTAGTTGGCTGGACCTTGTATAACAAGCTCAAGGCCTTTTAATTTGAAACTCCGACAGGAAGTTGGAACATTGTCTAACCAAACGATTAATGAGTCCCGCCCATCGACAGTGGAAACCTGACTGCACTCCAGGCCTGTCAATCAAAATGACTGTGGAAGGAGTCTACAGATAAAGTATTTTGTTATTAACATGCAACAACAACAAAAAAGCTCAGTCGGCTGCTGATAGTTATTTTCATTTATCCATGTTACATTTATTCGGTGAAGGTTTATGGACTCCATGTTTGTGTCTCCCAGGTGGTGACGCTGTGGTACCGACCGCCTGAAGTTCTGCTGCAGTCCAGTTATGCGACGCCGGTGGACATCTGGAGCACCGGCTGCATCTTCGCTGAGATGTTCAGACGCAAGTGAGTCGGCAGAACAAATACACACTTTACAGTGTATTTGTTTGCGATATGTTTATAACCATCATTGGTATAATTCAGTACATTTAGAGATTTTTGGATGATAATATCTATCCAGGAAATTTTGTTTGTTTCCCCAAAAAAAGGTTACCATGGTAACACAAATTCTGATTGAGCCAATGATACAGTGCGTTACGTTTTGGTTATCTGATTCTTTAAATTGAAAAGCATCAGACATTTTAAGGTGGAGGTTTGTGCAGACGCAGTGAGTTCTAGTTTCTCATGAAACTCCTCCGGCCGGCTCGGTTTGACACACGCACACACGCACACACACACACACGCACACACGCACACACACACACACACGCACACGCACACACACACACACATACACACACGCACACACACACACACACACACACACACACACACACACACGCACATACATACGCACATACATCAACTCTCTGCTTTGCCAAATACTCTCCGGATAAAGTTTCTTTCCAATCCAGGAAGTATGACATCCTCTTACTGCACATAAATCTGAGGTAGAGAGGTGGAGCGTACGAAGCTCAGGACCGGGACTCATGTCCAGCCTTTTATTTGCTGTTCAGTTCAGATTACTAAAACTCTTGGCTGAGGTTGGAGAAAGATAAATATTGACAAAGTCTTGTGCTTCAAGTCAGACTGACTTTTTCACCTTTAGCCAAGATGATGATCCTTTCCACATCCTAACGAAGTGCTTTAACAGAACCATAGAAACCTTAATAAGGCCTAAATTGGCAGGACTGGAATATAAATATTTCCTTTTTGTGTGTATAAAACAAACATGATCTGTGTAACATTACGGTGCATTTCACAGCTTCTGTTCCTCGCACACTACCATCATATTATTAGACAAAACAGATCATTAGTGACTCGTCTTGTCACAGGTAGATTTTATTCCAGCTTTCGATGTGCCTCTTATCAGTGGGAACGGATGTCTAAATTTTTTTTTTTTATCTCTGCCTCATTTTTGTCCGAATCAAAGCAGTCACGACAAGCCGCAGTTCAGGATTCAGATTCGAGCTGTTAATGGCCCACATTAGCAGGTTATCTGGAGCCTCAGACAGTCAGGGGTGTAAAAAAAACAGCAGCACCAACAAAAACAGGCTGTGCCACACACATTGTGATGCAGCTGTTCCCTTTCGGGAAACATGCAAATGTATAATCATCTTTAAATATGACCTGGATATGAGTTAGAGGTATAGTAGGTGTAGAAGTCATCTGCATCATGCCTGCTCATCCAAACCAACTGACAGCTCACAGACTTTGACCTGATTCAACACATGTAAACATTTGTTG
Organism: Embiotoca jacksoni; assembly: GCF_022577435.1. Classification (NCBI taxonomy): domain Eukaryota; kingdom Metazoa; phylum Chordata; class Actinopteri; family Embiotocidae; genus Embiotoca; species Embiotoca jacksoni. The sequence continues at coordinate 3,160,222 of NW_027185229.1, read as the reverse complement.
GTGTTACTCAAACAAGCAGCAGTCTTATAATAAAAGTAAGAATTTTGTGAATGGACTGCCTGAGGTGATGCCCAGAAAGCTTCTCCTCACCAACTTCCCCCACATCAGAGCTCAGTGACGCACACAGTGGCTCCATCTAGTGGTGCAAATCACACAGTGCATTAAAGCAATGGCCAAAATGAGTAAATAAACAAATCCCTCAAAAGAATTGCTTTCAGAGCTGTTAATATGAAGATGATGAAGCTACAGTGATCCACCAGAGGTACATTTTAATAATTCCATGAATATTAAACACATAATGGAGGATATGGATGAGATGCTGATAAAAAAAATTTCCCCTCGGGGATTAATAAAGTATATACCTACCTACCTACCCATGCTACAATGTTTTTTTAAACACGAAAATCCTTCATGCTTCATGCTCCACATACCAAACTGCTAATCGATTCACAAACAGGAGAGACGAGTGGAAAAAGTAGAAAATCACCTCCATCAATCGGCGCCAGCCTGTCAACTAAGATTTCCACTTTGTGTTTGTTAGACCTGTGTTCTGTGGAGACTCAGAAGTGGACCAGCTTGGGAAAATTTTCGAGTGAGTACCAAATACTTTGCATCACATTTACCGCATTACAAGTTCCTTCCTGTAGATTAATTTCTATTTCATTTGAACTCGTGTCGTTTCAGAGTTATTGGTTTGCCGCCGGAGGACGAGTGGCCGACTGATGTTACGCTATTGAGAAAACACTTCCCCCCTCTCATCACTCGCCCAATCACGGACTTTGTTCCGGAGATCAATGAGCAGGGGGCACAACTATTGCTGGTGAGACTCACGAATGAAATTCATATCTCAGCTGCACAGAGTTGAACTCAGGACATCTACAGATAAGCAGCCTCAGATTCCAGAGGAATTTTTTTTTTTCTTGCTGGTAACACAAGCCTCAAGAATTTATCTGCTGCAATGATGAAAAATTCTTGTGACTGATGTTGCTTGTCCAGCCAGTTTCACAAGAGGAGAAGTCGGGAATCGGCAGTTCACTCTTTAAAGAAACAGCTTCTCTCTGCATGTTTTGCAAATAAGACTTAAAGCCCCAATATGTAACTTTTTTTTTTTAAATTTTTTTACCTTGAGAATAACTGCTTCAAAATCCTTCTGATGGTACACTAATGTAACGGAGAGTGGCGCCTCTTTCATTCCCACTCAGCGGCCTCTTCTGGCTCTATTACTTCTATTGAGCGGCTCGGTTCAGCTGTAAAAGTGCACTTTTAGCTCGCAGCAGCTTCTTGAGCTTGACGTCGTTGAGAACGATGCTTGTTGTCTTGGCGGCGTTTCCAACCAGCTCGAAGATCTTAGCAGTCAGATTCTCCAGAGTGACAGCGAAGACACAATCCTCATCTTCACCTTCATCCAGCAGCCGACAGGGAACTGAAACCTTTTTCTTTTTTCTGGCACTGAAGTCTCAGTCTCTTTCATGCTAAGTAGAAAAGCTGTTGTTGGGTAATGCATGTATAACCCCAGATTCAATGAATATGCTGTGGGCATGGCCACACTGACCCCAACAGCTGACGTGAAGAAATTCAATGCACCAGAATCCAGCCAGATACTATTTGTGGCCACAAGAGGGCGCTGTTGCCACTGTTCAGCAAATGCCATATGTTGTCGCTGTGAAATCACAACTTTCCCAACTTGTTGTTTTAAAAGGGAAATTTACTGTCGATGTTTCTTTTCTGTGGTTGAAGCTGTGACTAATAATGTCTTCTTCAAGTAGACAGCGCGTTTTACTCTATTTTCAACATTATGTGGAGAGACAATAGGTGCAAAACAATAGAAACACAATCTCGTTTGTTTTGAAAAAACTAAATAAAACTAAAAATAATAAATCTGAATGAATGCAAGCTGAAGAGTTATGGCACCTTCATTTTTTGCACTTCATTATTTTACTGGTTAAATAGTTTGACATTTTTCTACCAGTAACCATCCCGAGTTTCTGTTGGTTGCCGGGCAACTGGTTCAGGCCATTGTTCGGCTCACAACCCACCACACTGCTGTTTTTACTTCAGTTTTTGTCTGGATTAAACAAACAGATTCATTATGTCAATTAGAGCGCTGTTGAGATTCTGGGTTTTGGTTCCTTCGGACGGCGCAAAGCTGCCCGTTTCCTGTCTTTATGCTAAGCTAACTGGTTGCTACATATTTATTGTACAGACATGAGAGTGCTCTTGATCCTCTCATTCAACTCAGTAGAATAAAACATTTGTGAAAAATGTAAGACCGCTTCTACACTGACACAGCCCTAACGATGTGCTATTCATGCCTCTGCAGAAAATGCTGACCTTTGACCCCTTCAAACGAATATCCGCCCTGGATGCACTGGACCATCCGTACTTCCTGGACGAAGAGACAGCGACTCAGACAAACAGCTGAAATCAGGCAGGGAAACTTGCGGCGAGAGGTAACGGTGTCTAAGTTTAGGGTTTCCAGATATTTTATTTTGGAGTATTATTTTGTTATTCCTGAATAAAACAAAACGTTTAAAAAAAGGGTTAAAGCCTGAGAAAGGGATGAGTGAACTCGAGGATCACTAGGATGCCTTTCAACATGTAAATGTCACAAGTAATGATGTCGATGTGTCACGTCTTAAAGGACAGTACCAGTGTTTTTGATGTGTGGTTTGTGCATCGGTGTCTGCAGGGACTGATTTACAGAAATGTGTCGAAGTGACACCTCAGAGAATCAGAAACAGCCTGTTGGTCGTGAATTTACTGTATTTGTGTTAATATTTATCATACAAAAAAAAAATAACTAGCACCTGTATGAAAAGGAGGAAACATAACTGTATATAAATCATGAAGAAACAAGTGAATAGTTTCATGCAGTAGAAGAAAAACGCACAAGAAAGACACAAAATACTGGTATTGCCCTCAATTTAACTCACTAAGCAGGTTTTTTTTTTTTGTCTTTCATTTGAGAACTGAAGAAGTGGATTTCATTTCATGTTTAACACATTTTATTCTGTTTCTAAAACCATATGAACTCAACCATCACTGCAACTACAAATAAATAAAAACGGTTTCAATCACACTCAGACTTCTTTTTTGTATTTTTATACAGATGACAGTCCGTATAAAAATAATACACGTGAAAGAGGAATGAAAACACACATGGGCTGAAATATTTTGGGAAAGATACAGTCAATAAAACGGACCTTCGTGTGATTTCGTACTGAACCTCCATGAAGCCGGAGGACCAACCAATCGGAGACAAACGTTTACAAATTGATGCAGCAGAAGTCAAGATACTCTGAATTTCAGTGACAAAATCCTACATCTCCCAGGATGCACCTCTTCTCTTAGACCCTTTCTGTCTGGTAAATTCTACACATCTCTCTAAGTTTGTAACGCAGTATTTAGTTTTGTGTTTCTGCAACTGTTCCCACAGCTTGAATATGACATGACATGTAAACGTGACATTGATCTGCAAAGTCGGCAAAGTTCCCTTATATATTATTTGCACATGTCACTTTGGTCACAACATTGAACAAACTAATAATTTAATATAAAAAATGTATCTTAAATTGCAAATATCGATTGTCAAAATCCACCAACCGGCACCTCTAAACCTTGAAACATGTTTTATCTAGTTTAAATTAAATTTGATTCTCGTTAAAGTGTGGAAGTGACAAGTTGTGATTTACTGGACTTCATGCACCATCGCCCCCCGTTACACGTATCGTTATTATAATTTGGTTTGTGTATTTTATAACCATAACAAAGTAAAACCCAAGAGATGATACTGAGGCGTGTTAAAGAGCTGTGGAGGAGCTTATCGGCAGATATTTATTTTAATTTTTTTTTCCACTTTAACGAGACCGTTGATTTGATTCCCATAATGGTTCCAGTCGCTGCATCCAGCTTCTCCATTTACTGTGCAAACATCAGACTGACATCAATCTTCTCATCCGGCTCTCAAAGCAAACGAAATTCCATAAATCTATTTAAAATTTGAAGCCCAAAAAAAAGTCACCAATCTACATATGTAAAATATGCTTCAATTTGTGTGTCATGTAAAATATTCACGTGGACTCTGATCTTTTCAAAGTTGATCTTTTTGACAGCTTAGTTTTGCTTATTTTCCCCCTTAAAGTTTTATAGTTTCATCTTTGTTTGGTATTTCTTTGGGTCCATTGATCCATTAAGACCAGAAGGACTCGTGTTTAACTGGGAGTGAAATTGACAGGATTTAAAAAAAAAATATATATATATATCTTGACATTGTTAATTTCCAAAGCATTCATTTTCCTTCTCTCCATCTCTTCTATATTCTCCTCCTGTCCTGCATCTAATTACCCGAACCCGTTACAGTGTCATTAGAATCTGCAGTTTTCTCTTCTGAAATTTCAGAAGACGTTTCTTCGTTCAGCCGTAAACAGCTTTCATCCTCTTTCACATCTGCCTTATTCTTTTCCTATTTTATTTCCTTCAGCACTTATCCAGATTTATCCACCCTCACCTTTTCCCTCAGAGGGGACGTACACAGCGAGGCAGGGAGAGAGAGCAGGAGCTGCCCAGAAGGAGAGAGGAGCCACCGACAGAGCAGATGCACTGGCAGGAGGAGCACAGCTAAGGTTTTGTTTTTTTCTTTTTTTTTTTTTTCCTTCTCCTTTTCTCCCGCCTGTCTCTTTTGTTGTGTCGACGCAGATAAAAAAATAAAAATCCCACGAAGAAGGACCACCATCACCACCGTCACCGTCCCCAGCCTGATCGCCGGAGCTGCATCCAGAGTGGAGCTGGATGTGCGTCAGGCTAACGGCAGGTTAGCGTTGAGCTGCAACGCTCTGTGGTAGCGAGGAGGAGAGGAAAGAAAAAAAGAAAAAGGAGGAGGAGGAGGAGCTGTGGTGGGCTTCCTCTCCCTCACAGACACATTTTATTGACTTGCTAATTGGATGAGGCACTCGGAGGAGAGGATGCAGTGACCGAGAGGAGCTGCTCTCCAGAGGAGGGATACGGGCACGAGACGGCGTTGCTTGGGATGCTCAAATTGGACTACTTTATCTCCTTTTAAAAAAAAAATCGAAAAAATCCGGGGGACATAACAACAGATGTTTTTCAGCATCTCTCAATGATCCTCGCACTGTGCATACATAATTTTATGCATGACATTGTCGAACGGAGGCTCCAGCTGCTAGATGCTTCGTGACAAGTGAATGATTTCCATTTTGATGTTTTCCCAGTGCGTTCGCTTTCACCTGTTTTTTGCCGGCGCTCTCTCTCTGTGTCAGCCTTGTTTGATGTGCCATTTGATATGAATGCTAATCTGTGGCAGGATCAATTCCTCGTCGGATCAAATGCACACGGAGCTGTGAGTGGATGTTCTTCGGGGGAAAAAATGAAGGTATGATACGAGCCAACGCCGAGACGCACACCGTAGTAGGGTGGCGTTATTCAGCCGGGATCAACCCTAGTCAAGAAATGGATCAACCGAGTGTATTGACTGTTGCGTAATTCCAGGCTGAAATCTGAGGCAAGGACCACCAGTCAGCGGAGAGACATGTCTCCTGCGTGTCCGTCCGTGTGTCCGCATGTCATTTCTGTACAGAATACAGGAGTTTGGTGAGCAGACAGGAGGAAGGATTATGAATGAATCAGTGGTAGAAACCAGTAGTAACGGTGTGCATTGAAGAGGATTAATGGAGGCAAGAAAAAAAAAAAACAACAGTCTAGACTTGTTTCACCACTGGGTCAGCCTTCTGAATAAATTCTGCAAATTTGCAATTGAAAGCATTCATCTATTTTTATACCTGGTTTCATGTTTTTAATCAAGGTTTTAGAACGGAAACTGTGATATCAGTCATTATCAGCTGCACAGGGTTTGATCAGATGTCTGTGTTTGATCTGAGATTATTTAATTTTTTTTCTCCTCCTCCCTCTGCTTCAGTCTTGTCCCGGTTGCCATGACTGAGGTGTGCAGGTCTGCTGAGGTCAGAGAGCAGGTGCCACTGTGCTGAGGTCTGCTGTCCCAATGAGCAAAGCGGGCAACCCACAGAAACGCACCACCTACCTCATCTCCCTCACTCTGGTGAAGGTTGAGGCTGTGCCAGAGGATGTAGCGGCGAACCAGACGGAGGCTCTTCCAGAGGGGGAAGGGAGCCCTCAGAGGGAGGAGCAGGAGGAGGAGCAGGAGCAGCAGGAGCAGCAGGAGCAGCAGGAGCAGCAGGAGGAGGTGAGCGCTGCCCCCGTGAAGGAGGAAGGACCCGTGTGCGGGGATGTGGCGGAAAAAGAAAACACGCATGTGGGCGAGGAAGTGGAACAGGTGCAGGTGAAGTATGGCAGCCCCGGTGAGAGCAGAGGGAAGCCTGAGAGGTGGGAAACACACCAAAAAGACATCTTCTCAGCCAAGCAAAGCAAAGACACTTCTTTTGTACACCCACCTGTTAGACAAATGGTGAAGGTGTACGGAGGAACTACCTCTGAGGGCACCGTGCGCAGAGAGGGCCCCCGCTCTGAAGCCTTGCGCCCTAAGACGGAGCTCTACCGGGAGCCCCCCATGCTGTTCCTGAAGGGTGAAAACGGAGCGGACCTGAGCGGCCGCTCGCGCTGCAGCCTCCCCTTCTCTGTCCCGCCACAGATGAGCCAGCGTCCCGATGTCCTGATGAGGTCACACGCAGGAGGGACCTCTGCGTGTTGGAGGGAGCTCAGAGAGACCAACACCACCTTGTATCACTCTGCAAAGACTCTGGACCGAAGGGACAACCGCTTTGGGGACCAGTCCCCGTTAATGGCAGCTACAACTCTGGGGCCTTACAGGGCGTCCTGGGCGGACAGCGACGGCAGGGGGACGCTCATCCGGCCCGGAGCGCCTCCCCTCAGCGGGGGGTTTTCAGGCATCATGACCCGGGACAGCCCCCAGGGGGAGAGATTTAAAACGGTGTCGGTGTCCTTACCTGCACCTCCTGCCGCCGACTTGTCCAGGCCTCCGAGGAAAGGCACGAGTCGCACCCTGGACAACAGCGACCTCCATTCCCCCCCAGAGGACCTGAAGAAGGGGAAGGAGGGCCCGGGAGGAACCATCCAGCGAGCTCCTCCACGCGACCGCAAGATGCTCAAGTTCATCAGCGGGATTTTTACCAAAAGTACAGCTGCGGCACCGAGTGTGAACGCAGCACCGCCCCTCTATCCAGCTGTGGAGAGGGGCTCGAGCGAGGAGGAAGGTAAGACCGCCATCCATCATCCATCTGCTGCATCTGCGCACGAAACTTTTACACATAAATGGCCAGCTTATCACAGTTTCACACATCTTCACTCTTTTTAATGAGCGTTTCAAAACCCCAGTGAGCTGCGCAGACTCGGCAAAATAAAGAGGACTAAATCTATCTGATGTAAAACTATTTTCCAAATGACAAACGTGGCAGAAAATATGATAATATTTTTTGTTTTGGTTCATCCATCAGTGGTGCTTCGGGCTGAAATTTGGCCCCTTTTTTTCTTACATGATTAAATAGGATCATATATTTATTACCATGTCCTCTGCCCAGTGGCCTCTGCAGCCGTGTGGACCGAAACCAAAAACATCAGCTCCCATTTAATCCCAGTAATGCTCTTACAATTCATTAATTTACTGAAACAGTTCATTTATTTTGGGCTCCTGCAGTAAATTGCAGGCAGTTGGGGTATTCAATTATAAGGTGAGTGCAAATGTATTATCATTATTTTAATGCAAAGTGGATTTGAATTTGGCTGCAGCATGAGTTTAAATCCTGTCTTCTGCACTTTTCTTTGATTAAATAGGTATTGTTTTAATTAAATTCACAAGTTAACGCGAACATGTGGTAACTGAGAGCTTCACAGGTGAACAGAATCAGTGTTTGGGACTCAACAGGTACAAATGAACAACATAAAGCTCCAAGGAGAAAGTTTAAAGTCCGCCTTTTCTGTCTTTGGGGGATTTAGTAAAACAATTCTACGTTTTCATTACCACCCTGAGCATCAGTTTTTAAGAGCTTTGAAATAAAAGGAAATAACTGCATTTGGTGGAAATGCAATCACCAATGGATCTAATGAAATGGGGGCTCCTCTGAGAGGTAAGACAGGTCCAAAGAGGGAAAAAATAAAATAAAACCTCGGATGCTCTGGCATTTGGAGCTGCAGAGGGGGGAAACCAATTAAACCCGCCTGAGAGATTAGTATGGCTGTGGAATATTTGTTTCTTAAGGTTAAGTGGCATTTGTCCTTTTAATATTAACATGTCACTTCTTCGTGGGTAGATTCAGTGATGATAAAGAGCTGAGACAATTAGCTGAGGACAGAAGGCTAAAGATAAGCTGATCAATAAAGATGGACCGCTTTGATAATCAGTTATCACTGAAGTCCTTTTTCCAAGTACAGCTGCATCTTTTCTTTGTTTTATGTGAGTTGTTTTTTTTAGTTCTGGATCAAAGAAGAAATTTAAAGATGTCACGTTTAGGCTTTGGAAAAATGCGTAATTCTCTCCATTTCTGGTGTTTTATAGACCAAACAATCAATTACTGAAGTCAGAAAAATGTATAAAGAGAATATGATATGCTCGATTTGCTTGAAAACAGGCTGGCTCTGTTTTTAAAGATCATTTCGGCTCTGCAGGACATGTGGTACAGAGGTGATTGTGATATTAGGCCGCTGCAAATGAATAAACTGCTGCCAGACAATGAATACGGCCGACTTACAAACAGCAGCAGCCAGCTATGAATGGATTTTTAACTTAATTGGTGTTGAAGACAGTGTTTTCAAATGTAGTACAATTTGTTCTCTGTCAGTACGCCATGCTGAAGCTTCACTGTAGACATCAGAAGAGTGAAGCTGCTGTGATCTCTCTCCTTGTGTACTTTCACTGTGATTACGATGTCTGTTTTTTTTTTGTTTTTTTTTTAAGAATTCCCCAAACGCTCAAACAAACAGAAATTAGAGTCAAAAACTACAAAAAAACGCTTCAAAGTTTTTCTGTTTGAGACGAAATATATGCTTGATCAATTTGTCATCGGTTTTATATATTCTAAAGGAAATGATGGGCAACAGAGAGTGTGGGATTGGAGTAAGCTCTGAATAATTTGTCAGGAGTAAGTGGGACATGAATAATTAAGGTTGGGGATACACAGTGCTGTGTTCATCGGCGGAGTGAGGCAAGCGGGGAACCTGCTACTTCCTGCTCTGTGCATGGAGTTAATCAGCCTTCAACTGGAGCCTATTCATCCGTCACTGCTGCGTCGTGTTTAAGTGTTTGCGAGCGCCGCAGTCAACATTGTGCCGGGATGTGCCTTTAATCACGGTGTATAATGTCAGCTGTCTGAGGAGGGAGAAACATCAACGATCCACCTTTCAATTCAGAAACCCCCCCACACAAAAAAAAAAAACGTCGGTGAGCTCTGATGAAATGCGAGAGGACGTATTTATACTCGGGGTGGACATGACGTTGCTCCCTCACACACACACACACACACACACACACACACACACACACACACACACACACACACACACACACACACACACACACACACACACACACACACACACATGTCGCTGTATCCATGAGAGACCATTTATTGTATGGAGACCCGGGCTTGGAGGCTTCTGGAAAACGGAGTTGCCATGGCAACAGCAAAGCCGCGAGAGATGCTGTTTGGTCTGTGGCGTGATGCTGTCGATGGAGGGGAGTGTGGGCGTGGGGATTGCCCAAAGATGGGGATGAAGGGTCTGAAGTTAGAATCCGACCGCGGCTCCGCCCAGCACAACAACGTGTGTGTGTGTGTGTGTGTGTGTGTGTGTGTGTGTGTGTGTGTGTCTCCGATGATGTGGTTGCTGCACCAGCGTACGTCTGCGAGCTCTTTCACAGTGTTAACCAGAGCGTACCGTGTGAGTGTGTCCGCTTCATGTTTGCAGGTGTGTGTGGCGACCTTTCATGGCTCCTAGGCTCGAGGTCTCTTAGCTGTAGTTCTACCGTAGATAAGACTAAGGTGTCATCAGCATGTCCTCAATGTTGAACATAGACCTTTAAAATGTAAAAAAAAAAAAAAACATGTCTGTCAATAGTGTGAACATTGTAAATCATTTCATAAAAGGAATCAGTAGGTTTTAAGAACTGACACCAATGAATGTGCAGTTTCTGTCTTAGATATAGAAACTAAAAGTGATTATTTCATCATAATTTTATGTCTGGGGAATAATATTACTGCTGAATATGAGAATAAGTGATTTATAATTTACATTTTTTGGGGGGGGCTTGGAGATGAAATACATTCCTGACCTCAGGATCAAATAAAACCTGAGCTATAGAGTTTTAAAGATAGGAACAATAAGAATACATTTCAACAGTTGCCTTCGTGCTGTAACTCCCACACTTTGACTCTAACTAAACCGGCTGTCTGTAACTGTTCAAGTGTTTTTGTCACATAATTCATCCTCCTTAAAGCATCTTATTTCAGTCTATTAGCATCAAATCTGATGAAGCAGCTTCTTGCTGCACTGAGCGCTGCAACTGCAGAAGAAAATAAGATCGTTATGATCACAGTTAACCAGTGAAGGAGGTGGATTTTGCCATAATCTCACCATCATTTATCATCATGACATTTAATGTTATTTTACTATTTTTAATATCAGGCTGTCACTGCTAAATGGATGTGTTTATTACTGAAAAACAAACATCTTATTAATTTGTTTTTTATCTACTAATAAATTGTAATAAATGTAGAAGCTATTTTGGTCTGAAAGAAGCTGTGTTGTGCACAAATTATATTTTCACACGGAGTTCCATTGCATTCGAAACAGAGCAAATGCTCTTTTTTTGAGGAACCAGTTAAAACTGCGACGAGTTAGATTTAGTAAAAATTTGATGGGATTTAAAGAACTGAGAGACGGGAGTCATCTGCCTCTTCAGAGACACTCGCATCTGATGATCTGTAACACGACGAGTCACTTAATGTCCTCTATCAATTCTCAAAGATTCAATTCCTTTGAGTCGTGTAGAAATTTCACATAAAACTAACCCAAATCTCACTATTCAACTTCACATCGTTTGGTCCCAGATTCTTTCTTCTTAGGAGAAAAATCAGCAGAGCAGGAACTCCACTTCGGTAGTTTTCCCTCTTAGAGAGAAATTGTGATGTATTATAATGCAGACTGACACACTTGTATATTGTAAAACGATGACATATTTCGACAAACAATGTGACACATTTGGAAACGATCTCAACCTGCTTGCTGGCTGCAAAACACATTTATTAACGTTTTCATTCCAGCTTTTCTGACTCAGATCGTCGTCTTTCTGAAGTCCTTTTTTTTTTTTTTTTTCATCATTTTGAGAACCAAGTGGCACATTCAGTCTTGTTTCAGTTGACAGCAACTTCTATAAAATTCATGAAATGAGGGAAACTGCACGGGGAACAAAATGAATTATCTCACCGCAGCTGACTGGATTCCTTTTTTTTTCCTGTGTGCTTTCTCTCTTCAAAGCTGTATAAAAGAATAAATGCCTCGTTAAGATGGGATTTTGCAGGGTTGCCACAATAGGAGGGTAAAAAAACTAAAAACGGTGGGCCTGACAGTGTTTGTGCACTCTGAGCCGCATATTCGTACACTCGAATGAATTTCCTGGTTGCTCGGTGTCTGGAGGAGCTGCAGCCTCCCTGAAGCCCGAGGGGGAGCTTGGACTTTCGCACTCTGCCGATTCCACCGGGTCGGCAGTCAGCAGTTCCTCCTCTCAACATTTTGGGAAATAGTATTTATTTTCAACTCGGCCAGAGTCAGATATTTGGGTTTGGTTTCAGGTCTTGTTCAGATTATAGCATATTTATCCTGCTTTCCTTCACATTTTCTTGAACTCGAACCAAATAAGTCGTGTCAGTGACGAGTTTTTTTTTTTAAATTTAAGGTGTGTTTTTGGGGTTCTTTATTGGAGTTTGTTTGCTTTTTAGATAATTGCAGACACCCTGTACCACAAACTTCTTCTTCATAAAATGAAAAGTTATATATTTTTGGAAATTTAAGCCATCTTCCTCAGTCAAATGACAAGACCAAATATAATTTCATCTCCGTGTTTCCAGCAAAGAAACAGATTCGAGGTGTGGTTAGCCTAGCCTAGCCTAGTCAAGCACAAAAATGAGAAGCAGAAAAACAGAAAACAAATATTAACCTACAAAAAAAAGTACACTAACTATAGTTACTGCTACCAATTAATTGTAACTCTCTGCTTGTCCTTATGCTTTAATAATGAACCCTTCTTGCTCTTTTTTTTTCAATGTTTTTGTCCATGTTTGTCTTCAGCTGGATGCACCAGCAGTCAAGAATGGACCATGAGCCAAACTGTACAAGAGCTTCACCTGGTAAGAACGAGGACACGGTTGTAACCGAGCTGTGAGTGCGTTCAGAGACTGAATTCATATTTCATCTCTGCTGGTGTCTGTGTGTTTTCTTCAGGGTGTTTTGGGAGGTCTGTGCAGTGGGAAGTCGGCTCTAGTCCACAGACACCTGACAGGAAGTTACCTGCCGCTGGAGAACGCAGAAGGTTAGTTTCACTTCTCCATCTCGCCAACTACCTGTTTGTTTGGTTATTAGCTGCTGTAACATGTGAAATGTTTACTAAGACGGCTGCTGTGTGTTTCTTGTCTGCCAGGACGACAGTACATTAAGGACGTCCTCGTCGATGGACAGAGTCACCTGCTGATAATCAGAGAAGAAACAGAACTCCCAGGAGCTCAGGTGAGAATCTATTTCTATTTTATCATCTATTATATGTATTTTTTTTTTCATTTCTTTATGTATCCTTTATGTAGGGTTGTATTTTACTTGTTTTGTGTGCGGTAATATAAATAAAGTTTTATTTCCTTTACCTTCACTTTTAAACTTTACTCAAGTTCCTCTCAGCCTGTTCTCACGTATCTTCTTCTTCTTTCTGTTCCCTCCTCAGTTTGCCAGCTGGGTGGATGCAGTCATCTTGGTCTTCAGTCTGGAAAATGAGTCCAGCTTCCAGGAAGTTTACAAAATCTACCACCAGCTCTCCGTCCACCGGCCCGTCTCCGAGATACCTTTCGTGGTGGTCGGCACTCAGGGTGAAACTCTCACTCAGCACGTGCTGCTGCTCAGACGTTTGCAGACATGAACTCTTGCTGTAGTCATGCAATGTCTTCCTTTTTGCAGATAAGATCAGCAGCACCAACCCCAGAGTGATAGACGACGCCCGGGCCAGGCAGCTGTGCTCGGACGTGCGGCGCTGCACTTACTACGAAACGTGTGCGACGTACGGCCTCAACGTGAACAGAGTCTTCACTGACGGTGTGTTTTCCCGGTCGGAGCCGGACTCTAATGTGCAGAGGATGAATCTCAAGCGTCTCTTTAAGTGCTAATGTTCAGTCATTTGTTTCACAGCTGCTCAGAAGATCATGGCGGCCAAGAAGCAAGCTGCTCTCCTGGCTTCCTGCAAATCTCTTCCCAACTCTCCCAGCCACTCCGGAGGCTCCACCCCCGTTTCCGGCGTCTTTCCAGGACAGGTAAAACTCACTCTGTCTAAAAAAAAAAAAAAAAAAAAGACTCAAAGCGGTGCCATTTATCTTCTGTTGCTGTGTTTGAGGTTTTCACACTCTTTTATCAAACTCAGTTATCTCAATTATCACTCCATCTCCTCCTGCTCCGTCTGTTTCCTCTCTTCAGGCCAGTAACGGAGGTCAGAGCAGTGATTACTCCTCATCACTTCCCTCCACTCCTGTGATCAGTCACAAAGAGATTGGCAGAGCAGTGAGAGGAGAGAAACAGGACAGCGCTACGCCTGGCTCGGTCCGCAGCGTCCGGCGGCGCACCTCCAGATTTGCGGTAAATACGAGTTACAGCGAGCACCAATCACGCCAAACTCAAGACAAACTTGAACTATATCTCTTTTTTTTTTTTCTTCCCATGTTTGAAAATTAAACTGAACACAAGCTCTTGAAGACAAATCACTGCAAGAGCAAATTTATGGTAATATTGTGAAATTTTACGGTCTCAAACAACGATTTTATCCACGTCTGTTTATCTAAATACTCAAACCTTCGTCTCATTTTTTACAGTATAATATTACTCATGCAAGCAATGAAGTTGTGTCCAGTTAATGTGATATATTAAATCCAATATTCACTTCTATAATATCAAATAAAGCAGCTTTATTCAGATGGTTATTTCATAGTCAAATTCTAAAAATAAGGTGCTTTTAGAACAAAAGTGGGTCACAACCAACGACCGTCAGCACACAAACTTCCCTCTAGTAGACTCAAGGTGATTGGATGCACTTGATGAAAGCCAACATCTGAACAAGAAGCAGATCAACTTGCTGAATCAGTCACCTGCCAGTCGATCAGCTTCAGTTTTGTTTTAACATGTACAAGCATCTTGTTTTTAGACCTTGTTTTTTTGGACCTTTTCCTGTTTGAACTCACTTTGGTACGGTGGTTATCAGGGATTTTTTTTTTTAAATTAAAAAACTGCTGCCGTCTGTGTCCGGTGTTGATGATAGTGAATCAAAACAGGAAAGTTATGGGTCAAAAAGAAAAAGAGCTGAAAAAAACTGCAGTTGAATGATTAATATCTCATCGTTTGATCCAATTTTAATACAAAAACACTGATTAGTGCAGCTTTAATATTTTGTGGAACTAATATTGAATTTATTTCTATAAATATTTCCTCTATTTATAAGCCAGCTTTTACAATCATTCCAGGAGATTCCATTCTTTGAGAGTTATGAATAATTTTTTTGAACTAATGGCCTCCTTCCTGCCTCTGACGCAGTTATTACTCCTCATTTCTTTCCCTGCAGGGTCGAAGAGGCAGCGACTCAAACAGACGGAGCGCCGACTATAAAGGCGATCTGGGCAGCGGACGCTGCATCCCCATCAAACAGGTAGGACACAGATTGAAACACATCCTCTGATGATGGTCTGATGACCCTCAGCTGAGGACAGCAGTCACTTTGGATGTGTACAGCTGGCTTCATCATGTGGCGTGATGAAGCGCTGCCATCTCACATGTTGGGCCTGATGAAAAAGATGGTGGGTGTTTCTTGGCAGCCAGCAGTCATTATGCTTCTGACACGTGTGAAGTGAACACACACACACACACACACACACACACACACACACACACACACACACACACACACACACAGATGATTAGCAATAAATCCTCACTGTTCGGCTCCGTCACCTCCATCAGGGCATCTTGCTGAAGCGCAGCGGGAACTCGCTCAACAAGGAGTGGAAGAAGAAGTACGTGACACTGTCCAACGATGGCATACTGTCCTATCACTCCAGCGTCAACGTGAGTGTTAACGCGGTGTTGCACGAAGCCGCTGCCGAGAGCGTGACCGGTGTTCGCCGGTGACGACCGACTGCTTTGTCTCGGCAGGACTACATGCTGAACGCCCCGGGGAAGGAGATGGACCTGCTGCGAGTGACGGTGAAGGTGCCGGGGAAGCGGCCGCCTCGTGCCGTACCCACCTGCGGCCCTCCGGTCGGGCTCAACGGGCGGGTCAAAGATGCGCCGGGACCCGACGGTAAAGACGAAAACACGTTGTTCTCTGCATTGAAAAGGCTGAAATGAATACGTCAGAGCTTCAGTTCCTGTGATGTTTCACAGCTGATTTTAAACCTTCACCCTCGTCTCTCTAAATGTGGAAGTCGGGTGCATGTGAGTGGAGTTAAATACAGCTCCTATTGTAGCTTTTTTTTTAAAGAAAAAAAAACAATTATAAACAGAAGAAAGGGAAAGAAGAGAAAGCACGAGACAGAAGTACTTTGTATGAACTGGATCGTTCCTTGGATTTTCAGTCTGTTTTGAACTGAGAGGTCAAGACTGAGTTAGGAGGAAGAAAAACTGCCGTATAGTGCAAAACCTCTGCAGGAGAATAAAATTGCATCATAAGGGATTTTACAAGTTTTGCAAGAGAGACTTCCTCAGTCATACTCAGTTACATCTCTTAAATATTTCTGCAGTTTCTACCAAATCAGTAACGTATTTATTAGATGTTAGAGGGTGATTTTTCCATTTGATGTTTGTCTGAATGTGTTGCTGTGACCTCTGCAGTCCCGGTGAGCGCCAGCAGCCTCCTGCAGGTGGAGGAGATGGAGGGGCTGGGTGGGGCTCTGTTCCTGAGGGGTAACAGAGGCGTGCAGCTTGGTCCTTCCACGCTCTCCAACCACGGTCAGAGCATCGGTGAGTAAAGGACTCTCCTTCATATGAAGCTCAAAGGATTAAAAAAGAGGAGGAACGCACGACGAGTGTCGAAGAAATGCTGCCAACGATCATGCGTAAAGATGGAAGACTCTGCAGCAGCGTCACATGATTTATGTTTTCCCGCTCTCGTTGCTAGACTCTGCAGTGGAGGGAGTGTCCAGCTCCTCTTCCACCAAAGATGCCGGCTTTGGCTCCCCGGTGACGGACAGGAAGAAGCACCGCAGGAAGAAGAGCATGAACCAGAAAGGAGACGCCACCATCGGCCAAGCAGACGGTGGGCGCAAAAAAAACCCAAACATCTGTCTTAACGGGCAGCATTCAGCATGTCGCTAAAAAATACACCATCATGTTCCTGTAATCACAGCCTTAATTAAGATAAAGTAAGTTAATAAACCTACCTGATATTTTCTCTCTTCTCATGCAGCAAAGCGCAAAATGTGGAAACTCAAAAGCTTTGGTAGCTTAAGAAACGTAAGCAAGACAGGTAATGTTGATGTGTCACTGACGCTCTGCACACGCCCACCTGTCCGTCACAGCACGTATCACAGCTCTAACACAGCGTGCAGAAATGAAACCGTTCACCACACTTCAATTAGTATTCTTCACTTCCTGCTTGGATGCAGATTTTAGCACGAAGGTCAAGGATTATTTTTTTTTAACAGCAGTTCACGAGCATAGGAAAGCTTGTTTATATCTGATTGTACTCCGACTCCAATGCTCAACTGCGCTGATGTATGCAAACTAAAGCTCACAATGTTCACAAGCTGCTGCTCATATTTCTGCATCTTTAACATTTTCTGTGGACAAAACAACCAATTGGTCTTTCTGTGTCAGATGAGGATAACTTTGACTTCCTGGTCGTGTCGAGCACCGGCCAGACGTGGCACTTCGAAGCCCAGGGTGTGGAGGAGCGGGACTCCTGGGTGCAGGCCATCGAGAGCCAGATCCTGGCCAGCCTGCAGCTGTGTGAGAGCAGCAAGAACAAGGCAAGACCCAACGACACGAGGCAACATGAGCCGCTCTCAGTTTCCACTTCCGTTGCTGAATGGTTATTGATCGTTTCCTGTGGTTGTGGTCGTTCGCAGGCTCGCAGGAACAGCCAGAGTGAAGCTGTGGCTCTGCAGGCGATCCGCAACGCGAAGGGAAACAACTTCTGCGTTGACTGCGACGCTCCGAGTTCGTGATGCCCTCATAATGTTCAGGCTTCACGGCTGCTTCCTCCCGTTCTAACTCTCCTGCATGTGTCATCGTCCCAAATTCCCCCGATTCTTTGTTCTATTAGTCAGATTTTACTTTAAGTTTGTCTCCGTCTGTGTAGCTTCTTCAATATGAAGTTATCTTCTTTATCATGCAAGCAAAAGAAAAAACAATTGTTTTGAGAGCAAATCTTTCACATTGCAATCAAAAATATAAATGAACTGAGAATTCAACTATTTGCATTGCAACCAAATTTGCTTTTACAGTTTTGTTACTTTTGGTCACAGAATTCAGAATTTTGCTTCTGAAACTCTTAAAAACCTTTATTTGTGAAGTTTCTATTGGTTGTTTGTGTGTGTGTGTGTGTGTGTGTGTGTGTGTGTGTGTGTGTGTGTGTGTGTGTGTGTGTGTCAAACCGCCAATAGAAACTTCCGTGTCCTCTATGCCCCGCCCACTACAATTCTGAATTCTGTGACACAAACTACCAAAACGGAGAAAATGTCTCTGCAATGGAAATTATTTTATTGTTAGTTCATATATTTTTACTGGATTTTTTTATTGCAGTGCAGGAAAATTGCTGCTTTTTTTTTTTTTGCTTACATAATGAAGACACAAAAATGCCTTTGTATTTCAAGAGGTTGTGCAGAGTGAGGACATAATAATTTGCTAAACACTTGAACCTCCTTCAGTTTCTGTGGGGGCTGATGCCCCGCTATCTGAATGACATATTCCTCATATGCACTGAAACTTTTATGCTACTTTTGATTATTGTTAAAGTATGAAGGCCATTTTAAAGAAACCTGCTGACGGGTTCAGAGCACAGTTTTAATCCAGTCCTTGAAATGATTTTTTTTTTTTTTACTTACATAAGGAAAGTATCTGGCAAAAGAAAGAATATTAATTAGAAGCTAAGTGAGCCAATTAGGAAGGACGTGCAAACATTGTGACTTGTTTGATTTTGGCAGTGAGCTGCGACGCATACTAACAATGAACTTTTGTTTTTATAGTAGTCAGTGAACATGTCCTATAATTATATTCAGGGTGTTGGATATCACAAAACCAAACAGAAATAGATCGAGCAGTGAATATTTTTATATCGTTTGAACACTTTAAAGGGCCGGAGGATTTATCGTTCTCAGATTTAACAGCCTCCCTGTCAAACTTGTCCCAACAGGATATCACACAGCTTGAGAGATTTCTGTGGGATAACACGGCCAGACTGGCACACACAACAAATTCAAATGTTAAGCAGTGTCAAATGAAAATGTGAGTATATTTTGTTGTTGTTCTCCAAGATCCGACCTGGGCCAGTCTCAATCTGGGCGCACTCATCTGCATCGAGTGCTCCGGGATCCACAGGAACTTGGGGACCCACGTGTCGCGGGTCCGCTCGCTGGCCCTGGACGATCTGCCCCGAGAGCTCACGCTGGTTCTCAGCGCCATCGGCAACCACATGGTCAACTGTATTTGGGAGGCGCGCACGATGGGCCACCGTAAACCGGCACCTGATGCCTCACGGTAAACACAAACCGCATCACAAACCGGCTTCAGACGGATGGAAATCTGAGCTGCACACCGAAAACGTTTCTGTGGAAATGCTTGAACTAGAAAAAGAGAAGAAGCTGTGAATGTGTTTCAGCTTTTTCTGTTTCCCTGTTCGACCAGAGAGGAGCGCGAGTTGTGGATCAGAGCCAAGTATGAGCAGAAACTGTTTGTGGCGCCGATGCCTCCTCCCACTCCCGGCGAGGGCCCCGACATCACTCTGTCAGGCCGCCTGCTGCTGGCAGTGATGGAGCACAACCTCCCCCGGCTGCTGCTGCTGCTGGCCCACTGCACGAAGGAGGACATCAACGCCCCCCTCAGCCTGGCGCTCTCTTCCAGGTCGCTGCTGGCGCTGCGGCTGCCCGGCTCCGCCCTGCACGCCGCCTGTCAGCAGGCCGACGTGGTGATGACGCAGCTGCTTGTTTGGGTGCGTCTCTCTCGGTCTCTGTTGTTCTCACACTGATTCATATCGACAGAGAGCTGCAGAGGAACAGTGTTTCAGACCAGGTGCAGCACAGACGAGGTGTGAAATGACTTCAAATTTCTTCATCCACAGCAAACTTTCACGTTGGGTTATGCAAAAAAGGCAAAATGATAAGCTCAGCAAAAAACAAAAATGGTTAAAACAGCTGACTCAGCAGACGACTTAAGGTGGTCTGAATGTCCGAAAGGCACAAAGTTAAACCTTCTTTGGATGATTTAAAGCAGCTTTCAGGCTGAAGTGGAACTTTATTCCACGTGATCAAACCTCTGTAAAATGTTGCATACAGGATAATAACAAACCGAATCCATGTCGTCATGTCCTCTTTCCTTCCAGTACGGCTGTGACGTTCGGTACCGGGACGCTCAGGGCCAGACGGCGCTCGCTCTGGCTCACTACGCCGGCAGCCAGGAGTGCGTCGACATCCTGCTCCAGTACGGATGCCCGAATGAACCGCTGCCCTCCGTCGCCGCGACGGTCGGCTTCGCAGCGTCCTCCGCGTCCAGCTTCCCCGTTGCCGTGACGCCGAGCCTGACGGTTGCCACGACGCTCAAGATCACTCACAAGAGCGGCGGCACCAGCTTGAGTTACAGCACCTCCAGGAGAGCCGTGTCATAATTGGAAATGTGGTGTGGCATATTGTGTGCGTGTGTGTGTGTGCACGAGTCGCTTTGCCCTCATAATGTCCTGTACATCCGCACACAGGCCAGCGATGATGGTTTTAAAGGTGTGTGTGTGTGTGTGTGTGTGTGTGTGTGTGTGTGTGTGTGTGTGTGTGTGTGTGTGTGTGTGTGTGTGTGTCAGTGATTAAAAAAAAACTGGTACACACACAGACTCACATTCAGTCTGCAGCAGAGATTTAACCAAAAAAAAGAAAAAAAAAGAAAAAAAAAAGAAAAGAGAAACTCTCCTGACGACACTTTGTACTCGGCGGTAAGGTAACACAACCGGACGCCTCTGCAGTCCCGTTTAATAGGAATGTATTGAACTGTGTATCAGACGGTATGATTCACATCTCATCTCCACTTTATTCTCCTCTCAATTAAGAAAGGAAACCCACCTGCAGCCAATCAGAGCAGAGCAGACGTACAGAAGTCTTATTAACTTTAACAATGAATGTCCGTTTTAAATCCAGCTGGTCGTTAATACATAAGTTCTGTTGTGTGAATTCATATGAAAAACTTGGGTCGGCGGTTTTAAAGATGATCAAAATACCTGTATAGAAATGCATTGATGAAATACTATGAATCTAAAAGTTTAAAAAAAAGTGCTTCATTTTCCAGATTGTTATTGTATGATTTGTACAGTCGGTTCTGTGTATAAAACGCGCAGCTGTCCAGAGATTCACCGTTCGGTTTTCTCTTCGATGGACTCTTTAAGACTGAGATTTTTATGTTCATGTTTGTACCTGTGTGTCGGACATGAATACTGTACAGGATGTGTGCGTTTTGGACTCCAGCAGTAGCTTGTGATCGAGGCGAGTGTAACACCGGACGTGTAAATGAAACAAAGTGAAATGCCTTGATTTTGATTGAATGTAGACAAAAAAAGTTCATTAATTCAGATACTAACGTGTTTTCCAGATGATAGTTTTTCGTTGAGCTGGCCGGGTCTTTTATTTTTTAATCAACTAATATATTATTCCTGTCGCGACTGATGGAAACTCATCTCCAAAACCGGGCCTTTGAATGATTTCAAGATATTTCTAAGTGGCTGAAAATGAACATGAAACGGAGGAATGTTCCCCAAATTAATATTTTTTAAAAAAGGCATAAAAATAACAACAACAACCCTCCCGCAGTACTGTATGTATTTTTTGTGTTTTTCTGATGACTCAGCTGAGTGTACAGGTCTGTGATGTAAGCATCTCTCTCCATTTGTACTTTTTTTTTATTTTACTCACGCAATGATTCACAGAGCATTCATGATCAATACACTGAGGCTACTGGCCAAGCTGTGGTGTTTTTGTTGAGACTTGTGTGTATGTGTCTGTTGGGATTATGTTTCTCTATGGACTGATTTTGACCCTTTAATAAACCGTAGAGTTTACACCCGGGATGTTGAAGGGAGTCACTGCATGCTGGTGAGCCGAGGGGGTCGCGTTTCAAACAGTCCTCCATCAAAGAGTGCTCCACCGGCATCTGAACCTGAGATCTTCTGGATCAAACCGGCCTTTGTTAAAAAGCCCCAACCGACTCTGACCTACTTCTTTGTAGGTTGAAGTCACAGATTCATTTATATACCGTGTTACCGCCGCCGAGCCCGGTTCAGTTTCTGGGATTCGCAGTAAATTGAATCGCAGGATGAAAGTGATACAATCTGCGGTGTGAGATTTTGTCCAAGCATCATCTTAAAAATAACAAAAATATGAGGTTTGTGTTAAAAAGAAAATATACCAAACAAAACAAAGCCTCTTTTATGTCACACAGCTTTCTGTCTGCCAGACAAAATGTCCTCAAGGATGTTTGGCTTATCGCTCTCAGAGCTTCAAAGGAAAAGAACATCTACAAAAAAAATGAGGCAAGCTCATCAACAACAACAAGGTTGCTCATAACGAGAGTCGTGAATAGTTTTCATGACGACTGGAGGATTATTGATTGATTCATTGCCTTTTGTGAGTTTTCAATTTATGCTTTTTTTGTGTGATTTGAGCCCCAAAAAAATAAGGTATCAACTTCTCTGCAAAACCACATCAGCGCCGGTTATAGATCACATTTTGTGTTTTCCCGTTAATACAGATGGATTTAATCTACTTCTAACATGTTTGTGTTTACGGGACAAAAATAAGTCAGTCAACAGACTTCATAGCGTGTTGAAGTCTGTTTACTTTGTACAAAATAGGAGATATATGTACAATAATTTAGCAGATGATCATTTCATCTTAGAATAATTTTGTTTTAAAAAGCCTCAGAAAATAAACCCAAACTGCTGTGATGATGTCACTTCCTCTCACTGTATTTATGTGGTTTCAGATAAATTAGTGAAAATCATGTTGAATTTACTCTCACGAGCTTATTTGTCTTCGTCCTCTGCTTCTGTTTGTCCACTCGAGCTGTCCGTCCAACGTGAAATCCTCCTGACAATCACAGAAGGAGGTTCAGGAATGTGTGCCAGCAGGACTGGGACGAGAAAAGAGGACTAAATAAAGACAAAAATTACTGCTTCGCCTCGGAGGATTCATTTTAAAGGAAGACATTTACGGTCAGATCCATATAAATCCCTCCGTTTGCTCCCACTGGCCTGTTTAGAGTTACACCCATCTGAGGGGGATAAATAGTTAATATGACTCCCACATCCACATTATAACGTTTGACATGAAAGCTCTTTGATCAAGTTGTAGTTTAACAATTAGTTTGCAGTGGCGCCTTTCAGGTGATGCAACTTTGAACCACTAAAGTGGAGCAAAATAAAAACTGAGGTGAGCTGAGGAGAAAGCTGCCTGTCTACAGATGTGTCTTTAAAACAACAGACAAAAGGAACGTTTTTGTTCTTAAATCTGAGGCAGTATTTTTGTTAACTATACACTGAATATACAGGTAAAACTGTTTCCAGTGTCAAAACTGTCTCTAATAAAACTTGTTTACCCCGCCCCTTCCTCTACGGAGCCAAGATGGCGACAGTTTAGGGTGGAACGTGTCGAGCGTTTTGTGCTTTCTTTTTTGTGGATTTTTTTGAGTGCATCATCCTGGTACTTCTAGTACACTGCATGTTTCTGTAGTTGACAGCGTGAACGCATTGATGCACTCTGAATAATGAGTGTTAGTACACAAGTACGACATTTAAAACACAGCACACGAGTCTTTTATTTCACGCAGTAACACGTGACATCACAGAAGGCCCGCCGGATGTATTTAGAATAAATGTGACGCTTTTCTTAACGACTCCGCCTCCCTATGACCACTAAAAAGAACACAGAGATGTCAGAGATGTTTACTTGCATCTGTTTATTTTATTTCTTTCACAAATCATGTCTCCGTCTGCCACTCAATCAAAGCAAAAATGAAAGCAAAAGAAAGAAGGAGGTGCAGAGCAGACATTTCATCCAGTGTGCAAGTTCTTCACTCAAAACTAATGTACTAGTGTCTTGCAGTGCAGAACAACATGGAGGATAGAAACCACATGGATTATTGAAGGGGACATTTCCAGTCTTCTTGCTGTTGGTTTTTGTTAATTGCGTAAGTAATCGCACAGTTGAACTCCTGCACGTTCTTGAACTATGCGAGGATCTTGGTGATGAACTCTCTGAAACGTTTGGCGTACTGCTCCGGATGAACTGTTGAGATTTCAGCTCCTGCCTGCAAACACACAGAAACGCAGCTGATTAAAAACACGCCAATGGAAGAAAAAAAAAGAAAAGGCAACCAACGCTTCAGTCTTTGCAGGACGGGGATGTAAATCATGCTTCAATCCCTTTCAGGAAACACTGATCTCTCACCCCGTGTTTGACAGCCTTGGCAGCGTGAGCAGCTTTCCTCTTGGTGTCGTACTGCGTCAGCATGTCAATCAGACCCATGAAATACACCTCCCTCTGGGGTGCACCTACCAGGGAGTGAGTCACAGCATTTAATGGGTGGTATCGATCTGCGGGTGTGATCCTGGCTGCTGCAGCACAGAGACTCTGTAACCTACTTCAAATCAGCAGCAGCTGTCCGGACTCACCTACTGCGCTCTGAATAGCGTACACGTCCACGTAGGGGTCGAACTCCCCGGGGCCCATCGGTTTGAAGGAGTTCATGTAGCCAGCGATGCCTTCAGATGAGGTGGAGGCCAGGCCGTTCTCGTCCTCATCTTCCCCCTCATAGGACGACTCCATCTCCACCTCCTCGTCCCTCTCGGCTCGCCCCACGTCGTGGATGCCCAGCAGCAGGCTGTAGTCCATGATCCTCATACACACCAGGAACTGCAGAGAGACACACACTTACATACTAAAGCCATGAACACAACAACTACACACACAACTCTTCCTCACCTCGATGTCTCTGTTCAGCTTGTCCATGATCTTCTCCTTCTCCTCATCACTCACGTAGACTTTCTGCATGTTATTCCTGAAGTCAACGTCTTTATAAGTGGGCAACTCTTTGACCTGAAAATAAAGACTGGAGATCAACTCAATCACATTCAGCATAAACAAATTTACATTATTCATTTGAATTTCTTTTGGGATTAAAATTTTCCTATTTGCCATTTGATTTTCAGTGACATGAAAGTCAAACAATATTGCCTTGAACGTTGACGGGAATATGAAAAGTTCCCTCAGCTCTGCAGAAAATTTAGACTCCATCCACTCCACTCCGTCTTTTTTATCTAGGTCAGCGTCGCTTCCGGGCAAACAGACGGCCTCTGATGTTACTCACAGCCTGTTGCTAAGATATTCTGCTGCCAAGACATTTCTGAAGATCTAAATTTTGAAACCATATTTGTCACAATTCACAAACAATAACAGTTATAGTGTAGATAGGAAAAATAATTCCCCTCTTTGAAGTTAGACACACACTCAGAGATCCTTTCAAACCGAGACCTTGAACACTGACACTGACTCAAGCTCCTTAAAATATCCTCGTTAAACTTTTTTTTTTTTCCCGCATTTCATTTATAGTCAGTGTGATTTTACTGTAACTCCTCCACGTAATGCTGAAGACTCTTCTGGACTGTCACCTTTTTTTTTTTTATTAATGGAACAATTCAAGAAAATGAAGAAAGTTTTTCCTTCCCACTGTCAGAGGTTTTCTTCCTGTTTAAGGGAGTTTTTCTTCCTTCTGTCGGAGGTTTTTTCCCCTATTACTCATTTTAATATTCAAGTATATAAAATGTGCCTGTGCTTGGACACGCAGGATGATGTGACATTACGTTCGACATAAGCTGCTGTTGATTTCCGCTTGTTGAATGACTACAATTTTTAAATAGGTACAAGGTCACAACAACAGCTGTTTCTCGACACCTCTGCATGCTGAAATTAAGTGATTTTTGTGAGCACTCTGATTAATAAATGAATCCTTTGATTTTGATCAAAGTTATTTTGCCTTTCTGAGGGTATTGCATAACTTTTTTATTTTTGTAAGTCAGGCCATATATAGGCTACAGTAGATGAGCCAAACCTGTTCTTATAAAATGTCTGATCAGGTTATTATTTCATTAAAAACTACAAGAACACTCAGCTACCCTTGGAGCCAATTTATCTTTTCAGTGACTCAAATTATATAACAAATTAAATTCTAGCATATTAGCAGACTGTCTCTTAAATTCATCACAGCACTCATGCTTTATTCTTACAGGAAACACATGAGACTGCAGCCCTTCACTATAATCCCAGAAATAAATACAGCTGTACGACTGCAGAGAGAAGCGTGTAACTAAAGCCTGTCATACAACGTTTACCTTTACCTGACCTCACCTTCTCTTTAAAACTCGCTTCCCGAGACAGCAGGGAGCCCTAAAGGAAAGAAAAGACAGTCATCGGTGTGTTTCTGTTGAACCAACTCACTGCAAAAATCATACTTTGATTCAAAACTATTATCTCGGGTCATTTCTTTATCAATCACAAACCTCTGGAAGTCAATGTCTTCATTCATGATGCATGAAGGGCCATGAATTTAACAGCGTGCTGCACTTTTAAGCCGGTTTTGGGTTCGACGTTACTTTGATTCATGGATATTTAATCCTTTTGTGTGGAGAATTATGTGATGTGATTAAACTGTGGAGTCTTTCAAGTTTAAATGAGAGACTTTAAAATGTTCTAGCATGCCCTCTCTTCATTAAAAGAAGTCCTGTTTGCTTCTTATCAAGACTGAAGAAATTCAATTCGTGAGAAAAATGTAATGCACACGACTCCTGCAGGAATTACCTTGAGGTCATACTTCCTGTGGACATGCAGTCTGTGGCTGAACATGTTCCTCATGACCAACAGGTAGGTGTCCTCGCTCTCCACAGTGACTCTGTACATGGCCAGGAACTGAGGGAGCAGCGTGCTGCCGTGGCAGGTGACAATGTGCTGCAAGAGAGCATCCGTGAAGATACGATGAAGAAAACATCGACGCCGCAGCACGTCGTTCAAAAGTCCTAAAACTAAGGTAGGATTTGTCCTTAAATATTCTTGTTTTTTTCCACAGAAAACATTTTGACATGTCACAATAAAATAAATGAGCTCCATTTAGCTGCTTCGGCTTCAGGTTTGTTCTTTCATGTTAATATTCACATCTGTGCTTCTCCTAAAATACACAAAAGAATAGAAACGGAATTATCTTGTTTTCTGATAATTCTCTGTTTAATTTATTGTTCTTAGACAGCACAACTTTTTGTTTGTTCTTTAAAAAAACTAAACAGCCATGACAGTATTTTTTCATGACAATAGGTATCCTATTTTTATAAACTCCAGTGTAAATGTAAAAACCGGGTCCCTGTTCGTGCTCCATTACCTCCGGAGGAAGACCTCTGTTTGATATTCTAACACTCATCTCTCAGCTTTGATGTAAAACATTTTACCATGGCAACCAGGATTATTTTAAAAAAGGGGCCCATTTTTCTCCCAGCATACACAACATAAGACAAACTAAGAACTAGAAACACCACTCAGGTTGTAGTTTATATGCAGTTCATGTGCACGCATGTTGGTGCCACATGTGTGGAGATTTCTTCAAGGCATTCCTGAGATATCACGTTCATTATTGGGGAACGGATGTGAACTCATAGTGACCTTTGACCTTTAACCACCAAAAATCTTATCAGTTGATCTTTGAGTTAAACTGAACATTTGTGATAAATTTGAAGAAATTCCCTCCCGACGTTCCTGAGATATCACGTTTACAAGCGGAGGCCAATGTGAAGAGGACAGTGACCTTGACCTCTGACCTCTGACCGACAAAATCTTATCAGTTCATCGTTGGTACCGAGTGAATGTTTTCTGCCAAGTTTAAAGAAATGTCCTCAAAAGCGCTCTGGAGATATTCATCATCTTTTGTATCAAGTGAATGTTTTTGCCAAGTTTGAAGAAATTCCCTCGAGGTATTTTTGGGATATCGTGTTCACAAGAACGGGACCGGCTACGGCTGCCGTCGGAGAAGAGGTGAACGACCCCCCGCGGTTCGGGCCTACCTGGTGGTACTCAGACAGGATGTTGTGCATCTCCTCGACCTCCTCGCTGGAAATCTCTTTCACAACCAGCGTGCGGTCGTACGACGTGAGCAGCAGCCCCTCGTGGTTCCCCTCCTCGTCTTTGAGAGGAGAGCTGCGGGCCAGAGACACCTGATGGTGGGTGAGAGGACATGTTTTTAAATATATCCACTGAAACACTTTTACTGCACGAATGCAAGCGTCTGCAACAAACAGGAACTTCAGGAAAGAAAAGACGTATTCGTGGCCCCGACAAGCTGAACTCAGACTTTCTTTTAACACAACTCTTTGCGTTATTCTCACTGTAACATGACTTTAATCGGCAGCTGCTTTTAAAATGCTCGTACAAGATGCCTGCCGTGATTGTGTGCCAAGCAAATGTGCACTCAGGGTGCATGCTGGGAGACGACTCTGTGTGCCACCTGATACATGCAAATATAACACAAAGACATGCAAATGTAGACGGGAGCAAATCAATGCAGACAAAAAGGAATCTGGTTTCTTTGGGAGCAAAACACTGAGAACTTAAAAGTGTTCTGTGTTTTTCTCTTGTTGTAAAATATTAGTCTGTTCGTACCTGGAAGTCTTGGTCCTCGATGCCGAAGCGCTCTCGCAGGTTTCTGAACACCTGCGGACAGTAGTCTTTGAACTTGAACTGTCCTGGAAGATTCTCCCTGAAAAAACGAAGACGTTTTATTCAATAAATTTCTTCAGCATCTGACAGGCTGGCGTTTAAATATTCATATTATTTGACTGCATCGTGCTGTTTAATAGTTTCCGCTTCAGTAAAATCTTACCAAAGCACTTCAACTTGGGAAATAATTTTTTTTTTTTTTTTTTTTTTGTTCTTCCCACCTCTGTTTATAAGTCTTTACACGACCTGGATTCCTGAATGGATTAAAGGATTATTGAAAGCCACTCAGTTTTTCTAGACTCAATCCGTATAGAAACTGAACCTCACGGCAGACGTTGTTTACAGCACAGCTTTCATGAATAATCATTATGTTGTAACATACACTCTTCTTCTAGCAGCCCAAATACATTTTCAGAAAAATCTGTTAACTCTATTCCTTGTTTTTTTCCTAATTCTTCCTAATTTTTCTCGTAATCGTCTCACTGAGCTGAAAACATGCAGCATCATTCTGTCCAGCTTTCTACTGCAGACACTCCATTGTTAGCAGTGATGATGTAGCTGTTAAGTGCTCGAGGTATTCTCTGGGAAGAAAAGCATTGTTCTCTAAAAGGGTCTGTAATTTCTGATAAGCACAAGCAGGCAAATATAAATCATAAGAGCCGCAGAAATCAGTGCAGTTCACAGGAAGCAGGATGAAGGCTGCGGAGCGGAGCGGGGTACTTGTTGAAGAGGTGGTTGTTGACTTTGATCTTGGTGCTGGCTTTGAAGTCGTCCGGCAGCAGCATGACAGGTACAGGCACCTGGCCCAGGTCATTAATCTGCGCATGATCAATGGGTAAATAGTTAATGAACGTTTCACCCTCCCCGGATGATATTTAATACACATTAAACAGCCCACATATCTACCGAGTGATTGACTCCCCACATCAGCACGCTCAGCACCGGGTCACTGGCTCGGAAAACCTCCACCTTCTGCTGCACAAAGTGCTTCTTCTTGGTCTTCCTCTTGGGCGCCAGAGTGCTCAGAGGGTTGGAGGTGGCGCTGGGAGAAGACATCGCTCTCCTCCAGGTGTCCGTGTCTCTGTCTGTGAGCCGGCTGTTTGTGCCCAGTCTATGTAAAGTAGTCCTGTGTGTGGAGTCTCTGCAGCAGGCAGCCTGTCAGAGCCGGGAGCCAACGGTGACTGGTCCTGCCACTTTTTGGTCGTTGTGTGTCTGTTCAGTCCCTGAACAATGAGTCAGGTGCTGAGGCCTCGCAGCAGCAACAGTCAGGATTACAGTCGGTCTGATTAGGCAAATAATCTCCATTCATCTCATGCATTTGTGGCTGAGTTTTTATTTGTCATGTTATTTCATGCATTTTACAAGTTTTCAATTGCAACAACAATTTTTTTTTCTACTTATTATGAAACAAACCTTGAACATTTAAGATGTTGAAATCTCACTGAATTCCTCCAAATGTTAAGACGCAGTTTACACAATAAAATTAAAGCTCATAATCTAAAAATGTTTTGTTGGCAATTGAAATGTGATTTCTGAAACACTGATCCAGTAAAGGAAGAAACATTCAGATGCAGAACCAAAGTAGCACAAATATATTCTATTAAAGGCATTTCAAATGTTATTTACGTAAAAGTACAAAAGTTTCAGCGAGAAATTATACTTAAAGTAACAACAGTAAAAGTTTGTATTTTGCAGAATGGCCCTTTTCAGTCATATTTTATGAAAGATCTGAAGGTGAACTACTTCATACATAATGAGTGGTATAACCTGATTCATATTTTTTTAACTAATTAGTGGATGAAGTATACAAAGAGTTCAAATTCAGTTTGCAGTGACATATTTCTGCCCATACATGACCCTTAGTTTATTGTAGGGTGTTTCTAATATATATATATATATATATATATATATATATATATATATATATAATATTATATTCTAAATGAGGCAGAGAAAATATTTAAATAATTCAACACGGTAGAAAATAAAAGTCGTCTGTATTTATTGAGCGGTGTTTCTATTAGTGAGTTATAGTTACAGGAAGCACCAGACTACAAAGGTAAGACTTTATAACTTTCATGTAATCCTGCAGCTGTGGAACTTATTCATTTTTAAAATAACTCTAGCCTGCTTTCTGTCACATATTTTCTTCTTAAATAAGGCTGGATGGACTTTTATCCTCAGCCACATTATTTTTATTCTCCAAAAATGAAATTAAAAAAAAAAATTCAGTTTCTGTTTTTATTATAACATACAATCCACCAAAAAAAAGTTTCTCAAGGACATTTTTGTAATACTGTCCATCAGTATTTAAAATAATAATAATAATAATAATAATGCCCCCAAGTCTTAAAATAGTAGAAAAAGATAGGTTCTTAAAATGCCTAAAAAGACATCTCGTGTAATCACAAATGGTACGATCAATAATAACATAAATAGTAAATCATAATTAAAGTGATATAAATAGGATTACATGTAGAGATTGTGTCCAGCAATTAAAGTAAGTTACAGTGGTTTATACGTCCAAAAAATACAGAAAATATATAAATATGATACATTAAAAATATACAAAAAGAAATAAACAAAAATAAAGAGAGACCATGTTTCTGAATGGTTCAGAAATTGATGGTGTTGCAACCCAAACTAAGGCTCTGTTTTAAATATGTTTTTAATTGACATGTAACATTATATCATATTGATTTAATACGTGGATGTCAATGGAGGAGTTTTATTGTGTTCAGTAGGGGGCGCAGCGAGACAAAGCTTCCACTCCTGACTGAGAAACAGCTGCTTCCAGCTGATGGAGAACGACACTGACTTCAGTCTCTGTTCGGTATTCCTTCATCTTCATCTTCATCGTCATCGTCATCGTCATCTCACGCTGGTGAAGAAGCTCCAGCCTCCTCCGTGCATGTTTTAACAGCTCGGACTGCCTCTCCGTCTGGTGTAAGCAGAGACCAGCATGCCGCTCTTGTCCACGCACCAACACTTTCCGCGCTGTTGACCTCGAGACGACCAACACTGCACAAAGACGACACAAACAGAGAGTGAAGATCTCTACGTGAGCGTCTCCTCCTTATGATTTAAACAGTTTCCCGTAAATCATCTCGTCTGCAGACTCACCTGCTTCTTCCTGAAGAAGCCGTGCTTGTCACAGTTGGGCATGTAGATGTCGTGATTTGACTTGAATAAATGGGCATCCAGACCTTTGATAAGGTTGGTCAGCAGTTTCCGACACGGAGCCTGTGAGAAGACACAGAGTTCATGTAGTTCACTTGATGCAGCTCTGATTTATTTATCTTTCACTGATGTCCATGAGGAGGATTTTTACCTCTTCTGGATCCACAGTCGGAGCTGGATCTGATCAGATAAAGACAAAAATCTGTGTTTAAATCAATCAACATTAATGTCATTTTACTGCAGGAGTAAAATTATTGTTATAAACTCCACAAATTTACATTTTCAGGGTTATTTATTAATATGGTTTCAACTAAAAGCACTGATAGATAGATAGATAGATAGATAGATAGATAGATAGATAGATAGATAGATAGATAGATAGATAGATAGATAGATAGATAGATAGATAGATAGATAGATAGATAGATAGATAGATAGATAGATAGATAGATGGATAGATAGATAGATAGATAGATAGATAGATAGATAGATAGATAGATGGATAGATAGATAGATAGATAGATAGATAGATAGATAGATAGATAGATAGATAGATAGATAGATAGATAGATAGATAGATAGATAGATAGATAGATAGATAGATAGATAGATAGATAGATAGATAGATAGATAGATAGATAGATAGATAGATAGATAGATAGATAGATAGAGAGGAAAGTAACCCATATTTGTAGAAGAAAACAAAAATAAACTGTGTAAAAATATGTTTCTCTGTTCAGATTTCCTTTTCCTTTACAACATTATCATCATATTAGAATGACAGTGATTGAATGTTTATTTTATTTTTTATTAAATGCAACATATTGAGCTGAAACTCTGTCCAAAATGGACAAATAAATAAGCAAATGTTCAATTTTAGGGGATGAAAATGACCCTCTACCTTCTGAGGTGAGGACCCAGTTATTCCTTCATTCTGGGAGAACCTTACCTACAGTGTGGACCTGCTGCGTCGGGCCGGCGCTGCTGGCGTTGCTGCAGACGCCTCTGCCCTCCAGCAGGGCTCTCAGGGGCCTCGGCTCGTCCTGCAGAGGGGCGCAGCGCAGCCCGAGGGCGCAGCTCGCAGTGTAGACGCCACACGGCTCTCCGGCAGCCAGAGAGGTGGTGTTTAAATCTGCGGTCGGCTGACTCTGTGTGGGTTTCCCTCTGCAGGTGGGACATCCTCTGGACGGGGTGGTCAGCGGGCTGGACAGGGCCATCTGCAGGAGGAGCAGCACCACGATGTTTGAACACAGGAACATCTTACTCTGAAAGTTGTCCTCTAATAAAAAGGGTCCAGTCCAGTCGGTTTTGTTTGCTATGAAGATTTCCTCTTCTAACTCTATTGCCACTTTTGCACGTTTAAAGTTATTGTTCCTCAGACTGCAGTCTCTCACTCTGTCAGAAGGTGTTTGTGTAATTCCTCTCCAGCCAAGACTCAGTGATAATGAAGCTGACAGACACGACTGGCAGCCGCTTTTAAAGAGAAGCGGAGAGGAAAAGGTATGGGAGGGTACGTGATGGAGAATGTTAGCTTTCCCTCTCATTTCCACCCAGCTGAGCACACCCCGTTTGACTTGAGCCTGACACACACTCACGCATGCTCATACCATTTGTTGTCTGTCATCCTGCTGGATGGTAATGTTTCCTACTTTGACATAAATCACTGGCGGTCGCCGTGTGTTTGTAACGCTGCCTTTTTTTTCCCACAAAAGAGGGTCATTTCTTTACGGAAGAGATGCTTTCATGTGACCAACCAATCGTGTTCCAGAGAAGAGAAGAAAAACACTGCTATTGTTTTCAAATGATTGCTGTTTATCAAGAAAAATGGACGTCACAACAGCCACAACTTTCTTCTTTGAATAAATACTAAAATAATAAGATCAAGAGAAGAGTAACGGGCATGATAATGAATTCAATGAAGTACATTCAAGTACAACAAATTCATTTCTTCCATTTTCTGCTGCTTGAGCTGATTAATTAATAAAACCTGTAATGACATAAATGAATAGAACACTAGTTAAATTGAATTGAAAAAAAAAAGTACAAAAATAAAAATGTTTCCAATAAAGTAAAAAAGCTTTCTTTTTAAAGCTACGGTCAGTTTGCCGTAGAAGCGACTTGAATAGAGATAAGGATTAATAAATAATTAATGGATTCATAAAACAACACAAGTAGCCAACTTAAAAACACAATGAAGTTACAGTTACAGGAAGAAAAGTATTTAGTTACTTCCACTCCTTTCTTTTTTAGTTTTTTGACACTGACTTGTCTTTAAATAGCAACCGCCAAACAAACACCTTGTTGTTTACAGAGATTTGGAGGACGTGCTCAGTGCTGAGAGGCTGAAGGAGCGCCACTCAGGGCTGGATGACTAACACATTAATAACCACCAGCCTCCAAGTCCCACCCTGAAAATTCCACACGGTGTGAGTCACGTTAAACCCATTAAATTAGAAGACAGGAACACAAAAGTCTGATGGTGTTCTTTCTCACTCGGTATATCATTAAAGTGAAGTCTGTGACCACCTGTCAGATAAAGTCAACATGGAGAAAACACACAGTAATGATCTCTACGAGAATAACATATCCGGTAAAAGATAACGAGCTGTTCTTTGGAGTCTCTGACCAGAGTATCAATCAAATATGAATGTCAACTGTAATGTATTTTGCAAAAACAATGTATGCCTTTAATATAATACAGGGTTGCTAGGATACTGAATTCATTGGATTTTTTTTTTTTTTTTTTTTTTTTTTCTTTTTTTGCATTAATTTGTTCGGGGCCTTTAAATTTTCACCAGAAAGCAAAACTTCCCAACTGTTTTTGTTAATCAATAAACTTCTTTTTTATATGTATATGTAAAGCTGAAGTGATCATTGAAGTCGTTTTTCAAGCATAAAATGTCATAAAACTTTCCATTTATGACCTTCCCATATGAACACAACACTTTCGGTCTGGAAAGAAGCTCACATTGAAGGATAATAAGATATCTGTTAATATATAATAGAATTACACTCTGATAAAAGATGTTATCCATATTCCCCATGAAAGGGCCAAACACATCAACATCTGTATTCCAGTAAGGTGGTGACATTATCTTTCTTTTCTTTTTCCCACAGGAGAGAATTATAATGGGAACATCCTTTATTTGTGTGTGTGTGTGTGTGTGTGTGTGTGTGTGTGTGTGTGTGTGTGTGTGTGTGTGTGTGTGTGCGCGCGCTCTCAAAGCAGGACTTCCGGTCACATAGTAATGCCTTTCCAGAGGCAACACAACACTGCATCAAGTGTAACTGTGTCGTGAAACAGAGAAAACAGCACCTTTTTGTTTGAAAGCATGAAAGGTCAAACTGCTTTTTTTTTTTTTTTTTCATGTAATGTGTAACCATGTTTTCATGTAAACTAGCAGCAGTAATAATGAATCCGAAGGTAAAAGACACTCAGCCTGGCACTGCGCAGGTTAACGGCGTCCTTCATCCTCACATCTGATTGGCTGAGGAGGCGGGACTTCCGGCTGCGCAGGTTGGACATAAAGTCACAGACTTCACCTCCTTAAAATTGGAGGAAAACCCGACGGACTCGGCGTTACAAGTTATAAAACAGTAAGGAACCGATGTAAGACTGAGCGGCTGTCAATAGTGAAGGTGTAATCTGTGATAAATTCGTGTTTCCGTGGTATAATCAGCCACACGGCGCGATAATGTACCGCTGAAAACAGTTAGCCGGCCAACATGTAGTTTGGGAAATGCGATGCTGCGTTTGAGGCAGGCTCGTAATTTGCCGCATCGGACGAGTTAACACGCAAACAGCGCAGTTAAAAATATGAGTTGACAGCTCACCTACTTCTTTACTTTATTTACGACGCATGATAAGTCAGATCCTGGTATTTGGGAGTCGTATTTAATCATAAGTATGGAAAAACTCGACCGTCATTTCTTTTCAGAGTTTATTTTGAAAAGAAACAACCAACATTTTCAGGTTTTGTTTCTAACTAGACGATTTAAACCTACACGTGTCTGCTAAAATCCACCACTGAAAAGTCCTCACAGCAAGATGAAGGTAAATACAAACAAACAAACCTGAGTTTAAAAACTTAACTTTGAGTACCTTTACTTTAACTGACAAATAAAGAGGACTAATAAAGTAAGTAATAAAGAAAACACAACAGATTGGCAGATAAAACAATCCACACATACATTGACAATAGATTCACCTTTTCATTCAAGTCATTTATCAATGATAAGAGAAAAGACAAATAATCTTTTGTATCTGCATTTTTCAGTTTGCACACTCAATGTTTGACTTTGTAAACTGAATATTTTTAGGATTGAAGTTTTGTTTGGGCAATTTTAAGACATCAGATTGGGTGTTGGGAAGCTGTGAACGGTGCTTTTTGTATTTGCTGACATCCTATAATCGAAAATGACTACTTGAGGATATAATGTGCTTATTAAATAACATTTATGTGCAGCTTTGCACCAGGAAGGTATTATGTTTAAGTATTGGCTTTTAGATTCAGAAGAGAGAGTCTGGGAAAAACAAAACACTGAGTCGAGGTGTTTGCTTGTCGTTGGAATGTGGGACTAAACATGAATGGAAAAAAACCCACAAGGAAGTGTTTGTTAGGATCTACTTCCTCAACCTAACCGTTGTTGACCAAACAGCTGATGTAACTAGACGTGTTCGTTCTTCTCAGTCATCATGATGTTTCAAAGTCATTTTAAAATATTAAAACTGTTTGGTTTTGTGTGTGTGTGTGTGTGTGTGTGTGTGTGTGTTCCCTAGATTGTGATGGTTTTCGGACATGGACGACATAAACCTTCATTATCGCTTTCTGAACTGGAGGAGAAGAATCCGAGAGATTCGTGAGGTGCGAGCTGTGCGTTACCGCGAGCGACTCAAAAGGATGTTAAGAGACGGAGACCTCCTCAGGTAACCATGACGATCGATGCCGCTGTGAGACGGAGAAGAAACAGATTTTTAATGCATGTGGCTGACGTGATGATTATATTTCTCTCTGTTCTCTTTGTAGGTATCACGGGAATTCAGATGAAGTCGGCTGTTTCGTGGCAGCGCGGCCGTTGTCGAAGAGAAACCGCTATTTTGAAGTGAGAGCTGATGATTTTCTCTCTTTCTGTTCTTTTAACACAAGAGTGACCATTTTCACAACCTCATTTGTTGTTTAAATTTCACTTGGAAATAAGCTCATTACAATTATTTCACTGTTCATTGTAACCTTAGATATTTCACTGCACAAACATCCGAGGCAAGTGGCGGTTTCAGAATAAATCCGTGCTCTAACTTGCCTCACGAACACACATCCTGCCCAGTCTGACGTGTCAACACGGTGAAACCATAAACTAACCAGCTCGACCTTCAAACCTTTGTGCGCTTCATGCTCGTGACTCACGTCGTGGGTGTCACGGAGGAAGGGAGGAAAGGAAACCACTTGCGTGAAAGGAGATATGAGGCAATAAATGACTGTTGAATGGACGCTGATTGTAGCTCTGATTGTAGATTTTTTTAGGTTTTACACCAGAAAAAAAACGAGCCGCGTTACTTCTGAGTCTCTGGAGAGCGGCGCTGATTTCATGGGAAAGAAGTTGAAAGTTTCCTCCGCTCGCTGCCCTGGATTTGGCAGCAGTGCTCCGATTGCACCGCGTCCATGTAGGGCTCCCCAGGGATGATGTCATATGGTCAGCATTCAGTTATGATAACAATGGAGCAGGCCAGCATTTTACTTAAGGGTTTTCCCTTTGAACCGTCGTGTGAGCTCGTATAAAAACATGCTACGTGGTTTCAAGTTGGTTGTTGAAATTGAAAAAGAGAAGCAGTGAAAAGCCAAAAAGAAAATGTTGCAGTGTGTAAAAAAATCTGCAGAGACTGAAGTTGGTGTTTTGAAACTTTTGTGTTCAACTTGTCTGATTTTCGCCAGCATGAAATCTGTAAAAACCTTTTCACCAAAAGTGAACACACTTTGAATTACGTGTCTGACCAGCTGTTTGGACTTTTACGGCCTGCAGAGAAGAAATCCTTCAGACTTTACTGCTCCAAGGACACCTTCGCCGTCATCATCATCATCATCATCATCATCTTTTTAACTCTCAAGTCTTTAGTTTATGACTAAAACCTGCAAAGCGAATGTCATTCCCATTAAATTTTTGTTATGTTTTGGTCTAATAAGAAAATATGAACACGCTGACGTCATCAGTATGGTTGACCTTTGTCAGTGTCTTTTAAAGATATGTCAAGAGGAAAGAATAAAATGACTCCTCGTCTTATTTGGAGGAAATAACATGTTCTGATTGTGCCGTCTTCTTCATGTCATGTTGTTTAAAGGATGCAAAGATGCTTCTCCGATTAACACAAAGACGTTGGGAGGATATTTGGTCTCCTGTGTTTCTGGTAACGGGGCCTGCGGTCTTTTTCAGGTGACGATCATCGATACCGGAGTCAGGGGGATGATCGCTGTCGGCTTGGTGCCTCAGCTCTACAAACTGGACCATCAGCCGGGCTGGCTCCCCAACTCTGTGGCTTTTCATGCTGATGATGGCAAGTATGTGACAACAACTTTCTTTACATAAATACATGACATGGAGATGCAGCAGAACTAAACCACATCAAATAGACTGATAATTAACGATGGGACAGTTCTTTATTATTTTTATTAAATAGGCTGCTGGTTTTGTACCAATTTACCTTCATTTTCTGTTACTCAACGCATTATGAACCTGAACAAGGTATCCCACCTGTTGCATTAACCCACCAACCCGTCCGACTCGTCTTCCTGCAGGCTGTATAATGGAAACACTGTCGGACAGCAGTTCGGTCCTAAATGCTGCAGAGGGGACAGAATCGGTTGTGGAATCTCTCTGGACCCCGAAGACGGACAGTTAACTGTGTTTTTTACCAAGAATGGTGCTGAAGTAAGAACCCCACCTCAGATGTAATGGGTTTTAAGTTCGTCTTGTTTTATTTAGTTCACAGATCCCTCTAAACCTTCCTGTATCTGTGTGTGTGTGTGTGTGTGTGTGTGTGTGTGTGTGTGTGTGCGTGTGTGCGTGTGTGCGCGTGTGCGTGTGCGTGCTCAGGTCGGCAGTGTGGACGTCCCGGCCTCCCCCGACGCTCTCTACCCCGCGGTGGGGATGCACTCTCTGGGGGAAGAGGTGCTGCTGGACCTGAACGCTGAGTGGGGGATGGAGGAGGATGACGGGCAGATGATAGTGGACAGTCATGAGGAGGACTGGGGCCGCCTTCATGACGTTAAGGTGACCGGCACGGTGAGTCCTCGAAGTGAGCTGTGTGTGAGTCACTTCAGTCAACGTTCAGTCAAGCCTGAAGATGACAAGGTGAGAACAAGATACATCTGGTACTGTTGAATGAGGAAGACGTGAGCTTCCCCTGCTTCTCATCTGTGGTCGAGGTGAGCAGCTCGAGGGTATACTAAGCTCTACTAGTGTGACACACCCAAAATCTGCAACCAAAGAGAAAAAGTGCAGCGTCTGTACTGTAGTCCCCCTGCAGCAATTGTGATCATTTTTAAGTCAAGTTATTGTAGTGCAGTGCTAAATCAGCAGAGTTTGTAAAGAACCATGTCCACAGACACCAAATCTGCCTCCAGACTTCTCGGTTGGCTTTTCTCAAAGTTGTTGAAGTAATTAAATAAGAGAGGAGTTTATGAAAACGGGGCATATGAGAAAACACGTTAATGAAAGTCCCCTGTTTAGCATTTATAAGCACTATTATGTAACAGTATACTGTATGTGTTAATAACT
The DNA here is from genome assembly GCF_022577435.1 of Embiotoca jacksoni. Classification (NCBI taxonomy): domain Eukaryota; kingdom Metazoa; phylum Chordata; class Actinopteri; family Embiotocidae; genus Embiotoca; species Embiotoca jacksoni. Next base: position 3,121,091 of record NW_027185229.1, on the reverse strand, counting down.
CAGCCATGAGGTGAGACAGTAATAAATGACACTAGAATAACAAATAGTATGATTTTATATTAATAAACACTTAGAAAGTCCATTAAAAGGCAAAATAGGGTTTATAGGGATATAAAATAAGTGACATGCACGCTGACCGATCTCCACCAACCTGGCCGTGTCCTGTGTGAGTTCAGGGCCAAACACCGCATTATGAACAAACAATAACACGTTTCAGTGTTATAATGCTGCACGCAAGCAGTCGGGATTATAACAGAAGAGGAGCGAAGCTGTTCTGTGGGACTTCGAGGCTCATCAGGGATAAAGCGCTTCAACACAATCTGCTTTGACGTTGAAGTTTTGTTTCAATAGTTTATGGCTGAAAGCGTAATTTTTCGGTTTAATTGTGCATCTCTGGGTTTAGATTCGATTAGAATGATTAAACCAAATGTCCCAGGAATCAAACAAATTCAATTAAAAGTAACCCAAATGATTTGAAACCAACGACACGGCTGCAAAAACAAAGATTAAGATGTAAATGTAGCGCCACATTTGATCACATTAATCTTTGACTGATGAGATGTCGACGCGAGAGGAAGCGTGAACCTTTTGCTGGAACCAAACCATCGTATGACAGAGTTGATGCGTTATTGTAAAGGGGATCAATACTGAGCTGTACCTCTAATGAAAGTACAAACGGTCTCCTGCAGGGATGAGAAATCAAATCCTTCCTTATTAATTTCATGGCATTGCAGCAGATTTTCTTTCATCTTATGTAACATTCCTATTGAGGAACATGTGAATAAAACATGTCATCAGCTCCTGTTTATTCCTTCCTGAAGTTTAATCCACGCTGCTGCAAAGTCCGACATGTTTTCACTCGTTTTTTATAAATGCAGTCGTTGTGATCATTTGAAAAAAATCCTCTTCCAGTTCATCCAACACACCTCAGCAGCCCACAGGTGGACATGTGACCCGTGTGCGTGTGCGTGTGCATGTGTGTGTGTGTGTATATGTATGGTTGTGCGTGTGCGTGTATATGTGTATCTCCGCATGTGTGTCTCCCACAGCTGCTGGAATACGTCGGGAAAGGGAAGAGCATCGTGGACGTGGGCTTGGCTCAGGCCCGTCGGCCCCTCAACACCCGCTTCCACTACTACGAGCTGGAGATCACCGACGCGGGAGAGAAGTGTTACATCGCCCTGGGGCTGGCACGCAGGGTGAGAACCGCCGCCTCTAATGACCACATGTCACCGACACGCAACGTCAATTACCCGACGCGCTCGCCGGTTATCTGTCGGTAAAGAAAACTTCTCTGACGCCTCATCATCGGCCCCCGCTGCTCTCACTGTTTCCAGTCCAAGTGATGGATGACCCGAAGAGGAAAAGCTAACAACAGAATAAATATTGTCTCATTTCACCCCCACATCTGGTTTTCCGTAGAAAGCAGCTTGTTCCGTTTAAATGCTAATTTAACGTGCAGCACTGTGGTCAGGAGTGGGAGAGTTGCTTATGAGATAAGATGTTTGTTTCAGTTTCTTTCTTCTGTATTTTACTTCCTCTTTCTGGATAATCAGTCGTTGTACAGGCGATTCAAATGAGAAAGAGGAATGCAGAATTCACCTCAGGCAAAGCACTTTCATATTTGTTTTAATTTGTCACAGTTAGCTGGTATTCAGTCATAAATAATGGCGGCGAGTGCTGGTCCATATTCTGGAAAAAAGCTGTGAGAAGACTCGCTGAGTGTTTACACATCAGAGAAGAAACCAGCTGCCTTTCTGCCTCGAATGAACCCGTCATAAACTCATGATGTGCACATCGTAACACTTTGCCGAGGGTGCAGTCTTATTTGCATCTTTACAAATGTGAAATAAAGTGTGAATCAGATATTGTTCTCCGCCGGCGTGTTGGTGCACATCCTTCTGACTTGTTGGACAGTAATTGATGGAGCGTCGCTCCTCCGTATCCCGCCGCTGCTTTTCCGGCTGGGAGGTGAAGGATTATCGCTGCAGACGCTCCCGACGGACTCCCGCGCCGCCAGCCGCTGTGTGTGGGTGCGTCCGGCCCCCCGGGTCAGGCGGCGTGGACAATGGAGTCATTTTTGCTGATTGTTTTCCAGGAATTGTTTTTCTCAGCGTGTCTGCGGTTTTTTCGTGGAGCATTATAAATCCATCAGCCGGTCATTCCTGAGTTTTTTTTTTGTTTTTTTTTTCTTCATCCCCCGTCATCTCCTGCAAGACGCATCAGTCTGCTGATTCATCACCTCTCGCTACAATAATCAAAACAAAAGATGTGTCTCTTTCAGGGAGACGCATGCTGAACAGTTACTCGTTGCTCAATGATTGTGATATTGGATAAAGGAGCGATTGTTTCCGGCGCATTCCTTTTCTCTTCTGTTGCTTCAGGGGAAATGTCTCATAGTCTCGGTTTTCTACTCTTTCATCCTGAGATCATCCTTCAGTCTTCTCATGCTCTCTCCTTCCAAACTCCTGGTTTCCTTCCCATTGCTGTGCTGAAAAATCACTGCAGTGCTCTAGTTATAGAAATATCTCTCCCACCAAAAGCTTTACAGTAAAGCCCGTGTTAGGCGTGTCCCAAATCCTCCCTGTACAAAAGGCAGGTGTGTGTTTTAGGTGTGCGATGACACCGTTTTCTGTCGGACCCGCAAAACATGTTCTGAAAAGAGCCGACCCAAACGTTTATGTAACTTTTAAGAGTTCCACTTTGAGATGTAAACACACACTGTTTGACTGTAGTTTGTATCATCCTCCATAGTTTGGTGTCAACAACTACATTTTCTCTTTTGGTTTTCAGGACTATCCCAAAAACAGACATCCAGGTTGGAGCAGAGGGTCCATAGCTTATCACGCAGGTGAGTCGTGTCTGATCAGAACCACCTGTCGGAGGGAGAGAGGGAATGTGTGTCTCTGCCTCAGTGAGTTTTCTGAACAGGATCATTAGCGGATGGATGTTATAAATGTTGGCAGATGTTTTACAGCTGTATCACACACCGTCTGTGTAGTGAAAAGCATGAATCGGCCTCCTCGTTGTTCTCCGTAGATGACGGGAAGTTGTTCCACGGCAGCGGGGTCGGAGACCCGTTCGGGCCGCGCTGCTTCGAAGGAGACATCATCGGCTGCGGCATCATGTTTCCACGTGACTTCAACCTCGATGCTGGAGGTGAACATATTTTTATTGTGTTTTTTTTTTTTTCTCTCTAAGTGCCGCAACACATGCAGCCTCGAAATGTGCTTTTTATCTTCCCTTTTTTTTTTTTTTTTTTTTTTTTTTCTTTGGCTGGGTTCTTTCAGAAGACGTCGATGACTTCGACCTTGATGTGGTTCCTAAGCCCAGCGTGGTGCAGAATGACTTGTATGCAAATAATGAAGAGGAGGAGGAGGAGGAAGAGGAGGAGGAGGAGGAGGGAGAAGATTTAGAGGGGAGGAAGGTCATGGTGAGATGCTGTTGCGTTCGTAGGAATATATAAAACCAGAGACTCTTCCTCCGTCAGTGCAGATGTTCATCTGATCTGCCTTGTGTTTGTTTGAGCAGGTGTTCTTCACCAGGAACAGGAAGGTGGTGGGCCGGAGGGAAGTGGCTCTACCTGTAGGCGGCTTCTACCCCACTATCGGCATGATGAGCACCGGGGAGAAGGTCCGAGTGGACCTGCACCCCCTCAGCGGCTGAGCTGAAGGAAATCGCCGCTGAAATCGGACAAATGATGGAGCTCTGGTGCGTTTTGGAGATCGGACGATGAAAAATAAATCTCCGAAATGTTACTTGAAAGGTCGCTCCAGCTGACATTTGACTATAGTTGACGGGAGGTTAACATGCTGGAAAAATTTTGATCGAAAATGATCTAAATTATGTGTTTAGATATGACATTTGTGCCTTAAAAAAAAGTGCTTTATAAAGTAATAATTTTATACTGTGAGAAATTGTTAAACAAATCAGAAGTTTTTTAGGATTTTTGACAATTTAATCAAACAGTATAAAGTTAATGAAACTGCCAAAAACAGTCTCACCACAGTAACTAATGTAAAAGTGAAGACAGAGCAGAGCCTGGATAACAAATGGACCCTGTTTGTTATCAGCAATAACATGTGAATAAACAGGCCACTCTGCTTCCTACTGACGGTGTGTTACTGACACTCAGTGGTGAAACTGATAGTCTGGAATAATCCTCACAAAGTCTTTCAAAGAAACAGCAGCTGCTTTATTCCTGCGGTTCTGCGTGAGTGTCGGTTCCTCGTGGACTCGTTCCATCGAGTAATTACAGCATATTTTGTGGAAACACGTCAGACTGCCTGCGTTGGGAGTAATTGGGTAATTAAGGGTAATAACAATTTGTTGAAATGAAATCCAAACCATTTTAATGGCCTTAATTGTCTTTGTGGAGTAAGCCGTTTTAAAAAGCAAAAATCCAAATGAGTGTTAGAAGTTTTAATGTCGTGACGAGCAGCTGTCGCGTTTCATCTGCTGTGATTTGGACATGAGAGTAGACGATGGGCAGGTTTTAATCACAGCAACGTATTTGGGTTAAATCTGAAAGATGTGACACTAAAAGACCAACAATCACTGAGGTGACAGTATTCTTAATGTTACTCTCTTAATATTGCTTTGAAAGTGTTTTCCAGCAGCTATTTGTAACTACGTATGTTTTCTTTGAGCTCATATTCGGCAGTTCTGCACAAACAAACCAAGAATAACTCGGCTGACGAAGGCCTGATATCAAATGTATTTTATGTGGATCATAAAGTATTTCGGAAATTACAACCAAATGTCTCAAAAGGAAAACTGTCAGGAGCCGTTCTCGATTATACACCTTGTCAGGACAGGAAATTAAGGGCTAAATACCGCAAAGCACTAAATTTCTTCCACATTTGAATATTTGATCGAAGATCTGAATGTTGAAAATGAAGCCATACTGTAACTTTTACTTGCTGCTCTCAGGTATATCTGAAAATCCCCCCAAAAAATGTAAGATTATATTTTTGTCTTTCATCAGATAGGAGCAGTATAAAGGCAGAAACAGAGCAGAGGAGCGACATGCAGTCGGTGTCTGGCTGGCCGGGAATTAATCCAGAGATTCACTGCTTGTCTGCTGCTGCACCCGTGTGGTGCGTCCTCACCGTGAGGTCGCTCCCGTTGAAAATCTGAATTCATTCTGGTTTTTCTGCAGTAAGGTCATTGTGTGATTTTGCTGCACGTTGAATATTCTTTGCAGCAACGTGTCTCCACATGTAATCCTTGTTTTATACTTTTTCTTTTTTTCACAAATTCTTTTCTTTTCTTCCACCATAATCGAGCACAAATTTAAAGACAGTTTCTTTTCTCCAAAGATGTTTGTGCCAATGCTCCTGTTGTGGATGTTTTTTCTCCTTTATTTCACAGAATGTCAGAGATAAAGACGCTGCTTTATCATCTCTGTGCATTTGTCTTAACAGGTTTTAAATTATTAATAAAAATAGCATAACAACAGGCAGGTAATTACTGTTTTTTAAACTTTTATCTCCAATATAGATTTTTTTTTTTTTTTTTTTTTTTTATCGGCCACCCTTTATTCATGCCATAATAATAATTCATGCCGTCATTTTACAGGCAAATCCTGATTATTCAAGCGTCAGATGTCTTAAAGAAGTGGACGGCTGTTAAAAATGTGACCTAATGAGCAAAGAGTCTGTGTGAAAAATCCAGTTTGGACCCTTTGCAGAATAATATACCTGCTTTTAGGATCCGTGTAGGTGTTACAGATCAGAACAAACATCTAAAAACACCAAGCTGGATCCACGTTGGACTCCAAATCTTGCTGGAATATATAAAACAAGGATGAATTGTGTTCGTTAAGCGCCCCACTAGTGAGCAAGTATTTTTTTTAAAAACTCTGGTTAACTTGATTCTCCGTTGCTGCTATTTGTGTGCTGCGACGATAATGTTGCACACCATCACATCAGTCGGTGCTGTAGACGGGGAGGTGGAGTGTTTTCCTTTTGTTTTCTCTCTTATTGTCCAGTTAGACGGTAACGATCGTCTGTGACTTCCTGGTTCTTTCTTGTATGTTTTTCTATCATTGTGACTTTTCTCTTTCTGTCTCTTAAAGCAATCAGAAAAAAAAAAAAAACATGCCAAAGAGGTTCATTAATAAAATATTTAAATTGACTGCACTACTGACTCCATTTTGCCTTTTTTCTCTTCTAAGTTTAATATGAACAAAAATCTTTTTTTGCAAGCAAAATTGTTCAACCCACAAATTATGTATTAAAAAATATTCTCAGCTCTCCCACAGTTGTGTGTTGTAGTAACAGGATGAAATGAAGAACAAAGGTCTGTTCATTTCTGATACAGGTCTTTCAGTCAACGTTATATAAAATATAAAGCGGCGATGATGTCGAAAGAAGCGTTTAATTTATGGCATCATGTGGGCCGATGGATGCTGGAGGTTTTTTGTGTCAACAGCTCGGATGTCTTAACATATAAAATGTATAAAGTTTGGTATTTAAGTACAGCAGCAGTGCTTCTGGATGGGCAGGTATCAGCTGCTTGTTTTTTCATTGTCAGGAGTACAACGCTGTCCTCAGACGAGAGAATGAGCAGGAGGAGAGACAATGGAGGAAATCCATGAAACCTGCAGATGGGTTGGAGATAATATTTAACATCCAGCTTTCTTTGGCTCAGTAACATTCACAGCTTGTTTCTTTTCGGATGGAAATCGATGCATTCGCCGGTTACAAGATAATGAGGATAGATGGTGTGTTGTGATTATAGTCTGAAGACATCTGGGGACAATAGTCTACTGTGAGAGATGCGCACAGACCAGGAGGCAGGCAGCTGTGTGCTCATCATACATCCAATTAATCGGTGAATTCAAGTCTGGATGGACCTCGATGTTCCCGTTTAGTTTATGAGACGGTGCATTCATATTTAAAACTTCTGTTCCTGAACGCACCACGAGTCTGGGAGTGAGGAAGATGTATCATTGTGCAAACTCTTAATGTCCTTATTGATAAAGTTTATTTGTGTTTCAACAACAGCTTAAAGATCCAATGTGTCATAATACAAATTAATAAAAATTATTTGTGCAAACATATTTTACATAGAAATTATAAAATAGAAAAGAGTTTGGGCCGTTTCCAAGCACAAAGTGTTTTAACAAACAATAGAAACTGGATTACACGTTTAATGAGGTTAAAACACAAAAATAAGATCAGAAGGCCCCGAGAGATGAAACATATTGAGATATCACGCTGAGAAGATGGCTGCCAGTACAAACTTTGGTTAATTAAACGTTCTCATTCAACGTGGGAGAGGAGATAAAAAAAAATATTTCAGGACAGAAATTCAAACAGGCTGAAAAGTTTCCAATATAAATCCAGAGTTGAGCAGTTCTTTACACAGATACACTTATGATTGAGATGAGCCCTTATTTAATTTACCCTTTCAGTGCCAGTTCTTATTTTACCAAACCACAGAGAGCCCCCCGATGTTGTTATAGTTCCCTGACTTGTCTGTTATTTACATTTAAAGACGAGTCAGGTGTTTGTTAAAGACTCAATAACAGTCACAGCAGGTTGCATCCGGATATCATAAATGCCACATGTGACAAAATGCCAAAAAAAATGACAGTCTGCACTGTAGTGATGTGACACTCATGATTATGTGAGGATGGAAATATCAAGTAATTTCAGGGAGAACCAACACCGACAGTTTTATTCCTGAGAACAGACGAGAAAACCGAATCCAGCAGACGCTCATTTGGTTCCGTTTTGTATTTCTTTCCCTTTTTTTTTTTTGCAATTTAAATTATTATGTAAATATCTGAACTACTATATGAACACACATTCGTTCTCCGACATCTTAAAAATACAGATATTTAGATGTTTCGCTGTCTTCTACACACGACACTTCATGGCTGTTTTGCTTTATGCTGCCTGGAATGAAAAAGTACCATTAAGTGCCACTTAAAAGTCGGTTTCTGGACACACCAGCTGCAAATTATATTCACTGGTGATCCATCTAAGGGAGGCCAACTCTCCAGCATAATCAGGAGTCATGAAAAAAGGTGTATAATTAAAATATTAACCAAAACAAAATCAAACATTTTAACAGTTAAAAGCAGTTATATTCACAAACCTACGCGGCATGTTTGCATCTCTCCATGAACACTAAAAATCTGGCAAAGCAAAATTTATCATCTACACAAAACTGAGAAAACAAAACTTCACAGAGTGTTTTATGACGTGGCAACGAGATTGTGAGGTGTTCCTATGACTCCTCCTCCTCCTCCTCGTAGTAGCGGTTCCTCTTGATTATATCCTCGGCGCTCAGCTCCTCGGCGTCGCTTCCCTCCTTGTCCTGCTCCCAGAAGCCCACGTCCTGGGACGTGCGGTGCTGCTTCGGCTGCGGAGGTGGCGAAGGGCAAGGCGACATGTCAGGAGAGAGGCTCCTCAGCGAGCCCCCCTCCACGGCCGTCTTGTCTGCAGCTGCGTCTCCTTTTGGTTTGTCTCTGTCTTCTTCTTGTCCCTCTGAGATGGTCTCACCTGCCGCGTCTTCACGCTGTATCTGAGGCAGCTTCTTCTCCTGCTGGACGTCTGACTTGCTTCCTGTCTTCGGCTCTTCAGATGATTTCTTGTCCTCGAACGACGCTCTCCAGTCCAGCAGTGATTTGAGTGGCCGACGAGGCTCCCGAACACCCGGACCGGTTTCGTCTTTGGGTTTGGGTGCGAGTGTAAAAGGCCGGCTGCGCTCCTTCATGGACGAGCTCCTCCTCAGGCTCTTCAGCTCGGTCCGCTCCGTGCTCTGGAACGATGGCGGCGCGTCGTCCTCTGGAGGCCACTTGGCCCTCCAGGGTCGGCCGGAGGTGACGCCCTCCGTGACGGGGCTGAGTGCTGCGCTCCCGGAGTGGCCCTCCCCGCCCGGAGGAGGCCAGGCGATCCTCAGCCTGCGTTTCTCCCCTGATTTCTCTGCAGACTGATCTTTCTCCGCGGCGTGCGGCTGCACTCGGGTCTCCAGTAAGGCAGTGAGGTCTGTCACCTTCACCTGCGGAGACTCCTCCACAGCTGGAGCTGCCCGAGTGTCGGACACAGCTGGACGCGCCACTGCCGCCGGTTTCTCTTGTTCTTGCGGTTTCGCTGCTTCCTCACCTTCGTCTTCGTCGGCTCGCGGCTCCCAGAGCTCCTTATGAGGCCGATGGCCGAAGCCTTCGTCGTAGTTTCCTTTGGCTTTGAACAGCTGGCTGAAGTGGGGCTTGCAGTAGATGGTTCCATGCAGAGAGGCGTAGTTCCCGAGACTGGGAGCAGACGGGAGAAAGGATGTTAGAAGCTTGAGAATGATTTTCCCTCCATTTCTATGAAATCTTTCCGTCTAGATTTACCTCAGCGTTGTGCTGCAGTGACTACAGCGGAAGCAGCTCTTGTGGTAGACCTGCTGATGAGCCACCAGTCTCTCCAGAGGATACACCGTCTTCTGACAGGCGACGCAGGTCTCCCTCGCCGGCAGGCAGAACTTCTAAAAAGATAAATAATCCAGTTAAATGTATTCCTAACAGCACTTGAAATTGTTTTTTGTTTTTTGTACATATAATGGTCCGTGCATGTCTGCTGTGATGACTCACTCTGGATGCTTTGGGCTGCTCCGCGCTCTCACCTGAAACAGGCAAGACATGGAATGAGCTCAGTTGCTGCTCAGTGACTGAGATCTCACTCCGAGTGTCAAAGTTAGAAATGATGTGTTTTTCTGTATTTATAAATGAGATATTTCCTCCAAGACTCACCGTTGCACTCAGGTCCAAGTGTGTGTTTCTCGTTGACAGCTGCAGATGGTTTTGGAGCAGAAACCTCTGAAGTTGCAGCCTGAAGGAAAACAAACACTGGTGTAAATTTGTTGTCGCATAATAAATCATTTTGTACTTCCTTCTTTCTCTTATACAACAGAACAGAACAGAACAGCTCCATTTAGGGGCCGAGACCTTGTTTCTGCTGTTCTTTAATTCATATTTAAAACTATTCGAAGTATTTAGAAATGAGCAATTTCTGAAAACACAATATAATACAGAATCATTACAAAATTAAATATGTTTAAGTGATGTGTGAAAACATAAATGAACAGCATTTAGTTATGGTTTTTGTTTGGATTTAAGCCTTTAAAGTCGTCATGCAAATGTTTTAATATCCGTGTTTTTTTGCATCTTTTGAGACTATATTTTTCTTGCTTATATGTTTTTCAACATTTTAAAATCATCTCACAGAGCGAGCGGCTCCTTGTTTAGAAACAGCAGCCTGGTACTTGGCCATCTTCTCCCTCAGCGATGAAGACTCCAGCGCTCTGTCCAACACAGACAGACCTACAGATGAAGAGGAGATCAGAGTCAACGCTTTGCTTTAGACGCACATAGAAAATGTTGATTAATCAGCTGATCGTTGCTCACCGCTGTGCTGCTCCATGTCCTCTGATGAAGAACTGCGCAGAGTTGTCCTGCCAACCTACAAGAGAAAAAGACAAAGATGGGCCTAGAAACCAGAGCACCAACTCTGATGATTTAAACTGATTCCCACATTTCTTTATTAACAACATTCTCATTTCTTATTGGAAAAAAGCTTCACAGCTCGTGACTCAGAATGAATGCGATCAGTCATCAGGACCGGTGTTAAAGCGTCATATAAAGCTCTGCACTGTGCCGAGTATGAAGAAGTTATGTTCTCAAAAACAACAAATCTAAAAAAGAAAAAGACATATTTTAAATGACTTTGAAATCTCTGCAGTGTTTCCTGTTTTATCCAGAATCATTCTTGGAATATCTGCAGCCTTTAAAATCAAAGTTTTCAGGGTCACTGTAACTAGCTCCTCCTCCCATCTGCATTCTCGCCTGATCACTCAGACGCCACATGGATGTCGTGTCATAAAAAGATCCTTGGAACATTATCCACTGAGCACCAAACCACAGACTCCGTCTCAGCAGCGCCGCTCTGAAGACAAACCAGACACGAGGTCGAGAGTGGAGAGTTTTACTTCTGTTAGCAGCAGAAATTGTCCTCTGAGGTAAGAAAGCACCTTTAATGGAAGTCTATGATACAACCAGAAGATATATTTAAGTAAAATAAAGTGGATATTTTTTCCAAGCATCCATTAAATACCTCGTAATAACTAGTATCACTGCTGTCTGCAGTGACATGTTTGACCCGCTGTCCTTCACTAAAACTCTGTGTGTGTGTGTGTGTGTGTGTGTGTGTGTGTGTGTGTGTGTGTGTGTGCGCGTGTGCGTGTGTGTGTGTGTGTGTGTGCGTGTGTGCCCACGTGTCACCAACACTAATGATGAAACCAGACAGTTTCTCTCTCTGCACACTTGAATGGAAAAAAAGAGTTTGAGCCACTTAAAACCAGCACCGTTTCTTTCAGGCTTCTTCACTGGAGCTGTGACTTCCTGTTGGGCCACCATCTTCCTCCGAACACCGAGCCGAGCAGAACACAAAAGCAAGGGTGCATTCACCTATTGTACTTGATTAAAGGGGTATTCAGCCTTTTCAGAACAGCACTGACAGGGTTCCTGTTTCCTAGTGGTGATGTAATCGTCCTCAAAAAGACGAAACTGGAGAACCATAACGCAACTGCAAAAGTTAGAACGTGCACGCTAATTAAAACGGCATGACAGGAGGGCTGTGTTCCTCTCATTTGACTAAAAATTTGAATTCGACACAAAAACACGGACTCCCAGGAAGGAGCGGCGTACACCCTGCAGCTAATTAAAAGAGAGAAGAAGACAGCCGTTCCTCAGAGGTGATCCTGTGAGGAAGGAGACAGCCTGAGGTCAGGAATGTTCCTGCATTCTTGCGATGTGGAAGGTGAGGAACGGAGAGCGCTTGTTGTTTTTGGGCCGAGAAGGAGAACGACACGGAGAAAAAAGGAAACCGGGCGGGGGGGGGGGGGAGACGAAGGCAAATTCAGGTGGAAGACGACGACTTCTTAAAATACAGGAAGCAGAGTACAACAGGGAGAATACATCTGAAAAGAAACTGGAATATGAAAATCTTAAATACAGAAATATGCTGAGAACTAAATATTCCTGCATACTTAGATCTTCTCTTTCCTTTACAAACGTATTACTTCAAAATTATATACCATATATGTTTTCTACTTTGGTTTAATTGCTGTAAAGCAAACTGATAATAATTGATAGATTATTGTGAATTCAGATTTAAGATTTCCTCCGAAGATGCAAATTAATTGTGGCTGCAGAAGCAACTTCAGGTTAAAGTTGCACCCTTTTTCTCCAGAGCAGTTGAGAAAACATACCAATGTTTTACAACATCAGGACAGTAAATCCCACCATCAACAGGGTTGTTACAGTTAAGTCCTTGGAAACGTGGCCGATGGCATAAAATGCACAGCTGTTGCAGAGCGGAGGGAGTTTAGAGGCTCATTCATGAAGTACTCATCCAAACAAATAGGATCTCTAATCATTTTGAAAGTATGCAGAAGTTGTGTGGCGGTTTGGTCGTGATTTAATGTTTGTACAAAGCAGAAAGTGATGACCTTGCACATTAAAGTCCCTTTAATGTTATTTATGGACGATGACCTCATGATTACTGACTGAATACTGTACCTTGCCTCCGCCGTCCTGTCCCTGCTCGAACTTCATCTTCAGGTTGTTCAGTGGCACTCTGGGTTTTTCAAAAGAGGCACACGGGCTGGTTGGAACTTGCTGTTCGAGCTTTTCAGGTCTCCTGCCGTGTGTCAGCTCGTCCCCGTCCATCCCTCCCTGTTCGTCACCTTCAGGAGGTGCTGGCGGCGGCTGGACTCGACCGGCTGGCGGCTGCTCGGTCAGCGGGCCCGGGCTCTTCACTGGAGGACAGCGCTCACTGATGGACGCCGGCCTGGTGAGGGATGGAGGTCTGCGGCGAGAGACGGACTGGCTCTGAGGCGGAGCAGAGGACGGAGGCTTGGTTTGATGGAGGTTTCCCGCCTGCTCCCAGCGCTTCTTCAGAGCACTCAGGTTGCCGGTCCGCGGGGACGGTGCTGCACTCTCAACGGACTGAGAGGAAGAGAGGAAAACTGTGAGTACGTCGTTCTTACTGTGAAATTAAAATGGCTTCTCTGTATGGAGACTAACTTCTAAAAGTATGTTCATTTAGCAGCCACAGCTTCAACCTCAGTTAAATACAATGGAATAAAGGAAATGCCTGAATCTGAATTTGGCCTCACTGACAGATTAACTGAACAGCTGTTCAAAGCTGCTCCAGGAAGTAGATGTTATGCTGTAGCTGCAGAAGTCTTGAACAGGGCTGAGCATGCAGGCACATTTTCCAACTGCATTCCTTTCCACATGACAATTTCACCTTTCCTAAAAACCACCGAGGACTCTGAAGACTCTGTTCACCACAGCAAACAAAACGAGCGAACAGCGGGAGGCGCGCTGCGCTGCGGTCGGCAGGAACTTCCTTCATTATAAAAGAGGAATTACTCATCGGAAAAAAAGAGGATCTGGAAATGAGAATAAATCAGCCGCGGACAAATAAACAAATTAACTTATAACTCACTGAGACTGAATGAGAGCCTTTGTATAAAGGTTAATCATAATTCCTCAAAAATACAAACTACCAATAGATTTTCAACCTAAATTAGAGATTATTAGAGATGACAAACAAAAACACACCTAAAAGACATTCAGCTTTAGTACATCAAATGACATCTAAAGAGGAGTTATATTAACATGCGGACAGACTAAAAGAGAAAGAAATAAGAAGTTCAGGAAAAAGGACCGAACAAAAGGGACAAAAAGCCTCCAACAAGGGACAAAAAAACAGAAGCACAATTACTGTCTTTGTGAGCCAAGTCCAGGCTGAATGGAAAGAACCGGACAGTGACGAGATTGTTCCCCTTTTCTCAGGCAAATACAACAAAAAATAAAGTTCACTTTCTGCGAACAGCTAGACAGCGAGGAAAGGGAGAGTCCTTCTTCACAGGTCGGCGTGCAGCGAGACAGCGAGAGGTTCAAACTCTCCCAGATGCTAACAGCTAAAACCAAACTCTGCTGGTGAGAGTTGGTCCAGCCCTCTTCAACACCAGGAAAGTGAGAGACAGAGACAGACAGAATAGCCAGGAAACCAGAGCAGGAAATGATACATTCAGGGAAAAGTTAACTCTTTGTTCACTGCGGAGGCTTTTTTTTTTTCACTCAGAAGATAAGACTGGTAAAAAAAAAATGTGTCTGCAGAGTTTACATTAACAGACTGCAAATGTTTTAGAGAAGGCAGAAAACAGCACGAAATAAAGAAGAGTAGACAAATCAATTAAAAAAAATTAAAACTGGTAAAGTCTGTCATAAATGTGAAACAGGAAGTAGTAATTCTTTACACCAAATTTTAAACAGTATTATTTAACTGACATCAGATACTCATTCTTTCATCAAACACATTAGTCAGTTCTTAACTTCAATCCAAATCAGTGCAGAGTCAGAAGAGCCACATCACATAATATCAAGCAATATGTCTGCAGTTTCTTTTAGGGTTTATGAAATATAATTGCCAAATATTTTACATAAAACTAACTATGATTGGGAGACCACAGACCCGAACCCATTTTATTAGTTTATCCTCTGTGTGTTCTCACTAATACGGACCTGTATTACTGGAGCTACAAGGACTGAACACAGTTATCAGATCCACTGAGCTGCTATCATTATTCCTGAAACCAGTGGCACTAGATGATGCATGAGGAGCAGTTGGTTTTTAGGAGTGTTTGTTTTGCAGATTCGGTGGTTGAAGGGGGAAAGTAAGTCTTGGATAAAAAGATCTGACCTCATGATGACCACTCAGAAAAACTCCAACACAGAAACTGTGAGGGGAAGATGCCCTAATATCAAGTTACGATCCATCCGTCCATTATCTATACCCGCTTTTATCCTGGGGGGGGGCTGGAGCCTATCCCAGCTCACTTTGGGCAAAGGCAGGGTACACAGGGTACACAGGGTACATAGGGTACACAAGGTACACCCAAGACAGGTCGCCAGTCCATCACAGGGCCAACACATAGAGACAGACGGAAACAAAGAGCGTTCACGCTCTCATTCACACCTAATGGACATTTGTAGAATCACCAATTAACCTGACACGCATGTTTTTTTGGACGGCGGGAGGAAGCCGGGGTAGCAGGCACACGGAGAACATGTAAACTCCGCACAGGCCCGGATAAAAGGGATAAAACTAATCTCTCAGACTCATACCGCGATTATTTTCCATTTATCAATGAATTTGCTGATTGAAACTCAATATTAAAGAGAAAATATAATAATTTCTGCTCATCTTTAGCTTCCAGAGACTAAAGTGACGTCCACATTTTTAATGATTTCTAGTCACTGACTCATGTAATTTATCTAATGGATGAATCATTTGATACTAATCAAGTCCCCCCTTCACCCACCCTTTCCCCACCCCCGCCCCTTCCCCACTCACACTCACACACACACAGACAGATGGTCTCTCACGCTGCTCAAACCTGCCATGCCTGACACGAGTCTTAGCTACGAATATCTACAGAACTTCAGATTAAAATGTAAATTATTACAAGTAATGGTTACCTAGACAATTTGAATATGCAGATCTTGACAGAAACTAACTTCCATTCATTAAAGTTATATTATATCTTATCTTCACGCCTTCATATCACGTTTCTATAGGAGTGAGAAAAAAAAAAAGCTGGTGTCACTATAATTACCAGCAAGATCATTCAACAAACGGTGAAGAAGCTAACAAGCTTTTCATCAGCTGGTTGACACACATGCACGCACACACACACACACACACACACAGGTAAATAATAAGTATATTACACACAACCATGACACGGTTACCTTGTATGTCTTCATGGTGTTAGCGGATCATTTAATCTCCGTCGACGTTTGTTTATCAGTCTGTCTCCCTGACGGAGCAGATAACCTGCAGCACTGCAGGAGGATTACACCGAAGTGGGATTATGTGGCTTGATAGCCGGCCCACTGCAACAAGTGACCAATGAGGGGTTACCCGGGACAAGACATTTGCCCGAGACAGCGTGTTGGCGTGTTGGCATGGCGAGCCTGTGTGTGTGTGTGTGTGTGTGTGTGTGTGCGTGTGTGTGTGTGTGTGTGTGTGTGTGTGTGTGTGTACCTCTCATCATGCATGCTGTAATTTCTTTAGCACCACAAACAGCTACTGAGCAAATACAGTAAGACGTGCAGCACACATACAGTTCATTTGACCGTGCTGTTTGCTGGGAGAGGCTCATCGTAAAGCTGAAACCAACATGAGGAGTGACACTCTATCTACTTAAGTGTTTCCTCTTTGTGTGAGAAACCTCAGTTTGTCTTTTGTGTATCAAACTGAGGAGTAACTGTTCACAACTGTTTTCAGGGAGACATATCTGTAAAGTGATGTCACTGGGAAATAAAATGTTTCTACCATCCATCTGTTCGACAAGCTTAACAGAAATACTTACTGCTTTTCTCTTCTCCATACTGGACTCTTCAGCAGCTCTCTGGTACCTGAGTAAAGGAGGAAACACTGACCTCTGCTGACTTGACACAAAAAGGAGCACATACAGTGTACACAAGTCCTCACGTTTTCTTTCAAGAAAGTAAACTATGATTTATTTATTTTTTTGTTATAGTTTTTAAATTTTTGAAACCAAGTTTAGATGATATTTTATCTTTCAGCTTTTTTAGATCAGGTCAATTCATGAGTAATGTGAAGTATTCTTTGTGTATTTTAAACAAGCAACACAATAAATCATAAAATAATAAGAGCTTTTATTTGCCTTTATTTATCGCTAACAACTTATTCAGTCAAATAGGTGATCCTCTGTTTTCTGGTTGCAGAAAAGATTCATTCAAATTCATTCTGCATCTATTTCATCTGAAGTATTTGCATCATAATTGACATAAAACATGGTGAAGCTGAAATTGTGACTGAGGCCGAATGGGCAAAACATTTATTTTGCAGAACGGTGTCATCTAACAATGTATTTAATATTCATTCAATATTAGGATTCAATAAAAGTTCCTTTTTGGCTTTTACTTGTATTACAGGAAGTTTTAAGAGCAGAAATGTTTTTTTTTTAAACGTATAAACTATGTAGTTATTCACAGTACAGATATGAATGTGACTTAAGATTCATCATCATTGAACAGAAAGAAAAAACTAAAACAGAACCCTGACTTTGTATTTAGTTTTTTTTTTTAAAGCAGAGATGTGAACAGGAGGCGTCACTCACTTGGAGAAGCGCTCTGCGATGGCGTTGCTTTTCCCTCGGCCGCTGAGCGACAGCTCCTTCGCTGTCACACGCAGGGACTGCGTCGCCCAGGACCTTCGATTGAACGAACCGCTTTCCATCTCTGCCGACTACCTGAGAAACTGAAACACAAACACGCCCACGTGTATTACAACACACGTAATTCCCCTCTTCTCAAAGCTGGTGGGAGCTGAGTATTATCCGACCGATTCCAAATAACGCTGTTTAATCTGCTTGTTGTCACAAAATAATCTTCCTCTCCTCATCATTTTTATGGATGGTGGCCATGTGAGTGTGTTCAGGCAGCAACTGGCTGCACTGCTACAATGATCGGGTGGTTCTCCATCACACCCAAGAGCTGCTTCCAGGAAGAGGGAAGAACAGGAAACTATTGCAGCTGAAATGTTTCCTTGAAAACAGGATCACTTTTGACAGGAAAGGCCAGCACCTGAGGTCAACTGTTTCTGTTCTCTCTGTCTGCGATCATTCATTTGCAGGTTTATAACGCACGTACGTTCATGCTCTCTGTGGTGCGTGTGTCAGTGGAGGTGTGACGAGGTGTAAACTCACACAGAGCGCGTTATAAACCTGCAAATTAGTGATCGCAGACAGGAGACAGTTTGTCTATATAACAAACGTGGATGCTGCCATCAACCTTCCTACCATACATGTCATCTACCACATGACATGTATATCTTACAATATACATTTATGTGTCAAGATAAGTTTCAGCCTTGTTTATTCATTTAGTATACATCTATACAGTGTACATATACTGTATGAGCCCCTGCAGTTATGTCTGCAAACACACAGGAGTCAACATGCTCCAACTCGCACCGCGGCTCGTTCCACTTGATCGCAAGATAGAAACACAAACTGAAAACAGCAAAGCTCAGCGTGAGCACGTCGTCATTACGAGAGGATAGCTCACCACGGCGGATCAGAGGCAAAGCAGAGCGTCATGATTTACACCCCGACAAACCCACACTTTACTGAGAGCTGTGTGATCGGCCCTCAGATAAGCTTTTCTGTGTTTTGGAGACCAGCCGAACGTCAGGCCGTGAATTCTTTGTGAATCTTCCTTTAATGTTCCGACTGTACGTTTCCCATCGTAAATTAAACTCACTACTGTCTACAGATGATAGATTCATGAATCATTTATCTCACTATCTGGGCCTTTTCACTCAGGCAGACATATTGCATCATCACTCACACGCGGAGCAATACTGGTTACAAGTTTGAGGACTTTGAACCGAACTTCAACGAAGCTCAAAAACAGTCTTCTTACAGGACACCAAGTCCGATCAATTTGGATAAATATTATATTCCATGACAGACATTACATATAAACTACTTGTATTAGAGCTTATTTAATCACTTCCATTTTGCCTCAGGCTAATGTTTTGGTTTCTAAATGAGCTCAGACAAACACTAACAAAAGAAAAACCCGAGTTAGACGCAATACAATGTTAGGAAGGGTCATCTTATATCTTAAACCTCGAGGCTATTTGCTGTTGCTACACGTTTTTAGGCCCGACAGGTGAGTTAGTTTACATTCAGTTGCATGTTGTACTGTTGCTACAGCACTGACATTTTAATGGCTGTACTGAGAAGGCACTTCATAGTTGTCACGTCCTTTTTGCAGGATGTCAGAGGGGGCTGGGGCCCATTCCTGCATGCACTGCATGGAAGGTAGGGGACACACCCTGGGACGGCCACCATTACACCAGCGCTGGTCGACTGAGTTTAGAGTCGACTAGCCACCTGTTTTGCATATCCTTAAACCTTAGACGGCTGAAGGAAGTCGAGCAAGAACACAGGAAGAACAAATGAAGTCCCAACAAAGACGGAGACTCAAACACAAGTCTTTCTGGATATGAGTGCGTAAAGAGAATAGTACGACTCGGCTCTCATCTGTACGTCAACACACAGCAGCGAATGTTCCTGATTTTTAAAAGAAAGAATAGGGTGGAGACGAGGGATGCTTATTTCTGTATGTAAAAACAATCTTTGTGCTTTAAGGATCTGACTTTTTGTTGCGTGACCTGTTTGGAAACCTGAAAGTAAAATCTTTCTCACATTACTGAGTGTTTCAAGCGAATATTATCATTTTAAATAAGTCATCTTTGTCACATTATCAGCACTAGATTTCACAAAAGGATTCTTTGCCTTTATTAAAACACCTCCACAACTCCCGGCTCTGTTTCTCTGAATCCAAGCTTATAACAGGAACATCACCTCAATCAGAGGCAGCATTAGTAACGAGATTTACTTATTCGTTATTTCTTTAAGGGGTGAAGTCCACTGCAGGTGGAGCCGGGAAAACATCACAGGCTACCTGTTAATAGGAGCTTCTGAAATCTGATCATCCGAGCAGCAGATGAATTAGATCCTCCATCACTAGTTATCAAGAAAACTGATAAACTGACTTCTGAACCTCACTTAAAGCAAAGTTCTTCTCAGTAACAAATGAACCACAACAGCTTACAATATGACTCATAAGTATCAGGAGGAGTCCACACTGCTTGAACACATAATTGACCTATGAGGCAATTAGTCTTTAACAACAGCACAAAATCATGTGTTTACGAGGAAACAACTGAAGCTTGAGCTGAAGAGTCAGCAGTGAGGCATGCAGAGGAGAGACGTGACTTCAGCAGTGGCCAACATGTCATTTGAAGAAGGTTAATTCCAGGTGTTATCAGTAAGGGCTCTGAAAAACGTTCATAACACATCAAAGAAAAGGGCTATGGAGCAATAAAAACATAGGTTTCTACTTGGTAACACGGATTTACACATATCCCGAGACTACAAACTCAGCAGCTGGACTGGTTTGGCATCAATTACCTCGAAGACAGCGAGTCCTCTGAGAGCCGGGCGGAGTGTGCGCAGTGGCGTTATTACAACTAAACAATCACAAACTCACTCAAAGCCCTCAAAATACACCTTTTTAATATAACTTATTAGTTATTTACGTACATTTTCGTGTCTTTGCTCTGAGTTTCGTCTTACCTGCAGGAACTTCCGTTTGGTGAAACCAGCGAGACACCTGACACTTGCTGCTGCTGCTCCTGCCGCTGCGTCAACGCCCGGTGTGGACCGACAGAGGCGGGGTGAAGACAAAGGTGTCCTGGGAGTGGAAGAGCCAGGTCACGTGATTCGACGCACCAATGACCTTAGGTATTGCATTACCCCTACCTGGTGCATTTATGACTGCCTGTGTGTGTGTGTGTGTGTGTGTGTGTGTGTGTGTGTGTGTGTGTGTGTGTGTGTGTGTGTGTGTGTGTGTGTGTGTGTGTGCAGACCGCCCACCAAAATTCCTGAGAACAACAGCAGGCATCCCACGCTCATTTTTCAGGGGAAAGAAGATACTAGGAATGGACACGAAGGGAGCAAGTACACAGAACAACAATGTATTTTCTATAATGATGAAAATAATAATAATAATAATAATAATGATAATATAGGAGCTTTGGTTGAAAATGCAGATAAAAAAATAAACAAAAACTGGGATGAGCAGACACTATCAAAACATTTAATGTTCAATGTTAAAGGTAATGCAAGGACCATGTGCTGTATATACCAAAAAAAAAAACCATTAAGACAGCCTATATTTATCCCAGTGCTGCAGAACAATAGACCTTTGTATTATTAACTGTATCAGGAATAAAAACTGGTTGTGGCAGTGCTCGGTGAACTGGATGTTTGCATGATATTTGCCTTCTAAATAAGACCAGCTGGAAAGTCTAGAAAGAAGGCACATCACGCCTTTGATTTGAAGACCTAGTTTCATTTTCCAGAGTTGGCAGGTATCCACTCAGTTCAAGCCCTGGAGTGTCTCTCTTCCACCCCTCAAGGCTGTTACAGTGAACCGGGGCCAAATGTAGTATTTAAGTTTGGTCAATGGCAGGATGGTTTTTCAAGTTCAGTTGAAGGTTTCCCTTTTACGCCAGAGATAACCATGTCATAACATAACACCTGTCGACTTTTAGACCAAACTAAATGTGACAACATCGATACGTAAACTTATGAAAACCCTTTTTATCTATTTAGTTGTCTGAAGAAGAGCCATTGCTCATTAAAATCAACCAGGAAATAGTTTCCATTTAAATAAAAAATAAAGCACACGTGTCATATGTTCAAACTGAAACTGATGTGCCCTCAACAGTACAGCTTGGCAAGACTTTGGGCAATTTTAGTGGCTTATGGGTCTATAATGTTGACTTATCAGTTGATATATTTAATTTTATTGCATTGGTTATAATAAAATATCGAAAGAAAAAAAACCTTCACATTCACGGTTTCTCTTCTTAAAAATGACGTTGAAGACCATAAGACACATAATCTTGTACTCTTGTTCTCATAGTTTGTGATCTTTCCGTTTGACTTATGCTCAAAGTATAAAGTTTTGTAAAACATTTTTCCAAGTCAAAACTCTCAACTGATTTCTTGAAAAACCAGACAAAACAGACCTTACCGGTTGTTTATTAGAGAATAGTGATGGAAGGAGGTGTTTTGCTGCAAGACCACATTTTAATATCACTTAATTTGTAAAAATACATAAACAATATGGGGGATGGAGGGGGGTGTTAAGGCTATGAGCTCCAAAGTTATGTTTTCATACATGGGTGTGAAGGACAGACTACTTAAGTAATCAGCAATCAATGATTTCCTTAAAAAAACACCAAAAAAAACAGATCAATGTGAACTCTTAAACATGATGTATTTATTTTTCAAGTAAACATGCAAACAAAACAGCAAAGGTGCAGGAAAAAAAATAATCATAAAATAAATAAATCAATGATTGACGGTTACGTCATCGCCCCTAAGCAACAGCAGCTGCCTCGTAATGTTAATTAGTCAAGAAGAATTAAAGATGCAACGACGGCAATAAAAGCCGTCATATGATAGTGATAATTAATAATTTGGCCCGAGGGGAGCGAGGAGGCAGCGGACAGCCTCTGTACCTCCTCTGCACCTCCTCTGTCACCTCCTCGCTGGTGTAGTTGTGTTCACTCCTTCCTTTTTTCATCATCTGCGTGTCTTCAGTCTGAATCTGCTGCAGACACCGAGAGAGGCCAGCAACAACCGCGGCGACACACGTCGACCGGAGTGGGCGTCGAACCTCCAACATCACTCGCGCTAAATAAATAAATAACCGTCCTGGATGAGCGGTTCGTCTCCGCGCTGTGAAGCGTCGCCGCGTCGTGTGTTCCCGGGGAGCCGGGGAGGACGATGCCCATTTCCCCGCTCGCTTCAGGAGGCCGTGCCGCCGTGCGGGGGGAGCGCGTTACATCCTGCGGCGTTTCCTGTGTTTGTAAACGAGACGGCGACCGAAACCCGACGGGCCGAGTGGAGCTCCGGAGGTACGGCCGCATCTTTGACGTTTCCCGACCTGCTCGGTGAGTTTTGAACCGCGCCGCCGGCGGGCTGTCGGTCCGGTCCGGTCGGTCCGGTCGGTCCGGTCCGGTCCGGTCCGCGTGCAGAACACACGGCGGCGCGAGGCGGCGGAGACGCTGTTTCTGACCGATATTAGAGCGCCAGGGTTAGCCATTGCTAGGTTGCTAACAAACGTTAGCTCCGTCGTCGGGAGGAGGAGGAGGGAGGAGAGGGGGGGGGGGGAGGAGAGAGGAGGGGGGAGGAGAGGAGGAGGAGGGAGGAGAGAGGGGGGGGGCACTCACAACGACGGCCATCACGGATGTCTTTATCGCCCCGTCTCGTCTTCACCCCGTTCAGCTTGTGTTGGTGTTATGGTGTGAAAACTTCATCGATCGACCTCCCGAGAGCCGCGCCGTGGTCGAGCTGCTGGTTTCGCTCGATGATAGCTCAGGTAGGCTCCGGGTCGGCTCGGCTCGGCTCGGCTCCGGGTCGGAGCAGGTAGGCTCCGGGTCGGAGCCATTACTGGCGCTAACGTTTCAGTGGGCGAGGGCGCCAGCGAGCAGCTAGCTGCTGGCTAGCTTAGCGTTAGCCTGCTTGTTCAACATCAGCAAAACTACCGTCAGGCTGGCGGGTCGCGCGGAGGCCGCCGTGGAGGAAATACGTTAAAAAAGAGAAGCCTGATCTCCAGAAGCGGCTTTTTATTTGAGTCGCTGCGTTTTTCTTTCTCGTCAACGAGCGCGGCGTCAACAAAAGATCAACGGAGTCTTTTTAATTAGCCGATGCTAACGGTCTGCTAGCTGTCTGTTTTCCTAGCAGCACCAGCTAACGTCGGTTATTCAACGCTAATGGCGAAATGTGTTGTGGCGTTAAAGCAGATCTGCGCCTTCAGCTGTTCAGCCGAGCCCGAAACCTGCGGCGGTTCACACCGAAACTAACGAAACCAAAAACTAAAGCGCAAAAAAATAAGAGAGAGAAGAAGAAGAAGAAGAAGAAGAAGAAGAGAGGAGCCTCCAGAATATTTCTCGGTGGATTTGAGGCCGACTCGTAACTCAAGTGAACAAACCTGTCGGTAAAATCACGTCCCCGGTCAGAAGAAAGGATATTAGTATAGTTTAGTGGATGTGGTGTTTTTTCCGGACACGTAGACTCACTCCGACAGCCACACATGGCTGAAGTTGTCGACCCGAGGCCACCGGTTCGGTCCTGGTTTATAACCGGTCACAAAGGATCGTCGCTTATTTGCGTTGAAACAACACTTGCAGGCGAAAACGAATTATAACCGTTGTTTTTGTGCTTGTAAATGTTATATTGGATTTTTGCTTTTTTAAAAAAAACGTTGTTTTTTTTTTTGTTTTTTTTGAATGATTAAAATGTGTATTAATACTTGCTTGTGTGCTCAAATGGCTGGGAATCCAAGATGCTCGTAAAATACTGACTCATCAATCATTCTTTAAAAATGAAAATATTCTTTCTTTTTTCCTTAATATTTTTTTTCTCATCCTCATATGTCTCTATTGTTTTCTCTCGTATAAACACTTATGTAATACATAACTTGGAAGATGTTATCGGCTAAGTTTACCTTCCATACTGCAGCACAAGCCCTAATTAAGTCTTTGTGAATTATCCAGTGGTGCCTTGTTGTTGGGTTGTCAGCATGCAGATTAATGTCACGCAAACTAGTGAACTAATCTAATATGAAATAGCATTAATATAAGTATCAATAACTGAACCCAACGTAAATCCAGATTTATAAGAAAAAATTACTTTCTGATTTGACTTTTTTGTCTCGCATGAAGATTAAAAGCATTTCGTGCAGTTGTTTCAATGTGTTCAATAGCAGTTATGACTCCCTTAAATCAGTTAAGGCTGCTTACATAAGTAAACATAACTGTGAAATGGCATAGTTCAACTTGTGAATGGTTTGATAAAAAAATATTAGCTTTTCTTAAAAGTTAACTGTCGTGATTGTGTGTTTTATGAGTTTTGTCAGCGGAAAGCGTGGAAAAAAAATTTACAAAATGCAACTGTCAGAGTTTTTAGGCAAAATACTCTGTCGTAAAGGAAAACTGGGTTCACTGGATTTATAACACAAGACATAACGAGAACAGAATCCCACACAATGATCGCTTTCATTTCCCAGAAACAGATTTAGGATTAAAAAATATAATACAGAATTGAGAAAATGTCAAATGTAGATTACCCAATCATTTTAATATTTCGCTGAAGTCATTTTTATAGGAGTGCAACTAAAACTAGATGCAGTCAAAATATTTTTTTCTGTATTTTGTAAGGTGCAGATTTTTTTCACGAGTTTGGGTTAATAATAAATAAATACCTGTTGAAGTTATTCACTTGGTTAACGATTGTATATACGAAAGGGGAAAATCATAGCTTGTATATCACAACAAGGTAAATATAAAGTATGATTAATTAAATATGAACAAAACTCAAGCTAAATCTACCAACAGCCATTTGTACAGATGAGGAATATTTGTGTGCTATATTTCTTGGACTATGAAAGGATAAAGACAGCCAGTGATGCTGTTGTAATTTAATGTTTGTCTGTTTCATCCACACCCTCCTCTTCCTCAGTTTTAATGCTAGATGAGTGAGGTGGGTGTGGCTTCCCACCAGCCCGACCATCCTGACTGACGGATCTCTGGATGACCTTGTCCCCACCCCTGTCCCTGCGCTCACATATACCACAGCAATGTCACATCTGCCCAGCAGCTCAGTCCGCGACCATATGAAATGGGTTTGTTTTAAGAAACTCCAAAGTGGTTACAAATAACTTTACTTCCAGTCACGTGTCACTCAGGATGTTGTCGTTGATGACTACCTCGGCAAATGCCGTGTGACTGGCAGTATTGTCTTAGATGCAGATCATTTCAAATTGCATACTGTTTTCAAACGTTTGGATATGGTTTTTAAAGCGTCGCTCTTCATTCTTCTTCTGTGCAGGCGGGGCTGCTCGGCTGCGAAGCTGTCCTCTCCAGTATGGCCCTGATGCAGGCCAGCACCATGGCCGCTCCGCCCAAAAAAATGATGGCTCCACTTGGCCACGGACCACCGCAGAGAGACGGACCTGACCGTGCTCCCCAGAGCCACATGATTCTCCCATCTGGAATGAGCTGTCCACCCCTGGTTAGGACCCTCATGGGAAATGGGGCTCTTATTTGCTATGCTTATAATTTTGTGATGGTTGAAATTGAAAATGTAATTGTGGGAGAGGTTTCACTTGAAATGCAGTCATGATTATTTATCTTAAAGTAAAACCATTGCTACTCTGTGTTTTAACTTATGAATTGAAATACGAGTTGATGGCACACGTGCTTTTAAGGATACAAAAATTGATTGACTTAATCACTACCAGGTTATATGTAATGGTAAATGTATTTACCCTTTTCAAGTTTGTGAATGCATATTGACATCAGACTAAAAGGAGCCTCTTTTAGTCTGATGTCTGTATGCATTCACAAACTACACTTTCATTGATTGTCAAAGTTGATTCATTTCACGTGGACTAAAACCATGTTGTTACCAGAAAGTTCTAGTTGATTATCCTCAACAATAAATTATTGAAATAGTTTTAAAATGTGTTTGGTTTTACTGAAAGGATTAAAAAAAAAAGTGTACAGAGCCACAGCTGGCTTCTTAAAAAAATAAATAAATGCACAGAACAGCGTTTTCTTTAAATCTAGTCACGTTCAGATGTTTGGTTTTTAGTGTTTAAGGCAACAGTTCTGAAAATAGAAAATAATTAACTTTCTCTGGCTCTGTAGCTTATCCGGAAGGAAGGTGATTTCCAAGCTCCCCGCCTGCTGGATGAGAAGGAGATGAGGGCCAACGAGGACATGCAGCAGAAAAAAAAGAACAGGAAATCAGTTACGCCCTGTAAAGTGAGAGACCAAGAGGGAAGGGGTGGGAAGGTCAGTGGCTTTGATTGCTAAATTGGGAATGGTCTCCGCTGCGCAGCACTATTTTTCCTTATTACATAAAATGTGTCTCGGGTTGCTTGTAGGTGTTGGGTTTTTTTTTTTGGAAAGCCTTTAACTTTATTCAAATAGGCCTGACTTGTGCTCGCGCTTTCATGTGAGCACATTTTGTTTGTGTGGGGGTGGGGGGAGGAGTCGAGGAAAGATGTGGAGGGGGTGGAGGAGTCGAGGGAAGATGTGGAGGGGGTGGAGGATCTCCAGAGAGGAAAGAGGGGGGAGGGGAGCGGAGCGAAGCGGAGCACAATAACTGCAGTTGTGTGCATAACAGGGGGAGCAGTAACATGAGGGCATTAGGCCATTGGAGGGGATTGTGGGTTATTTCTCAATTCAAATGTAAATTACATGAAGTTAAAAACTAAAACAAACTTCATGTTTCGCTTATTTATACTGAAGACAATTCAGGTTTTTTTTTTAATTTTTTTTAATTTTTAAAAAAAAATTTTTTTAAGGACAAATAAAACAGGAAAAATATCATAGAAGCGTCTGTGGAGTGTATACTTATGGAAATTTCACAGGTACCAATAGATTTCCTTTAAGTTCTGATGGGGTGTGTTAAACAAATTCTGACCTATACTTCACTATACATTACTAGTGCACTCTTGAGGCAGCCTTTAAAATGCTTAACTGTTTTTTTTTTCTTTGACTATTTTCCGTAGGGCACAGGTGATGAGAATGGTCCATCATCCAAAGTGCAGAAAAACTTTATTTGCGATCACTGCTACGGCGCATTTCGGAGCGGATACCACCTGAAGAGGCACATCCTCATTCATACAGGTATGGTTCATGCTCGGAACAACTCCAGTTCACCGTAGAGCCAGAACAGCTTTTATTGCCTAAATATATGAATGATTTTGTTGAAAGAGGCCCTGAACGCTTGAGTTGGACTGAATCTAGGAGTGTGCAGCAACTGTGAGGTTTTGCAATGGCCTGCTTAAAACCTTGTTTGGTAATAGCTTTTGCCTCACAGCTAATTGGTATCTGTGGGGACTTTGACTAAAACTGGTGCTCTTCGGTTTAGGGGAGAAGCCGTATGCTTGTGCCGTATGTGACATGAGGTTTATTCAGCGTTACCACCTGGAGAGACACAGCCTCATTCACACGGGTATGCGTCCTTTAACCGTACCCATATTACATAAATCTGACTACTTAATGTAGTCTGTCACTTGAATCAATGGACAGATGCTCAGGGTTCATTTTGTCTGTGGACAGTAATTTCCAACAAAGCCACTCCCAAAATCTGTTCAGCCCCCCCTTCCCCCCCCCCCAAAAAAAATATATAGTGCAGTCTTATAAATATTTGTCCCCAACATCAGAAAAATGTACCCAAGGCCGTAAAACACAGTGCGGTCCAATAGTCCAGAGTCCACTATTAAAAACTCTTTTATTTGATTTATTTTTATTTTATTTTTATTTTTTGTTGTATGAACATATGCCATAATTGTAATTCCCATTTTGACTGTCAGTAGCTGTAAAAATATTTTCAGAATTGGAGAATCCACATTGTTTCAGCAGCATTTCAGAGAGAGAGCGAGACAACACACAAATTTATCATTTTCCCCTGAATGATGTAGAGTTCAACTCGCACATTGCAAATTAAAACATTGATTTTTCCTGTAAAAACAGCTTTGTTTGTGTTTTCGACTGTGATACGTGTTGCCCCAATTGTTCTGACGTGTTCTGTTGTTAAATCAAGAGACGCTACATTTCCCATTCAACAAGTACAAAAGGAGTTTCTTTGTTCGTTTGGACCTGTGTTGTTCATGCAAATGCTGTTTCTTCCTGCAAAGATGTCTGCTTGATCCACTGGCTTGGTCACTTGGAAGAGCATCTACACTCAGGCTCATGGTCCTGTGTTTCCTGCCATCTTAGCAGTTGCTGCATGCGCTGTAAACATCTTGTGCAGAACAACACTTCACAGTTCACTGCTGGGCAACGCGGCATCACGGCTCATTTAAGTACCAACATCTGACCACGCCGTCCCACAAACACCTCTGTTGAAGTGTTCTGGTTGCTTTATTCCCAAAGTCTGTCATGTCCTCATTTGGACAATTTGAGAACTTCAGCTTGACCCAGAAACCACAGCTCCCTCCATGAAATTAGCAGACCAGTTATAAATTTATTAGATTACCAATTCAACATTTAAACACCAGCAGTTATGACACTTAGATGACCATATTCACTTTGTCACTATATGGTATATTTGGTTTAAACACCACAAGAGTTTTACAAATGATTTGTGCTTCTATTTGAAAGTTCAGATTTTGTTTGTTTCTACTCTTGTCTGCATTTCTTAGATTAAAAAAATATTGATTTGCCCTTGACGAGATGCAGATGATGAAAAAAGGAAGGAGTGAACACTCAACTACACAAAACAGAGGAGGTTATAGAGGCTGCGTCCGCTGCCTCCTCGCTCCGTTTGAGCCGAACAGCCCCTCGGGCCAAATTATTCATTATCACTATCGTAAACAACTGGAGAAAAAAAAAATAAATTACTTCAGTTAAATTGCAAAATAACAACAAACAGTTCTTTAAATGAGACTTTTTGATAGTGGACTTGAAAGTGGACTCTGATTTCTGGACCCCATTGTGTGAATGTGAAAGCCTTAAAGAACAGGCTGCAAAAACATTCAGTACCTACCTTGTATATTTCTAAAACAATTTTTGTATGCCATCATTACTTTGTCATTGAAAGTAACTGCATGGACATCAAAGGACTATGATGTTAATTATATATATATAATTATATAAAATTTTATATATATAAAATTTTATCTAATTATATATATATAAAATGAAAGTTGAAGGGCTTTAATGAAAAACATTTGCATAGTGTCAATATATGCGTTGCACCCTTTCACACCAAATTCTTTGTTTTTTGTTGTTTAAGAAGTAGGCACTGTGGGTAAGTCAACTTCAACCTAATTGTTCTACCAAGTCAGTGATTACTGCCTCAGGATTCACAGCAGGAGATGCATCAGTGGTAAACCTAATATTAAACAAATCTACCCAACCATGTTGGCTCATATGCACACACGTGTATATTTGATATTTTATTCGAATATTCTGGTAGCTTGAGTAAGCACTTGCTCTTTGTGGCAACACTGCATCTGTTCTTTGTTTTCCACATAATACATTTTGTAATTTATTTTTTTTCTTCACTTTTTCTCCTATCTGATAGACTGACTAGCTAATTGTATGCTCTGTGTGTGTAGGAGTGAAGCCGTACGCATGTTCCATGTGTGACATGAGGTTTTTCCAGCGTTACCACCTGGAGAGACACAGACTCACTCATACGGGTATGCGTCCATTTACCATACCCACTTTAAGAAAATTCTTAGTCAAAATTAATGTTTATTATTCAAGAAAGCCTGAGAACAAAAACATGGACAGTCTGAACAACAGTACAACCACACAAGTGGTATACAAGCAAACATGTAGGCGGAAAACAATCCTAATATTTGGCGAATCATTAAGGAATATTTATTATCCCCTATTGAGAAGAGAAGAAAGAGAAACTGTATGATTGTTAAGGAGTGTACAAAAACACATCAGAGATTGATGAGGGTGTTGGCTGGTAGCAATTCATACATTTTTTTCCCCAACAGAGTTTTTTTTCTAAGGGGTTATTCCCAGCAATTTTAACATATAGAAATATACAGGGGGGGGGGACAGCAGCAACACTGAAATATTTAAACCGTATAATGCAAATAATACAACCTAAATCCACTATAAACAACCTGGCTTTAACTAAAACTGATCCTGTGGACCCCTCAAAGTGCTTTATCCCTCTTGTACCATTGCTGTGCATCAAGATTTCTATTTATTGCTGCTTCACTGTTACTCACAAATAATACTCACAAAAGCTAAAGCTGGTTTTCAGCTATCGTTCACTGTGCACATAGTCACATACTTCTCCACATTTTATGGATCCAGTTATACATGAACAGATTTTTTTTTTTTTTTTATTAATATAAATTAAACGATCTGCCTGCGATTGAAGAGCTCAGTAGGATATTTGAAATACGTGACATTTTGAGTGTTTTAGTACAAGAGAGGCGCTTTCAGACCAAATAGTTCTGGGAAGGTTTACATTCACTGTTAATGGGAACATGGAAGGGAATTAATGAGGCTGATGGTTGGCATAGCAACCATCTGCACCACACACAACAACAGCAACAATGTATCCGTGTTTGGTTTCCTTCTTTAAGGTTACGTGGACAGTTTTTGATTGTGGGTTTGAGGTGCTCATCCATAGTCAGTCTTGTGTTTCAACATCTTAGTTCAGATAAAAATTTCTTTCAATTGCATGTTTTAAACATTGAGTACTTTTGTTTTTTCTAAAATCTGGTACTGTATGCGTTTAGGGGTGAAGCCATACGCTTGCTCCATGTGTGACATGAGGTTCTTCCAGCGTTACCATTTGGCAAGACACAGCCTCACTCATACTGGTATGCTTGAATTAATTGTTCCCCTTTCACTTTGAAACATATTTTTTTATTTTCTTTTACAGTAGTGGATTCACTGGGGCCATGGTATATTATGGGAATAGTCCTTTGATGTCCACACTTTTTACATGTAAACTAATGGCTGCCTAGCTCATGTTTATAAGATGTAACTGTCTGGCTTTTTAAATTACGGCTTTTATCATATAGCTGCCCAGTTGCTTGCACAGATGCTTCTGCTCTTAAGTTTACGGCGGAGATCAGATTGGAAGCTTTAGAAAGTGGAACGCAGATCATCATTTTGGTGTGCCAGGAAATAAGCACACTAGTATCACTGGAATACAAATATTCTTAATGCCACCGTCAATTGAATTAAAGTGCGCTATTTGCGGTAAACAAATTACAACTTGTATTGAGTTGACACCAATAAAGCCTCCGCCGTGCTCAGAAAAGTGTGGTCGAACGGTGTGCTGATGTTTCTGCTTCAGCTGGCCAGTGTGATCGCTGTCTCAGACGTTTGTTGGCGTTGTCGCTGCTGACGTGTTTGTCCTGTTTGAAAACCACTTTGCTTGTATCCTGTTGCTGCTTTTGATTAATGATGTACTCCAGTTTATCTGAAAATGAACTGCTCCTCCATGACAGAACTTTACTAATTAGAAGTAAAACAAATCCCCTCCCTTCGCATGACGCTTGATCAGAATGTGAAATGCCTGCCAGGTCCCAGTGATTTGATGCCTGTAAATGATGTCTCCTCTTGATGCCAAACGAACGTCTTAGCTAATATGTTCGTACTCTGTGTATGTAGGGGTGAAGCCGTACGCTTGCTCCATGTGTGACATGAGGTTCTTCCAGCGTTACCATCTCGCAAGACACAGCCTCACTCATACTGGTACGGGTCTGCTTACCCTAGTTCGTGTTTTATACGTTTCTTTCCAACTCAGAGCAATGTAAACAGATTTCAGGGTGGCTAGAAGAACTACCAGCTCCAACAATTCCCAAATTTCTGAAACAAAGATGTATCCAGACATGTATTAGGATTATAAAACTTAAACATATTTAGCTCTTGATGTAAACACATGTATCCATAATGAGGCATCTCAGTGTAAACGTCACCTTCCCACTGTTAAATGCTCCATATTCTTCTGTGCAATTATTACTTTACTATATTTCATAATTAACTGAAATGACCCATTTGTAGTCGCAATACACAGAACTAGTGTGAAAAAAACCCAAAACATGTTTGTTTCTCAGGCGGATGTTATAATGTGTAGACGCAACAGAAGAGCTATTCTCAGGGAGCAGTTGATGGTTATGTGTTGAACTTTTTTTTTTTCTGTTTCTAGCTAATATTTACATACTTTTATGTGTGTAGGGGTGAAGCCATACGCTTGCTCCATGTGTGATATGAGATTTTTCCAACGCTACCACTTGGCGAGACACAGCCTGACTCACACGGGTATGGGTTCGCCCTTCTTTGCTACACTCCTGCCCAAATACCCAGTTTGAAGTTTATCGGTCCCTTGTTTAGAAAAACGATATAGATATAGATATATATATATCTATATACATATATACACATATATTCTTAAGCATAAAGCAGTCTTCACTGCGGAGGCATATGAGGATGTGCCTTTCCGTGTTTGCCTTAACTGTTTAAGGCACTATTTTTAGACAGCAATTCCCAAATGACCTCCATTAGTACTTCATCCACGTGCCTGTAAATTACACCTTGACTTGAGTCTAAAGACTTCCTCGGCCTTTGCAAAGCATGTCGGCATTTAAAAGTGGCACCAAGCAAAAGATGTTTTCATTGAAGTCCCTTTTTAACGCATGTTGACAGATGTTAGCAGAATGTATTTTAATGTGACACCACAGTG
Source organism: Embiotoca jacksoni (assembly GCF_022577435.1). Classification (NCBI taxonomy): domain Eukaryota; kingdom Metazoa; phylum Chordata; class Actinopteri; family Embiotocidae; genus Embiotoca; species Embiotoca jacksoni. Next base: position 3,088,163 of record NW_027185229.1, on the reverse strand, counting down.
GTGCCGTGGCTTTTTTGGCATGTCTGGATACATTATATAAGTGAGTGTGTCCTGTTAAGTTCACTGTGGTTTTTTTTTTGTTTTGTTTTGTTTTTTTACCAATCATTTTGCTCTGTGTGTTCAGGGGTGAAGCCATATGCTTGCTCCATGTGTGACATGAGATTTTTCCAGAGATACCACCTGGCAAGACACACTCTCACCCACACGGGTATAAGTTTTACTTATCCCTGTTGTACATTTTGTATTTTGCTAACTTCTTTTCGAGTTGACACATTTTATGACTTGCCCTGTATAAAACGTAGTTACTTTGAAATGACAACAGTGATTAGTGTTTGTATAATGACAGTTTGTGCACATAGTTGATGAGTTTTTCTAAAATCTGGTACTGTATGCGTTTAGGGGTGAAGCCATACGCTTGCTCCATGTGTGACATGAGGTTCTTCCAGCGTTACCATTTGGCAAGACACAGCCTCACTCATACTGGTATGCTTGAATTAATTGTTCCCCTTTCACTTTGAAACCTTTTCATATAAACAATTTCACCTGATTTTTTTTTTTTTTTTTTTTTTTGTGTTATTGATAAGTCCTGCTATATACAATACTCCCATTGTTGATAATTGAATTTCCCCTTCTAAAATTTGTTTAATAGAGTTTTTAGGCTTTGTTGGAAAACTGTCCACTGAAAAAGTGACTCTCTGTCAGTGACCCTGTTTTCTGATTAACACCGTAATGATACTTTGCATGTCTATCGTTGAGTACCGTAATGCAAATTGAATGAAAGACACATTACACTAAAAAGCATTTTACGTGCAGTCAACAATACTTTAAAATGTCGGTAAAGAGAGGCTCCTTTGGAAAAGTTTGGCCTGACTGAACAGTGAAATGAAGCTTTTTGAACAAACTTCAACATGAAACTAAAACGGGTTTGTTGGTCCAAAGTGCGAGCTCCATTTCTTTTATTTAAGACGCATCATAACTCTGGATGTCTGCAGGTTATTAGACTCTTTTTCGTGTAATGTGTTTGTCAGTGATAAAGCATGCTAAAATGAACAATCAGGAGCTATTTCTTTATGTTTTTTTGTTTTTTTTTTAAGTCTTGGTAAAATCTTTAGCGGTGTGTTGAAATGCATCTAACATTGTTGTGTTGTGTTTAGGGGTGAAACCATATGCTTGTACCATGTGTGACATGAGGTTTATACAACGTTACCAACTGGAGAGACACAGTCTTACTCATACAGGTACGTCCACGTTTTTATGTCCTTCACGCTCTCTGTTTCTGACTTCAGTCATGCATGTGCCTCGTATGAACGTTAACATGGCTGCTTCAAACTCGAGTTTGTATTGCTTTCTAATATAGCTTTTGTCATGTAGCATCTGTAAATATCTTTATACGCACTTGTGTAATAATACTTCCATCCATACTTTGTATATGAAATGACATGATGACCATGAAGTAAAATGTCAACATGACTCTTTGATTTGTAGTTTTATTCAGCCAGAACAACAATTGCATTACTGGAAGCCTGGTTTCACCTTAGGTACATTTTACATTCAAACATCTTATTTAATTCTTTTCAAACAAATCCTGGGCCGTACATCAGTCTGACTTTGCTGCAGTAACTGGAGGCAGCTGGTAGCTGCTAGTTGACATGTGTGCCATTTAGGGAATATCAATAAATTGTAGCTCATAGCAATAGCTTCTTGAATTGTTAAGCATCGGTAAATTGTTGCTCCAGAGTTACTCTCCCCATCTAAACTGCATGAAAACAAAGACAAAATGTGCCATATTGTGTGATGTCATTTTTATTTTTCTTAGAACAAATTTTATATAATAGTTATAAATATAAATATTTATATAAAATAAAAGTATTGTTCAGGAAGCGGTATCAAAGTCAGGGTATCTGTATCTTGAGTTTTTAGAGTAATACTCAGCCGGCGGCCTGTTTACCTCGACTGCTGCAAATCACTCTAAATTTGTTGTTGGAAAAACAAACACAAACCTGATTGGCTGTAGTTTCCATTATTAATGACTGGGGGGATTTTCCAGGTAAAAGACCCGGAGGTTTTTCTTTTCCTTGTCGGTTGTGCAAATGATTATCGAAGTCTAAATTAAGAGGTGTATATTGGTAACGTGGTCATCTCAGCTGGCCTCTAATGGAAACCGTGTGAGTCTCGGTCAATGAGAATGTTGTCGGAGTCTCAGTTGATATGAATCTGACTTTATATTTAGCTAACATTCAAATTTAAAAAAACAAATTCCACTGATTTAAAAAAAAAAAAAAAAAAAAAGTAAATTTAGAGCTGCTTTCCCACACAGATTAGTCTTTGTGTCATTTCACATTCAAGGTAATGGTCAGGGAAAAACATAATATTCTGGTATGAATAGTTTATTATATTTGAAAAACACATTTTGTGAAAGGATATACTCTTATTTTGTTAGTTGGTTTTTACATTATAGTTTTTAAATTTTAAGATAAAGCAGAGTTTTCTTTTTGTTTAGATAACAATCTTGTTAAACTCATTTTGCTCTGCAAATTAATGTCCAACTTTAATGTATTGTGCATAGTTGTTTGCCAACTGCCTAAAATTGTCGAACGTCTGCGATCAGCGTGACAAAAATTCACAAATCGATTCCAGAAATCTGTGTGCGGTTCGCTGAAATTGTATGATCTCAAGCACCTATTGGCATAGTGGGAAAAAGTTGTGTTGTTAGTTGAAACGTGCCCATGGGGGATTTCAATTTGGCCTCAATTATTTGACTGGTCATTTGGTCGTTTTTTTTGGGAGGGGGTGGGACAGATGGGGCGGTGGGGGTGGGGGGTTGGTTGGTTTCCACTCAAGATATTGTCATTATCCCTTCAATTCTCTCATTGAAACTTTGGCCCAAGACTTTCAGCAGTTTGAGTTCAACAATCAGATGTAAAAAAAAAAAAATTAAAAATGTCATGTCCAATTGGAAAAAGCAGATTTTTGAAGCGTGCTGGAAATTTCCAGTTGAAACAAAGCGCTGATGAGTACAACCAAACTTTACTAAGCAATTAGTAAAGTTTAGCATTGATCATTTTTGGCAGTTGAGTTTTTTTTTTTTCATGCTAAAGTTGGTACTTTGTGTGTATAGGGGTGAAGCCGTACGCTTGCACCATGTGTGACAAGAGGTTTTTTCAGCGCTACCACCTGGCGAGACACAGCCTCACTCATATGGGTATGCGTCTGCCAATCCTAACCCAGCCACAAGATTAGGATGCTGCAATTTCTGTATGCTTGATCTAGCCTTTTTGATATCTGTATTCATACACAAATTTCTGATGAATGAGATTTATTCCAAGTGTAATTTCCATTAGATGACATCATCAGCTCATATGTTGTGTAAGTGGATTTTAGAGCCCCTCTGAGCATCTTCTTATTATAATGTCGCCTTGTAAGATAATTTAGAGTATGACATTGGTTATTAACCACAGATATCAATTTAGATTTTTTTTATTTATTTTAATTATTTTTTTATGAAATAGGTTTCTAGATGAATTTCTTTTCTTTGTTGCAGAAGCACCAAAATAATTCTCTTAATGCTCTGCGTTTAGGTGTGAAACCTTATGCTTGCACCATGTGTGACATGAAGTTTTTTCAGCGTTACCACCTGGCAAGACACAGCCTCACTCATACGGGTATGGGTCCGTGCACCGTGCCCATGACATCCAGTGTTAGAAACCTGCGTGCGTATTTAACTAACAGACCTCTTGCTTGTTTATATTTAAGGGACATGTCAAGTTTTAAGTTTTGACAGGGTTTCCTAGTCTGTTGAAGTTAGCTGACATTAGGATCAGCAGGATAACTATAAATCAGTATTTTGCTGTTTGTTGGTAACAATATGAAATGGATAAAGTCATTATGATGGAAATATTTGAGAGGGGGAAAAAAACAGTTTTGTGTTTTTGCATGAATTGGCAACTGTGTGGTTAATAACCAATAGTGTAAATAATAATTCCTAAATTTAAAAAAAAAAAAAAAAAAAATGGAAAGTGAGGCAAAGTAATATAATATTGCTACTTTGCATTTAGGTGTGAAACCTTATGCTTGCACCATGTGTGACAAGAGGTTTTTTCAGCGCTACCACCTGGCGAGACACAGCCTCACTCATATGGGTATGCGTCCGCCCACCTTACCCATGTCACTGAGATCAGATTATACTTACATGTTGTTAGATACAGAGTCAGCCATCCGTGGAAGTTATCCATGTTGTTTTAAACTGACCAGAAGAATGAACTTGATCGAGTCTGCCCAACGCACCACGTGCGTAAATGTAACGTGAAAACAAGTTTTAAAGTGTAATGAGATGCAGGACTGCAACATCATCAGCTCATGTGATGTGTTAAGTTGTGGATTTGAGAATTGGTTCACAGAGTTTGATGTGTTCTTTATTGCAATTGGATAAAAAAAAAAAATAATAAATTGATTTAAAAAAAGAAAAGATATTAATTGATTAAAGTGGTTAACAACCCATCAATTCTTAGTAGATATTTGAAGTATATTGCTCATTGATGGATTGTGAACACGCACAAAAAACAACAAAGTGTGAAAATAATACCTTAATGCTCTGCGTTTAGGTGTGAAACCTTTTGCTTGTACCATGTGTGACATGAGGTTTGTTCAGCGTTACCACCTGGCGAGACACAGCCTCATTCATACGGGTATGCGTCAGTGCACCTGCCCTTCTCACATTGTATAGGTCACTATTACATTGTCTTAAATGTGCCAGCGTCAGGAGCATCATCAGTTTCAACGCAGATTTCTTCTTGTAGAGATACATTAAGATTATTTACTGGAAATAACCAATGAGTATTAGAATAGCCAATTAGGACATTTAGCCTAAAAACAGCAATACAGACACGTAAAACAGCCCCGTTCCTGCATTTTGGGTCTCACAGTTGTTAGAAATATCTTACTTCACCAGCAAATGTTTTCACATTAATATGAGCTTTTAAAGACACAGATGAGGAAAAATACTTTCTTAATTATTATTTATGAAGTGACTAAATTCTTATTTTAATTGATATTGACACAAGGTACACAAAAGCGACAACTTGATAAAATTCCCCCAAGATTACAATAATGGCTTATTATTTTGATAGATGACACACTGCAGGTAAATTTAATCAGTTGTGCAGCTACTCTGATGCTATCTAGTTTTACACGAGGAAAACATTTGACATATCTCTTTGTTTTTGCATGAATTGTCAAATGTGTGGTTAATAACCAATAGCTTAGGTTATTTATTGGAGAAGGAATGGAAACTGAGGTAATGTAATATTGCTACTTTGCATTTAGGTGTGAAACCTTATGCTTGCACCATGTGTGACAAGAGGTTTTTTCAGCGCTACCACCTGGCAAGACACAGCCTCACTCATTTGGGTAGGCGTCCGCCCACCTTACCCATATCACTGAGATCAGCCTGCACTTACATAATGATAGACATACAGCTGTGTGAGGCAGTTATTATTGTAAAAGTAATACTTTTTTTTTTTTTTTTTAATTTCAGCATGAAGGCTACATTATATGTGTAAAGGCAACGTTAAAGCAAGTGTTAGCATGTAAATAAAACACAGGACTGTGATATCATCAGCTCATGAGATGTGTTTAGTTGTGGACATGAAATTTGATAAACAGTTTGATGTATTCTCAATTGGTTTTAGAGGAGAGAAAAAAAAGGTAAACCTCCACCTGCATTTTTTTAGGACAATTTATGAACGTTTTAACAAGTGAAAAGTGGTTAACAACCCATCAATTAAAAAAAAAATAGACATTTAAGGTTCATTACTGATTGATGGATTGTAAAAAAAAAAAAAAAAAAAAAAGAACCCAAAAGTCCTGAAAATAACATATTAATGCTCTGCGTTTAGGTGTGAAACCTTTTGCTTGTACCATGTGTGACATGAGGTTTGTTCAGCGCTACCACCTGGCGAGACACAGCCTCACTCATACGGGTATGGGTCCGTGCACCTGCCCCCTCTCACATTACCTACAGTACTGTGCAAAGGTTTTAGGCACTGAGTGTTAAGTGGGGATGTTTTCCAAAACAATGTCAGGAGAACTTTTATTTATTTATCAATGAACTTCATGCAAATTGCAGAAAAACTCAAAAGAACCTGAGTCAAAATAGTTTTATGGTGCGGCCACTGTCTTTTTGGTCTCTGCGTGTTCTGCCTCTTCATGTAATCCCAGACTGACTCGGTGATGTTGAGACCAGGACTCTGGAGGGGGGGGGGGGTGCACCATCTGTTGCTCGACTCCTCGTTCAGCTTTGGCACTAAAGATCCTTCTTCATGACTGGCTGTATGTCTGGGGTCGTTGTCATGCTTCAGAATGAATTTGCGACCGATCGGATGCCTTTATGATGGTGTTGTTTGCCATCTAGTGCCTAAAACCTTTTCACAGTACTGTAAATCATCTTTTATTCTGTATTGTGCAGTATCAGGTATACTTTTCTTACAAAAACAAACACATAAAGATCACTATTTCCTCTTTATGACTAATATTTTACACACAAAAGTAGTCAAAAACATTGGTTTTCTGTTGGCGCTCAGTTTAGTTGATGTTTATAAAATGTTTATTTTGACCAATATTTAGTCTTTATGTCAAATTGGAAACACCATGACATCATTTACACCTGGTTCAATGGGATCTGCACCTCGATACAGAAAAGTGCATCGCAAGTACAGATTTTGTACAAGCTTTTAATCCAGCAAGGTGATTTAGCTAAGCCTCTTCATACTAACTCATGCAAACAAGAGCATGAAGTGGTTGAGGGAAGCCAGCGGTCTTCCAGCAACAAACAGGATTTAGAAATGTATGAGACCTGCTCCATGACGTTGCTTCCCTTGACTTTGCTTATTGACAAGTCTGCCAGCTAACTCATTTGCATATTGAGATCCTATTAAAGTGTGGGCACAAAAAGAAATCCAATGAGAATTAATTTTTTTAAATGCAAAAATCAATGGATCAGATCAAAGCCCAAATAATGTGTCCAGATGGCGATTCTAATACATGTTGATACCAGGTGTAAATTAGTTGATTACTGACTGTATTTGAGCTTAATAATTTTAAATCCAGTTCTTTTTGCAGATTCTGGTCATTATTCAGGTCTACGTGAAGGAACCTTTTCAGTACATTTTGCTGTCATATAGTCATGTGTCATCACTGATTTTGCAATTCTGTTTTTAGGTTAAAGGTAAAAGATAATGTTTCTTTCTTTTGTCATGCACACAGAAAGCAGGAGCTCCAAACTTTGCTCTCAGAAGTCAATAAGTGAAACGTAAACAAATCCACAGTTTAAACCTCAGCTTTACCAAACACAGTCCATGAACCAGTCTAAAGGAGTAACAAGGTTTTTGGTCCCAAACGATACCCACCTCGACCCAAACTAGCCTCATTTAGCATGTGTGATAGTGTCTTGATTGCTCTGACCAATTAAAGTCTTTCAGTGTTTGTTTCTCCGTGTTATCACAATTTTTTTTTTTGCAAACCTTAGAAATAAATCATAAATTTAGAGAACTTGATAACCAGCTATAAATACTGATTGTTTGTGTCTTTGTCGTGTAAATATAGTTATAATTAAGACGATGAGAAGAGTGAACTAGTTTTTGCTGCAGTAGCGACTGAAAACGGTAAATTAACGGCACATAAAACCTTTTATTTTTCATTTCAAATCCGACACGTTTAGTTTCATTTTATGGTGAAATATAACTCTTCACATTTTAACTTCTGGTCTTTTAATTGCATGTCTGAACATTATTTCTAAAAGAAGAAATGAACATTGAATTCTTATTTCAGATGAGCCATTATCTCTGCAGGTGTTTTAGTTTAGAGCCAGCTTCAAAGTTGTATTCCTTGCACTTGTGGGTGGTAGGGCTAATATATTGCTCTGTGTGTGTAGGGGTGAAGCCGTATGCTTGTTCCATGTGTGACATGAGGTTTATTCAGCGTAACCACCTGGAGAGACACAGCCTCACTCATACGGGTATGCGTTCCTTCACCGTACCCTTATTACCGAGGAAGGCACTGGTGCTTGCAACGTAACGGGGTCACAACAAACTCGAGTTTGGATTGTCAAGTCATTTGATGGGATGTTGAACCAGTCTCAAAAAAAAAAAAAAAAAAAAAAACTCACCCCAATTTTTGGGGCCACTATGTTGCGTAGATCTGGGCCACGAAAACAAGAAATTCCACTCTGATCTACACATAATGAGTTGATGACGAGGCCTTTTAGATATCACTGTAAAGATGTTGAAAGTTACAGATAGGGCAGTTTGTTTTTTTGTTTTTTTCTTCCAACTTTATGAGTGTTGGAAATTTAGCTTGCCAAGAAAGATTAGTAAGTAAAATTTGCACGCATTTTTTTTTTGGTACAAGACGCTAAAACTGATGCATTGACTGTGTATTTGTGTGCTCTTTTAGGAGAGAAGCCATTTGCTTGTGACATGTGTGATATGAGGTTTATTCAGCGCTACCACCTTGAGAGACACAAGCGTGTCCATAGTGGGGAGAAGCCTTACCAGTGTGAACGGTGCCAGCAGGTATGTACGGACGAACACAAAGGAAACTGACCCAAATGTCCCCCTCGGCCCGGCCTCAGGAAACACATGTTCTGATACTACTTTGGTTCCAACCATAAAATGTATAAAAAAAAAATTACAAAAAAGTTGACGTCGCTTCCGGTTCTGAAAAATTAGGCCACTGCAGAAGCTCCTTCAGCTGCAATACCGCCAAGTACCACTAAGCATTTTGATTGACAGGCCTGTGGTGCAGTGAAGTTACAGCTATCGGTGGGGGGGACGTAATATCGCTCCGCCCCCAGCTCGTCCAAATATGGTTACATTACATTTCATTTATCTGACGCTTTTATCCAAAGCGACTTACAATAAGTTCATTTCAACCATGAGGGTACAAAACCAGAACAACAAGAATCAAGAAAATACAATTTCTTCAAGAAAGCCAAACTACAAAGTGCTAAAGTAAGTCACAAAACAAATTGGCTCACTAAACTCCCATTCAACTCATTACACATCATTTTTGTGTCATTCACTCCTTCTGGTTAGTTTTCTGGTGGTCCATCTGAACCCCACCGCCCCCCTCCCACCCCCACCGAGAACCACTCCCTTACAGTATTCATGTTGGGTTGTTTTTGAATGCGTGAAATTAGCATCGTGATGATTCTTGATATTTTAAAACAGACTTCAGGTTGTTTTTGTTTCTTGCTCTTTATTATTATTATTATTATTATTATTTAAAGAAATTAACCCCTGAAATTGATTTGTCTGATTTGTATCTTTTTTTTCTTTTATTTTTGAAGAACTTTTCCCGCACAGACCGGCTGTTGCGGCACCGGCGGTTGTGTCAGGGCCGCGGCGTCGCCAAAGTAGAGAACCAGCCGTGCTGCGAACCACGCCAATATCAACAGGAACCCCCACCTGCCCCCCCGACCTGGAGTCCCCTGCACCCGCCCCCGGGGCGGCTGGCCGTCTGACATTCCATCTTCCCCGTATCCGCAACGCCGGCGGTGACGGGACAAGCCACAGGGTCTCTTCTTCTCAGCTCTGTGCCGAGTGGAGCCACACTCTCGCACCGACTGATCTCGCAGCTCCAGTCTTGGGATTAATAATGACAGCGGGACATTTTTGTGTTTTAGTTTTTTGTTGACTTTTTACTGTGTTACCTTTCCTTCCCCTGTTTTTTTTTTTTTTTTTTTTTTAAAGACGAGACTTTTCTGTGATGAACAGTGGTCCTGTTTTGTACTTTAATCTATTTGATTTTTTGCAAAAAAGAAAAAAAAAAGTTTTTATCGTTGTTCAAAAAATATCTGCATTTGGTGGTACTCGGGAAGAGCACTGGGCATTGTTTATCTTGATGTGTTGGCAACAAATGGGAGGACGTGGTGGAGAGAAGTATTTGAGGTTTTGTTTTTTTTCTAATATTTTCTTATTGGGCCCATTTTGACGCAAAAGGATCGAAACAATTGTCACTGAGGTCACACGATAATAAAACTGAACTTTCCTTCCAGGTAGAGCTGGGGAAATAATCTGTGACATCACCTGCATCGACCAGAGTTTGCTCGCCAACCGGCGCTGACGCAGTGTTAATCATTTTAAGGTCCCATATGGTGTAAATTCAGATTAAATTTTTTTTGGGGGGGATTATAATGTAAATTCAGCTGTTTTATTCACTATGAACGTATGAGAGCGTGCACAGCCCGTATTCAGCAGCTGTGCCTGTAAACGAGCCGTTTAGACTTTCGTGACTTTGTGATGTCACAAGCTGATGCTTGGTGTCCGTCCCCAGCACGGCCCGCTGTCCAACCTTTTGATGTGGAGGAAAACGCCGAGTTCCTCTGTTGCGGCGCTTGCAAACTTCCAGACAGAAGAAAAACTGTGATTGGTCTGTGTGTGCGTCATTCAGAAAAGTGTCAGCCAATCAGAAAAGAGCATCTCGCTGCTCCTTTAAGACACAGACACCAAAGAGCCTTTTCTTTGTAGAGCTCCGGAGAGAAGTTTACAAGATGGTTTTTGGTACTTAAAACCCGCAAAAATATTTTCCAATGGATATCAAGACTGCCGTTAATACAGCAGAATATAAAATACGGGACCTTTGAGACATTTAACTGAAAGCGTTTTCTGGTGATTTGATACCCAGGAGTTCCCCAACTTTATCAGCATGGAAGGTCCAGTTTTAATCATGACTTTGTGTAAATATTTGAAAATGTTTATTGTTCTTTCACTCTGCGACTTAAAGTGATGTTTTTCTTTTTCTCTGTCAAAATGGGCCAAAAAGAAAACTCGAGTATTAGACTTAGGGTTCAAATACAGTCTGTTACCGTGGTTACAGTCAAGTCCTGAGGAAACCTGAGTAACTTTGTGTGATTTTAAAAGAGGGGGAGAGAGAGGAAAAAAAAAAAAAGTCATATCAATAACCATAAACCAGGACTTCCATGAGACATGGGGCGACGAGAGGGCGACCTGCAGGTGACTGGGTGCGTGACGGACATGAAGGGGGCGGAGTCACAGGGAGTCCCGTGGTTATCCGACGAGTCGGGAGGTAGAACGGGTGCGAGTCCTCCTTCCAAGTGTACCGAGACGGTGTGCTGATGTACGTTGAGCTGTAAATACACAGATTCAGAGCTCTCTCCGTAGAAACCGGCGCGAGACGACGCAGGTCGGCCACTTCGAGTCCCGTTACGTTGTTTGTACAGATTGTCACATCGTGAGATTAGTGGGGGTGTATACAAAATCTCGTGGCCTTAGTATGTTTCTCTTTTTTCTTTTTTTCATTTGCCTTTTTCTCAGCTGTTTATTATTGTGGATCGGATGTATTTACTAGCCTTTCATCGTTGTCATATGTTTTTTTTGTTGTTGTTTTTTTTGTTATCCTACGGCTGTCATGGTTACTGAATGTCAACGGCTTCAGTGGCGCTGAAACAGACTACGTACACGTTCTTCTGTTGAGAGGTGGTCTCGATGGTGATGTTGAATATTTTTGGGTCATTGTTACTGATGAACGGTTTAACACGGTGTTTAATCCTGAACGGAGAGCCACCCCCCCCCCTCCCACACACACACACACACACACACACACCCCCTGCCCTTCCCCACCCCGACCCCCCCGGGGAGTTCGACAGTCCTTCGTGAGAAGTCAGTAGTGCTAAATTGTTTCCCACTGCGGTGCTTCGGCCCGTCGCCGGCCGCAGCAGAAATCAACGCTCGCCGGACTCTGCTACACACTAACTGGTTGCCTTTTCATCCAAATATTATGTGGTTGGTGTGTAACATTGGGTGTTTGTCATGTCATTGGGTTTTAGCCTTAAGTAAGTCGCGGATACTCAAGTAATCATTGTAGTACTAAACGATATTGTAACGACCGATTTCTTGTACTTATGATGATCTCCGATCTGTGGAGTCTGTTTGACGGTCAGGCGGCAGAGCGACGGCCGCTCGGCCGCCTGTAGAGGAATTTCTCAAACTTGATCCCTGTACTGCGAACCGGAGAGGTGGCGGTCGGCGCCGAGTGGGAACTCCTCGGGTTTTATTTCAGGGCTCAGACGAGCCTTCGGAGTCCCGCGGGCGCTTCGTCTGCTCTCTGAATTATCGGACGCGAGGTGATGTTTTACCGGAAGTATTCATGGGAAGTTTCCTTTTTTTTAACGGGCCAGTCATGTCAAGGCGACGTCGTGCGATGGTTAAAGTGTGCAACGAGGTTGTTTTGTTGTTGTTTTTTTAAACCGTGTGGCAGCAAACGGGCCAAGTTTGAGAAATGCAATAATTTGCTGTGGAAACACTATCGAGAATCTGTGGAAGAGACGCCGGTGCTGGAGCGAGCACGTACTGACAAACGGCTAAAGGGCAATACAGTATATAGTTGACGTCACTTGTTAATACCTTTTTGACATTTATTGTTTTTAGTATTATCATTTTCATTGTTTAAACGCAATAGCATCTTTGAGTCTCGGATCATTTGTTATAAGATTGAGGTTTCAGTTTCGTTGTTTTTCAGACGGATCAAATTAACTCTTTGTCTGAGAGTTTCTCATCGCGTTTTGATGATTGTTTCAAGGACCTTTTTTATTCTGAAGAAATTGTAAACACTGGAGTGAAAGGAAAAAGACAAAAAAAAGAGAAATGGATTTTTTTTTTTTTTCCTTCAAACTGTGCTAGATTTTAGGTTTTAGACAAAGCCTATTTCTCCTCAACTCGACGCGGACGGTGGACAGAACCATTTGGATCAGTACAGTTGAGAGCCCAGTACGTTCGGTAATTTTGACATTAGAGGCAGTAGTACCACAAGAAAATGTTTTCTTTCTTATACAAAGTCCCTGGTATTTGTAGTAAATTATATTGATAATGGTATTAGATGAACAACAGCATAACAGTAGCTATCACAGATTAGTTGTTTTCTTTATTAGTCTTGCATGCAGAGTTATGGTCCTCAGTTAAGATAGGATCTTGATATTGATTATTTTGTGTAGGAAAATGAGTGCATAAGAATAACTTCCTAAAAAAATGTTACAATGATTATTGTAAAATGGGCTAACTAATATGTACCCTTGTGATCCAATTAGTTTCAACTGTATGAAAATCAGAGGAGAGGCTTCTTACTATTATGCTGAAATAATAAAAGAATTTGTAAAGGACTTTGCTATGGCTTTTGTTTCAAGTTTTTAAAAAGTAGATGGATAAAGATGAAATGTTGACTTGTTTAAAATCCTGTTTTAAGTCACTTCTATAATTTATGCGTGCATGTATTAAATTGTATTTTAAATGAATTTCTGATGCAACCAAACACAAAAACACCTCAACTCTTTCTGTGCACGTCGGTGCGAAGCCGCGTTTCACAATAACACCTGTTTTATGGATTATAAGTGTAATTTCTTCTAGTTTCTGGACCGAGTCAAAGAGCTGCTGAGTGAGTCAGAAGGTGAAGATGCACACGGCTGGATTAAAAAACCAGGCGAGGTGGGAAAAGCTGGCACCTCAGGTGTTTTCCTTAAACACATTAACTGAGATAAATCCTGTGAAAAGACATAATATTGTGTCAAAATCTGGTTTAAATCACGTTTTCTTTGTTCTACATGGTTTATAGTTATTACATTCCTGCAGGTTTGGCTCAGCTGAAGGAGTTTTTTTGTCTCGGGTTCATCTAACCATGAACGCAAGAGGTGAAGCGATGGAGGTGAAAGATATACGACTGAAAATCAAAACAAATATTCAGAATACACAAAAACAGAAGAACTGCGATGATCCACCGACTTCCCACATTTTAAATGCATTCTGCAGCTTGTGTAGATGTGTTGGTGCGATTGTGTCATTTCCCCTCAGACCTGCGTTCAGATGCTCTCATTCATTCTGCTCTTAAAACAGGATTCATGGTTTTGACAGCGAGAACACGACATCTATGAACGAGGATTAAAGGAGCACCGACCGACAGCAGGACATCCTGGATGTAAGTCACATTATTTGGCCCTGGGAAAGCTCATCAACATTATTAACTGGGATCATATTGATGACAAAGTTGTCACAGTCTGTAAGAGAAAATATTCCTGTAAATTTGGTGGTAAGACTTGAGTTTATTCCAGCTGCCAATAAAAGAAACATTACACATTTTAGGATAGAATAGAAAACCCTTTATTGTCATTGTAGAAAAATTCAATGAAATTTGGACCCCTAATGAGTGCAATTTTAAACACAAATGGACAGTTAAAGGACACCTCCTATAAATGTACACATTTTAAATACCTAAAATTGATGAATAAATCTAAATATTGCACTTAAATGAACATTGCACCGTGAATGTTGTAAGACGTGTTTCTTGATCTTGAGGTGTGTGTGTGGTGCAGCAGCCTCGTATGAAAACCGTGTGGGAGGTGAGTGGTGAAGCTCGTAACCTCGCTTCAAAGAAAAGTGAAACCTTCACCGCTGAATGCTTGTTTCTATGCTGCTGTTGTTGTTTTTTATTCTTTTATGTTCCCGTTTTGTTTGGGGAGATAGATTTGGAAAAAAAAAAAATAACGAGCTAATTGTCAGCACTTGTTTCCATGGAAACAGGATTTGTTAAAGGAGGACTTCTCCAAACCGGCTGCCGATTTGAGTCGTTGGTTACAAAACAGAGCAAAGGGAGTCCTAAAGACTGGCAATGCTTATCTGAGAGGAGCCTTTGGGAAAGACCCCAAACGCTGTGGTGGGATTATATTCAGGGAAAATATGCTGACGGATGACACTTCCAGGGACACTGAGGAACAGCCTGGAGTAAAGACTTAGTTTAAGCCGGATTCTGTCCACCGCAGCTTAACATAGTGATTAATCTAAGTAGTAGTTCAGGCAAAGTGTGTTGCTTTTATGGGCATCATACTGGACGTTTAAAAACAGCATGTTGGGACACATTATTCATTTAGATAGATAGACTGCAGTCCTCTACAGGCAGCAGCTCCATCCACTCAACATGGATCCTCCTGGCTGTAATGACAGCAGAGCTCCGGTAGATGGCAGCAGCCGCTCTGAATGCGGCCGCAGACGAACTGACAGGAAGTTGCAGAGGAAGAAAAAAAAAAAGAAAAAAAAAAAAAACTGCGACAGAAAAATACAAAACCTGAAACACACAAAGTCTTCAGCACGGCGTGTTATCGGTATTAAAATAAGACGTTCATGCTCCGTTTGTATAGCTCACACCGGAAGTTATTTAACGCTCTCGATATAAAATGTCAGAAAGCAGCTCGTCTGCCGGTGAACCGGGAGGGCTCGCAGACAAGCAGGACGTTAAACCCGCCGGCGGGACCCCGTCCTCCCGGGTCCTGCAGGCTGAGCTGGAGCTGAACGTCCACCTCCGCCGGCTCACCTTCAGCGAGCCCGTCCGGTACATTTACAACCCGCTGGAGTACGCCTGGGACACCCACCGCTGCTACGTGGAGAGGTACTGCCAGGCCGGACAGAGGGTCCTGTTCCTGGGGATGAACCCGGGACCTTTCGGCATGGCGCAGACCGGGGTGAGCACCTGCACGGTTTCTACATGTGGAGGGGTCCTGGTCCTGGAGGTGATAAAAGCATCATTTACACCTTCACTGTCAACTCTTTTCATTGGCTGGGAATGCGGAAGCTGCACCGAACAACAACAACAACAACAACAACATGTGCAGAGACACATGCCAAAATGAATCCTGATGAGGAGCTCAGAGGCCATAATATGCATTTCAAATCCTAATATTTATAGTGTGTCCAAGTGTCAGGGCCCTGAGGTGGAGTACAGACAGACAGACAGATAATGACGTACATATTCCTAAATTGGGCCTCTCATTTGTTTAGATTCAATATATATCAGTGTTAAAGCTTCATGTTACAGTTTTCATTATTTATTAATTTGTCAGTTACTTTTACAAGTTTACCAGAAACCAGGGTGATGACATCACAAACCTTTTTTTTTAGTTGACAGAGTTTAAGAACCTACCGAAAATCAGATAGAAAAGCAACACATCCTTTCATTTTCAGGGACAGGAAACGCAGAATATACAGCATTTTATCTGTAACCAGCAGATCATTTATTATTACGAAATAGTTTTAATTGATGAATCTGATTTGAAATGTACCTTTTTGAGTCTTGATGCTGCTTGTGTTTAGAATCTTCTACTTTTTCCTTCCATATGTTTGTGTACCGGTCAGCTCAGTAAACTCCGACTAGTTTCAGTGAATGTCATATTTTTCTTTTACGATTGTCATGAGTTCAGAAAGTTTGAATAATCTGCTCCTCTGTGCACAGGTCCCGTTCGGGGAGGTGAAGTCAGTGGTGGACTGGCTGGAGATCACAGGAGAGGTCGGCCATCCTCCCGACGAGCATCCCAAGCGGCGGATCACGGGACTCGCCTGCACCCGGAGTGAAGTGAGCGGCGCCCGTTTCTGGGGCTTCTTCAGGAAACTGTGTCGTGAACCCGCGCTGTTCTTCCAGCACTGCTTCGTGCACAACCTTTGCCCTCTGATCTTCGTGAGCGCCAGTGGGAAGAACCTGACGCCTCCCGAGCTGCCCGCGGCCCAGCGCGAGGCCCTGCTGGCCCTCTGTGACATCGCGCTGTGCCAGGTGGTGGAGGCGCTGGGCGTCTCCATGGTGATCGGCGTGGGGAAGGTGGCGGAGCGGCAGGCGCGGCGGGCTCTGTCTGCTGCGGGCGTGGACGTGCGAGTCGAGTACCTCATGCACCCGTCGCCCAGGAACCCGCTCGCCAACAAGGGCTGGGAAACCGCCGCTGAAGCCAAGCTGACAGAACTCGATGTTCTGTCGCTGCTGAGCAGCTCCTGAGACGATCCGCCTCCTCCGACTCTTTCTAACGGCAGTCTGGATCAGGAGCTCCAGTTTGGGACTTTAATTTTACGGATGGTTTGCTGCAGGTTCCTCACAGATGCTCACAGTAAACACCTCTAAAGAGAGAGTGGGACACACGAGTGCCTTCTACAACTCTTATCACACTGTAAACACACCTGCTCTGCAACTTTCTCTATTTGAATGTTGTTTTTTTTATACAGATCAGATTTATACTGCATGGCAGTAGATGGTGGAGCTGAAATTATTTCTACACTAATGTAACTCTAAGATGTTTCAGGTATGCTGTATTTGTGCGTTTATAGCCAAAGTATAAACTCAGGGTGGATGTGAATATTCATCGTTGTATTTTTGTTCAGTCGGCCACCTGATCACCTTCTGAAGAACCTGTAGAAGAAAAAACAAACTTTTAATTGGTGAGATTATTGAAAAGATTGTGAAATTACAAAGAACATTTTGTAAAAGTACCGTTTTATTTGTTGTGTGTGGTGGACTTCTATACAACACTATTTTTTACGTTTTTCGTATTTTTTAAAACTATCATTTTTCATGGTGTTTTCTGATTTTCCTACTTTTTTGTTTTTTTACCAGGTCATTAAAAAGCTTCCTGTTGAAATAAATGTTTGATGGATAAAAGCTGGAAGAGTATTTTTTCTCTGTTCTTCCTTTTTCTTCCCTCATGTGCCTGAAACATGTTCAACGTTACCATGGAAACCGTCCTCCACTCTGAAACCTGCTGTGCAGAACTTTTATCAACTTTTTCTGGCAGTGACGGTAATTCGAAAACATGTAAAAACCTTCTTTTTTTTTTTTTTTTTTAAGTGTACAAATTTGCCCCGAAGCAGCGATGTGACATCTGGATCCTCCCTCGGTCCCTTCTCTCCCTTCAGAGCTCTCCAAGGACCAAAATAACTGTGTTTGTGGGTTTTTTTACCTTCATCCTTCCTCTGAAAACTTGTTTTTTTTCGTCAGGAGGTTTTTCCAGCACTTTAGCTTTAGGCTGATGGAAAACAAGTTTTAGATGAAGCCTGTCATGGACTGAAAACTCTCTCTGTCACAGTAGGAAAAAGCACAGGTGTAAGTTATAATGAATAAATATTGTTGATATTATTGCTTTTGAAGTCTTTTGTAACTGTAGAAAACTTCAACTCTGCTTATTAACAAGTTGTATACGAGTCAAAAACATTCAGACCTGGATTCATCTACTCTGATAGTTTCGTTTAGAAAATGTGTGTTTGTCTGTTTGATGATCTTCAGGGTTTAATTCTGGATTTACTTTTCATCTTGACTCCTTAGAAACTGTCCCTCCTGTTGAATGGGGGTTTGTGCTGAAACTAAACCGCCGTCTGGTGGTCGAAGTGGGAACATTTCAATTACACAATCAGTCTTCGTCCAAAATACTGGTACATGGAAATAGTTGATGAGTGTTACACTTTTGTTTGTCTTGTGTTTTGTGTTTGTTTTGTGTTTTTCCCTCCTTCAGTGTTATCAGAGCAGTTTGAAACACGTACAAGATTTCCTCATTTTGTTCTTTATCAGTGAATCATGCATTCAAGAGATGAGCCTGCATTTATTATGCTGTTTTTCTGCCTTCCACTGATATCAGGATGTCAGGTGCACTGAAGTTTATCAAGAAAGATATTGGGAAATAACCCCCCCTCCTCCCCCTCCTCATGTGATGCTACTGAGAACTGCAGTTAGCAGTAACAGCAGCTCTTGTGTCCAGTAACTTTCCAGTAACTGTCCTGTAACTGAGTCCTGCTGTGGGAGTTGAAGTCTGCAGCGCTGCACTGTTGTCTGATGAGCCATTCACACATGAACTACATCTCCCATGAGTCACTCTGTTTACGGGGAGGGGGGGAGAGGGAGGAGGTCCACATGGTTGAGTGAGAGGATGTTGTGAAACTCCCTACACCTGACGGGATGTCTCATCACTATCTTCAGACTCCTGATTCACGCAGCTGTCCTTCGTGAGGTCGCAGAAAAGACTTCACACTTGGACTCTCAACAGGTAAGAATTTATTAGAGTCATAAATAATACATTAATTAATAAATTCAAGAAGCAACTGTCCTCATTAAGACACCAGTAGAAAGATTGTTACTGTTAAGGAACTGAATTGTTGACTAAATGTATTGTGTGTTAATTATGTAAATGCAAAATGTTCCTTTTTATTTGTGGTGATTTTATGATGCAGTTGTGATGTCAGTTTTGTGGCTTTTAGGAAGGAAATATAAAAAAGAAGAAAATGATTTCGCAATTGCAATATAAAGTGGAGTCATTATGACCTTTTAGATCAGTAGATAATAAATATTATAAGAATGGAAGTTTATTGTTTCTTCTTTTTGTTTCTGAGCTCCACAGCATCTGTTTTGTTGTTGTTGTTGTTGATTTTTTTTTTGTTCAGTCTTTATGTTATAACCTCAGTTCTCTGAGTATCTGAGCTTCTTGTTTTTTTAGACACGTCGTCGGGCCACAGGTGACCAGTGTGTTATGATCGAGCTGCATTCCTGAACCGACGCTGCTATCGCCTTTCATCAGCTGTCCTCGTCCACACTGAAACCGGAGCACGTTTCTCCGAGTCCGTGTGAGTGTTTTCTTCTTCAACAGCGAGGCGCTCCCGTTACCATGGATCAACAGGCCGCCGTGGTGTTTCGTAATGTGGGGCAGCTGTACTTCCCCCAGACCCGGGTGGAGTGCCACTACAGCCTGACCCCGGAGCAGCGCTGGAGCAGCAGAGATTGGATCGGGATTTTTGAGGTAGATTGAGCCCCTGAAGCGCCGTCCTCCGCTGTACAGCAGAAAGCATCGCAGCACACGAGAGTCGCGATGGGAGATGCTCCTTCAATGTCGTTAAATGTCTTTTTCTATCCCGCCACAGATGGGCTGGTCCTCAGTCAAACAGTATTACACGTACACATGGGCTCTGGTTCCTGAAGGCTACACTGAAGGAACCAGCGTCGACTACTGTGCACTTTTCCAGGGTGAGAATTCAACCAGACACGACCGAAAAAAAAATTTAAAAAAAAAAAAAAAAATCGTCTTTATTTTTATGTTAAAAACCCAAAAAGTAAAGAAGCACTTTTCACTGCGTCCAGCATCACTGACGGTTGTTTTACGCTCAGTTGTTGCTCTGTTGTCGTAGAGTGCAGATTTCACTGTAAAAAGACAGCAAGGTGAGATGCTGAAGCCAAAATAAGATCAAGATGCTGATGTGAAGTTTCTTGGAACAAAGTCTGTTGTTGTCAGCGTGGATCTTGTTTTGTTTGTTCTGTTTAATACAACAAATTTAAAGTAATCCTTTCAAATGAATCCTAATAAATGTCCCGTCCATGCAGCCTCCTACCTGCCCCGCCCCGGTCCTGTGGAGTACCAGTTTGTGTACGTGGATAAGGACGGAGAGGTGCGTGCCCGCAGTCGTCCCTTCACCTTCTATTCTCCCAAACCGCTGGAGGAGCTGGAGACTCTGAAAGAGGAGCAAGATGAGGAGGACGGAGAGGAGGAGATGCTCCTGGTCGTGCCCAGAGCTCAGCTGCTGCAGGTGGGAGGAGGACACGTCGGCACCGCTCCAGTAAGTTTGAATGTCGCGATGCGGTCGTACAGAACTTTAACTTCGTCTTGTCTTCGTCAACAGAGTCGTCTGGAGGAGTGTTTGAAGCAGCGGGCGGACTTACAGCGAGCTCTGGACGCAGCGAAGCAGGAGACGGAGGACGAGAGGGAAAACGGCAGAAAGGCGAGAACGGAGTGGGAGCGCGAACGAGAGCTGATGACGGACGAGGTCGTCGAGCTCAGAGACAACCTGAGACACAGCGGAGACATGCTGAAGATGATCGAGGGACGACACCAGGTGAGGACGGGTCACCTCGCCTGATGGAACAAATGCAAAATGAGATCATTAAGAAAACGTATCCAAAATATCGTGTCTTCTCTCCACAACACTGAAAGGATGTGAAGTACAGTGAGGAAAATCTGACCTCTGAACTCAGCAAGCTGCTGGATGAAAAGGTCGAGAGTCAGCGGCGGATCAGAGACCTGGAGGACGACTTCAAGCTTCTGGCTGACAGAGAGAGAGAAGAAAACAACGAGGTGGAGAGGTAAGTGTTGGAGGTTGATGTGAACTCTTCACATCGAGTCTTTCCAGTTTGAAACTGAGCTTGTTTTCGGTGCTGCAGGCTGAAAGAGAGGGTGAGGAAGATGTCCTGTCAGATGAAGCACGACGAGGAGAAGAGGAAGGCCCTGCAGGTGAGTGGATGATGCCGACGGTCCTGAAACGCAGACAGGAAGAGTTCAAAGTGTTTCTGATTCTCCTCCCGTCGTCCCTCCGCAGCTGGAGAACGAAGCCGCCCTGGCCGAGGTCCTCGGGCTGCAGGAGCGTCTGGAGGCCGGCGACCACCTCTCCGATAGCCTGCGCCGGGAGCTGCGGGAGCTGGGCGGCCGTCAGGGCCACACCCACACCGAGCTGCACCAGGCCCGGCTGCAGGTGGCCCAGCTCACCCTGCAGCTGTCCGAGGAGAACCTGCTGCTGCGGGAGGAGCGGGCCAACTGGGCTCTGGAGAGGGAGGCGTACAAACATGCAGCGGAGGTGAGGCTGCAGCAGGACCTGGTGGAGGCGCGTGCAGTCACCTACGTGTCCATCTCAACTGATTGGTTGTTTTGTTTTCATGTTTTTTATGCAGATTGAGAAGAAGAAACTCCAAGACCTGAGCTGTGAGGTGCAGAGGAAGGAGGAGTGGCTGCAGGAGGAGAGGACGGAGAGGGAGCGAGTCGAGTCCGACCTCAGGAGAGAGAAAGATTACAGTAAAGTGAGTGAATCAGAGCACGTCACTCATATTTAATTTAATACACAAACACGCTCGGCTCCAAATATAGCTGCTCAGGTGTCGCGTCATCAGTCGCTCAGGTTTTGTTTTTTTGGAAACTGGAGAAGTGTGCTGGAGCTCAGCGAGCTGCTTTTATCACTCTCACATACTGGCACAAATAGAAGAGCTTCCATGAACAGTCAGGAAACATTTCCTCACAGCGACATGTGAGCAGGAGAGAGAGGACGCCAGCAGAGTCAGATGTGTGTGTGTGTGTGTGGGGGGGGGGGGGGGGGGGGGGTGTTGGGGAGGAGCTCAGGTCGGGTCAGAGGGTTTGAGGATCTGAGTGTGATGCTGCTGCCCCCTGCAGGTGCTGCTGAGCGACGCCAAGCGAGAGCTGCAGGAATTGAAAGTCAGTCTGAGGAAGATCCAGGATGAAGAAGAGGGAGAGGAGCAGTCGGACAAACAGGCAAGCTCAGATTTATTTATTCAGGATGCACTTTTCTACCGGAGGAGGGGCTTCAGTCAGGAGCTGCTCTTCTACTTCCTGGTTTGGAGGTTGCCCCGAAATGTGGAGTTTACATGGGTGCAGTTTGAATAACGTTTTCTTGTTCGCCTTCTTTTGTCACCCTATTACTCTTCACTGCCTCCATTACAAGCTGATTAAACCCATAACAACACGTAAAGAAAGACAAAACAGACTTCCAGTTTCTAGTTTTCAGGCTCAAATGAAGTTTCACAAGATACTGCATTTAAATACTTAAGATTTAAAATGTTCTGCCTCTTTGTACTTTTACTGCACAACATTTTAGAGAGAAACAGTTCATTTGATTCCACTACATATATTTGATAAATGTGATCTGTGATGTCAGCACGTGTCGACGGTGTTTTTGAAAT
This sequence comes from Embiotoca jacksoni, assembly GCF_022577435.1. Lineage (NCBI taxonomy): Eukaryota > Metazoa > Chordata > Actinopteri > Embiotocidae > Embiotoca > Embiotoca jacksoni. The sequence goes on along the minus strand of NW_027185229.1, from coordinate 3,065,633 downwards.
GAAACTCGCTGGCATGTTAAAGTAGAAGATCCCACAGTCATCATGTAGCGCATATACATTATTAGTGTTGAGGATATCTTTAATTTTTTACAAAGTAAGCAGCCATTATCACAGCCAGTTCTGCTCTCCTGTGTCCTCCCTGTGGTGCTCCGGTCTGTGTTTGGACCCGGACCACTTCAGGGCCTGCTGGACTACATCCATCAGTTGGAGCAGAGGTTGGCGATTCTCCCGCAGACCGAATCCGACGTCTGTACCTGTAAGTAAAGACGTCTCTCTGCACGCCGCTCTGCTGCTTCACTGTAACGAGCAACAACAACAAAAATGTAATTTAAAAACAGCTGCCGGCTCTTCCTCTGAGGATGACGATGCTTCCTCCAGCTCCATCTGTTCACCTCTTCTCCCCGCTGAGGAAGACGCTCCCGCTGAGGACACTCAGGTAATCCAATCTTAACTAAACAAGGATTAACAGCGTTCAGCTCCAACACACCTGAATCTGAACGAGGAGTCTGATCTCATCATCGTGGAGTCCGTGTGGGACCACATGAAGAGACAGAAGAGTTTTTAAATCTACAGGAGAGCCGAGACAAACTTTATTAGATGCTGAAATATTGTGTGCAAATGTACCAAAGAGAAATGATGCTGCACGTTGAATTAAGTTAATTAATCAGTTGAGACTTTACTTTTCACATCACTTTTCATGCCTAAAATGTTTGCACATTTTTGAGCTATCACTGTGTATCAGAAACATACATTTAATATTAACATATTTATATCTTTATTTATATTTATATGTATCAGTTTGTTTCTGTCTGTTGAATCAGGACGAGAAGACGCAGCGCTGTGAAACCGGAGCTGCTGAAGGGAAGCATCCGATCCTTCCAGAACTCGTCCACCCCGTCCTGAGGTGACACATCTGGCAGTTACACACACACACACACACACACACACACACACACACACACACACACACACACACACACACACACACACACACACACACACACACACACACACACATCCACCCTGTTCAGTGTCTGGAAACACCTCTCTTAAAATGTGATGACTTCATTCACACCTTCCCCGCCGGCAGACCACTGGCTGTTTTATAGACGCCTTCGTTTAATTACACTTTTATTGTGACACACAGCAGAGATTAAAAATATATTTCCAATTAATATTGTAATAAATAAGAGTAAAAACAGCAGCAGAAATAATATAAGTCCATTTTAAACCGAGCAGTATATCAGCAGGGGGAGAGATGTGGGATTTATTAACAGTATTGCATGTTTTATTTCTGTATTTTGTAAAACGTTGACCTCTCTTTCCCTCTGCAGTAATCGGCCCGACGCCCCCATGTGGTGACACGAGGAACCGCGGCTGGACGACCGGCAGGTTGCTTTGCTACAACACGAGTTCAAGTGAAAACAGAAAATATTTATGGTTTAGAGCTTTGACTTAACGAGTGCCTGTAGTCGGAGATTTTTGTTTGTTGGTTTAATCAGGATGAACATTAAGTGTTATTAACACACTTTTTTCCTGTATATATTTGAATCCTTCATACTTTTAGATTCCATCTGTTACAGGATATTTTAGAGCTCGTATTTTCTTCATTTTCTACATTTTAGCTTTTTATTATGTAGATTGTTTTGCAACTGAGGCCACGAGTAGAATTTATTCCACTAGATCTGTTTTTGGTGTATATTAGCTGCTGATCTGTGTGTGTGTGTGTGTGTGTGTGTGTGTGTGTGTGTGTGTGTGTGTGTGTGTGTGTGTGTGTGTGCGCGTGTCTTGTTGAGCCCAGCGTCAGGTCAGAGGAACGTGAGAGGTTATTTTTAGAGACTTTTCTTTATTGAAATGAGCTGCTGTTAGAAAGATGAGGTTCTTTAATAAAAGATCAAAATCAGTACATGTTGATGGCAGTTTTTCACGACTTTAAGGGAATATTTGTTATGTTTTTATCTTTCCGCTCCTTCGATAGATGTTGTTGTCGGTTTGATGTTCTTGTGAACGTGATATCTCCAAAACATCTTGAGGGAATTTGATCAAACTTGGCAAAATCATTCACTTGATAATAAGGATCAATTGATTTGATTTTGGGGGACAAAGGTCAAAGTTCAAGGTCACTGTGACCCCTATTTGAAACATTCACATCTACATGATATGTCAGTAACGCTCAGATAGAATTTCCTCACGTGGCACAATCGTTCACTCGGCCTCAAAAGATGAAGCAATTAGGGTTTGGTGGTCAAAGGTCAAAGTTCAAAGTCACTGCGACCTCACGTTCACTTTGTCTGTCACAACATATAAAAAAAAAACACCTCGAGGGAATTTGTTCAAATTTGAAATTTAAAACATTCACTTTGTACCAACAGTGACCTGATGGGATTTTGGTGTTCAAAGGTCAAAGGTCAAGGTCACTGTCACCTCACGGTAATATATGCCTGTGAACACAATTTTTGAGGGAATTTCTTCAAATTTTTCAGAAATGTTTATTTTGGCTCAGCGATGAGCTGTTTAAATTTTGGAGATCAAAGGTCAAGGTCAAGGTGTGAGTTTAATATCTATATGGGTTTGGACAAATATACACTGCTCCAAAAAATAAAGGGAACACTTAAATAAAAAATAAAGGGAACACTTAAATAAAAAATAAAGGGAACACTTAAACAACACAATGTAACTCCAAGTCATCACACTTCTGTGAAATCAACCTGTCCAGTTAGGAAGCAACACTGATTGTGAATCAATTTCACTTGCTGTTGTACAAATGGAACAGACAACAGGTGGAAATGAGGCAATTATCAAGACAACCCTATAAAGGAACGGTTCTGCAGGTGGTGACCACAGACCATTTCTCTGTCCTCGTCCTTTCTGGATGGTTTTTGGTCACTTTTGCATTTTGCCAGTGTCCTCACCACTAGAGGTAGCATGAGGCGGTGTCCAACCCACAGAAGTTGTTCAGGTAGTGCAGCTCATCCAGGATGACACATCAATGCACGCTGTGTCAAGAAGGTTTGCCGTGTCTGTCAGCACAGTGTCAAGAGCACGGAGGAGATACCAGGAGACAGGCCGGTCCACCAGGAGACGTGGAGGGGGACGTAGGAGGACAACAACCCAGCAGCGGGACCGCTATCTGCTCCTTTGTTGGAAAAAAGATTTCCACAGAAGTTGGATCAGCCTGTGATCTGATTTTTCCACTTTTATTTTGAGTATGATTCTGAATCCAGACCTCCATGGGATAATGATTTTGATTTCCATTGATCATTCTTATGTTATTTTGTTCTCAACACATTCCACTATGTAATGAATAAAGATTTTCAACTGGAATATTTCATTCCTTGAGATCTAGAATGTGTTGTTGAAGTGTTCCCTTTATTTTTTTTTTAGCAGTGTACATGTAAACTACCACTTGTGTGGTTAGTGGAGGTATAAAACTGCCAGGTGGTCATTCTAGTTTTTGATATTGTCTTACAGAACAAAAATAGTGAACATTGAAAACTGCAGTCTTGATAGAATAACCGCGTGTGTGAAGTGATTGCAGAAAAAAAATGACAAAAAGACACTGAAAGGTCCGAGAACGAAAAGCGCCTTTATCAAAATACAAGACACAACAAATAAGCAAATAATAAGCAACAACAACAAAAAAAAGCTGAAAATAGTATAAACTCCTCATAAAAAAGTAAAAACAAAAACATCACAACCCAGTTTTAGTATTTCTGTGTGTGTCAGAGTCATCAAAGGTATTTTGGTACAAGTCAGATTGAAACAGAGTCTGAATCCCTGAACATGAAGACACCATATTTGTGTTTATAAAAAGTTAAAAATGTAACAGAGAAAAGATGATTGAGCTTCAAAGGTAACTTGAAACATCTTTGCCACGAAAATACAAACTCAATATTCACATTAACAAACCCAATAGAATTTATAATAATCAGTATAGTTGGGATTTGTTCGTTTGTCCAAATGCAACGTCCTCATCTGTCTTTGGTCTTTTTTTTGTTTTTTTAATCACATAGTCGAGGCCTCGGTGACCTCGTTGATGGCTTTTTTTATTGCACCAGCTCAAATCCAGGAAAAGATTCAAGAAACAGAAAAACAACTGAAATATCAAAGTTATATGTTGCAGAAACATCTTCAAATACTAAACAACATTGTACGTAGAAAAGGCTGACGATATGCAAAACATATATTGTGTGTGCGTGAGAAAGAGGAAGTGTGACGTTCCTCTTCTATAACGGCAAAATCACAAAATCAAGTCTAAGAAACAGAATCATGGCGTCAGTGTTGATCATTTAAAACAACTCTTGTGTCTCTGATGGCTTTAAATCTGCGTAAATAAAAACTGCTGGTGTGTCGTCACCATGTCTGATTTCAAAATCTTACAATAGCTTCCTTTTGTCCCTCATAACAGAAAAACTGCACCGGCAGCGTTTCATGCCGCTAAGAACCAACGTGCTGACCGAGAATCTTTTAACGGAGTTCAACAAGAGTCACGCCGTCTTTTCAACACACAATGTCAATTTCATACAAAAAAAAAGTTGTATAGTCTCAATAAAAAAACAAATCATAAATGTTTTATTTTACAAACTCCACTCATTAAATACAGCACACATGAAACGCATCACCCGAGACTCTCTGTCCTGGTCCTCAGCAGGCAGCTCGGTCACGGCAAAGCATTTGTCTTGTTGTTGTTGTTGTTGTTTGTGTCGGACGGCTGCAACCTCAAAGATGTGAGGTGCAATAATTACGATCGAATGACTCTCGGTCAGCTTGTGCTGTTTCCCAGAAGTCCTTGATTTCTTCTTCATTTTTATGAAAACCTCATTTGATGTTCATTTTACAGATGCTATGAATCAGACAGATAAACACCGGCTGGAGATGGAGGCGGAATTCATGGTCCAACATCACACTGGGTTTTTTTGGTACACACACACACACACACACACACACACACACACACACACACACACACACACACACACACACACACACACACCTGAGGTTCTGTGAAGTAAACTGTTTTTGATGTGTTTTTTTTGTCTGTTTGGATGATTCTTTTTTCGCTCTTCATGGCTTACCTTTACCTGGCTGCTGTAACCACGGTAACCACTTCATCATGTCTGCTCTGTGATGTAAGAAAAACCCCTCTTGATTTATGTTGGCAGTAAATACTGAGCCGACAGATGAGGCCTGACCCTGATCGAACCAACCTGAGGCTGCGTGCTGGCGTCAAATCTACCTGCAGATTCACCAGGATCTGTTTGCTTGTTGTCGGTGTGCGAGATGAGTCGCTGCGTTTGTGTTGTGCATTTTCCATATTTGGCCCACAAGCACCAGAGTTACAAATTGAGAAAATTTCCACTGAACTTGAAGTTTATCTCGTCACGCTGTGAGTTTGAGTCCCGCTCATGACTCCCTCTCTTTGCTTTTTCCTTTTTGTTGCTTTTCACCCCCAAAAAAAGCAGAAACGCAAAAACAATTAAAACTTCAAAAAAACACACATGTCGTAGTGTCCAGTTAAATGAGAGCAGGACTGAGTAACAATATACAAAAAACCCCCAAAAAACACGAGGTCCCACAAATAAAAGACAGAACAGAAATGTGTACATGCTCAGAAAAAAAAGAAAAAAAAACACATCATGAAAGAAATAAGTAGCATATCTCTGAATCGTAAGAAAAGTAATTCTGAGAAGACATTTTTGCGGCATTACGGACACCATGTAGAGTTCAGGTCGCTGCAATGTATCTTTACCATCGATTTTATACAAAGCATAGCCCTTAATAGATAGCAGAGGAGTGCATTTTATTTTCTTGTCGCTCTCTTTGAGTGGACGAACGCACACCGGTGCCCTCGTCCATCCACTGAAATGTAGTGCTTTTGCGTCTCCGGTTCCTCCTCTGAGTCCGACTCGTCTTCCTCTGAGTCCGACTCGTCTTCCTCTGAGTCTGTGTGAACAGTTTATGTGCTGCGTGAAGCGCCTGAGTCTGGAGGTGATGTCGCAGTCGGAGGAAGCAGCGTCGTCTCGTCTCAGTCTCGCTGCGTTTTCCCCGTCACGCCTTTCTTCTGCGCCGCCGCCCCCGCCTCCCCCCCCCCACGGCTCCCCGTCACTGTCCGCCCCCCGCTCCTTCTCCTCGTCCCAGTAGTCGTCCTCCTCCTCCTCCTCTTCCTCCTCGAAGGCCGACTCGTCCGTGGCCTTCTCCTCCTGCTTGATGGTTTGGGCGGCGGGGGGAGGGTCGGCGGGGGGGGGCGGCGGCGCCGCTGTCGCTCGAGTCGCTGCTGTCCTCGAAGGCCTCGGGGTTCTCCAGCATCTCCCGGATCAGCGGCGGCATGGGGCCGGGGATCTCCGTCTTCAGCGTGATGGCTCTTTCTGCACCTGCAGACACAAGAATATTTATTCAGTCGTGAGCGTGAATCAAGACGACGAAGGAAGAAGGTCGGAAAAAGGGCTCGTTGATGAAAGGAAAACTTCACCGTGTTCTCCAGGTATGCGGATGACGGCATGTTCTCTCTGACATAACAATATGAATAAATATTTTGCGTGCGTGATGTCCTCTACAAGTTACGTTTATTCTTATCTTACTTTCATCGTGAAGGTGAATGTAATCACGGCTGGATTGTGTGCAGAAGTGTTGAAGCGCAACGTTTACAGAGAGCAGACTTCACTTCCTGTCTGCGGTCGGTGGTTCGGTTCGGACTTCCATATTTCACTGACCCCAACACAATACTTTCAGAGCCTCGACGCTTAAAACCTCAAAAAAAAAGTCGAAATAATATTGTAGTCTACACAAGTGGATGTGCACTACAAGATCTTTTTGTTTTTTGCCAAAATATTTGACCTTGCAGTTGCAGATTTTTTAACCCCAAAAATGTATGTTTTTCAACTTCTTCTTCGAAATAGAGTTTGGTTTTGTTTGAATCTTTTTGACGACATAATATTGGATTTGTTTTTACTGATACCAAAACAAAGGTACTGTAAATGTTGTCTTAACATAAAAGAGCCCGAACAATTGAATCTTTCAGTACTTTCCCGTTTTTCCAGTCCTGTGAATGCTGATGAGGTTTGATCCTGAGAAAACTTTGGTTCTGCTGTTTAAAAACCTGAGCTGACCTTTGGTGCTGATTCCTCGCAGGTCCGTGACTTTCATCAGCATGCGGGGGAACATGTGCGGCTTGTTGGGGCGGCGGCGGCGGGTGTAGATCTTCAGAGCCTCCAGCAGCGGCTCCTGCAGCTTGTCTACCTTCTCCGGCTCCTCGAGGTCCATCCGGTCTGAGAGAGGAAGAGTTAGCGATCCGAGACGGAGCTTCTACATCCTGCTCACAGTTTCCTTTTCCTTTAACAGAGCGTCACCTGCAGGTGGAGACGGTGACGCTCACTCACCTCCGCAGATGAGACAGATGGCGCTGAGGAGCCCCGTCTCGGTGTCGTCCATCTCCAAAGGCAGCAGCTGACCGGCGAAGGCGAACACCAGGTCCGTGAGGGGGCCGAAGCCGGCGTTATGCATCTGGGTCCGGTTGAGGGTCAGGCCGTCCGAGAAGGTCATCGTGTCCTGCTCGGGGGTGTAGCGGGTGCATATCCTCAGCATCTGCAGGAAAAACACCAGGAGAAAAAGGGTCAGGATAAAATGTTGTTATTGCAGCTGGTCAAAATCCCAATTCTGTATCTATAGTTAAAGCAGCGTGACCAATGAGGAAGCGTTGGGGGGGGTGAAGGGGGGGAGTAGTAACAGGAGCAAGGGGCGAGTACCAGGATGTCCAGACATGCAGATTTGAGGAGGGTGATCTGGTCAGCGATGGTGAGCGTGGTGAAGCCGGGTAGCCGCTTGGCAAACTCCACAATCTTTATAATGCACTTAGTGGACAGCTCACTGAACTTATCCCACAGGCCCAAGTCCAGCTGCACCCGGTGGTCAGCGCTGGAGTTCTGGGAGAGACAAACAGGGACACGTTGGTCTGCCGGACTGTGTTTCCTGCAAAGCGCTGAGCTGACGCTTCAGCGGAGCATCTTCAGAGGTCAGAAAAAAACCCACAAACCAACTCACCGTGGTGTATTTTCCCAGCTGGCACAGAGACGGGAAGGTCTCTTTGTGTGCTTTGCTAACTTTGTTGACCAGCTCCTCCAGCTCCCCGGTGAGCTCGTAGTTCTCCGGCAGCACCACCTCCTCCTTCACGTCCTTCTTCTTCTTGTTCCGGTCGTTGCGCACCGCTGCGGGGAAACAACGCCGTCCGTTTAACGTTCGGGAGAAGAAGAACTCCTCCTCTGCCGTTTCCTGATTAGTGACACTCACCTTCTTTGGACATGCCGACCTCGAAGCACTTCTGCAGCCGACAGTACTGGCAGCGGTTACGTGTCACCTTGTTGATCTGACAGTTCTTGTCTCGGTGGCAGGTGTACACCATATTCTTCTGGATACTGCGCCGGAAAAAACCCTAAAACACATCAAAGACACCGCTTCAGAAACAAATATTTTAAAATCTAAAAATATGATATTTTCAGATTTAAACAGAGAAACAGCTAAGATGCTTATTAAAGAGTTTTAGAGGTGCTGGAAGATGGCGAGCAGTCCAGATGTTTCCACATGTTTCTAGTCTTTGTGCTATGCTTCTGATATAACAGAGAAATATGATAGTGCTCATATATTTCAGTACAGAAGTGAAAAAGCATAATTGCCAAAACTTTCCTTTAACATTATCTTATTAAAGCCCGTTTCCAGCTCACATCTCCATGTGTCCTGGCGTCATCGGATATCAAAGGATGCATTGAGATCCGATCTGCTCAGGCTGCATTAGGTCTGGGACAGTTGTATTTTCTTTGCAGTGAAAACGCAATGCATCCTGGGTCACATTTGAAGACCGCCTACTCAGCTGACGTCCTCTGAATAAGAATGAACATGAATGCAGTTTGTGTTCAATCCGACGGATTACCATAAAGTTACAGCAGGTTTTTTTTCCTTCTAGTTTATCTCTTGTAATTTCTGACACACATCAGACTGTAAGAGAAGCCCCGCCCTCTTTTATTGACCCGAGTCGTTGGGTTTCCGACGGTTCAAGTTCCCGTTCTTGCGCTTATTTATTTGTTTATTTTCGTGACGTAGCCCACGTCTTCATTTGCATACAGAGCGGGAAACTGAGATCCGATACCAGGTGGGAACAGAAAAGTGGCCACTTGTGATCCAATATGGAAACAGCCTCTTACTCTTTCTACGAACGCAAACATTTGCATGTTTCATGTTTGTTTTTTCTTTAATTTTAAGTTCTAAATCGACTTTAACAGTAGTTTTATTTTATTTAAACACAGGACTCATGGTGTTGTTGTTGTTGTTACATCAATGATGTGCAGTACTAGTAAGGCTCCACTAGGGGGCAGCTCAGCATCACAGCTCTGCACATCTGTCAGGCTCCACTTGAACATGAGCTTCTCACTCTGGTTTGACCTCAGCTGTTTCACTTTACCTTGCAGCCCTCGCAGGAGCTCACCCCGTAGTGATACCCGGAAGACTTGTCCTGGCACACGAAGCAGGGCTTGTAGACCCGGGGAGGAGGAGGAGGGGAGGGAGAGCTGGGCACCATCTCCTCTGAGCTGGTGCTCTGCGTCTCCACGGCTGCAGGAAGAAAGAAGAAGAAGGAAAAAAAAAGTTCATCTTGTTTTAGTCTTTGATGAAAATTAATACAAGAACTCTTGAGGAGCGAGTGGTCAACAGGCAGGCGACCCCCTCCCCCCCCCCCCCCTCCCCTCCTCCCCCAGCACCACCACCAGGGCTTGGAGGCAGAAGGCAACTCAAAGGCAGACATTTTTAAGAGAAAAGGGGGAGTGGGGGGGCACTGCTGATTGACAGGGACTTAAAAGAGATGCAATTAGCTGATGGCCAGATGGCCCTGCTGATAAAATGCTGATTGGCAGCTAAGATTTGATTGGCCTCTCCGTTTACTGGTGATGGGGGGGAGGGGGGGGGGGGATGTTGACTTTTTGACTGACATCTACATTTTTGTGTGTGTGTGCGCGCACGCACATGTTCCCACTTTTATTTGAAAGGGCGTCCAGCCGTACCGGCCCGTATACCTCCAGCCCCCATGTGAACAAACAGAGGTGGGATGTTTATGAGACTCGGCTGTCTCCCTCCGTTGCCTCCTCGCTGTCTCGCTCCAGAAAATGTCCCTCTCTATAACCACCATGTGTCGGCCACAGGCGGAGTCAGCTCATGAAACAACGGAGATCAGACACGTTCATTTTTAAAGATGTGGTGATTCTTCTGTCACAGCGGAGAGAGAAACAGTGAAAGCCGCCGCGCCTGCTACACATTTAAAGGTGACGACTAAAGGACAACCAGATTCCTGCGAACATGCCTTTCAACTTTCACCTTCAGTCACCCCAACTTCACCTCCCTCTGCCCCCCCCCCCCCCGCTCCCTTGTTTCCTGGCCCTAAATTCCTCAGTGCAGGCTGGCCGGGGTTTAATAGTTGCCCGGGCTCATAAGCAGCCCTATAAAGGTTGTGTCTCGGATGGGAAGGAGGCCCCCGGCCCGGGTGACGGCCTCTTTATTGGGATCCAGTCACCTTGGGCAGCCATTCACATCAACAGCTCCATCCTCGGATCCATTCCTAATAAAAATAAAGAATCCCGGGGTCAAAAACTCAAAGTCACAGCCCCCTCCTGTCACCTCCAATGGAAAGCACAGGACTGAACCAAATGTGCCCCCCCCACCCCACCCCACCCCAGCAACCCCAACCTGAACCCGCAGCTCGTCATTAACAAGAGTAGTAAGGTTTCAAAAAACAGAGAGTGCAAAGGCACAAAGGAATCATGTAATAAAAACAGAGAGCGAGAAATGAGAAGAGAAAGAAAGGCGGAGAAGGAGGTGAGTCCGAGGACACAAACTTCCCAGTGGCCGAGAGGTTAAATAAAATCACGACTATTTAACTTTGACCTTGACTGAAGAAGGCCAACTGCTAACTACATGAGCAGCAGGCCGCTTTAAAACTCAGGAATGTGTTCAGTTATGACACCAGACGTTCATTCAATCACAGCCGACGTCGGTCGATTAGTTGATAGAAAGCAGCACAAAATGTGGTGAATCATTTACTGGTTTTTACTTCCTGCTTCTTTAAAACTTCCGTAGCAAACTAACTTTATTTTTGTTTTTTTGGGATGTTAGTTGGACAAAACAAGCGGTTTGTCGACGGCAGTTTAAGCTGCAGTTTCCTGATATTTTATGGACCAAACAGACGAATAAAGCTACTTATCGTTTATTTACTTTATTCTCAACAGAATCATTGAGGGAGATTAAATTAATTAAAATAATACGGAGATAATCTACAATCCAGGGAGGACGGTTCAATAGATTACGATTATTAGAGTAAAGTAATAAGAAAATAAAACGGATTTTAAAGAGATTGAGTTTTAAAAAAAAGAGTAAAATAATGTAAAACAGTTGCAGGTACACGTTGGGAGGTTGAAGGTTTTTAAATTTTTTTGGAAGGCGTAAATCTTATCAAACAGCAATGCTTTTAATTTGAAAACCTGAGATATCTGACATGTACCTACTGTTTTACTTTAAGTGCGTAATTACTTAATAGAAATGTGTTTATGAGTCGCTGGGGAGACGGTTTCTTTCTGAAATGGAAACTCTAATTAACATGTGTGCAATAAACTTCAACAATATTACTGTCATTATTCATCTTCTATTACTCATCTGTAACTTCAAACATCGATCTGTTGTTCTGACATCAGGTTTAATATTTCCTTCAAACAAACATCGGCTGCAGCAGGTTTCTGTTGTCTCGTTCCAAACATTCTCCTTTTTTATGACTAAGTATGAATTATATTTCGAAAGAAGAAAATGCATACAATAATTCATGTATACAGAAAGACAAAGAAAAAAGATGATCTGCATGAGTGCATCACGATGAAGGAGTATTTGTGTCCATAATGTTTTACGTGCTGTGTGACTGCACGCCTAAAAAATGCACGCAAGCTTCCAGCTTCTAACGAGTGAGCAGATTTAATGTTTTTCGGTCTTATGAGAAACTGAATTGAATATCTTTGTGTTTTGCAGGTTCAGGTTGATGCAGCATGGAAGTAGAAGACAGCACGTTGACCCTCAGGACACTGTGAGACATATTTTACTTTTTTCTGACATTTTAGAAACCAAACAAGTTGGTGATAAATGGAGGAAGTCATCTGCAAATGATTTAAAATGGAAAATAATTGTTTATATCAGTTGCAGCTTTAGTGACAGAAAAAAATGAGGATGTATCAGGTCATACATGTCAGATTTAAAGATGATAATTTGCTGTACTTTAACGACAAAAGGCTGCAAATGGTATGCAGTCTTCTGGAGCAGTAGGTGAGGGGAAATCGTTCACAGCGTATTACGGAAAGAATCATTTTCCCCACAAGTTTATGAGTAAACAAAAAGCTGCTGGCTGAGAAATAAACTGTACCATGAAGTCAGTTTTTGGGGCCGAGATGCAGGAGGCTGGAGGTTGAGTGAGTGGCACCGTAACCCGACCGCTGTTTTCTGTTTATATAGTAACACTGACGATGTAAAAAGGGTCCCTGAGAGAACAAGAGGACAAAAAAAAAAAATAGCTCCCATTGAAACGGAGAAGCTGCATCTGGCGCCAGGAGAGAGGTAGTGACTGACAGCGTCTGAGTCAGAAAGGAGCATGACGGGGGGAGACAGGGTGAGAGACGCTCGGCTGGAGGGAGGAGGAGGATGTAGGTGGGGCGAGGGGGGGGGGGACTCTACCTGGCGTGGAGAAAGAGGGAGAGGAGCCCAAAACCTGTCAGCAGCTGTCATCACCCTGAACTGAGCTCAGCCTCACAGCCTCGGCTTGAAAAAAAAAAAATAGCTCTCTCTCTGTTTCTTCACCCACGACTCACCCCTCAGTGTGTCACAACATCAGTCAGCACGGCGCTGTTGGACACACAAGAGACGACCTGACTGGTGTGAATCATCTTGATCAGAGCTTCACCTACAATCCAAGCTATAAATATCACCTGTCATATGTCATATTTCACACCGATAGAAAAGCTCCTGCATTACCACATTGTATTATCTCTTAATGTGGCTTCACTCCTGTCTCCATCTTCATCCTCCTCCTCCTCCTCCTGCTTCCTCAGTGTTTGTTGTCAGATCAGCACATCACTGTTTAGACAACAGAAGCCGCTCCGACAGCAGACACCTTCCTTATCCGCTCTGATGCCTGCGAGTCAGAGCTCAGGGATCAAGATATCAGTCCCGAGAAGCGGTGCGGTGAAAACATTTACTGACAAGAAGGGCCAAAAGAAAATATGGCAGCATCACAGCTTAATGTACTGATTTAGCTGTTTAACTGTTTTCATAACAGGAATTATAAGAATACTTCAATCGAAGTGCAGCAGCATCAAAAACAGTTCGATTTTATCCTTAAAATGCAGATTTGTTTTGATTTTAACATCATTAACATTGATGTTTTTTAGCTGGAAGTGGTTCCTCCATTTTCTTTGCGCATTGCTTTAAAATAAAACAACAAAATCAAGTGTTTTTAGTCTGCATACTGACATGTGAGTAGAATTGACGTGCAGTACAGATTTAGGACGCGGCTTCACGCTGCACAGCGTGCACGTGCTGCAGTACTCAGCGTGTTACTGCGGAGCTGATCTGTCGCTCTGTGTTCATGTACGTGAGAATGAAAACACGGTGACTGACACCTCCGGCCCTGCAGCTACGGCAGTTTAAATGTTATAGCTTGAATGTACAGTAGAGTTCAGACACACACACAGAGGGTGAAGTGTGTGTGAGGACAGACGCGGTGACACGCGGCCTGTCGGACCTGCAGCCGGGTGACATCACACGTCTTATTGAACTCGACTTTGGCCTCGGGGCTCCTCGGAGCCGCACACAGCAGAGAGGAGCAGAAACTACGGACTGTGGTATCAAAACAAAGAGTTTAATGACGACTAAAATGAAGCTGTTTCATTCATTTTATAAGAATTCAGAGATATACTAATAAATAGTGACTCGGATTGTTATAATAAAACACATTCAAATTCCTAAGACAGCAAAACTGCTGTTCAGCTCCACAGTTTTTCCTCCTTCAGTCCCCAAAAGACAAATTTCGATGACAAACTGAGCTTTTGCATAACTTCTCGCCTCACAAAATGTTCAGCGGCGTACTGAGGAATGTGCATGCACATGTGAATATGTGTGTGTGTGTGTGTGTGTGTGTGTGTGTGTGTGTGTGTGTGTGTGTGTGTGTGTGTGTGTGTGTGGGCTGCTGCGTGAGTTCATGGGTGAGTTGGACAGCGTGTGATGGCCGTCCGGCTGACTTTTGAGTGCAACAACATTTGCAAACATGGCGAGGAGCAGAGAGAGAGAGGCGAGGGGGGGGGGGGGGGGACAGCAGGATAAATATTTTTTAGTACTAAACAGCTAACAGATTTCATTGAGTCCATTTCAAAGGGATATTTTAATGCATAAATTCAGATCCTGTTTGTGAACATTACTGTATGTGGAGTAGATAAACAGCAAGGGTGAGTTTCAACCTCAAATATGCTGAGCGAGTAATTACCACGACAGCAGGGAGGAGATGGGGAAGATCTGAGTGACAATCCCTTTCATCAGCTGTTCTAAGTTCAATACCAGTCCCCCCCCCCCCCCCTCCTCCTCCTCCTCCCCCCCTCTCCTCCCTCCCCCTTGAGCTCAACCCTCACTAATAACCCTCTTCCCCCCTCTGTCCTCTCCTGCCTTCCTGCCCTGGCAGGAGGAGGAGCCCTTCCTGTCACTAGCAGCGCCTTTTAAAGGAAAGGCTGTGAAAACCCGGCTACTGTCCAGGAGATGGCTCCATAAAAAACAGCAGCACACACTTTAAAAAAAAACACACACAAACACACACACACACACACACACACACACACACACACACACACACACACACACACACACACACACACACACACACACACACACAAGCTGCCTTACAAAAAAAGAAAGCCTGGAAAAATCTCCCAACCCTGTGAACCCTCACAGAGTTGTGAAGCAATGTCAGACGCAACGAGCCAACAGAGGAGAGTGAAGATAAAAAAAATACAGCTGAGGCAACGTTTAAGACAAAACCTGGACAAAAAATACTCATGTAATAGATTCTTTCATGGTCAAGGACTGTGTGTGTCTGCAGAGTGTGTGTGTGTGTGTGTGTGTGTGTGTGTGTGTGTGTGTGTGTGTGTGTGTGTGTGTGTGTGTGTGTGTGTGTGTGTGTGTGTGTGAGGGGTGAGGGGGGTGTTTAAGGGACAGGTTGTTAAATCTAAGTTTGTCCCTTTTGTCCCCTTTTGTCCCTTTCTTTTTATTTTATAACACCCAATAAAGACAGCTTAATATCCCCCTCCTTTTCTTTTTTTTTTTTTTCTTTTTTTTTTTTTTAAATATTACACCTCTGGACTGAAACTGCACATCAGACGGTGGGGTGTGATTTTTAACACTTATTTCATGCACCTTGAAGTTGGTCTTCTTTAATTAAACTGCGGTATCGTGTACTCTTCGAGTTTGACGTGTTCAATTTACAAAGTTTTCTGTAATGCAGCTCGTAATTAAAAAGTGTCTCAACATGTGACGGTGTGAGTGCAGCCTGAGAGATAATTCAGACTCATCGAACTCTGTGGAGGTTTCTGTGATGCGGTGAAGACGGAGCTCGAAGCCCAGATGCCACAATCACAGACAAGCCTGAGCATGACTCGTTCCAACCTCCCAAGATGTTGGTTTCCAGCAGTTTGATGCCTGCAGCTTTTCCTACAAAAAATATCCTCTTATAATCATTTAAAAAAAGGTTTCGGTGAATAAATTCAGCTGAATCAGATCTACTGTTTGAATGATTTCTCTGCAACCTGCAGCTTAATTACAGTAAACAACCAGATCACAGTTCTATTAAAGCATCATTAACTAATTAATCTGTCATGACACGTTTTATATTAAATTTATTCGACCTGAGGGATGATGGCTGTCTGCAGGTGACTTCTCATCAGTGAAATTATTAGAGATGGAAAGTTTAAAGACTTCATGCTGTTTGTTTTTGATGAATTAAAAGAAAAAATAAGCTTTTATTATTAAAGTAACATGAACCCTGAAACCTTCATTTTTTCTGATCACCACTCTAAAACATTTGTTTTGTCTTTGTTTACAACGTGAAATGCTCTAAAACACACAATAATATCGCCTACAGTAATGAATTTAGAAATGTTACACATCACATAACATGTCCTCGTAGTGTTTTTTTTTTTTATCATTTTAGCTGATGCAGATGTTTCAATTTAGTTCATTTTAAACTGTAAGAGAGTCAAACATGCAGTGATGGAGAATCTCTGCTAAACACTTGAATTGAACTTTTTTTCCCCCTTGTCGATGTTAAGGAAGGGACAGCAGAGAGACCATAAAGACATCAAGGGAATAAAAGCAAAGGTAAATCTGAGTCTATTTAAAATATACAGCCTCTAAAATCTCTTCTGTCTCATAAAGCTTCATCGACTGCCTCCACCAGCATCTCCCTAATGTATCATGGTGCTCGGTGCTCCTCCTCTGCGATGATATGATGCTCCATTGTTCAAAAACAGCTTTGAAGGACCTTTTTTTTAAAGAGAAGAGGGCGCCGGAGAAAAGAGAGATTATCACTGAATGAAGAGACGAGTGTTTCCCCTCCAGGCGTGAAGCAGCGAGACACAAAAGAGCATAACAGCAGGTTTTAATCCCAAACTCCAACTTCATGCCTGCGCTCCTCTTTCAGCCCTCGTCTTCCTCGGCTGCCCTCCCGGCCTTCCTCCTCCTGCTCACCGCCTGAGCTCTTAATTGACCCTTTGTGATTGTAATTGAATCATTAAAGGCTCCTGGTTACACAACACAAGGCGATGTAAGTTGATCCATGTGTGAGCAAAGAGTAAACACACATCAGCATCGCCCGGAGGAACGCACACGTGCACGCGCACACGTGCACACGCACGACTGGAGTGTAAAAAGAAGAAGAAGAGGGGATCTTCAAAAGCAGAGAAAAACAAATGTCACAGAGGACAGAGACAGACAGACAGGGAGAGGACAGACGGACAGACAGGGAGAGACAGACAGACAGGGAGAGGACAGACAGACAGGGAGAGGACAGACAGACAGACAGGGAGAGGACAGACAGACAGGGAGAGACAGACAGACAGGGAGAGGACAGACGGACAGACAGGGAGAGACAGACAGACAGGGAGAGGACAGACAGACAGACAGGGAGAGACAGACAGACAGGGAGAGGACAGACAGACAGACAGGGAGAGACAGACAGACAGGGAGAGGACAGACAGACAGGGAGAGACAGACAGACAGGGAGAGGACAGACAGACAGACAGGGAGAGGACAGACGGACAGACAGGGAGAGACAGACAGACAGGGAGAGGACAGACAGACAGACAGGGAGAGACAGACAGACAGGGAGAGACAGACAGACAGGGAGAGGACAGACAGACAGGGAGAGACAGACAGACAGGGAGAGGACAGACACTCCCTTTAATACGTCCTGACGCTGAAACAAAGGAAGGCAAAGAGGTGCTGAACTGCCTCACACACAAAAACGCAGGAAGAGATGACCCCCAACACACACACACACACACACACACACACACACACACACACACACACACACACACACACACACACACACACACACACACACACGCACGCACACACACACACACACACACACACACACACACACGGGAGAGAGTGTGTCTCAGAAAGAAACAGAAGATCTCAGGAATTTAAAGTCCAACAGAAAACAATAAATACGGGAGAAGCTGAACTTGTCAATTGTTCAATTTATATTTAAAGATAAAATATGTAGAAACACAATGTGGACAAAAAAAATCCTGTCCGGGTCACACCGGGTCATAAAATCCTGACGAGGGACCATAACCTAATTTTTCATTGTCAAAGAAGAGGAAGTGGCTTCTTTTTCTTTTCTTTTTTTCACGACAGGGAAAATTAAAGAAAGGTGGTGAAGAAGATTGTATTTAAATTTCTAAAGTCAAGATTCAAGTGCTTAAAAATAATGTCTGTTTGTCAACTGAAATAATATAGAATATAAAATCTAGAAATAAAGGTTGTAAACAGATTTAGAAAAAAAATACAGTTTGTTCAAAAATCAGCGCATAAAAATGATGCAGTTGTGTCAACGAACGATTATTCTCTCATAATCAATTCATCAAAGTAAGTTGTCAGAAAAAAAAGTGAAAAGATCCTCAAGTGACGTCTTTGAACACCATAAAACCTCAAAATATTCATTTTTATAATTAAATAAACTGAGAAAAGGAACAAATTGTCACTTTGGAGAAGCTGCAACTTGGGAAAATTTGTATTATTCGATTCACGAATCAGTTCATCAATTAATCACTTTTCATGTCCAGTTCTTAACGGTGGAATCTGAAGCTGAGCAGCACGGCCTCGCGTGGACGGGCCGGTTCAGGTAAAAGGTGAGAATCACCTCTCATACCTGTAGTTCTGTTTGGGTGAGTAACACCTTGCATGTTGTTTTCTATTGAAGTTAACAGAAGAGGCTGAATTGCCCTAAAACGTCTGCACACGTCCAGTTTCCTGCAACTTTTCATGGCTTTAAAAAGAAAGAAAGAAAAGAAACCAAACTCCAAATATAAAACAATGTGATTAATGAACATTTGTGGACGTTTGTCTTTCAGGCTGGCATCTGGCAAAGCTCCACAGCGAGTTGAAACAGGCCCTGCTGTGGTGTTTGTCGTCCCGACCGCTCATCCATCATCATTAGTGAGGACTGTGGACCTGACAGTGTTTGAGAGTGCCGGTATCTAAATAATTACTGGAGATAAATAGACTTAAAGGTGCTCATCGATAGATCGCGAATCATCAGAGGATGTATTTCACTTTTTATTTCACCGGGGAATTTGTCCTCGTTTATTTCTGCAGTGTTTGTCTGCAGGGCGATGAGATGACTATCTGATGCAATCTGTGTCTTATTGAGGTCTTTAGAGGAGCTGTCACGAGTCCGGAAACAGGGATTTGATCTTTTCACAACTGGCTGCTCATTTAGTGTCCTTTCACTCTGAAGAATTAAGCTCAAATTAATTATGATGCAACTTTTTTCTGACTGCATCTTTGGCAACTACCTGTGTCTCTGTGTTTGCAGGCCGAATCGCAGCCAACCGTTTCCAGTTTCTGTTTGGACGCTTGTTGTATGCCGGACACATCAACTGGGGTTAAGACCCCCCCCTCCCCCCTCTCCCCCGCTCACCCCACCCACCCCCGCATTGTTTAACAGAGCTGTCAATCATGTGAAGTCATTCATAAAGAAAAACAAACGCCACGATGTACAAATACACTCCCATAGCTTTACTCACTCACTCACTCACTCACTCACTCACTCACTCACTCACTCCGGCTCACAAAAAGCACACTGAGCACATAAACAAACAGACTGCAGGGTGAGAACGGGCACACATGACCGAAAGGAATCCGACTCTTCCTGTGGAGAGAGCTCCGTGATAACACAACCGGGACTCTGATAAGCACACACACACAAGGGCACGCGCGCACACACACACACACACACACACACACACACACACACACACACACACACACACACACACACACACACACACACACACACACACACACACACACACACGCTCTGTTACAGTCTGATGGACAGGACTGAGTACTCACACTGGACGCTGCTCGTCCCGGCCCAGGCGAAAGGATCCAGCCCGGAGAAGTAAGGGGTGGCCTTGCCCAGCATGCAGGAGCCTCGTCTGGACACATCAAAGAGGGGCCGAGGGCCCAGACCCAGAGCCTCCATACAGTCGAACATGCTCCTCGGCTATTGTTCTGAGGGGGAAATCTCAGGGTAACTTAATGCCCTGCTTGGTCCAGGTGTTCCCTGTCTGTCTGTCTTTCTGTCTGTCTGTGTCTCTGCCACCCCCCCCCCCCACCCCCCACTGTCCTGCCTGTCCTACCTCCTAAAACTGAGTCCCCTTCTTCTCTCTGGCTCTTTTCTCACCTCAAACTACTTCCCTCCTCTGTTTCTGCTCTATCAACCTGAACTATTTCCACCCTCTCTGCTCCCAGATCACCTCCTCGCCCCTTTTTTCCCTGCTGTAACCGATCTGTGCTCCCCTCTCACTGGCTCTCTGGGCCTCTCACACTCCACCACACAGTCACAGCCAACTCTCTCCACGCTTCTCTCTCAGCACAGAAACACAAGGGTGGGAGTGGAGGAAGGAAGAAAGGGGAGGGGCATAACAACCTGAGGGGCTGTGTACCTGCCTTCTGATTGGCCGTACATCCAAAAGCTTCTCCTCCCTCCCTCTTTTTCTTTTTCAAGTTTTTCAAACTCACTCTGTCATATTTCACAATATGAAAATAAACACTCCACAATCCTTCAACTTTGACTTTTTGTTTCTGAAACAACTTTTGTTTCACTGCAGCACGAAACAAATAGTAGAAATCACAACTCAGAGTCTGTTTGAAGCAGAACAAAAAACCCTGAGAGAACATTCATTTGAGGGTTTGGATCATTTATCCTGCAGTGATTTCGCTACAGGGACAGATGAAAGTGCCCACAACAACACATCTGCTTACTCACTCACTTCTGCAAGTATTTTATGATGTTTTTTTTTTATTGCATATTTCCTGTTACTTAATTGTTTTTATCATTAATACCAAAGGTTTGTAAAACGAAATTCAAACCTCTGACAATAAATTAATAAGCAGAGAAATGAGAGATGATAATGCTCCATCATTATAATTTTTTTTTCAAGTTACCGGGAGACAACTTTGTAATTTGGTTCAACTTTGATTTGAAATAGAGGCAAAACTCTGAGTTGATTTTCCTTAGTTATTTTTTTTTTATTTATAAGCATTATTTCTCGAGTAATTTAAAAAAGAGCTGCTCCATTAATTAATTATTCATTTACACCTGGAAGCATTATTCTTCATAAATATTCAACTGCATTGTGTGTTGACATAGTTACATTTACACGTACAGATGATCTGTTGTGCACCGACTGAAAGACTCTTAGACTGATAAACATGGTCTCTATTTTACCTCATAATATTGTTCTTTCCAAAAATACATCCTAAGACAATGTCAAGAATTGATTTGTACTTTATGGATTTGTGAAATTAGGTTTTACAGAAGACAAAGAAAGTACATAAAATTGGACTTTTAATGACGTCATGATAAATCTGTCCACTGTGGCTGCGCTCTGATTGGGTCAATTCATGAATTATTTGAATGTTTGCAGTTAGTTTCAATCCACACATCATTATGCCTTTACATCCAAAGTTTTATTTCTCTCTCTGTCTCTGTTTGGTTTCGGCGTGTTGCTTCTATCGAGTAGATTTCTATGTCTTCGGTTTCAGATGGATTCGGTTCTCCTCCCTCCCGGACCTCACCGGGTACTTCAGTCACACCGAAGTGAGACTCGGCTGCAGGCGAACCGCATCGGCCCGAAGTCTGGAGAGTTTGTATACGAGACAAACTCTTCCTCCTCCTCCTCCTCCTCCCTTTCCTTCCCTCGTTCAAGAGGGATGAACTCTGGAAGAAACCCCCACTGGGGCTCTAACCCCCCCCCCCCCCCCCCCCCCCCCCACACACACACACACAACGTGTCCTCCCTGTGGCTTTACACGCTTCATATTCCTCTTGCATGTTACAATTCTCTATTTTTTGTTTGTTTTTCCTCTTGTTTTTATTTCTTCCAGCTCCCTGAAACCATGATTTATTTATTTTAATATGTTTTTCATTAATATTTGGAGGATGATCGGGTTCAAAATGAACTTTTCTATTCCTCTGGCCAGAGCTCCTTCACGCTGTTATTCCCCTCTTGCTGGTGAGCGGATTTTTCTACCTGTGTTTTCCACACGCTCACACTCACTCACGACAATGACGCACTGCAGGGCGCAGAGCTGCACACCGCAGAGCTGCACACCATCAGCCTGCTGAGCTCTCTCCACACCTTGAGACCATTACCCTCCCCGCCTCGCAGCACCCCCCCCCCCCCCCCCCCCGTTGCTGCTCAGAGCAAAAAAAAAAGAAGCACGCAAATGAAGGGGGGGGGGGGGGGGGGGGGGGCTCATTTTCCTTCACTTTTACCCCAAACACAGACTCACTCCTGCTTTTATAACTCTTCCTTTGAAACTTAAAACACGGAACTCCCCGGCCTGCCTCCAACTTTTCTCCTTCTTTCACACGCACAACTTGACAGAGGATCGAGTCGCCTCACTGTTCAGTCAGGTTCTTCAGCTCTTCATCCTGCCGTCATGTCTGAAACAAACACACAGACGTGAACAATGGCCTCTCTCTCGCTCCCTCCCTGTCTGTTCCTCCTCCTGCTCGGCCGCACTTTTATTTGCACAAAGTCTCTCTGCGGTCGTCAGCCGGCGCATCGATGCGGCCGCGAGGAGCGCAACACTGCTGTTTGTGATATTCATGGTCGGAGGAATGTGTGGCCCACAGAGTGGCAGTGGAAATGTGTCTTTCTCCGTGTGTGTGTGTGTGTGTGCTTAAACAGAGTGCCTCTGATGACAGACACAAAGAAAAACACACAAGCCTCACTCTGTGCCTTTTGCTTCAAGTTACTAATATCACACACACACACACACACACACACACACACACACACACACACACACACACACACACACACACTGCCACACTCAAAACATTACAAAGAACAAGATGTTACTGGTACAGAAATTACGAAACTACAGAGGACATGATGTTCATTGGGGGAGGAACTCCTCTTTTTCCTGGTGATATCACTGCAGTGAGACTTCATCCTGTCAAAACTATGATTAACATGTGGACAGAAAATAGATCTAGATTATCTAGAATATGAAAACAACCCGAGAACTATTTTATTTTTCTCTTAAAAAAACAAAAAACAAAAAAATCCAGATTGTGTATTTCTGAGATTTCCAGGAAGCCCTCGGCGACCAACTCATCGCATGTGTGTTTTGCCTCATTCTGCTCGGACACGAAGGGAGAACTTACTGTATGTGATTAAACACACAGCAGGGAGCCTTTGATGTGGAGATCCTCTAATTTCAAATGATGGGGTGTTTTCAGTTTCATCTCATTCGGGAACAAAGTGTCTCACTCACACGGATTAGGAGCTGCTTTGAATTAATGTGCCACTTTAACTTCTGTGATTTTGAATGCTTTGGTCCAGAAAACACTAATGAGAGATGAATAATTTACTGTCACGTCACTTGATGGGAAAATCTTGGCTTTTAGTAGTTGCATGCTTATTATGGGTCTTTTCTTGAGTTGCTGCTTGACTGTCACTTTACATTTGAGATGAACAGACTTATGAATATTTTTTCTGAATCCTTCTGGTGGATAAATGCCTCAAAAACTACCAGACAATTTGTGAAGGACTTTAAATGCCGCCGATCTTTAAGTGGTTTCACAATGTTGTAACTAAATCGAGCCACTTTTAATATTTCTCTTTGTCGAATCAAAGTCACTCTGTATTTATTATCTAATAAAGCCCGGACCCTGTCGTCGCTCCATTTCTCAGTATTGTGTGCCTCCATTTGAAAATCTTCGCTCTGCTGTTTTATTCGTTGATAGCTGTGTTTTTACTGTGTTTTAAACATGGCGGCTGCCTGTGCTCCTTTGTTCGACCAATCGCTGCACACTTACATCACCGCAGTTCCTATTGTACCGGGGAAAGTGTCTATTGAGGAGTAGGAACTAAGAAGCTACCACAAAACGAAATTATAGGAACCCGAAAGGTTCTGAGTTGCTCCTGTGAGGATGAGATGGAGAAATGTTCCACCGAAGGAAGTCAGTAAAAAAAAAAAAACTTCTAAAAATGGGTTATGGTCCAAAACTTCTGCAGCAATATTATGAATATTTGTCCAATGAGGTTCAGTTGTGCTGCACTTGAACATGTAAATCTGTGCTGCAGACTGCGGGAGGACTTTCTTCTGAGATTCATTTCATCTCTTCTGTGACTTAACTTTGTCACTTCGATGACAAAAACCTTGACTCTTGTGTTTAATCCTTTGTATTTCATGTTTTGTGTGACCTCTTCATTTACATTTCAACACCTTTGTGTCTCTGGGTCAAAGACACGGATTTGTTTGGGAGACAATATGAAGCGTTGCAGGGGACGATGCCAGAGATGAGACGAGCTCTTCTCTCGGTCTGCACAAAATCATTTAGCGCTTGCAAAATAAATTTTGCATCACAGAGAATTTTCTTTTTTTTTCTTCCCATGAGCCACACGGAGGCCGGACGGAGCCGTCATACAGGACAGCAGCTTGTTAACTATGTTGTTCCACTTTTATTTAACACACAACTGCAACACAAAGGTTGATTTGCAGAAATGCAAGTAGATGGTACCAACAGGCCTTTTGAGGGAACTCTGTGAACTTTTAAGTCGTGTTTGTGACACGCTAACAGGGAGCTAACTGAATTAACTGGTTCTAACTTTCTAACTGACAAAAACTCAGCATCTGAACAAGTTCTGAATCAGATTTTTTTTTGCTCGACAAACTATATTTAAAAAAATGTGACATTAAAGACAAACATGAACTGAGGTTAATTTTTGGACTATTTAATCCATGTTACTGTGTTGTCTCATCGTCCTGTTTTTACCATGTGACTATAATCCTTCATTTGATTCCACATCTTGATCACAATCTGACATGTCTGTGTTTTTCCTTCTCTGTCTTCTGTCAGCCGGAAAAAAAAAACGAACATAAGTTTGACTGATTTATACACCTGATAATCTGACTGTGTTTTATGTGACGCTCATCATTACCTGAATGACTTAATGCTCCTATCTTTCTGTCTCTGTGCAATTATCTATGAAAGTCCCCGAGGCGACATCTCAGATGTAATCATGTATAAAGTGCTACCGGCCCGCTGAACTCCCTCCTGCAGAGACATTTCAGAAAACGAACAGAAGATGAACAGATAACAGGAATGTTCAGCAGGTATTTTTAAAGGTGACGTCAGTCTGACACAAAAGTGTCTCAGAGTAAAGTGAGTTAGGAAAGCTCATTTGGTAGTTTAGACATTTTTGACAAAAATGATCAAAATTATTTACAAAAAATAGCTTATAATTAAAAAACAGTGTTTTACCACCTTTATTCTTCTTGTATCATTATTTAAAGTTTGTCCTTTAAGTATTTTAGCTGAATATAGACTCATGTTCTAAATCACTGCATCTCACTGAGTCTTATCAGTCAATTTATGCTCTCTTTTGTATGAATTAATATGAACTTGAAACTGCAGCAACACTTGCATCACAAGGAAAAAAGGGAATAAATAAAAAGTAACTGCCTTTTTAAAGTAATAATATACAAGAGCAGAGGAGAGTTGTTCTTCACCCTCTAAATTAGCCCAGTCTGTCATTATGAAGTGCAACAGCGCCCCCTGTGACCCAAAAGGGGAACTCTGCTTCTATTCTGCAAAATAAAGTGAGAAACTCTTTTATTTACCAAAACTTTGACAATTTTTCAGGACATTTCTTTTTCAAATGTAAAGAGTTATTCTGCCTCCATGGAGAGAAATGTTTGCTGTTTTTTCTGCCATCAGCCTGGTTCACCACATGGAAAAATAACAAGTGAAATCATGAACTCCTCTCCTCTCCTCTCCTCTCCTCTCCTCTCCTCTCCTCTCCTCTCCTCTCCTCTCCTCTCCTCTCCTCTCCTCTCCTCTCCTCTCCTCCCCTCCTCTTCTCTCCTCTCCTCTCCTCTCCTCCCTTAAGATTTCTCCTGAACTGGAGGGTTTCCACTGTTTTACTTGAAAAAAGTGGTCATCAGGGGACAAAGATTGGACACACTATCTCGTCATGTGCGGGGGTGAAGGATTAGGATTTCTTGCTCCCTCACTGAACCTCAGCATAATAGTTTCATCTCTCATGATTATATCAAACATTTCCAATACTGTGTGCTGAAATCAGATTTAGGCCGAATGTGATATTTTGAGATGGTTAAAGATGATCTTTGCGTGTGTTGAGTTTCGATGAAGTACCCCAAATGCTGAGAAAAATGTACATAATAGACGTAAAACTCACTTTGTAAACACACATCTTGTTGTGTGTTTTGTAAAAAAAAAGAAAAAAAGAAATAGAAAGATCCATTTTGTTACTCACACAATGCAGCCATCTCTTTGGGAAGGTCGGCTCCAAACCGGCCAAACAGGTGGCTGCTGGCCAGCAGGTCGAAGGGGGAGTGGCTCCGCATGTTAAAGGTGAACGGGTACATCGCGCGAGGGAAGCCCATCATGTGACGCACTTGGTGCTCTCTGTTGGTCGCCATTGTGGAAAGTGGCAGGACACGTTTCTCTCTAACTTTTCTCTCTGTTTCCTCTTCCTGCTTCGTCGTCAGGGGCCTACGGTGATGTTGGAAGAGGCCGGTGCCATTCAGCCCCTCTCAGACGCTGGTTTCTCTGCTGTCGGGATGCTGACGGGGGAGGAAGACCCAAAGAGAGACCAGAAATCAAGTGACCAGGACCAGGATGGATCCAGACTCTGTAGACAAGGAGGTGAGAAGGAGGGGTTAAAAACAAAAAAATCTGTTTTTTTACAACAATTCATTCAAAAATCGGTATGTTTTTGCAACCAAAACCATAGTTGAAATATCCCAAAAAAATCAAACTCAATCCAACGAACATGAAAGCAGAATAAAAGAGGAGTGTGTTGAAGCCAAGTTGGCTACAACACTTTCCTTCTGCTTTTTGTCTGTCTTCCAAGTAGTGCGATGATTTCAGGCGATGCCATATGATTTCAATCAGCAGAACTGTATTATAAAGGGTCTCTCTGTTCCCTCTGCCAGCCTGCCCGAGAACAGCCAGGCACAACATGGGTACAATTAACCCTTCACGAGAACCGACACACAGAGTTACCCGCTCTCACTGAACCCAACAGAACAAACCCACTTTCACTCTGAAACTCCGCGTTTTTTAAAAACTTCTTTCACCTCTTTTCTGTCTTTCAGGAGTCGTGTTGTGACTCCGACAAAGAGCCAGATGAGGGCAACTCTCCCTTCATTTTTCTCTATGACTCCCATCCCCTTCGATGATTTCATGAGTGGGCGGAGCTTAACTCTGTGTGGTGGAGCTGTGGTAAATACAGCTAGGCCAAAGAATGTCTTGTTGTTTTGGGCCTGCTTCAGCACGGCAATACAACACCCAGGGTGTTGAGAGGCCGACGGAGAGACCTATGAGCTTACAACATTGGACTACTTATCAGAGTTTTTTTGCTGTCAATGTCTCTTATTTATGCATTTGTGCACACAAGCGCAGGTCAAGTATGAATACTCTGCTGAACGTAAAAACCTTAGTTTTAGAAAAGACTCCAAAGACTCCCATTCGACTTCTCTCATGAAATACAGTCATTTTTTCCACAAGTCATTATGTTGTTTTTAGCTGAATTCGGTCCTTTTTATTCATTTTCCAACAGTCCATCTAAAAATAATCCCGTCAATAAATAAAGCTGCATTTTGGGGGTGTGTGTCTGTTTGATTGACAGGCCTGCGGTGCAGTCGTGGGTGGGATTGATTGAGTCAGCTCGTCCAAATACGGTCATTGCTGCTCCAAACCGCTCCGAACTAGCAAAGATGCTGACGGACAAAATCCAAACGGACTCTGGATACTTCAAACTTGGAGGCTGTAGCTTGTAGTGATCAACAGGTATATAAATAATCTACCTGACAGCATTAATAGCAAACACAAGATTCAGGTTTCCCTTCAAATGCAATTGTAAAAGATATAAACACGATAAACCTAAAAAACATATTTCCTCTGTGCTGCTGTTGAGTTCTATTGAAATATAATGAAAGATGTCTGTAACCCTCATTTACATAAATGGAGCTGGCAAAAAAAAAAAAAAAAAAAAAAAAAAAAATTCATCTAATCTGCTGGCATCCGTGCTGCTACTATTAGAGTGAAATCCTTTCTTCTTACATACAGTAACATTTTATACATTCGCACACAGCCACAAAGTCAGCGCGGGAAGTGTTGTTTTTCAAGTGATATTTCCCGTATTGACATATTTTCTGTAACTGCTTGGCTCCGCTGCGGTTTTTCTTCCCTGTGAGGTTCGGTCAGGGAGAGTCCCGGCAACTACGTCCACAAAGAACTTTTGTGTTTGATGATTAAAGAACGGCAAACACAGGTTGTACAAAGCATGTGGCGATTAAAAAAAAAGAAAAATAAGTTTTCCGTGGTGTTGTAAAACATATGCCTTTCTAAAAAAGCAGAAGCCAGTAACATACAAGAACAGACATGCAGGCTGCAGCGGCGAAGCACACACAGATGTTCTGTGACTTTAATCATGTTCACGGGCAAGCAATCAGTGGAAAACACATAACGTTCATACACGCCAAAGCACCACTGAAAGCGGCAATTGACCTTGAAGAATGGAGTCGTACACGCAGGGGTGGAGGATCCTACCGCAGATGCAGCGACTCCGAGACGGCTCTTTAACCAATCAAACACCAAGTATGAAAGCCAGATGTATAAAAGCAGGGGGGGGGGGAAAGAAAGTGTCGAAAGCTGCCGAAAATATGGAAAAAGATAGAAGGAAACAAAGGAGAAAAGAGGGGGAAGAGAGGAAGAACATAGCGGGGAGTTTCAAGCATCTGGCAGTTCCATGTGTGAGAAATAAACAGAGCGCTATTAATTAGAGCCACACTACAAACATGGGAGGAAGGGAGGGAAAGTGGGCAGAACACATACATAAAAAATAAAGAAACACTTTTATTTCCACTAATAAACTATGAAATAATGTGTGCCCGAGCCAGGGAATGGTTTTCTCTGCCTCTAATGAGTAACACCCTCCGCCCCCTCGCTCTGCCTCAGGGGGGAATACACCTTGGGTAGGGCAACAAAAGCAGCGCTGTGTCTGCAGGCCTCCGGGCCTCAATGCTGCTTTTATGAGACCTGGCTGGGTCAGGTCAAACTGGGTCACCTGGTCCTGGTCCTGCTGACACACACACACACACACACACACACACACACACACACACACACACACACACACAAACGCACACACACACACACACACACACACACACACACACACACACACACACACGCAAACACACACACACAAACTGATGCTCCCTTTTCCCAGACGATGGGGATTAAAAACAGATTTGGTGTAAAAACGATGGGGGTTTCCGTCTCTCCGTCTTTGCCAACAAGTCACTACTACAGTATGTTCCACAAAACACTTTTTTGGAGGTGCTTTGTTGTTGTTCAATGCAGCTTTAACCCTCTTTCGGCGGCTGACATTCAGAAACGTACTTTTATAATCACATGTTTTCAGCTGTTATTCGGAGCGTTATCTGGATCGAGTTAGCCTGGGTGTATGTGACTCAACTTTATGGGTTTTCCAATCCAAATAAGCCCGAGGTTATCGTTATGAAATGGCACAGACGTACAAAGAGAGCAAGAGAGGGTTTTTAAACAAGAACCTGTGTTCATGAGGGTACTTAAATGGAAAAATGTCATTTAAGTACTTCCAACCCAGAGATCTGATTGGTCAACTGCTCAAATCAGCACGACATCACACCTTGCTAAATATCACTCCGCCATCTAAATGGCAAAATATAATTGTAATTGAATTTCATATAATATGCAATACAAGTTTTTACTTGTTTTAGGTATATTCAATTTGACCCATTTGGTCCTTTTTTGATCCCATCACAGGACACGGTGCTAAAATCGTAAAAATACACGAGTCCATCGATATCTCTTTCTCAGCCAAGTTGTTGCTGAGGGTCGGACTACTTCCTGGATTACTAAACATCATTATATCACATAAGAGTTTACTGACGTTGACTAATTGTTGTCACGCTGTTCTTCATACCCCGTGTGTTGCCATGGAAACGGCAATCGCACAAACAAAAAGTATTATATTTTGAGAGCAAATTGCCCCACAATATGAATACATGTTGATTACATTTGTGCTGCAATTTCCAGTCAACAGTTGTACTTTTGTTAAATTTAGAAAGCAGAACATTTGATTTCGGAAAAAAACGCCCACAGGATGTTTCATCAAGTTTTCTGTTCGCACTGAGAAAAAGAAAAACTGCCAAACTTGTTTATTTTTCTCCTGTTTTGGTCGGAAAATTACAAAACGGTGTTTTCGAGTCCGAGTCGGGTCGAGAGAGGAATGAACTCAGTGTTTTACTCTTCTGCGCTTCAAAACAGTTGAACTCAAGAGTCTGTTTTCTTATTTACATAAATTTATATTTCTGTTGTCAAAATCGTGACTTGAGTGTCACAGGTGCTAAAAGCTAGTGTAGGAACTCCTGACAAATTCTGAATTGAGTTTCCATGAATAACTAAACAGTTTATTTGACTTGGCTGTGAAATTCATTACATAACAACCACTTTTTTAGGTTAGTGTTTATTACTTGTTATGTAACGAACACACTGAAAAGCTTTCATAACATCACAGCGATAGCTGCAGTAAATGGCGCTTTATTCTTCGATTTTTGGTCATATTTTCGGTTGTTTTTTTTTCTGCACATTATAAAAAAATGTCCGGTTGGTGTCGAGATAATGAGGTGCAGCATTTTCAGTGAAAACACATGACTGGAGAAATTACAGTTAATCTCCAGTTGGACAGTGTAATGAGTCCACTTTTAGTTTGAAGCGATGACTGGTGGTGATGGAAAAGTCTTCAGGGTCAGTTCGTGAATGAACAACGGCTTTAGTTTTAAAATGTTCAGAAAACTGAGCCGGACCAGGGAGCATAGAAATAAACACGTCGCTCAGAAGTGACAGTCTTGACAGACGGCTGGATTCAAGATCAATGCATCATAAAAACACGTAACCTTAATGGTCTTCACGTGCAACAGGTAGTTTACAAAATTAGAAGGAGTTTTTAAACTTGCTGGTTATGACGTGACCAGGATATGAACTGATTATGAGTTCATCTTTATTAAAAGTAACACAATAATGTTAAGTTTCCCACCAGTTCTGCTTCTGTGTAACTTACATGTCAGGTCATCAGACAGGTTTATATGGAGTATAATAGATTAAAGTTGAACCCAAGTAGAACCAGTTCCACATCAAATGATGCACGTTATTTATTCTTATTTGTAAAAGTGTATTTGATATTTGGTGTGACTCTTAAGCGGAGAAATCGCCTGTTTTTACTGCTGCATGAGTATTACACGTGATGTTTGGCAATAAAAGAAAAAAACAGATCATTATTTATGTATTTGTGATCCTTCGGGGTCCATTGCTATTTTTAACAGTTATCAAAGCCTCCCTCTATTTGGGAATGGGGACAGTTTTTTGTTAATCACACCAAATTTTCCTGTGCTTGCTTCCACCAACATTTAGATGTAAACCTGGTTTCTCTTTGAATAGGGTTGCCTCTTTTTTTTTTTTTTTTTATTCCCCCTGACTAATGCCGCACACCATCATATGATAGAAGGTCTTTTCATGTTCCTGTTTCTGACTGTACGAGGTGAACTTTTTAATGTTTACGACGCTGCTTCACAGATCGGTTACACGATGAGGAAATTGAAAACTGTCCGAGGTTTTGGGGGAAATAAATTGGAAACATTCTTTTATACTGAAATACATTGAATTGTGGAAAAAGTGAGCAGTTTTAAGAGTTAAATGTCGATGGTCTCCATCATCTCGATCCTGGAAGAACTCCAGTTACTACAAACTGGAACCAGACGCTGTGACTGCTCTGCTCCACATCAATGATGTTCCTGTTTTAGTTTGAT
Source organism: Embiotoca jacksoni (assembly GCF_022577435.1). Lineage (NCBI taxonomy): Eukaryota > Metazoa > Chordata > Actinopteri > Embiotocidae > Embiotoca > Embiotoca jacksoni. The sequence goes on along the minus strand of NW_027185229.1, from coordinate 3,033,887 downwards.
CATGCGGTTGATTAGTCCTCACATATCTGATGGATTACACGATGATGTTTTTTAATTATGTGAAGAACGTTCAGCCTGGTTCGAGTGTGAACGCTTGTCAAAGGCTTACAGGGCTCTGTTTGTGTGACCATAAACACACTTTGATGTGTTGGACCGAGATAAACAGAAACTTCTGCCTCTTCACTCTGCGCTCTAGTTTTTCTGAACTTTTTTCTCCCGTCCATAAATAAAAAAGTAAGAAATTGTTCCCAGCTATTTAGTCATCTGTCTGTTTCCAAACGTCCGGTGTGTAGGTTCACTCCAGGGTGATGTGAGTCAGCTGGAAAATAGGCGGGTATTTGATGTCAGAGCGCTAAGAGCTTTTGAAATTTGTCGATTCGATAATCTTGCGTGTTGTTTTTCGTGGATGCCGGTTTCACTTATGTGTCATTGTTTTTCTGAAATCTGTTTTCCACTGTCAGTGTATGATCACACAAGCAGTATTTTATGTACTCAACTTCTTAAAGATGTGTCAAAAGACTCGCGTGGAGTTTAGCGATGGAAACAGAAACAGAAAATGTTTACAGTTTTGTAGTTTTGTATCTATGGAGACACTGATGAGGAAACAAAGAGGACAAACTGAGTCTGAATGGACATGAAAAGGATAAAAACTCCCCCCGAAACAGCCAAATGCAAGAAACAACATGACTTCAGCCGAGGACAGTTAGCTGTAAACCAAAAACCACAATCAAATCTGGCTTCTTCTGAGAGAATGCAGCCAGAGATGAGCTGAGCTAAGTGCAAACTGCACATACTAACACACAGACACCATTACAGAGGAAAAAAACACAGACACCAGCACCCACAAACAACATAATTAGATTTTCCAACAAATGATCGTACTATATTTTATGTCAAACTGACATGTAAAAATGTTTTGCGAGGAATACAAATACTGCTTGGCCGTAAACCATCGGTGTCTGACAACCATCTTATAACCGCAAAGTGTTTTTGGCCGTTGATCGCGCATACTTTCAGTTCATGCTCGCAATTAAGTTGTTAGCGTCGTCAAGAGCGTACACAAAGATGTAAATATTAGCTCTCAAAACCCACTTGATGATGTTGTCTCCAAGAAATATTACTCAAAATTATGTTTCAGGATAATTGTGAGACATTCGTCTCGTCAAAATGATTTCCAGTGATCAGGATCTCCCTCGCGTTGCTTTGAGAGGCTTCACACAAGTTTATAAATGGTCGATAATCCATTGGGTCACTGTGGTGTCTCTAACCGAATGCAGTGGTTCCTGATTTCGGGAAATGCATTAACTTGCTCTTGTGTATTGTTGACTAAATATTAAGCTCCAGCTTGTAAAGCTAAAAGCAACATGGCTCTGTCAGGATCAGGAAGTCACTGCTCACTGGAAATAAATAGTTTCACCTTCTTTCATGAGAACACTTTTTTGTTTTAAGATTATTATATGATTAACTCAACAGTGGTTTTGGAAAATACAGGCAATTTAAAGATATCTGAATTGTGAAGATATTCTTTGATATCTTGGCGCGACAATTATTTAAAAGTCTCTCCAGGCTTTGATTAAAGCTCTAAAAACTCATCTAATATCTTTAAGTTGCTTAAATGCAGCTCTAATTTATGTACGCTCAGGGTTATAAATATGTAAATAATATGTAAAGTGGCCGTAGCTTCTTAGGAGGATGTAGGAGGAAAAATGAGTCTGCAAAACCACCGATGGCCACTAGAGGTCGGCTCAAAAAAGCCTCCGGCTCCATAGACTCCCATTCAACTTCTCTCATGAAGTACAAAGTCGGTAATTTTTTGTCATTATGGTGTTGTTAACTAAAGTCACTCCTTCTTATTCATTTTCTGGAGGTCCATCTGAAAATAATCCCTCATTAATCAGAAAATAACCTTCACGTCACAAGACGTGTTTTTGATAGATTTTTGATTGACAGGCCGGTGGTCCAGTCAGGTTACAGCTATCGGTGGGCGGGACGTAGTATCGTGGGGTTTCTAAACAGATCAGTCAGCCAGCTCGTCCAAATATGGTCACTTCCTGCTCCAAACCACACCGAACTAGCAAAGATGGCGACGACCAAACTCCGAACTCGAGGCTTCATAACGGCCGTTCACAAACCGACGGTGACATCGCTGTTGGTCGCCGCTTGGTCTCAACTCGTCCCTCTTGCCTGCAGCTCGAGCTGCCAGCGTGATGACACGGAGAGCCTCAACCTGCCAGGTGACAGGATTGGTTCCTGAGATGTGTGACATACGAAACCCGGGTTGTCTGAATACGTATTTGTGAGCCTGTCAGACTGTCACTAAACAGAAAAGCTCAACTACGGTGTCTGCTGCTTATTTCCCTCAGGATGTGTCCTGTAGTGCATAAAAAAACACCACATGGACAATATTCAACAGTAAATAAACTAGTTACAATGAATGTTAGTTGAATCTGTTGCTTTAATTTGTGCACAAATTTAAACCGTCCAACCATAACAATGAGTGAATTCTGTGTCACATATTGTTAGTAATGTTTCATACGACACACAATGTTGTCATTATAACGGAGGCGACCCAGTGGGCTGCCGAGGGGTCCCCAGGTCAGAGCTGAGGTCAGCTCCTGTTGCTCCAGGCTCGGCAGCCCCACCACGGGTCAGGCCTGTCCGGGCGTTTAGTAGGCAGCTTTTCATTCTTTTCATTTGCTATTAAAGTCAAAAGTGACACACAGACACACACACACACACACACACACACACACACACACACACACACACACTGTTTCTCCACAGAGAGGATTATAAGTGTGTTTTAACGGACTCGTAGAGCAGCCCCGGGCCACGATTAACACCGTCGAGACGCTCTTTAGAAACACTGAGACACATTCAGCCTTGAGTTTGAAAAAAAAAAGAAGAAGAAAAAAAGTGCAGCGAAAGCAACAATGAATGTTACAAGTGACTTCCAAATCTCTGAAGCCAATTGGGCACGTCGAAGTGAACCGCAGCCAGTGCACAGCTCTCACCGAAATCTCTCTAAATAACTCCGAGGACAATATGTGATCCCGCGGAACAAGAAAACATTTGTGTCCTACATTCTCAAAAACAAGTCGCGAACGCTCGCGTCTTTGTGTTGGAAGCTCCAAGTTTCCATTTCTGCGTCGTAACCAAGAGAACAACCCCAAACAAAATGAAACTCAGCTGACACGGACCGGCGGAGACGATGGAGATTTCGTTTTTTGATAGTGAGGGAGGAGAAAGAAAAAAAAAAAAAAACCCGGAGAAAGAAGTCAGTGAGAGAAAGAAAGAGAGGAGCCAGACATCCTTCTCAGCCTGAGGGCTTGTCATTCTGGAAGAGTGCAGAGAACAAAGATGAGATTGCAATGCAGTTAAAGAAGTTGTTTCCAGCGCGTGCACATGCGAGCACACAAACTTTCACAAAAAAAAAAAAAAAAAAAAAAAAAAAAAAAAAAAAAGACCTAACCAACAGCAGATGCATCCTAAATGTTGGATTTGATACGCTGCAAAAGATCTGACCTGGAATAACAGCGACTCCGCAGACATCCACTGACAAGAGGAAATGACCAGGTGATGAAAAGTATGGAGGAGGAGGAGGAGGAGAAAAGAAGAAGAAGAGTAGAAAGGGCATTTAAAGTGACCTCTAACATGCTATGCTTTGTTTACACCCAGTTGTTTATGTCTAACTCGGAGAAGCTGATGAACATTCCTCCGGACATTAAGGAAAATGAATCTGAAATAGATTTGTCAACGGTTTGCTAGAGGAGGCGCGAGGCTTTGCATCGCAGTGCATCACGTAGAGGAGTTGTCGGCGAGGTGTCAGCGGACGGACGCAGTGAGCCCATAGAAACAAACACTTAATCACGACCATCCATCAGGAAATGCATCTGTGTTTTTATAGCACGCGGCACACAAAGGATGCTATTTGAAATGATTCAGCTTCAATCAGCGGGTCACTCAGTTTATCCACACACACACACACACACACACACACACACACACACACACACACACACAGAGAGAGAGAGAGAGATAATGCAAAGCAGCAGCAGTGATCAGACACAGCAGATTGTCTTGTGATACCCGGAGGAGCTGATTTCAGTGTTTCCATTATGTAATTGTGTGGATGGGAACCTGTTTATGTAACACGCGTGTCGCTGGGTGTGCGTGTGCGTGTGCGTGTGTACAGGTAGACTCGACCTGCTCGGCCATTTGTGATGCTGATGGAGTGATCCATCAACTCTGACAGCCGGCTCTGTTGGCTGGGAGCCTGCAGGTGATCGCAGACACTTTGTCTGCTGCTGGAAAACTCTCCGAGATGGTTACAAAACTGGTGTGTAGTACCGAAGAGGCACGCAACGGTAGGAAATAGTGTGTGATGTGTTGTGTAAGAACTTCTTCTCATATTCATGTCATTCTTGAAAAGTGTCGTGAGTGTTAGCAGCTTTTCCTCTTGTACCAGATCATGATAGAAAGTTTGTCTTTCAGGAATAAACAGAGACATGTGCATTCATCAAACAAAAGAGGAGACACACACACACACACACACACACACACACACACACACACACACACACACACACACACACACACACACACACACATGTCTCCACAAGTATTCATCTCCTCACACAGAGCGGCTCCACAGCACAGGGCCGATCGGCTTTCATTCCCTTTCCTTAGCTGGTTCTGTTGTTCTTTCTCTTTCTCTTTCTCTCTCTCTCCAGAAAATCTCTGTTCTCAATTAAAGCTGTCCTCAGGAAACTCAATCTCTGTCCCAGAAAACACACACACACACACACACACACACACACACACACACACACACACAGAGAGAGAGAGAGAGAGAGAGACACGGGGAAACACATCTCACTCATGCTCTGACATGTCCTCTTGTCTTTCCTTTTCCACACAAACAGAGAAGTTATGAGGAGAATAAGAGTCTGAACTCACCCGGTCTGGGATGTGAGCGCTGCTCGGACACGCTGCTGCTTCTTCAGGCTCAAACTCAGGAGAAGGAGAAGTGAGGAGAAGGAGAAGTGAGGAGAAGGAGAAGTGAGCTTCAGGAGGAGTTTGTCAGTCAGAAGTCCGTCTCTCAGCGACGACAGAGCTCAGCCTGTTGCATGCCGCCTCCCTCTCCCTTTTCCCGTCTCTCTCTCTCTCTCTCTCTCTCTCTCTCTCTCTCTAACATACACCCTCTCTATCTCTCTGTCTCGCTCGCCCTCCTCCTGAAATCATTGTGTACTTTGATTCACAAACCCTGCCTTCGTCACGTGACCCAACACTTCAAATATACAGCACATTTTTCACCAGCCGCAGAATGCCCGAAGGCAGGGAAAAACAGGGTCGAGAAAGCTTAGGTTTCAACTCGCTGCTGCCCACCCCTCCACTCTCACACATCCCCCCCCCCCCCCCACACACACACACACCACACCCCCCCTCCACCACACACACACACACACACACACACACACACACACACACCCCACCACACACACACACACACACACCACACCCCCCCTCCACCACCACCACACACACACACACCCCACCACACACACACACCCTCACCACACACACACACACACACATACCCCCCCCCCCCACACACACACACACCACACCCCCCCTCCACCACACACACACACACACACACACACACACACACACACCACCACACACACACACACACACACCACACCCCCCCTCCACCACCACCACACACACACACACCCCACCACACACACACACCCTCACCACACACACACACCCCTTCTCTTTCTTTGTCTCAGTCTCTCTTTACCTTCAGTCCATCTACAGTGTCCCGTCAGTCAACACTCTCTTGTTGGATTTCGACTGCGAGACTGTTTGTTTTGAATTTTCTAAATTTGTTTCTCGTCCTCATGCTCACCGTCCAAAGATAGGCCTTGCACACACACACACACACACACACACACACACACACACACACACACACACACACACACACACACACACAGGAGAGCAGTAATGAAACAGTGATTAACTCGGAGACATACACAAACACACATGCTGCTTGCACACCTTTGGGGATATCTGTGTCGGTCCTTGGCTTTCCCTCCGTGTTTACAATGCCTCGACTTTGGGACCGGGCCCAGCCGATGTGGGAGTCCAGAGGCGGGGGGGAGGAAGACGGGGGGGGAGGGTGGGGCATTCAGTGTGTTATTGTGTCTAAATATCTCTGATAGGACAGAAATAAAACCTCACGGCATCAGCATCCATTTCACTCAGGACGAAAGAGACGATGACTTAAAAGCTTCAAATGCAACAATATGATGAAATCAATAATGCAGATAATAGTGAATCAATCTGTGCGGACTGACCACAAGTCTAGAAGTTCAACTTGTTTGCTCAAATGTAACTTTTAAACTTATTTAAAGTGCTGTAAATAAGACGTGTACAAAATGTTATACAGTCACAGAAAGCCTGTTTTATATATTAGTAGACTTCATTAAATCTCCTAAATGCAAATGTCTATGAGCTGTTTTCCATCTTGCCTCGCCTGAGAAGCACAAAGGGCCATTCTCCTTGCAGCTTCTGCACCTTTAAATCAGTTCAAGTGGACTCTTTTCCTCCTACAGGATTTTCCTAAGCAAATCAGCCCCGGCGGTTTTTCTGGTAAGGAAGCGTTTAACGGCGATACATTTGATCCGTGATGAGATCAAACCTGGCCGCTCGGCCCTCGAGGGGCAGAGCTGACTGCCTCTTTGCGTCAGAGATAAAACCGTCTGCTTCTGTCTGACTGACCGGCCTTCAGCGGCGAGTCAGACCACTGCAGTAGCAGTCAGTGCAGAGCAGGAGGCCTTTTAACCCCTAAATGTTCCTCTGTACTCTCAGGTCCACTTTGTACACCTGAATACATTATTTACACATTTTGTCTGAAAATGGCTTCAGAAAGTCTAAATCTATTCTTCTTGTTGAGTCTGCTCCAAACACAAATGTGTAAAACTGTACCAAAGTACAAAGTAAAAGTTCAATAAAAAATGCCTAAAATTATATATTTCCATCTTCATTGATTTATATCAGACCAGACAGGCATTTTAACTTTAAAAAAAAAAAAAAAAAAAAAATCTGTCCTTATCAGGAAAAAAAAAAGACTTTTCATAAAGAAAGTTACACTCAGGAATATGTAAAGTATATGACAACTTTTTAAACAAACATCAATTCAAATAATGTTTTAAATGCATATTCTTCTATAGTTATATATGTTAAAGTATGTAAAACATGGTAATAAAGATGGCTGATTTTCACATCACGATCATACCACTTGAAATTCTGCAGTTTGGTTGCTTTCATAGAAAAACAACAAATCTGAGCCACATGACGACGATGAACACACGAATGTGTCAAGAGTTGTGTGAAGTTACGCCGGGTGTGTTTTAATAGTCGAGCTATTGAAATAGCTGGAATAGATTTGGGGTTTAGTGCGCCTCCTCTTAGCAACGGTGTCGGCGAGGAAGGTCAAAGGTCGGCGCTGTTTGTGTTTCTGTGTCAGTGAGGAGGGGAGTGAGCAACATCTGACTGAGTGTGAGAGATGTGTTTTTTTCTGAGTGTACATCCACGAGTACGCAGTGGGCATCCTTTCTTGCATACGCATGCTGAGACACACACACACACACACACACACACACACACACACACACACACACACACACACACACACACACGTTCATCAACAGATATTTTCATCCCACGTTTGTTCCTGTTTGGTGTCAGTGCTCGTCAAAGCGGACCGACTCAGTACGACAAACAGAAATGTGAGAAGGGTCACGATGAGGCCCGCAGGTAGAGTTTTTTTTTCCAGAGGTTCGACCTAAAGACGTGTAGCAAAGAACAAAGAAACGGAGGAAAACTTAAGAGGGAAAAAAAAAGAAAGAAAGAAAGAAAGAAAGAGGGGAGCATGTAACTTTCTGCAGAGCTGGAAATGGGGCCCTTTTTGGCAGCGAGCAGCAGAGAAACCGCAGAATGGTGCGACTCTGCAGTTGAGGGGTGGAGGAGGCGGGGGGGGGGACAAGCAAGCAGAGGAGAGTGGTGGTGGGGTGGGGGGGGGAAGAAAGGGGTAAGGAGGAGGGTGCAGACTGCAGGTTTTAATCAGCAACAGGCTGTTGGTAATGAGATCACTATCCCTCTGCTCTCAGATTGATGTCATGTGAAGCTCTGTGGTGCACGGAGAAGCATGCAGAGGATGACAGGCATGCATGACGAGCTCCGGGCACGACAAACACACGCACACGCAGAAGACCGGGCGACGCAACACACCTACTGCCCACACACGAATAAACACAGACACCGCGACTCACAGAATATGGCGCACAAGGACACAAAGAGCCTTTAATACACCACAACACTCTGCTGTTAATTTTCTCCAAGCAATGAAAAAGAGCTGACACAAATATAATCACACCCACAAACACACACACACACACACACACACACACACACACACACACACACACACACACACACACGCGCGCACACACACACACACACACACACACACACACACACACACACACACACACACACACACACACACACGCGCGCACACACACACACACACACACACACCATAAACATATTTCAGGGTCCCGGGGCTCCTTTATGTCTTTTTTTTTCTCAGTCTCTCAGACTGCTAAACATGCCTACACACAAAGAACATACTGTACCAGCGCTGAGGGCTGGCTAGACATGCAGGCAAAAAAAAGAAAAAAAGGAAAAAAAGAAGGAAAAAAAAACTGAAAAGTAAAGGAGGAGAGGAAGAGGAGGAGGAGAAGGAGTGGAGGAGAAGGAGTGGAGGAGGAGGAGGAGGAGGAGTGACACCGGCATAGCACTTGTCAATTTTAGGGTTATAAAGTTTAACAAACAACCTGAGAAAAGAAGTTAAACTTCCATTCGAATGTGTACACAAAATACCGCGAGGGAAAATACATTTTTAATTGCCAAAGTAAATTTACATATTTGGTGTTTGTTTGTTGAGTGTTTGTGGCAAAGCTCAGAGAGAGAAAAAGAAAGAAGTAAAAACAATAAAATAAAATAAAAGAAGTTGGGAGGGAGGAGGGGGGAGCTACATGTGCATCCAATGAACAGCAAATACTTTTTCCTATATAAATGTTCGCTAAAATTCAACCATGATGTCACCGTGAACCCGTCGTGAACCCGACTCTGTCAACCACCATTACCGTCTCTCTGCTCCCACTTTACCTCACGACATCTCCATCCACGTCCACCGTCTCCTTCTCCTTCTTCTTCTTCTTCTTCTTCTTCTTCTTCTTCTTCTTCTTCTTCTTCTTCTTCTTCTTCTTCTTCTATTTGTATATTTCGCCACACAATGTTGTCTGGCTCCATTTTTCTTTTCAACACAAACTGCATGTGCGCCCTCCTTCCTCCTCCTCCTCCTCCTCGTCCTCCTCCTCCATGGATGTAAACCCCCCAAAAACACACACACAAACAGCTCACAGCCATTTGGAAAGTCTCCTGGCATAACAAGGACAGTTTTAATCAGAACAAGCTGGCATATTTTGGCCAAGACTTGCACTTATGGTAATTCAATCAGAAAGAAAAAAGGGGGAAGATGGGGGGTGAAAAAGGGGCACACGGGAGACTGGGAAATAAGAAAAACAGAGGGAGGAAAAAGGAGACAGTGGGCGGATGGGAAGGTGAGGTAGGGGCTGACTGGTTCGAAGGGGTTTGATCCACATGTGGAAGTGATTGTCTAATTACGGCAGATATGTATAAGTGTTACTGCCTGCGGGACAGACGGTGATTGGAGGGCGCAGCGCCGTGAAAATGAGATGATTGGATGAGGGGGGGAATTAAGACGGGTAATTGGAGGAGGAGAAGGATAAAAACATCATGGTAGCTCCTGCATCATTTCCCTCTCTCCTTCATCTTCCAACTTTCTTCCAAATCGAGTACTGCCATCACGACAGCTGCTGGAGGCGGCCTGCACCTTAAACCTCAGATGAGACCGTCCATAAAGACTGACTATGTGTTCGACTGTCCTATGATTGCCTGGTAACTACTAGCTACAACCAGATATTATAAACCAGATTTAACTTGTCAATCAGAGAGCTTAAAGAGGTGGATTTTGTTACCCGAAGACTAAGAACTAAGTTTCCTGTTTTCCCTGTTTCTTGTCTTTAAAGCTGCCAGCTGTGGATTCATGTTTAACACACAGACGTGATCATCAATTTTCTCATCTGTCTCTTGGCAAGAAACTCATAATAAATAGAGTAAACCTTCTGTGATCATCATTTACACCTTGAGATCACTTCTCATCGATCTAAATCATGTCATAGTTTGCATTAATTATGCATCGGAGGTTTCTTCCTGTTAAAAGAAAGTTTTTCCTTCCTCCTATTGGAGGTTTTCTCCCTTTTAAATGGCTTTTTTCCTTCTAGCTTATGTGGGAATTGTTGAATTGTTTGGTTTCTCTGTATAATGTTGTAACTTCTATGTTTTAAGGGCTTTACTGTGTTAAGTGAACCTGAAATAACCTGGGCTGTGATTTGGCGTTACATAAATAAAATTCAATTGAACAAAAATTTTGAGAAGTAATGTGAAACTACCATTATGTTTGGATACTGTAAACACATACAGCTATCGGTCTCGAGTTTAATATATATATATATATATATATATATATATATTTATTTATTTATTTATTTTTTTTAATGCAATTTTTTGATTTAAGTTAAATTGCTAGTTTGCAGATCAATTTACTAAAGTTACACAAGATTTCTTTGTGTTCTCATCCCAAATTGTTTTGACCCTGAAACTGAACTAAATGTGTTAAATGGCTTGGACACAGCGGGGATGGAGCGGCGCCTCTCAGGATAATGTGGCACCTCTTCACAAGCAGGTGCTTGTCAACAGATCTCAGCAGATCTTGGCTGCTGAGTGCGAAGCCTGTCGGCCTGTCAGAGAGTGTAAATGCCCTCTGGAGGGTAAACCGGGACAGACATACACTGGTGCTGCTGTCATGGTGCTAAACTTTGTTTTCCTCGTGCTGGTTATCAGGAGACTGATACAGTTTCTGGATGTTGCTTTTTGTGTCCTGCTGCTGTCATATGTTTTCTCTCTATGTTATTGTCAGAAGCTGTTGTCCCTCCACGTCCCTCTGATTTCCATCCCGGGCAGCTTTACATATATTTTTCCTGAATTTAAGCAATTTGCTGCACAAAGTGTCAACCTCTTTATTTTTTCCTACTTCATATACCAACTGAGCTGCCTCTGAACCAAGCGGCAACCAGCAGCGACGTCACCCGTCGGTTTGTGAACGGCCATTATGAAGCTTCCAGTTCGGATTTTGTCCGTCGCCATCTTTGCTAGTTCGGAGCGGTTTGGGGCAGGAAGTGACCATATTTGGACGAGCTGGGGGAGGAGCCAGCGGTGGATCTGACTGATCTAATTGGAAACCTGACGATACTACGTCCCGCCCACCGATAGCTGTAACCTGACTGCACCAAAGGCCTGTCAATCAAACAGACACGCCCACAAGAGTCTTCTTGAATCTTCTTTTCTAATGAATGAGGGATTATTTTCAGATGGACCTCCAGAAAACTAATAAGAAGGAGTGACTTTAGCTAACAACCCCGAGATAACTTTTAATAAATTATGAGAGAAGTTGAATGGGAGTCTATGGAGCCGGAGCCTTTTTGGAGCCAACCTCTAGTGGCACTCGGTGGTATTGCAGCTGAAGGGACTTTGGCATCTGCCTCATTTTTCAGAACTGTATACAGTCTATGCTCTGAACTGTTTTCTATTGTCATCACTGCACTTTTAATATCTTTTAATGTAAATCATCATGAATGTCATTATCGATGGTGTTTATTTCGTGATTATTTTTCTGACCCTGTCCCTTAACGGTGCATTTAGTTTTAATCGGGCTGGTTATCCCTGTATTCTGACATAGGGATGGTTAAATTCATCCCAGGATGTGCACAGATATTAAGAATCTGTAGCCATCAACACAGCAGCATGTCTACGGTGTCAAAACTCAGAAGGTGAATGTAGTAAAGCCGGTGCAGGAAACGAGTCCTGCTTGTTACATTTCAGCTTAAAATGTGACAACGAGACGTCACTTTCAGAGACTGTAACTGTCAAAGCTGCAGAGAGGAATCAGTCAGTGATGGATGGCAGCTTCGGGCGCAGCTGTACTCATTTTCCCAGGTGTCACCTGGAGCAGTAAAAACGAAGCCACACCACTCAGAAAGCTCGTACATGCAGTCGGTCCCGAAGTGTTTTCACAGCCGCCTCAGTACGATGTGTACATACTCTAAAAAGAGAGTTAACTTGCTCGCGTGCTCTCCTGCTTTTTATTTTATGGCCTTCTCTATAATCTAATTAGAGCTCCAATGCTAATGTACCGTGTGCCAAATTTAGCCCTTCCTATAAGCCTGACGATACATAAATATACATCATCACCCAGCCTGTGTTTACCGTGGAGACGGCGGATGATTTGAAGGCCTGCAAAGCATTCAATTTAAAACTTTTGAGAAGAAAACTTGGTGAAATAGCAAAGACAAACTGCTGAACCTGAAAGCCTGAAACACACCTCTCATATCTATGCTGGCACTGCCACCTTGAGGGGAACAACCGGTGACAAAAAGTTTTCAGACTGCAGGTCTGAGAGAGGAATTATAATGAGTGGACGTCTTCTTTCTGTCATTATTGCACCCTAAATATCTGAAAACAAACACGCAGATTAATTTAATTTATGATAAAAAAAAAACAAGGTTAAAAAATTTTTTTTTTAAAGTTTCAGCTTTCTCATGTGTGACATATATTTATTACAGCTTACAATTAAATACTTAAAAAAAAAAAAAAAAAGTCTGAATAAATGCCCTGAATAACTTCGTGTTCACGTGACCTGATTATTTGTCCGGGAACAGACACGTCTGTCATCCAACACAAATTAGCTGCACATGTTATTCAGACCAGCAGGAGGCAGTGTTGAATTACTTATCAGAACTACTGGAGGCGGATGTTGCAGCTTAAAGAGAAATTTATTTTCAAAAATGTATTCATTCATTATTAATTCAGATATTGGACATTAGGGTTGTATTACGGATCATCTTAAGAAAACTGATTTTTATTTTCCTCAGTAGATGTGAGATTAATCTATTTTTCTTTTGTCCTTCAATATAAACTTTGACCAGAATCTCATTATTTTGATGATGTGAAGTTGTGGCTGGAAAAAAAAGGGGTCTTGTTTCATGAGCTGCGAAAAATTACGTTATTAATGATGATTGTGACCTCAAATACTAAAGTAAAGGTTGACGTGAAGTCTGAGATTACCTTTATTTTATTAACTAATACGTATTTGAAGCTGAAGCTTATATTTAAACATGTGTTGCACTGTGTTTTTTAAAGAATAATTAGTTAATAAAACAAGAACGATAACAGGAAATATACTTTTTAAGTGAAACGTATACATCGCTGCTGGGTTGTTTAATCTCAAACGTCATCTGTCTTTTTCTTTTCTTTTCAGTAAAATCTGAAATCAACTTGTATTTACAGCTAGGAAATGAATACAGGTGAGTATAAACTACAATATTGTAGAGTTGAAGTTAGTTTACATAAAATGTAAATACAAATACACAAGTAAGTAAATAGTATACACAAGCAAAAAAAAAACCTGCTTACTTATTTAGATTGCAAAACATCTGAGCCTAAAAATAAACAAGACTAAGGAGGCAGTGGTCCACTTTAGGAGGATGAGAACTGTTACTGGACCGATTACTGTGCAGGCGTCTGCTGGAGGAGCTTCCAGGAATGCCAGCAGGATCAATAAACTCATTCACAAGGCCAAGACTATGATTGGTCAAAGCCCGGGGACTTTTGAGTCGATAAGGAGCAGGACGTCACCGAACCAGCTGCTGTCCCTCGTGGACACTTCATCCACCCCCTCCGGTCACCGAGGACATTTCAGGAAATCAACCTTACCTTTCCCCGTATAGGACAGCTCACCTGTGACGCGAGAACACCCAGGTGGCAACCTGTCACCTGTCCAGACTGTTTTATTATAGGCTACTTATTTTCTTTACATTATTTACTGCTATTTTGCACACCACTTTTTTTTGTTATTATAATTGTTCATATTTTTATTCCATATTTAGTGTCTTGTTCTGCAGATATGCCTTTATTTTGTATTGTTATTCTATCTATCTATCTATCTATCTATCTATCTATCTATCTATCTATCTATCTATCTATCTATTTATTATCTATCTATCTATCTATCTATCTATCTATCTATCTATCTATCTATTTATCTATCTATCTATCTATCTATCTATCTATTTATTATCTATCTATCTATCTATCTATCTATCTATCTATCTATCTATCTATCTATCTATCTATCTATTTATTATCTATCTATCTATCTATCTATTTATTATCTATCTATCTATCTATCTCTCTATCTATCTATCTATCTATCTATCTATCTATCTATCTATCTATCTATATCTCTCTCTCTCTATCTATCTATCTATCTATCTATCTATCTATATCTCTCTCTCTCTATCTATCTATCTATCTATCTATCTATCTATCTATCTATCTATCTATCTATCGATCGATCTATCTATCTATCTATCTATATCTCTATCTATCTATTATCTATCTATCTATCTATCTATCTATCTATTTATTATCTATCTATCTATCTATCTATCTATCTATCTATCTATCTATCTATCGATCGATCTATCTATCTATCTATCTATCTATCTATCTATCTATCTATCTATCTATCTATCTATCTATCTATCTATCTATCTATCGATCTATCTATCTATCTATCTATCTATCTATCTATCTATCTATCTATCTATCTATCTATTTATTATCTATCTATCTATCTATCTATCTATCTATCTATCTATCTATCTATCGATCGATCTATCTATCTATCTATCTATCTATCTATCTATCTATCTATCGATCTATCTATCTATCTATCTATCTATCTATCTATCTATCTATCTATCGATCTATCTATCTATCTATCTATCTATCTATCTATCTATCTATCTATCTATCTATCTATATCTATCTATCTATCTATATCTCTATCTATCTATATCTCTATCTATCTATCTATCTATCTATCTATCGATCTATCTATCTATCTATCAGATGACAGTGACGTCCAACGAGCAGGTGATGAATGTGATATCCCACTATGTGACCTCATGGCCTCGTTCCCTACAAGTTGAGCTGCAGCGGAGGATCTGGGAGTGATTCAGCTCACCTATTCAGAGCAGGAGAAGGAGGTTGTGAATAAACACATCCCACTCAGCCCCACGAGGACGAGTTACGTGACCTAAATTTAATTCTCCCTCCTTCGGGCGCCTTCTGTGAGGACACGGAGGTTTTAGGAACATTTGAGCTATTTTACGACGCTCGTGTTTGAGCGAGAAGCTCCTGACCTACATTCAGTGTGTCGCAGCCAATCTCCTGCGATGCCTCGGCTGTTAGCAAACACAATCTGCGGCGAGAGAAAGGGAACGTGACGGGGAGGAGGAGGGGCGGAGGGAGTCACGGTGAGCCCCGCCCTTCACAAACGTGCCAGCTCGTTCGGCCGAAGATCGTCTATTCCCGCGAAGACGGCCGACCTGTTCATCAAGAGACTCGCGCCCTGTTTCCGGCTGGAGAATGCACGCGATGGACTCTTTTTTTGGCCCGCGCGCTCTGCACATGTAGTTTTGCGTTGAGCCGAGGAGGCACATGGACAGGCCGGAACCACACTTCACCTCCAAACCACCATGCTTTCTTTCTCCTCATCTATTAATTGGGAGACTTTGTCCAGTACTGTTAAGTGTGGAGAGTGCATCTAAAATACAATTTAAAAACAACATTAAAGCCCAATAAAGTGATTGAAGTTTTTTTATTAAACAACTCCTTTCATTGAAAACTAAATTTACATTTAAGTTGAAGCACACTAAGGCCAAATTATCCTCTCTATATGCTCAATTAATATAAATATATACACATTTACAGCATATTTAAAATTTCAGATATTGTTTGAGCTACATTACAATAAATATATTTTCTATAGGTATTTTATCCTCTTTATGTTCCCACCTCCCACTTTCTCTTCGATTTATTGCTGTAATGCAAAAGTTTTCTCCCAAGGAAAGCTCCATCTCTCTTTTTTTTCCTTGCTTATCTTAGGTGATGGTTAATTCGTTAAGATTTAAAAGTTAGTCTACTAATCTTATTTGTAAAAGTTAGTCTACTTATCTTATGCTATAGCTATAAGTGCTATAAATGTTCAGTACCTGGCTGGATGACGAGCAATAAACAGCTAGTCACAGTTATTCTAATTTGTCTATCAACAAAAAGCTATTATAACATGTTAACAGTCAGTGAAGTTATACAATTAGGTACCTTTAAAGTACATATACATGTCTGAAAGTAGCATTAACATCTGTTTACTTACCTGACGAGAAGAAACGCCTCACACACCGATGTCTATTGAGGATAGTAAGTCAAAACTATAGCTGGTATTACTAGATTATATTTTACATTTAACGTGACAAAAACACGTGCTTGTAATTGACGACCAGTTGTTATAATGATATATGTGGAATATTCAAACACCTCCAGGATGTGTTGGGGCTCATTTGAATCGTAGCTGCAGGTGTTTTGCTGATGAGCCCAGAATAGAGTATACCTACAGGTGTTCTGACGTGCTTCACCCACCTGTCCCCCCCCCCACCCCCCCCAACCCCACCCCGTGATACACCTCTGCTTGAATAATGCAGCCACGCTGTGACGTCATTTCTGGAGAGTTATAAATATAATGGGTTTTTTTATCAGCCCAGTTTGAGCAGATTTGTCAGGACAGTGTGATTTTTCTACATTTTACGTGGACCAAAGCTGCAATAACAGAAGATGCATTACTCTGTGTGAAGACTAACACCCAGTAATGACACTGAAGATCAACCTTTGACGGGAATTAAATCGTTTTTATCAGCTCATACTTTATTTGATCAACGTTGACATTCATCTGTCTGCATTTAAATACCTTATTTTTGTGTAACTACCTTAAATCCAAAATTACAACGATATAATTGTGAAAACAATGATAATACAGTACAAATATTAAGAGATGAATTCACCTTGTAAATTTCAGACCAATTGTAAAACACTGATGACAACAATAGACTTCAAATCGTGTATCTTTGTTGGTGAGCCTGACTAATAAGATGAAGATGTATTGTTTTTGTAAACCATAGACCTTCCACTTTACCAAATCATTAACAATGCCTGGTGGTGTTTCTGAACTCGGCATTACGACTCTGCAGCTCGTGAGAAAGTAAAAGTTCACTAAAGAATAACGTGCAGAAATAGCGTTCCTGTGTATTGGCGGGTACCGGTTAGTATTTGCCGTTACCTAACGTAACTGCAGAAAAGTTGAGGAAAAACGGCGCGGGAGTGAGACCTCTCGCTTCCTCCTATCTTCTCTTCCTCGTTTCTCCCGCTTATCGCCGAGCCCAGGCAGCTCATTAGCATAAAATGTGTGTCAGTAGGACAGCGCGAGCTCACATGCCATTGCGCACATGCTGTCGAGCTTTAACCAGAATTCCAATGTCGAACTAGCCCAATGTGCCGTCTCCACGCGCGGCTCTCGGCCAATCAGAAAGTGAGAAGGAGTAAAAAAAAAAAAAAAAAGAAACAGTGGGGGCGTTGAGGGGAGGAGGAGGAGGAGGAGGAGGAGGAGGAAGGAGGGGGGGGAAAGGGAGGGGGGGGAAATGTTTTCAGAGAGCGTGACACTGAGAGAGAGAGAGAGAGAGAGAGAGAGAGAGCTAGAGAGAGAGAGCTAGAGAGAGAGAGAGAGAGAGAGTGAGAGAGAGAGAGAGAGAGAGAGAGAGAGACGAGAGAGAGAGAGTAGAGAGGAGGAGAGAGAGAGAGAGAGAGAGGTAGAGAGAGAGAGAGAGAGAGAGAGAGAGAGAGAGCTAGAGAGAGAGAGAGAGAGCGAGAGCTAGAGAGAGAGAGAGAGAGAGAGAGAGCTAGAGAGAGAGAGAGAGAGAGCTAGAGAGAGAGAGAGAGAGAGAGAGAGAGCTAGAGAGAGAGAGAGAGAGAGAGAGCTAGAGAGAGAGAGAGAGAGAGAGAGAGAGCTAGAGAGAGAGAGGAGAGAGAGAGCTAGAGAGAGAGAGAGAGAGAGGGAGAGAGAGAGCTAGAGAGAGAGAGCTAGAGAGAGAGAGAGAGAGAGAGAGAGAGAGAGAGAGAGAGAGAGAGAGCTAGAGAGAGAGAGAGAGAGAGAGAGAGAGAGAGAGAGAGCTACACATCAACAAACAAACGTCGGAGCGACACACAAAAAGAGAGCGGAGGAAAAAAATGGTCACATTTCTCAGGCACCTGAAAACGTGCTGGTTATTTTAGGACGCGTGTTGCTTATTGATGAGTGGGGGAGTGTTTCAACTACTTCCACTCCGGTCGTGTTTTGATGGTGACTGTACATGGCAAGCAGCTGAACGCTTCAGGACGTCAGTCATTCAGCAGGAGTCCTATACACTGATCTCCTCCTTCAGTCGGGCATCACAAGGTGTGCAGACAGCGAGCCGAGCAGCCGCCTCGGGAAATTACCTGGATCAAGAAGATTGATCATCTTATTTCCTCCTCTTTTAAAAAAACAAACAAAACAAAAGCCAAAACATTTCTTGAATATTTTGGTTGTGTTTTCTCTTCGCTGACCGACTTTTCTTCGCACTCTTTCTGCTCTGAGCTGCTGGATACGCGTTATGTGTTCATGACTCTCTCAGCTGTCATAACGAAACTCCGGTGACCAGCAGCGACACTCAGACATTACAACGCCCGCAACCACACAGCACGGACCCGCAGAGCAACCTCCAGAGGAACATGGAGAACAGTCCTGGTGGTAAGTCAGCTTTGTCCTCTATTATATATATATATATATATATTATATTATATATATTATATTATATATGCTTTTTGTTTCCAGCCAATGGAGCAAGTTATGTTGAAAGAAGGGAACAGATGCCACCACACTTTGTTATATATATCACATTAAATATGATTGCTGGAGAGCCTGCCTGGTCATTTGTTTTGTGGCTTCTCTCCATATTTTTAATTGATGTTTAATTGTTTCTGACCTGCTGTATGAGCGGCTTCATTCAACTGCATTGAACTTCGCGTCCAATTCACCCGATTTATACAGAATAGCTGATTTCTATTGGCACTAGTTTACCTGCATGTTGGTGTTGAACACTGACAATACTTTATCGGCCACTTTAAAAAAAAACAAAAAACTTTTAATTGCAATTCAGCTGTGTGACATATGGCGCCTTGCCAGGTGCTCCGGAGCTGCAGACGGTGGAGGATTTCTTTTTAATTTATTTCGGAGTGAGTGAGCCGAGCTGCTCGGAGAGGGATGGGAGGGGAAGTCCTCGGTCTCTGCGGCGGACTTCCGACTCCATGTAAACAATCTCACGTGAAGAGCGACCTGAAGTCCCCCTCGGTACCTGCAGTCCCGCACAGATCAGCTGTTGTCAGAAAAGGACGAACCTCACGCTCCTCGTTGCTTTCATTTACTTACTTATTCCCACCTTTTATTGGAGGTAGTAAGGTGTTGTTGCATCGTGTGATTAATTTACTACTTATAATGGGGTTTTTTAGGGCTGAAGTATGGCTGCCCCCCCCCCCCCCCCACACACACACACACACACACACCGCCCCTCATAAAACACGTGTTTCAGGTTGTAGGTCCAGTCACTCCCACTGGGTTGAAAGGAGCACCATGTTGGTGTGTTTTCTGCTCGCTCCTCGGTGATGGTTGGGATGTCTGCTCGGGCTGAACGTCCACCTGGATGAGCAGATCATCTTCACTCAGGAGACCGGCGGATCGAGCAACCGACTTTTAACCCACTCAGATTAGATCTCGGCGGATATGAAAGACTGTATTAATGTGAATTTCCGGAGCAGCAGTGTCATTGACCTGAATAGGAGCGCAGCACTGAAATAAAGGCAGACAGACGGCGATTAAATGGCTTACAGGACGACTTAAAAATGTTATAAAGCGCAATGACGTCACCACTAGTAATAACAATCAAATAACTCGACGAACAAATAGGGACGCGGTTTGACGTCGGACTTTATAAAGTCCTTGAACATCTTTTATAACTGTCTCATTTCACATGCTCCCCGCCCAGTGCACTCTGGGTAGAAACCTTCGTGATGCTGCGGATCATGCGCCTGATTTTTTTTTTTTTTTTTTAATACGCAGCCCTACCCTGCCTCGAGCTCACAGCACGTGTTGTACAGCCTCGGTATCCACGTGCCGCGCATGATTCCAAGTCTCCCCTCCCTCCTCCCCCCTCCTCCCCCCTCCCTCTCTCCTCCTCCTTCCGGCCCTTCCTCTCTGTCGCGCGCGCTCTGCTCGCGCCCGGCCCGCACGGGGATTCCTCTTTATTCCCGGATAGGTTGGTCAGTGGGTCACAGAAGTTTAGCAGCACTTTCCTCTCATCCGGGTCACTATAACTTTTTATAATGTTCATTAGTGCGTACAGCAGCCCACTCTGTACTGCGGGAGGTCCCGTGTCTGACAGGACATACTGACACACATTTGGCTGAATTCAGCCTGGTTTTTCGAGGTGACATGGAGAACCAGCCCACACCACTATTTGTATTTTTTTTTATTTTAGCTCAATACTGCACCAACAACATTATGAATGCCAGAATGAAGCTGTGATCATACAGACTCTGAACTGTGGATATAAAACAAAACTTCCTCGTTGGTCCACTTTGTCATTGAGAAGAGAAGAGAAGAGGGCAAATCAATGAAACATGGCTGAAGCTGTCGATTCTTATCATTCTGGTTTTATAACGTACATACAGGACATACAGTCTATTTGAGGAATAAATGATGTGGCACATTTGCATTTTCTCTAGATTGTTTTATAACCTTTCTTTCACATAGTTATTTAAAATACTCTATTGAGTAGTAGTGACTGGTATCAACCCAAGTCATAGAGTTTTAATCATGTCACATAATTCATGCATTCGGCCTCGTGAATGTCCGTCTTTTTTTCCTCCCACGCTGCGTTCAGGTTTTTTTTTAGCAGTTTAATGGATGAAGACATTGACGTGCAAAGAAAGATGAGCGTGACTCTTACTATGACTCACAAAAAACTGTTGCAACTGTCGATGACTCCTCCGAATTCAACGTGTAAGTGTTCAGAAAGCCGGACTTATGACCTAGATACATGAATATTAACAAACTCTTATCTTCTCTGATGATAAAAAAAAAAAAAAAAAAAAAAATGAATGTAAAAGTATATTTAAATCAGATGTAAAACAAACACGCAGTACGTTGAAGTAGATAAATGTGTCACGGGTGTTACATGGTACCAGCAGGAACAATGAGCCGAATGTTCAGCCGTGACGCCGGTCCTGAAACCGGAGTCCCGTCTGCTCGACAGACGATCACACGGCCAACAGCCCAGATAGGTAGAGTTTCTCCCCTGGGATCCAGTTTAACCTGCTTTCTTTCTAGTATGACCGAACCCAGGAAAAAAAAAAATCGACACGTAAACTCCCTCAAAACAAAAGGTCAAGCTGTTTCCTTTGAAGGTCCATCCTCCCTGACAAATGCTTCACAAATAGAAACATGGCACGAGGCCAGCGCTTTCACGTGGAGCGAGGCTTACCGGCCACGCAGTTGTAAATGTCCACATGAGAAAGGACAGATTTGTTAAAGCAGGGGTGTTTCCCCCATCAGACATGACACGAGCCTGTAGTTTGTATGTCATACGTGCACGGCCGGAGGGGCGGGACGGCATGAGAGGGGGCAGTCGGAGAGGAGGGGTGGCGCAGCGTATTGTTTATTCTGTATGTCCCGTAGCGGCACAGGTCACATGCTGCAGCCTGTGCCTGAGTACAGCAGGGATGATATTCTCAAGCAAGCAGTCCCGTCAGTTTCCAGGAATTAGTTATGGAGCATCAGATTAGGGGAATGTTGTTTTTTACACCAGCCGGGGGGGTGGGGGGGGGGGTGGTGGTGGAAACAGAGTGTGGGCGTGGGTCTCGTGCAGGTGACACACATGTCCAGAAAGCTTTATCTTTCCTAGAACGACAACAACAACAACAACAACACACAGGAAACTGTAAAAATGTGTGTGTAGGGTGAAGTTACAGCCCCGTCTGCACACACACACACACACACACACACACACACACACACACACACACACACACACACACACACACACACACACACACACACACACACACACACACCAACCAACCACCTTGCATCCAGTGTCGACACGTGTGAGCAGCGGCATTAAGGAGGCACTTAGAGCTAAACAGAAACCGAGCACGTGTTTTCTGAAGGAGAGAGAGGGAGACTTTTCTCTGGTGATTCAAGGTCCTTGAGAGGAAATGTGGGCATAATGACAGTTGTAGACAATTCAAGGATATTGTTACAACCTCAGATAGCAGCTGACCTTTTTTTTTGTCTTTTTATTTTATTTATTTTTTGAGTCAGAATAGAACAAAATTTAGATTTGTGCCACAGACCTGAATAACGATGCCGATCTTTGCGTGACAGTAACACCGTGACATGCGATCATGAGGATGTGGTGCAGATTCTGAATGAAGACTGTGAAGCCATTTCTGCACATTGGAAATGTGACAGTTGGCAGGTCTGAAGGAATTCAGATAGCTGACACAGTGAACTCACAGCAAATTAATAGGTGTACTTGTAAAATGTGTGGAATAAAGGCGAGGATGCCAAACTAAGCACACACACACACACACACATATATATATATATATATATATATATATATATATTCATGTTTTTAAAATCATGAATATCTGCAGTAGCAAAGATTTGGTTGTCATGTCTTAGTTTTATTCCCAGGATACCACAGATTCCAGTAACTTCGCCCTCCTCCCATTCACCTAATTACACCAAATACATTACCCGGACTGAGAAAAATGTTCAGTGTGAAACCGGTGACGAGCAGCAACGTGACTGTTACCCTCTGCATAGTTTTCTACTGAGTCTGAGGAATGCATCACCCTATAGCAGCCGTCTGTAGTCACGGCATTAAAGCCATCTCTATTCCAAACGTGATCTGCCCCAGCGCTTGTTATGGCACTGCTGCTGTTGTCTACACGGGACTGCGCAAAGCAGCCTTGTGAGCCGGGCGGGAACTGTGTCAAGAGTCCATGTGAGCTCCTGGTCAGGTGGCTGGCGGATAGATGGGTTTGCAGGCCCACAGCCAAAGCGGAGGGAGGGAGGGAAGGGAGGGAAGGGAAGAGGCGGAGGCGGCAGGAGGGGAGGAGAATAGAGAAGAAGGGAGGGGGGCAGGAGGAAGGAGAGTAGAAAAACGACTTGTACTGAAATGCAGGCAGGGAGCTGGCTGGCTCAGGCTGCACGTGAGGGGCAGTCTTTCATCTCGCGGGAGGAACATTGCCTGAAAACAAGAAGAGGGGGCGGGTGGGTGGGCGGGGGGAGGGGGGAAGAGGGATTAGGGGTAATGGGGCATTTCCGACGTAATGTGACATCTGGTCACGGCCTGTCTGTCACTCATTGTGAAGTGAATCACTGTCATAGTACGATATGATGTTATCTATTTTATGGTGTTTTGTTTCCAATAACAATGTGATATGATACAGCAACCGAGAGATCAAGGTTATCACAAATAGCTTCATTTATTTACCAAAAACACTTCCAGGATGTCAGCAGGCTGGTTTAAAAAGTAAATTTTTTTTTAAAGATTTAGCATGACTCGGCCTTTTTTTTTTTTATGTTTTATTTATTTATCTTGATTGTCAGGTTAGAAACCGGGAAACCTCAAATATCCAGGTCAAAAATGTTGTTGGTCTGGCTAAATCTTTTCTAAATTCTTCACCATGTCGGACGTTTGTTGTCCCAACACGGTCAGGCTTTGTCTTTCTGTGTGTTTGCTCAACACTCACACTCTCGCCTATTTTAAACAAAGACCCAGACGAAGGTCACTGAAGTGAGAGTTCACCCCCCGATCTTCTTGTTCCTCCAGGTGGTGTTATCCTGTACGCCGGATCATCCGGCAGCGCCAGTCCGAGTCCTGGCAGCCCCTCCAGCGGGTACCAGACCCAGTCGCCCTCCTCCCACTCGCAGCCGTCGTCCCCGGAGAGTGGCTCCTATCAGGAGATTGGATCCCTGAAGCAGAGAGGGGAACTCGGGGGAGGAACACCTTCCCCGAAAATGGTCTTTCAGTTCCCCGAAGTAAACAGCGCCCCAGTGGCCCAGTTTACGACGGTGTCATCGGCGACCTACAGCCATCCCACGGTGGCCAAGAGGCCTTGCGGTTTCACCGGCACATTCACCAGTAAGTACCTGCTGCGTCCTGTTCCCCTCCTTGTGCACCTGCCTGGACGTTGCGATTGGATTTCAGTGTCTGATAATGGACGTGTGCTTCTTCCGCAGAGACCGGAGGCATGGTGCTGTTGTGCAAGGTGTGCGGCGACATCGCATCCGGGTTCCATTACGGCGTTCACGCCTGCGAGGGCTGCAAGGTGAGACCAGACAAAAACACGCCCGCCGTGTCACGGCCTTGCTTTTTTTTTTATTTTTTATTTCTTTTTTTTTTTTTTTATGACTCAGGGAAGTGTTCTCGCACGTCGCCACAAAAGCACCATCCTTCATGTATCTCCGTTCTTCCTGTGTCTTCTGCAGGGTTTCTTCAGACGCAGCATTCAGCAGAACATCCACTACAAGATGTGCGTGAAGAACGAGAACTGTCACATCATGCGCATGAACCGGAACCGGTGCCAGCACTGCCGGTTTAAGAAGTGCCTCTCCGTGGGCATGTCCAGAGATGGTGAGACACCATATTTACTCACATGGAAACCAAAAGTGAAGTTGTTGTTTTGTTTTTGTTGTTTTATTTCTGTGTAGCAGTGCAGAGGAGATTGTTTTATTGATATATTTACACAGAAAGCTTCCTCGGATGTGTTTTTCTTTAAAAGTCCAAATTAATTCCCGTTGTAGCTTTTGACAAAAGAACGATCCTTCTGTTCTTAAACGGGTCCAGACTTGCCTCATCTTCATCTTCTTTTCATCCTCCTCTTCCTTTTGTCTTTAGCTCCCCTCTGCCCTCTCCCCCTCTCCCCCTCCCCCACTCCCTCCTCCTCCTCGCTCCTTGCACTGCTGTCTGATTTATGGCCAGAGGAGCTTGAGACTCCCAGTAGTCATCAGTCACGTAGAAACTGTGAAAGAAATAGTTTATTTTTGGAAATGAGGGCACAGAGTTGTTGATCACCCCTCGCGGTTCACCGTGATGTACAACTTCTCCCGACACTTTCCCAACCGTCATTTGACACATAATGTTATTTAGTCCTGTTAATCATGAAAACCTGGATTTGCTCGGCTTTTAATTTTAAATAATATTAAGGCAGCTAACCTGCACTTCTGCATCCCTCCGCCCGCAGGAGTTCAATCTCTCGGGATGCAGCTAAACTAGGTGATAATAAATCATGTTATTTTTTTTTTCTGGAGCAAACATTTTTAGTTGACCCCAAAAAAAAAAAGCCAGATTGTGGGGGGGGGGGGGGGGGGGGGGGGGTGAAAAACCATCTGCGGATTCATGGGATTGACATCAGGAAGCCATCTTTTTATTTTCTGAAAAATGCCCACAAATTAGATAAAAAATAATCCTTTTGGGGATGATTGGTGGTTTTCAACTACTCCTACGTTTTCAAAGTCTTTAACTCGACGACATGATACCTGCTACCCACT
The DNA here is from genome assembly GCF_022577435.1 of Embiotoca jacksoni. Lineage (NCBI taxonomy): Eukaryota > Metazoa > Chordata > Actinopteri > Embiotocidae > Embiotoca > Embiotoca jacksoni. The sequence continues at coordinate 3,008,077 of NW_027185229.1, read as the reverse complement.
TAACTTCTGATGATCCAATTTATTTCCCACCTTCCTCCTCTCTCACCTGCCTCTCTTGTCATTGACCTCTCCGCCCGGTCACACACTCGGTCCCTTCGCTAATGACATCATGCTCAGTGCCGGTGACCCAGTGACCTACTTCCACAGAAAAAAGAGAGTGAGAGCTCAATTAAAAGGCAGATAGAGAAGGATAGAGAGTGGTGGGGTGTTGGGGGTGTGTGTGTGTGTGTGTGGGGGGGTAGCATACAGCGTGCTATAAATAGGACTGTCAGTGGAGGTGCAGAATTGAACAAGAGGGGATTGTAAAGGCTGAAGAGGAGGATGAGATGAAGGCTTTAGTGTCCGTCTGGTGGTGTAACAGCTGTGATGGAGGCAGAACAGTCTGAGATCTCGGGATTAGTAATCCACGCAGCTTGGATGTAGGAAACATGTGAGAACAAGGACCGTTTCAGGTTGTTCAATGTATGAATCAAAGTGTCAGTAAATGCTAACGGGACGCTCTCCTCTGCTTGCTGTCCTCCTCAGCTGTGCGTTTCGGACGTATTCCCAAGCGGGAGAAGCAGAGGCTGCTGGACGAGATGCAGAGCTACATGAACAGCCTCAACGAGTCGGCCTCCATGGAGATGGAGGTGTCGCCTCCCGCCGAAGCCCCCTGCAGTCCCCAGAACCAGCTGAGCGAAGGAGCCGGCTCCATATTGCAGTCTTACCACGTCGACAAGAAACCGCTCAAGAGGACCGCCGCCAACAGCAACCTCAGCACTTCCTCTTTCCAGAGCAGCTCGGCGCCGGAGCCGGCGCTGTCGCACGCCACGACCCAGACGCAGCACGCGGTTCAGGTGGAGCAGGCCAACCTGATGACGAGCTACCAGGTCCACGCAAACTTCCCCGTCGCAGCCGGCAACAACGAGTGCCCCGCTAACACGAACGTTGACAACGCCAAGTACACATTCTCCTCCAACCGGAACCAGTGCCCCGTCACCGGCAAACTGTCATCTCACTCCTACGCAGCCAATCAGAACAGTTTCGCAACCCGGGATTCCCACAACCAAAGTCCCTGCCCCTGGAAGCTGAACGGAGGTGCCAAAGTGCTGGTGAGTCTCTTTTTCCTCTTTTAACATCTTTATAAGTCAATTAAATTCCTGTCAATATAAATACCATAATGCCTCTCTTCCTCTCCGTGTCTGCTTCCTGCAGGCGTGTCCACTCAACTCGTGTCCTGTGGCTCCGGCCAGTCGCTCCAGCCAGGAAGTGTGGGAGTCCTTCTCCCAGTGCTTCACCCCCGCCGTCAAAGAAGTGGTGGAGTTTGCAAAAAGCATCCCGGGCTTCCAGACTCTCAGCCAGCACGATCAGGTCATGCTGCTCAAATCTGGCACCTTCCAGGTACGTCCATTCAAACAGCTGCCGAGAACTTTTTATTCATTTATTTCCTTTCTGTTTTTTTTTTTTTTTTTTTTTTTTTTTATTGAGTCCTTTCTGTTGCTGACTCGGTTTTGTTCTTGCAGGTTCTCATGGTGAGGTTCTGCTCACTGTTTGACGCCAAGGAGAGGACGGTCACCTTCCTCAACAGGCAGACGTACTCGCTGGCATCGCTGAGAGCTCTCGGCATGGGCTCCCTCCTGGACGCCATGTTTGATTTCAGCGAGAAGCTCGGGTCTTTGGGCCTGGAGCCGGACGAGATGGCGCTTTTCATGGCCGTCGTGCTGGTGTCTGCAGGTAAGACTCGGACGCTTGGACGCACAGAACGTATACGCAGACGCAGACGCAGACGCGTTGGTCTCGTGTCTAACCCCGATTTCTCCCGCCTGTTTCCAGATCGCTCTGGCATCGTCGCAGTGGGAGAAGTAGAGCAGCTGCAGGAGAACCTAATAAAAGCGCTGCGCTCTCTCATCACCAGCCGCCGCCCGGACGACAGCACACTCTTCCCAAAGCTGCTGCTCCGCCTGCCGGACCTGCGCACCCTCAACAACCATCACTCCGACAAGCTTTTAGCTTTTCGCATCGACCCCTGAGCTCAGACACGTCGCAGCTTCGTGAGGTGTCGGCTTTCGGGAACCTCCCCGCTCCCCGTGCAAGCCTGGCTTGCTCCATTCAGTCCACTGGCCTCTGCATGGTGGACAGTTGTTGTGGGAGCTGTGCCGAGTCTGACGCCGCGAGAGAGAGAGAAGAGAAAATAGGAGCGAAGAACGACGGCACAGCAGGAGGTGGAGGCCCGTTGAACTTCAAACTGATCTCTCCTCCAGTTGCTTCCAGATGGACTGCTGACAAAAAAACAAACAAAAAAAACACTATTAAAAACATAGACTGTGTTCTTCCTTGAGTTTTTCAGTCAAACACCACCACCTCTCCCTTCTGGCGTTCGTCAGAGACCGAGTTTTTTGTTGTGAAGACCAAAAAGAAGAGAGAGCCTGCTGTTCCTCTCCAGACTTCGTTCTCCTGTCCCGGCTCACAGAGCCAAGAAGAATGAAGCGCACGCTCTCGTCCAGAGACAAAGGAACCTTCACCAATAATGATTTCTTACTGTACATTCTTGATGCAAGTGTAAAGGCACTTTTCAGTGGATTCAGAAAACCTCTTAAATCAATATATTATATAGCAATAGCAATGTCTAACACACACCGTTAGGAGGACAGTTTGTGTTCGCCCTGTTGAAATGACATAAGCTATTTTCACAACATGTTAACATGTCGGGAAATCTTTACGAAAATCACCCATTTGTGATTGAAATGTATGACATTTTTAAGAAATGAGAATACGTTGCATTGTATTTGTATACGGAAATCAGGGACAAATTATTGGTCCTTTTCGACCACGTCTGATGGGTTCTATGTTAAGGTTGTAAATTTTGTACATAAGCATTATTCTTGGTTCGTACCCTTGTTAGTTTGCAGATTCTTGGATATGTAAATGAAGTTATAGAACTGAAATTATTGTATGACGTCACACATAATAGATTGCTCTACAGACTGCAAAGAGAAAGCAGCATTTGAACCATATGCTCTGAGTATAAACTTTTTATTTGAAGATATATAATTGAAATAAATGTATTGTCAACTGACAGAATCGGCTTGTGAATATTTTGTAAATGTTTTACGATCGCACCACAGAGAAACCATGATTAAATATGGGTATACAGCGCTTTTCCACGGGCACATCCTTTATCGTTTTTTTCCTCGATGTGATGCCGAGGCATACCGTGGAGCCGTAGCCTAGCAACAGAGGCCATCAGCCAATCACACTTGAGGCCTGAGAGCCATTAAGGGGGCTTTATTCCTAACAAGAAAACATCACTTGATTTTTTTTTTCGAGAGCGTGATTAGTAAGTAAATGTAATTTTCAAGACTGTCGTACTTCAGTAAATACAAGATGTTTTTTTGCGACTTTTCATAGACTGGGGACGGTAAGTCGACTGAGAGGGATGTTGTAGGCTCAGATGGATTCTGTCTGATGATATATGCAAATAGGCCTCTGAAAGGCAATTTGTATTCCAGGTTGAATGGGGACTAGTGTATGAAAATCCTCTGATTTGTATAGTCGGCGCACCAGACGGAACAGGGAGCAGCTCTCACCCCTGCTATCACTACAGGGTACTTGAAGGTCTGGGAAAGTTATATTAGCAGAAATGTTTGGGAACAATTTCCATAAACAGCAACTTTGCCCTTCAGAAGTCTCCACAAAGAACTCCGTCACTGACCTAGTTTTTTTTTAGTTTTTTTTAAATGGACTGACGCAGACAGGACAGTCTGATACCTTCAGTACTGCTAATATCAGACAGATACATAAGGTTTTGCATAATAGCACAGATTTACGTCTATATTTTGAGTCTCCAAGTGGTTATTATGCCTGAATATGTGGCTTCTCATTATTTTGAGCTGCAGCTGGACAAAAACAATAAATCGCCTCGACATTAGGTGATTCATTTATGAGCAACAGCATGTACAGTTTATCCATTGGTGCCAAGATGTGAAAAATGAGCATCAGCCACTGGCTTCCCGTTTATTTTCATGGCTGCGTCAGAATTAAAAAAAAAAAAAAAAAGTACAGAAAGTCCTTTTCTGCTGGAGACCATAGTCCCATGTTGGTGCTCTGACACAACCAGTGTTCCAGTCCTTTCTACGGCTCATGTTGAGGGCTTCACACGCCCCCTACTGGACACGACAATAACTGCAGGAACACGTTTTAGCCTCTCGGTATCTTTCCTACTGTATTCTGGTTATAAACAGAAGACCTATATTAAACAGAAGATTTATGGTCTGGCGTCTTGACAACGCTGCAGATGTGGCTATTGGATGTAAGAGACTTTAATGAACTTTTACTTTTTAGGCTTTTAATGTGATTAGTAAGCCCTTCTCAAAAACATGTTTTTCTTCTTCTTCCTCCAGTAAAGTTTGAGCTTCACGGTGCACAATCTGCAGAGTTTAAAACTAGAGGGCTGTTTTCACAATCATCTGCCGAAGGTTAAAACTTCCTCTGTGTTCATTGAAAGTCTAATTTCAACGGGTGGGCCTCTGAGCCAGTTCAGGCTACGGTAGATGACACTGCGCTTCCGTAAATATAAACTATTTAAAATATATATATATATATTTTTTACTGACATTAAAAACACATAAATAAAAAACACATAAATAAAACTTTATCGTATATATATATATATATATATATATACGATAAAGTTTTATTTCATTTGTGTTGTTTACGATCATTTTCTAATGATATTTTGTTTTAATGTCAGTAAAATGCTTAATAATGGATTTTACATTCCAAACTTTCAGTTCAGCCGGAAATGACGTATAAGGTCAGACCTGCGGGGTCAAAGGTAGAGTGACGTGACCTGGACGTGAACCCCAACAGGCGCAACGGTCGCGACGCTAAATCAACTTTTGGATTTCTTTGAGAGGCCAAAAAAACAACAACAACAACAACAACAACAACGTAGAAGATCAGAATGAACAACCGACGGCGGGACCTGCAGCTGATCCGGTACCGAAGCACCGGGACTGTTTCTCAATCAGAGACCGGGGAGCTAACGGTAACGAGGAAGCTAACAGCTAACGGTAACGAGGAACGGCTGAAAACGTCGCTGAGAGGTGACGCAGCTTCCGGTCTCCGGCTTTTAAATGTTGTGTATCATGTTTATGTTGATTTGTTGATTTTCTGTCTCCTCCTGCAGTTCACCTGCTCCCCCTTTAAAGGCCTAAAAATGAACTAGTTAAATACATTAAAATTAGAAAAACAAGAGTAAGAAAAGTGTGTTTATGATGTCACCTCACAGGTGGTCTAATTTCACTAATAATGACGATAATAATAATAATAAACTTTATTTTTATAGCACATTTCATACAAGAAATGCAGCTCAGTGTTTTACAGCAAGAAAATCACATGGTGTTTCACATAGAAACGGATATAAAGGAACATTTCAAAATATAGAGAAGACGTGAGATGCGTGAGAAAACAGATTAAAAAGGATAAAATTAAACAAATGGAGTTAAAATATAAAATAAGCAATATGCATTTTAAAGGCGCGGTAGTTCAAAGTGCAAGAGAGCTTCAAGAGTAGGTAGTTAAAGGCTGAAGTAAAGAGAAATGTTCTTATCTTTCTTTTAAAGGTATGAACTGAGCGTCCCTGATCTCCTTCAGGTAGTTTGTTCCACAGCTTTGGAGCGAAGCTGACAGAAGCTGAATCCCCAGTTTTCTTTGGGCGGCAGCGTATGATAAAGTCAGTTTGATGATCTTCCTGTTAACTGTCGGTGGTCGATGCTCTAATCACCGACATGTTTTTCACGACAGCCAGTTTGTAGCTGCTGTTGTATAATGTTTGTGTAACAGGGCTGTTTGTAAGTAAATAGTAGTGGTCGCTGTTTTATAATCAACGTTTAGTGTGTAAATCTGGCTTTCCTCTGAGCCAGTGTATATTTTCTCTTGTATGATTACCATCCTTTTCACAGACAAACATTGTGAGTAATTAAAAGTGTGTGTATATATATATATATATATATATATATGACATAATCATGTAAGAAAACGTACAAAAACAACGTATATCTTAAGGCATATATGACTCATATAGTGTTGTGGGTGATGGTACGTGTTGGCCGCCTCATCAGGAATATTATCTTGTCCTTTGGTGCCATCCAGTGGCCAAGAGAAGTAACCGTGTTTGATTGATTTAAGATCGGTTCAGCTGCCTTCAAGCTGTTAAAAAATCTGTTATTTCAGTTTTAGGAATAGCTTTTCCATCCCAGATGTTTTACGGGTCGCATCTGAGCTTTTATTTTACACAGTTATACATGTTTTTATTGGTAACTAAATTGTTTTTCTTTGCACAGACTCGTGTTTTGTTGCAAGAAATCCAAAGTCCGGTCTTTGTGTCTGCCAGATATTATATTATCATGGCTTTCAACCTCGCCTAGCAGCCTTTTTACACTATTCTTCTGGCATTCATTAAAATTACATCAATAAATCATGAAAATAAATATCAAGGAAATGTTTACACGCATGTTTCCTGTTCGTTGCGTTCACAGTTGTAGGTTAAAGGGGAGTGAATGCAAATGAGTCAGAGTAGCAGCGGATCAAAGCTCTACGGGTAAATCTCCATGTGTTCGCTCCATAATGTTCTTACTGTCATGCTCGTTAGTGTGCCGGTTACCAAAGGAGTCTCTTACCTAAAGAAATGATGTCATATGTTTACTTGACCTCTTTGCTACGAATACGTCTGCATCCCCTCTCGTCTGAAGCCGTACTTGATTGTTCCGTTTATATAAATAGCAAATGCCAAAAGACTGATGTGTATGACACAAAGCCCAGACAGATTGGTTGATCTTAATAGTTGGTGTTATGTTTTTATTAAGCCAGTGTAAGATATTAATATGATTAAATCTATTATAGGATGCTGTTGATCAAATCTTCTCCCAGCCTCTGGCCCTGATTTTTACCCTGGAGTGGATTAAGATAGTTATGTAATGTATATGTAATTCAGATATGTAAGGGCCTTTCTGGTGAGCACTAGGATGATTAACTGTCCTGGAACGCCATTCAGAAGCTCTCTGCCTGCAGACAGACACGTAAACGACGCCCCTGTTTAGCGGCCGCGGTGGTACGATCCGGCTCCATCTCAGTGTTTTGGGACTAGCTGGCCAGTACTATAAGGACCGCACCAGGGGGAGGACGGGGTGTGTGTGTGTGGTGGGGGGGGATCAGGATCAGGGTTAGAGGGAGATTAACCACATGGAAGCCTCTAAAGCTTCGGTGTAATCCGCACACTGACGATAAATTCGGAGCAACAAGGACGACGCATCAAACGGTGTCTTTGCTCACAAACACACGAACCACATTCAGCAAAAGGAACCGAGATATTTTCAGATTTTGTATTTAAAGCAGCTTCATACCAGAAGAACATCTTACCAGGGACTACAGACCAATCCTCATCCTCCTCCTCATCCACCTCTTCCTCCTCATCATCATCATCGGACACTTACAGGAGCAAAGAGGGAAAATCATGAAAAAGGGAAAGGTATGTTTTTAAGTTACCTTTACAGCGACACAAAACATCGGTTTCTTTGGATGAATACCATTTGAATGTTATTTTCTTGAGTTTGTTATTTGAACTGAGCATATTTTCTCCAGAACTGAGCTGATGAGTCATATCTTTGAGACGTTGACCGTAGAGACATGACTGTTGAGTTTAAAAAGGACAAAGCTTTAGCGTTTTTGATATCATTGCTTATTTCTACACACTAGTTTTATAAATACAGGCTATGCAAATATCGAGGCCATCGTAATCCTCAGGCTGTTTTGTCGTCCAATCTGTTTTAGAAAAATGTCTGAACTGTAAAATTCCAGCTTAAGCAGAGGTGAAAGGGCAATAATAATGATAATAATGTTCGCGTGGGAGTGTGTTTATGAAGGTGATTGAAAACATCATTGACCCCACAAAAACTGTGACTATATGCCAGCAGGTGAGCGATGACCATGAGCCTCCCAGCTATCAGGAAGCAACAGGTGAGAAAATGTAACACTGACTTCTAGTCCTGCACAGACCTTAAACAGACACCATTAGTTTAATAGATACTAATAAATAAACTAAGAATGACAACAAAGGTTTTTTTTTGTGGTTTTTTTAACAAAAAATGTTCTGTTGCTATCGTTACTCTTTGTTCAATATCATTTTAATTAGATAATTGTAATTATTTATTGTTAATCTTCAAACAGGAAGTCAGTGACAGTGAAACCTGACTTTAATCCTCTTTGTTCAGGCTTCGAGGAGATGCAGGCCCAGTTCTCCTGGGACGACAAGGTCATCCGGCGGACTTTCATCAGGAAGGTACCGAAAACAGATCAACCAAACAAAACCAATCCACACCGCACCTCCTTCCCTCTGACACCGTGTATGTTCTGCAGGTCTACGCCATCCTCATGGTGCAGCTGCTGGTCACCGTGACGATCGTTAGTCTCTTCACGTTCTGGTAACTTCTTGTTTTCTTTCTTCTGGGCTCATCATTCGTTTCCCGTATTTATTTATTTTTAATTTTTTTGGGAGTATGAATTCTTTACGTTTTGCTTCTTCCAGCGCTCCTGTGAAGTATTTCATTCAGACCCATCCTGGCTTGTACATGGCATCTTAGTAAGTGAAAACACATCGTGGCATCATCGTCGGTCACCGTATTTATTTACATTTTGGATGAAGTTGTCCTTTCATCTCCTTTCAGTCTCATGTTTTTTGCCACCTACATTGCGCTGTCCTGCTGTGGAGACCTGAGGTGAACTCTCTCTGCCAAAAGAAAACAAAAACAAATATTCATGATGCTTTTGGTAATAAATTGTTGTGACGACCTGATTTCCCTTTCTTCCATAAACAGGAGGCAGTTTCCCTGGAACGTCGTTCTGCTAGTTCTCTTTGTGAGTATTAAACGCAGCACGTTACAATGAAATAAAGCCGGCGCGTTCTCGGCCTTCAGTTTTAACTGGGCGTGTTTTGCCGTCTCCTCGCAGACTTTGAGCATGGCCTTCATGATGGGATTTGTGTCGAGGTAAGATGTCCATCAGGACGTGTTTATGCATCTGTAGTTTTTTTTTCCGTAATGGAAGAGAGAGCGCAGCTTCACCAACACACCCGTTTGCACCGCCCGCAGCTTCTACAACACCAAGTCGGTGACGCTGTGTCTGGGAATCACAGCTCTGGTGTGTCTGTCCGTCACCATCTTCAGCTTCCAGAGCAAGGTGAGAAGAACGACCTCCAGCTGCAACGTCAAGCGTCAAAACAGGAGGACTTTGAAGCATTTGTCCCTCCCTCTCCGTCTCTCCTGTTGCAGGTTGACGTGACGTCGTGCCAGGGCGTCCTCTTCTCCCTGTGCGTGGTCATGCTCCTCTGCTCCCTCACCCTCTCCATCGTCGTCCCTTTCGGATACGTAAGCTCGCCTCGTTCTCCCGTTCTAGCACGTTAGGACGCTAAATCAGCTGACATTAGTGAGTTAAACAACATCAGCAGGTTCAGGTGCTGCCAGCTGTTTTTAAGTGTGAAGGATTTACCTCACAGATAACCTTGATCTGTGCCATCTGACTGAAATTAGCATCCCGCTATCCTTCTCAACCGTTTTGGTCATGCTTTTTCAGGTTCCCTGGTTACATGCCATCTATGCCGTGATAGGAGCCATCCTCTTCACTGTGGTAAGAATCAGACACTTCAACTAAACTTTCACCAGCTGAGTTATTTCTTTGTTTTGTTTTTATTTACTCTCCTTATTTCGTCCTTCTGTGTCTCTGACCGCCACAGTTCCTAGCGTTCGACACCCAGATGCTCTTGGGGAACAAGCGCTACGCCATAAGCCCGGAGGAGTACATCTTTGCCACTCTGAGCCTCTACCTGGACATCATCTACCTGTTTAGCTTCCTGCTGCAGATCATGGGAGGAGGTCACGATTGAAAACGTCTCTACACACCGAATATGTTTTTCTCAGCTGCGCCGCGTGAAGTAGGGATGGAACGGTTCGTACAAATGTACAGTTCGGGTCGTATCACTGTTTTCGGTTCAGTTCGGTACATTTTGGGTAAAGTGCGGCCGCGTGTGTGAAACATTATTTTCATTTATTTTGCAAAAAAAAAACAACAACTTTTGTTTCAACACAATCGTAACACGAAACATAAGGAACCAAACGCCTTCGGACTGCACAGGGCTGCAGGTCCTTTGCGATAAACAACATGAATACATCCGTTGTGGATTCATCGTGTCTGAAAGTCTGTTTAAATCCTGCGGAGAGAAGGAGCTGCTCTTTCTCCACCCGCCCGCGTCTTCCTCTCGCCGTCCAGGGTCACGCCGAGGTGACGTCCTCTTAAATGGTTAATCGTATTAGAAGTGTTGCCGCTAACCTAAACCAACATGTCGCACTGTGCCTGCAAACAGTTACCGTTCGATCCACATTTACATACATATAAAAGAGCCAAACAGAGCTAGTCGATGTCATGAAGGTATTTAGTTTTTTTTTTATTCCTGATAGTTGTTTAAATGTTTTTGAACTGTGACCAGCGAACCGATAAGAGTCTGAACGTTTTACTCGAACCGTTCCACTCCTGATTCGACCTCCTCACAAACAGCTTGGGTTCATCTCCCTCCAGAACAACATGATCTCGGCTATTCAGTTTCTGATTAGTCTGTCGGTCGTTTGCGTTCCGTTCTGTAATCCGGTCCGTATAAACTCCTGCTGCGGTGTTTTTGTCTGTTACTCTACTCCTTCACCGCACTCTGGCCATCCCTGTTTAGATGTTTGTGACTTGCTGTGAGGGGATCGACTGTGACCCTTCGCCATCCCATAGTGTGTTTAACCAGTCATCTGGCTCATGAGTGGATAAGAGCTGGCTGCATCGATGCGTTTGTCTATCACAGAGCCACTAATGGAGATTCAGGAAATCTGCACTTTCAAGCTCAGCAGGGTCGAGTTTGTTTGAATCACCTGTTCGACAAAAAGTATGTAGATACACTTTTATACTTGTGATTTTTTTTTAATGCATATCATCATATAGGACGAGTTCAGTGTTTTTAATGTGATATGATATTTTCAAACTAGAAGAGTAGAGTTTGAATGTCTCGGAGGAAAAACCTGAATTCTGGGATTTTAACTGACTTTTACTCAAAACTACGACGGAGCTCAAAGGGAACGTGGATGTCCAGCAGCATAGTTAGAGATCTGTTTTAATTTATATCATGAATGTAATGTGGCCTTTCCGGTGTGATAGGATCTTATTTCAGGTTAAAACGTTGACGATGGGAAACATACAGTAAGAATTAGAAATTAAAAGATATTGAATGCTAATATTTATTCTGTGTACTTTTACTTCTGACATTACAATTAAACTGACCCATGAAACATAGTCTTTCATGGGTTAATTATGGTAAATGGCGACCTTTATGATTTTCTAATAGAATATTCAATCATTTCTTTACAGCAGCTCCAGTGTGTCTGTGCTTACAGAGCCGATTTTATAGTCTGGGTACAGAAGCTGTGACGGCACTGTGGAGTCGCAGGTTTGAATCCAGTTTTAAATCCAGTTTGAATGGTTGTCTGTGTTGTGTGTAGTTGTTGCCGTGCAATGAACTGGTGGTCTGTACAAGGGAAAATGATGCTCCTCAAGTCTAACAGTTATAACAATAATAATAATAAACAGAGTTCACCGAAACATTGAAACAAGGCTTTTATTAAAAAAAAAAGAACAAAAATGGACATATTCAAATTTAAAGAGAAAACCAAAGAAGTAAAATCTTATCTCGATCAATAAAAAAAAAAAAACAAGTTACAGACAATTTAGCAACTCTGGCACAGGAAGACAAAAGTAGCCAAGTGGCATTTGCAAAAAAACCAAATATCAAAACCTCTTTCCTCTAACAAAACTGTACAAAATGAGTTCTTGTATAAATAAGAAAACTGTTCACAAGCAGGGAGTGAGAGGCGCCCTGTGAATTTTCTAAATGTGTGATTCACACAAACTTGGTTCATACTGTGTTTAACAATCACGTGTTTAGTATTTGCTGTTCAGAAGTGTCACTTTACAAAATCACATTTCTGAGCTGAAATAATTTGAAATTTAACAACTTAAACTGTCCATTGTAACATAAAAGTAAACTCTTAATTAATATTAGTAAAACTATTATTTATGTCAAACAAATTGGGGCACTATAGTATCAACCACATTCTTTTTTTAAAGAGGCGACATTTTGAAAATCCAGATGAGACGTCTCACCACCTGTTTGGAAATCCTGTTTTAGCAGCAAAACATTTTGAAACTATGAAATAAGCCATCAAATCGACATTAGAATTGAAAAAAAATAACATTTACAAATTGATGTAGACTTAAAATAAGTGCGAGGTGGTTTTTTTCTTCCAAACCCGGTGTACTATTCATGCTCTTAATATTCCTATAATTGCAATGTACTTTCAAATTCCAATTAAATTAAGAGGATCCTGATTTCCTGTAATATTATTTCCACTGTTAAAAAAAAATAAAAATAAATAAACACTGTATTGTAACAAAAAGGTCATTTCATAGTTTCAAAATTGTTGTTTTTGTATTAAAAGTGATGGCTAATACATGGAATATCATTTATCTGAACATTTCCTTCATGGTGCACTGAATCTGAAAACTTGCTCGTCACTGTGTTTTCTGGACAGGTTACAAATCATTTAAAAAAAAAAAAAAATCAAGAAAACACACAGGAAGAAACAAATAAAATGGTGAAAAGAGCAAGTGGAAGGAAAGAAATGCTATTTACAAAGATTAGCTGTCTGAAAACTGTCATGTTTGACTCTTCCTGGATGTCTGCTGAGGTCAAAGTTCATGAGCTTGTTTACATGCACCGATGCTCCTATGACGTATACTGAGGGACGCATTAAAAAAAAAGGTTTAAAAAATTATCCGTGTTCATTTTAAAAATGTGCTCAAATATTTTATATAACAGTTACAGCCTACGTTTTTTGTCACAAAACCTCCAACTGTCGTCATAATGTGGAATATTGAGTGCACGTTAACACCCTGGTTGTAATCTTTCTGAATCAATCAGAATCCCTCAACAACAACAACAACAACAAAAAAGTCAGTTTTATCCAGCGACACGCAACGAGTGAGCATCTGTGGAGAAGAGCAGTTCATCTCAAACAAAGAGCTAAAAGTTGGGTGTCTACAACGTCTTTGGTTGCAGAAATGTACAACAGAAACACAGCAAAAAGTCGATGTGAAAAAAAAAACAACAACCCAAAAAAACCCTCAAAAAGTCCAAAACAGAATCGTCAAACTGCGAGCCTGGAGACGACGTGATCTTACTGTTTTTCACTGGATCTGAGTGGCTGAAGAGCAGAAGAGCTCCGAACTAACAACCCGACCGACTCGACGGCATTCAAACAAGCCTGCTGCCATTTCTCTAGTATTCACGACTTAACGTCAATCCTGAGAGAAATCAGGCCAGAGGAAGAAAAACATTAAGGCTTCGCTAGAAATTAGTTTTTGCAGAATTTCGGATCACTCACAAATTCATTCACTAAAGGCTGTAAGAATCGTCTTTAATGGCACTTCCATGGTCTGGTGAGCAGTCCTTTGTAAAACCATTATTTCTATTATCTACATATATACAGTTTTTGATGTCTGTATAAATTAAAAGTTCGACATATTTGGATATACGCGGTGACGTGGGTTTCACTCCGTGTGCTGACGGGAAGGCTGTTGGAGCCGCGACACCGACGATGCAGCATCAGCGGGAATCTTTTGGTTCAGCTCTCCGCTCAGACACATCAGGACAGACGGTTAGGAACGGAAATTCGTGTGAAAAGAAAACGTGATGTGCACAAAAAAACAACAACCCCCCCACCCCCCCCCCCCCCAAAAAAAACAAACAAACAAAAAACAGCATCAATCTGTAACACAGAGAAAAAAACAACAACCTACTCTCGATTTATACAAAAAGAAAGAAAACAAAATAAAGAAGCTAAAATCTACTTCTAAGATTAATTCATCAAAAATAAGGCAAATTAGCTCAAAGATTTTCAAGTGACAGACAAAAGGAAAACAAAAAAGACATTTAACTTTCTACCAACTAAAAATCACTGACAGATTAAAACTCGGGTGACAGCAGCATTGGAAAAAGAAAAAAGACTTCCAGCTCCCGTTCCTATCAGACAAATTATTCTCAGGGATGTTGTCCGTCTTCCGTTTGATTTTCCTCATTGCTTTTTTTTTTTTTTCTCTCTCTCTTTCTAAACTACGTCTTAATTAAGTGACTGTATTGTTCTTTGTACACATAATCTCTCGGTAAGTTAACTATTCATTTCTTAAAGCATGTTCGCTTCGTCCCTTCGACGGTCGAGAGGATGAATTTATTGATACCTCATGGTTCGCCACAACAAAACCGCTTAAAACCACTTCTCATAGACGGGGACGTAACGTCGCGTTACCTCAAAACAAAACGGGACTTTTAGTGTCAACAGGCCTCATTTTTATGGTTTATTTTCAGGAACTTGAAATGGATTGTCATCCAACCATCGAAAAACTCAAGAATTATCTTAATGAACCAAATATTAGAGTTCATAATGTGATCTTTTTGTCCATTTCATCTTGCCTTTATAGACGACAGTATTAAATAACTTCTTTTCTATAAATGTATGATGAGCTAAAAGCTCTAAAAAATAGAACTATAATTCAAATATAAATATAAATAATTGATTGTCTTTTGTTCACTTATGAAAGAATGATTTAAAGTAAAAAAAAAAAAAAATAATAATAATTTGACTAAACTATAAACAGTCGATGTTTTCATCATCTGTGCGTGAATAGAAATCTCTGCAGCAGTTACAGGCAGAAGTAGCTTTAAACGGTTTAGCTCCCACGGTTAGCATGACTCGACACATCAGACCAGCAAAAGTGTGTAAGGTTTGAAATCTGTACAAATTGTCGCCCCGGCTGCTGCAAAATCGAATGTCAGACAACAGACATCAGGAAATAAAAATAAGAGTTTGCATATTTTACAAAAAAATAAAAGACACATTGTGTTTCAACTCTTCCTTGAATCACTCTGAGACGTCCAGAATGCTTTGTTAAAAATAAGAATTTGTTATATTACGTGCACAAAAATAATGCTCTGTGCCTTTTCCTCCTCTCCCACGTTTTTATATATATTTTTTTTACGTTTTTATATATATTTTTTTTTAACTTCTTTTGTTCAGTTATCAAAATAGATCAAAACTTCTCTGAAGAAGATTCCCACCTTTGGTTGATCAACTCTTGAGGATGTGAGCAGAAAAGTCCAATGACATTAAGTGTTGTCCTTTTTAAAAAAAAAAAAAAACAAACAAACACAGACACACAGAGAGACACACACACACACACACACACACACACACACACACACACACAGGCATTCACACGTGTTCCTTTTGTTATCCATGTTCAAGTCCGGGTGCTTGTTGATGGTACGGAGCACAGATCTCGTCCAGCTGAATCCTGTTTGATGAGATTCACGTGGTGCCCTCGGCCCCATCCTGCTGGGAGCCGGAGGACACACAACCCAGCAATGATACACAACCCAGCAATGATACACAACCCAGCAATGACACACAACCCAGCAATGACACACAACCCAGCAATGACACACAACCCAGCAATGACTCAACACACACTGAGCATAGTTCAGAAAACACAAGATGACTGCAGATGTCTTCGTGCTGTACACAATTAACTAAATGAGGCATTTTACATATTGGAACAAATTATTGTTTAAATTGTCAAAATGCTAAACTTCTTACTGATTATATCTCCAATACTTTTCTTGCAATATAGCAGATTAATAATGAGAAATTTCAGTATTTTCTTGAGCTTCGTAGTGGGAATTTATTACGCCATTTGTAATGTCAGTCGCGCTGCTTATTATTTGCCCCTTTTGACACTTTAAAAACATATTTATACAGTAAATGTGATTTTGCAGAGAAATGTTCTCCGTCCTACCTTAGCTTCACTTGGTGTGTTGGTATGAGTAGTTTGTGTGTTCTGCGGGAGTCTCCATGGCAACCTGTTGCTGTTGACCACCATTTTCCTGCAAAAAACAAAAAGAAAAAGGCAGGTTTAGCAACTTAATAATTCATCACAATGTGGCCGTTAGACAGAAGACGACAAATAGCTTTTTTTTTCCTCCTCAGAAATGAATGTCTCGTGCTTTTATGCGATGAGCAACGACCAAAGATGAAGTTTTACATCTGGAATCTGTTGACTTAAACCAGACAGTGCATCCTGCGGGACATCTTCACTCCAACACAAGCTGAACAAGCTATTTTTACCTAATTCAAGTATTTGGCTGAAGTTTATTACTTAGAGACACCAACCTCTTCCTCTCCTGCTTCTAATTTACTCTCATCCATCCAATCACAGCCTGACGTCCTGACCTACTGCCGGGCTTCTCCCCATTCAGAAACCTTCTCCTCATTCACTGTGTTGCTGATCCCAGCGGCTCCCACCACTATCACTGAGCTCCACCTTTCAACAAATGACTGGACTCCCTGCCGGCTCAGAGGTCCTGCTGCAGGATCTGAACATCACAGACTGGGAGGTTTCTGCCCAAAAACAACAAATCGCTAAAAAAAGCTCTTTCAGTTGTTTAATGGAGAAACCTATATAGATCCGAACTACATGTCTGGACAGTATTCTGCACTATACATACCTCTACTGGGACATTGGAGGGAGGCACTGGGGTGTACTGGGGGATGTAGGTCCCCTGCATAGATGTGTTGGCCGGAATATACTGCAGAGAGGAAACACAACATGTGAAGTATTTGACATGAACACTTGAACTGTGTGATTTTTAGTTGTGGTGCCTGTGAAAGTTAAAGTTGAGCTATTACACCAATTCAAAGGAGAATTGTGATTCTAATATTCATCTTTAGTACGTTCTTACTGCAGTGTTGTACCGTGGAATTGATGAGCTATTTATAAAGATATCTTTTAGTTTGTTTACTTAGTTGTTCTATTTAAAAAAAAAAAAAAAAAAAGAAAACCAAGTGGAATTGTGAAAATGTTTTTGCATTCATATTAAATATATTTTTTAATGATAGAACAGCAGGCCATTCTTTCATTATTTCTTGTCCCTAACTTTGTGTGTGTGTGTGTGTGTGTGTGTGTGTGTGTGTGTGTGTGTGTGTGTGTGTGTGTGTGTGTACTGACTGTGCCCGTGCTGCCCATAGACAGGTGGCTGAGTTGCTGGGCGAGAGGTCCCATCATGGACGTGGGCTGGATGGACATGGCGTGATCCATCGTCGGGGTAAGAACTGTACCCTGTGAAGGCACAAAGCGTGAGTCACCACCATTCAGTCACATGACACTAGTGAAATCAATGATGAGCACCATTAGCACTTTCATTTACACTGAGCTCCGTGTGTACATCTCCATTAGTTACATCGTGGATTAAGACCGAAGCCTTGACGGACAAAGCGACAAAACATTCAGGGACATTTACAACAAGAAAAAAAAACCACTTCAAATGTCGACACCTGAAGTGTTTCAGGAAGCTGGTGGGAGACGTGGACTTAAATTTAGATTAACAGCAGCAGAGAGACGGCTTCTCTTTGTTTGTGGTCAATATGGTCAATGCAAATCAGACTGGGCGCTATCTCATCCCATTTATGCTCAAGAGGTGTCTGAGTAGAAACGAGGGTAAATGAAGGGAGCATACTCACAGCTGGCTGCATGAGGTATGACTGATGGTGCATCCAGGACGGGCTGTGTACCTGTGGATCAGGGAACACGTCTTTATATCTGAAATCTCTTCTAATCTTCCACTTCTTTCTTTTTGTTGACACTTAATGATATCGAGCCATCATTGTCACACCTGTGCAGACCTACCGGTCTGTATAACGGTGGATCCAGAAGTTCAGAGACTAAAGCGGCACTCTGACGTGCACGGAGATGCTACAACATTCATGAGTGAGGATTCCACGTTTTGAAGAAGCAAATCAGGTCAGGAGAGGAGCCAGGTTGGGTTTCTTTGAATTTGTCTCTCGGGGTCAAACCGTTTTACCGTGACCTTTTGGCTCTCCGATATGACAACGCTGAAAATGTGCAGGTTTCTCACCCGTTACGACACAATCGTCACTCCCCACCGGCCCTACTCGCTGGATTTGGCTCCCTGCTGCTTTTTTCTGTCCCCCAAAGATTTCACACAATATTCAGCGTGTGATTTCTGCTCAGGTTTCAGGTGCATGGAGAGATTACAAATGCACCAGAACCAGTGGTCACAAAAACATGTGCAACTCAGCTGCTGATGTTGATCAAGCAGCATAACTTGGAATCATTATTTGTGGAGGTTATTGCTTCCTCCTGCTCCGTTCACATCTCGGTGCTGCGCTCCTTTCGCACTCAACAGGACCGGTCTGGGAACTCTTGATCGCCACTTGTTTGCAAGTTGGCAGAGAGAGAAGACATAAAGGTAGAAGTCCATCCCGCATGTCACATAATGTGGACACGACGAGCACGGAAAAGCAACAAATAATGAATTATTCACATTTGTGCAGATTTTTTTTTTAAAAAGAAAAAATGTCTCACCTGGTAGGATGAGACAGGAGAATGCATGTAGGGCGAGAGGGACGTCTGAGCAATCATCCGGTTTGGAGCCAGACTGTAAGGTGAGGAGTAGAAGCTACCGAACGGACAGAGCAAAGTGAGACGGAAACATGAGGACAGCAGCACCGTGTCAACAATCTGCAGTATGTCTCTAACTATCTCTGCATTCCTGCGGTGGCCAGCAGAGGGCGATCTTTTACCAGAGTTCAGGTTCTGTGTTTATTTCCTGGAGGGCTGGGACTGTTTTCAGTCAGTCCGTGCATACCACTCACCCATTTTGTAAAGCTGTGGGGTCATAGGCAAGCGTCATTCCTCCCTGGGAAAACAATACGCAGGATTCAGAACCAGTGAGGTCATACAAACACCGGTGCACTCAAACAGTTCGCGAGCAAAAACAAAAAACTCTTTTTCCTGTGATTTCCCTCAAGAAATCCAAGAGAGAATAAACTGTGGGTTAAGTTAAAGAATAATAAGTTTGTAATTTGCCGTGTTACCGTATCGCCGTCTCTCGCCCAGGGTCTTCCGTTTTGCAGATACTTCCCCTGGTTCTGCCTCTTCTTCTGACCTCCGTCTGCAAACTTACATAATAAGGGCTCCGTGGGCACTGAGGGAACAACAGATCAAACAGGACAGTGAGTTCAGAGATCGCAGCGGGGAACAAAGAAACACTCCAACAACAACAACAACAATATCAGGTTTCTATAACATGAAAACAAACACATCACGCACCAGGCACTCCCGGTGGAGTCTTGATGAATTTGCCATTGAAATGCTGAATTATGGCCTCGCACTTCTCTGTGGACTCCATCCTGAAATTTCAAAGATCAGTTCAATCCCCCTTGAGGAGTAATTAAACGGGCTCGTTTTGTTATTGGTTTCAGTGTTTTCAGTCTGACCTGGCAAATCCGACACCGCGGCTGGTCCCGTTGGCATCTCGGAGGATGCGTGTAGAAATGACCTGGCCGAAGGACTTGAGCATGCTCTCCAGCTCCTGCTCGTCCATGGAGACCGGCAGGTTGGAGATGTAGAGGTTGGTGGGGTCCTGCTCCTGTTGCTGCATTAAAAAACACATCTTTTTACGGTCTAAATGAAGAGATGCGGCGCTGGTTCTTTTCATGACTCAGCAGCTTGCTTGTGTCTTAATGAAGGACAAACCTGGAAGCCCGGTGCTTTTATTTCAGCACACTTCCCAGACATCTTTTCTAATGCATTTGGTTTTTCACACAGTAGACATTTCTGTGGAGGCAGCGGTTTGACCCATCTTTCCGTAAACACCTGCCACTGCTCTCTGCACTTTAATGCTTCATCATATCTGTGCAACACATCGTGCATCATTTTGTAATCCACCAAAATGAGGATAAAGATTTTTAGTGCCTGAACAATAAACTAAAACCCTGAATAATTTGTCAGCCATGCAAAAACCACATGGACGCTAAATATTCTGCCATCTGCAAATATGACTTTGTCTCCAAGAACGATTTTCTCTCTAATTAAGAGCTCCTAATGGCTGCAAGTAAATTAAGAGAGATGATTCAGAGACGTATTTCATTGCACTGGCTTGAAAGTGAAACCTAGAGCGACTGCAGAAGCAGACAGGAAGCCAGGCATGAAGTTAAAGAGTTCACAGAGCAACAGGAGCCTGGCAACCGAGAGAAAAGAGGCCGGGCTTCGAAGAGGGGAAGGGAAAACAGAGAGCAGAGCAGAGGGAGGGCGGGAGGAATTAGTGGCTCAAAAGGTTAATATTTGGTACAGAAGGAGGCGACTTAACAGGACAGGAAGCAGTCGGAGGCAGATTAGCGATTAACAGGCTCTTCTCTTTCTCCAAAATAACATTTATCTCTATCATTGCCCACAAGTAATAAAGCTTTTCATTGCACATTAAAGAGATGTAAATTAAACAGCCAACAGCAGGACAGGACCGCCGGTATCCAGACACACAGGCAGGCAGATTTAACAGAGGTGTCGATGTGACGGTATTTGTTATTATAGTATCTGAGTATTTATGGCATTAAGGTGCGTCAACAACTGTATTTAATGGAGACTAATTACCTGCACCACCTGGTGAGGAGATAACCTATTTTCTGTTGAGCCATTATGTAACACTGGCACACTGCAGGAGGTCATAGGTCACATTAGACTGATAGTGTTCGAGAGAAGTTACACAATAATCATATTCAAACCAATGCTGTTGGAGATATGAACGTGTTGTCGTGGATGGGATTTGTTGAGCTGTCACAGCATTTTTGTCGTCGTCGTCGTTGTCGTCGTCGTCGTTCCAGGCCCGAGGTGAGCCTCGGCTGTTTAAGGCGTGTCTCTGCTAGCAGATCGGCCGGCTCGTGTGACGTCTGAGTTTGAACCGGGAGGTGCTGGGAACAAGGGATCTATTTTTAACCGTGCCATTGTTCCCCCGGCCCGACGCAGGCAGCTCCCTAGTGGCTCGCCGGAGGCCCGGTGGCCCGTTCAGGGACGCAGCAGACTCTGAGGACTGCGAGGCTGACTGTGTTTGGGAACAACACCGTGCAGTCGCCATGGTGAAGGTGCCGACAGGTGGAACTGCACCTGATATTAAACTTAAGACTTTTGACGACTGCGTGTTCGTTCTGACCCGAAATAACCCGGAGCCTCTCGAGTATATTTAGATTTATATGGCCGTTATCAACACCTCTCGCCGGGCACACATTGTCTGTCAGGTTTTGGTGTCCGGTTGCACTTGCAGAGATCCGTGGGATTGAGTAGCAGTCCGACGGGGGAGGCGCGGTCAACTTAGACTCGGGGTTTAGTTGCAGCGGACCGGTTCGGGTCAGCTGGCAGCGTGGATCCATTACAGTCGTCTCGGACTGGGCTGATGGGGAGCCCCTGGTGTTACATTGCAGCGGGTCTGTTTGGGTGCAGGGCAGCGGGGACGTGGTAGGGGGGCCGGGACACTGGGGTGGAGTGTATTAAGTGCTGGTGTCAGCCCCAGGCCCGGGCCCAGACGGTGGACAATGCCAGTTCATTGTGGCTGTCCCATTGACAGTGGGCGTAGCGGCACCCTCCCCTGGGCTCCCTCAATGGGGAGCCCGAGAGCCGGAGGGATCAGCTTAATGGGCCGACAAGAGTTGCTTTGACTGCAGACACTCGGACAAAGAGCTCAGAACAAGCGCTACAACGGGAGCAGGTTAGCAACATACACAGTACAGAGATGAGGGCGTGGGGGAGGGAGGGGAGGGGGGCGAAGGAACAGGAGACAAAAGAAACAGGACTGAAAAAAACCATCATCAACAAAGAGACTATTTCTGCTCGCAACTCGTCTCGTCTGAATCTGACGGAAGCTTTTCATGCAACTTTTCCTCCGTGGCAGAAATATAAAGTAGAACAGAACACACACCTCCACAGAACAGCAAAAGATGCTTTTCACATTTTCCGACAGAAACCTTGCTGCCAATCAGGCCAGTGCATGGGACAGTTTAGCTTTTACATGACAGAGAGGACGAGTGTTGCAGAGAGACGGAGACGGTTCACGGTCAGTTTAGCAAATGTCTCTTTGGAGATCAAAAAGAGGCCAAACGAGGCCGATGAAACCTGACGGGGAACTCGGAGGGAAGATAAATGGTTTAAATAGCTTTTATTATTTTTCTTTGTTCATGTTGAGTTTTGTTTTTGTAGCTTGTCAATTATCTGTGAAGCACTTTGACCTGCACGAACATGGATGAAAAGTGCTATAAAAATAAGAGTTTGATTGATTGATTGATTGATTGATTGATTGATTGATTGATTGATTGATTGAACAGAGCTGATCGAGAGCCGTCTGATTCTTACTTTGGCCATCTGAGCCTGGACCCCGCTGGACTTCAGAGCTGTAACAGCTTTCTGTGCCGCTGCTGGACTGTCAAAGTCCACGAAGCCATACCCTGTAAAACAAAGACATTCGTGTCATCTCGTTAGTCACCCTCATTATATATGTTTTAATTCTAACTTTCTCACTGAGAGTTACTCAAGAAGATGAAGACTTGGTCTCACACCTGTCTGCCAAATATGTAGCTTAACGCAAGGTGGCAGATAGCTTAGCTTATGGGGCGTTCGTGAGCAACTGGGAAGTGAGAAATGTCCTGAGTGGGAGAATACACCTGAATGTCGGTTTTTATTTGAGCTGTGAAAAGTAGGTTTGATGTTGCTTGACGTGGCAGCGAATGTGGTGAAAGGAAGAAATGTACCTGCACCGAAAGCTGAGCTCAAATAGCCCGACTTGGTTATTAGCCTGGCGAGCTGTCGTAGACGTTATTAACAATAATAAATCAAATGTAGTGTTCAAATAACGTCCACCGTTGATTCCTGCGTTGGTTTTATTGGACGGTGACGAGATCGTTTGTCTCTTTTCTGTATTCTGCTACAAGGAAACAGCAGCTTTCCAGAGGACGGCCATGTTTGTTGTCTCGCTGAACTTTTCCAATTCCCAGCTCGGCTGAAGGCGCAATTGGCGCAAAGGAAGACGAAGATCTTCTCACGTAACTCTCAGCAAGAAAGAAAATCAGCGTATTTCACAAAATGACCAAAACAGTCCAAAAGCCTACAGAATAAATAACAGCAACAATCAGGAAGAATCATCATGACAGCTCTGAATTTAAATTTTAAAAAAAAAGAAAACCACAAAGCATGATTCACCTTTACATTTGTTGGTGGTTTTGTCCAGGATGGCCTTGGTGGACACGATTTTGCCGTACCTTCAGAGACAGACAGGAAGACGGAGAACAGGATCAATGACAGGTCAGGTGAATCCGCTGCCACAACATGCAGACCAATACTTCCACATTTCCTCCGGCTGCGTGACAGGTGTTAACACGAACGCACACCCCTTCGTGCAGTCGACCGTCCTGTCTTTGTCTGCCGGTTGTACAGTAACTCCCTGGTGTTGTTTTCGACAGACAGGAGACGGCACCTCGGGGCCAAAAACAATTTGTTCCAGCCCTGTCTTTACCAAGACTGACACACAAACACCTCTCTCCTAAATACAGCTCTGCTCTGGGGGTATTTTGGGCTCCGATAAAGCTTTAAAAGTGTTGTCACCAGCTATGTCTGACTCGCAAATCGAGATATATTGACTTTCAAGGGAGCTTCACTCTCTGCTTGATCCTTCTGCAAACAAAAAAAGGAGGAACAGGATGTGTCAAACGTGACAGAAACACACGACAGGGAGCCGACCGGTAAAAAGAGCAGAATCTGTCATTGATGCTTTATTCCAAAAAAAAAAAAAAATCTCCCTGAAAAGCAGTAGATGAGGTGTTGTGTAAGACGTGGAGACGGTGCATCAGCGCTCCAGTATATTAGAGCTGCCCTCGTCTGGTGGATCGAGCCAGCGAGGGAGGCTGGTGTTCGTCTGTTTGGGCGACATGGCGTCTGGGCGGAATGTACACTGTAACCCGACGCTTCACCCCTCCAGCTCGCCTTCCTTCCCACCACTTCCCTCTCTCTTGCTTTTTCCACCCTCGCAACGCAGCGCACCGCAGGGTCCTACACTCCCGCCGTGTGTCGCTGGCCGCTCAACAGGATGACTCAGACAGTCACGACGGCTCGGATCCCACCCGGGCTCCAAGCTTAATGCCAAAACTTTGTGACCTCATTATTATTATCTATTTCCTCATTTCCTGGTGCAAACACAACCTGACCATGGATGTTTCTGCACAACAACAACAGATGCATATATATACATATATATATATATATATATATATATATATATAGTTATATATAAATACATTTCTACACTTCGGCTAACAGAATAAGACATAACTGGATTTGTGCATTAACTTCATTATCTTACTATCATGCAATTCAATTAATCTTATACAAAAAAAAAAATATTAGGGCTGGATTTTGCCACCGATTTTTCCAAATCTATTCAATTCCAATTCACAAGGTCCCGATTGGATTCGATGCTTTAGTTCAAACAGCCGAAACATTTAAAGACGACTGCAGGCGTCAGAAAAAGTTTTGTGTGCAACTCGTTGTGAAAACGTAGGCAGGTAAAACTAACAGATACGAAATCTACCACAATTACTCACAGACTTTCAACCCGAGCAGAGGACACATCGACAGATTAATAGTGTGGTTTGTCACCAGACGAAGTGAGTTAGATGTTGGACTTGCCGTCCTCTCGAGGACAGATGAAGACACGCTTCTCTTCAGGCGGTTTTCATGGTTAGATGGCGTTTGTTGAGTTCCTGTTGTGAGTCTTTCTCTCTGTGTTTCCGTGTCGTTTTTGAATAACAGTCAAA
This sequence comes from Embiotoca jacksoni, assembly GCF_022577435.1. Taxonomy (NCBI): domain Eukaryota; kingdom Metazoa; phylum Chordata; class Actinopteri; family Embiotocidae; genus Embiotoca; species Embiotoca jacksoni. The sequence continues at coordinate 2,983,250 of NW_027185229.1, read as the reverse complement.
TATTTCCCAGTAAATACTGAATTGAATTACATCAAAAATAATTGATCATGCAGAGCCAGATGAACTTTGCATCGGTTAGGTTTTATAGTTTCCAAATGTCATCCAACAGCCACAAAGTTAGGGATGAATATATACTCAGGATTAATATAATTGAGTTTATATGTAATCTGTGAGTTTGCCTGAGCACAAACGTAAACATATTTTCGAAATCTTTAACATCGTATAGTTTTATTATGGGGTTATATTGGTAATCAAAACTATATTGATGTTGTGCTGTTTACTACTTGTGAATAGCAGTAAACAATACAACAACAATGGAGTTTTGATTTCTAATATAAAATGTGGAAAGTGTCTAAAGTTAAAACATGTATACATGAGGACGAACCGTAAAACCAGAAATTTCTCTCAGAAATGAAGTAAATCTGTTTTGCACTGGTTTCATTTCACAGTGGCGTATTTTCAGAAACGATTTCTTTTCACTGACATAAAACCTCAGAACTATTTTAGAGGACCTCGTACACAAACAGCCGTTTGAGACAAATTCTAATCAGTTTACTTCCTTTTTTTTCTTTTTAGGGTGCTCCGTGACCTGCGACTAAATTTAGTCTGAAGAGAAAATAGCCGAGCATCAAAAAAAACCAAAACAAACAAACATGAAGAGCAGCGAAATGTTTGTTATACAAGCTCAGTGAAAACTGATGACGCAAGACACGCAGCGTACATCCTGTGTATGTAGTGGGTCAGAATAGCGTCGTGAAGCATTCGGGATGATTATTTTATGTATTTCTTACAGTCTAACGTTCAAAATATCAACACAAATGGTTGTTAGAACCAAAATTAAACACATAAATGTACACAAAACAAAAATTTGGCCTAAAATTCAACTTAATTATCTTGTTTATCCAGAAACCGAAAGATTTTCCAGGTCATAATTTAGATAGTAGTATTCTTCCTTTTTCCATTCAGGTTGTCAGACTTAGAAAACAGATTGTGCATCGTGATTTGCGATAACTGGAAAGTGAGTTGCATTTCTTTTCTACCTTAAGACTGTACAGCAGAAACGCCCTGATATTAATGTGTTTACATCATCTGACTTTGTCCTGAAAGCCCGGAAAAGAGGGAAAAATGTCTTATTGTGTATTATTGATTAAAAATGTACTCTGGCTTTTTGTATCTGTCGCTACCTTTCCTGGTTTCTAGGCTGATGCCTCCAAACCGCAAAAAAAAAAAAAAAAAAGACTAAAGTCCCATTGATCTGTTTTTTTCGGGGTTTTTTTTTAATCAGAAGCGTGACGAGGAAAAACAAAAGGCGTGTTTCATGTTTTTCCTCCAACAAAGACGCCCGCCGGAGTTTAAAGGTCAACAAGCAGTAACTGCGTGACCCTGCGTTTACCTCGGCCGCCCTGCAGCCCACCGCGCTGGCTGCCGAGGCCGGGGACTTAAAAGACAGCCGGAACCCATATATGGCCGTCTGACATTCTTTCCCAGCAGGCCGTGCCCCCCCCCCCCCCCCCCCCCGCCCCCGCCCCCCCTCTCATCCACACACTCATTTAGGTTTTCCCCTCAACAGTAGCCCTCCCTCCCTCCCTCCCTCCCTCCCTCCCTCCCTCCCTCCCATCCACCTCTCCAGCTTCAGTCCTCTCTCCACTTGTCTGCCACTCCACAATGACTTCTCTGTAAATCTCCCCGTGTTTCACATACCGACCGCAGATTTCACATTTTCTCCGATTGTTGCAGCACGTATGCGTTCGTGCTCCGTAGCTTTGATAGTTCGCAGCGTTTTTATTTGTAGGGTAAAAGACAAATATGTAACGAGGGAGGGGCAGCGGCGCGCAGAGTACGATAAAGCCCGGCGTCGTTGGGAATGGCCGATACGTCTCCACGGAGGTGTGTCGTTACCGCGGATGAAACCTGGAAATGACGAATGCGTGACTCAAGTTCACAAATCACGCGTGGCGTAGCGTAGCGTAGCGTAGCGCTGACCTGCATCAGCCAAAACCTGTTGGGGTGCTTCATTACAGCCTTTTATCTGTGCGCGTGTGTTTGGAGGGCTGAACTATCGAGGCAAGTCTTACTTCACTGCGTTTGAGCCTCACAGAAAGAGCTGAAGGTTAAATGAGGACATGAGGAGGAAACATGCTGAACCCTTCTCCGGCCCCTTCGCTCCGTCTTCACCTCTACGTCTTTGTCACGCCTCTTTGCATTTGATCTATTTCCCTCTCAGGCTGAACCATTTTGTGTGGAGAATTTTTCCTGTTTGTTCAGAGTTTAGTTGTAAATAATTCTGCATCGTTATTCACAAACCGCCGAAGCAGCTCCTTTTCCTGAGCATCAAATTCTGTCCGTAAACGATTTGATTTGAACAGATGAAAAGCACACGGAGCTGCTGACAGCAACAGATGTTATCTGCTCACGACCAGCTTGTTGTTACGTCATCGTTTTCTACAAATTAGCATCAAAGATAACTAATCTAAAGAAAACCGGTTCCTGGTACGGCAGAGTGGAAAGTTCAACCGGCTCTGCTCCGACTATAATCTAGTTTACTGTAAAGAGATAAGAGACAATGCACACAAAACTCAACTTAAAAGCAAAGTTTGACTTTCTAAAAAAACAATTGTGAAACCTCGTTCAACCACATCTGACATCCGAAACTGAAAACCATCAAACGCTCCTTTCATCCTTCCGACGTGTTAAACTTTTGGCCTGTTTGTGAGCTGGTATTTATATTCAACCGGGATAAAGCAGGCATATTTTGCACGTGTTATTGAACCTGAATCGTTCAACATTTTGGGAAATATTATTTGCTCCCATTCCTTTAGAAAGCAACGAGCCTCGCTTAGCTCGGTGTAAAGATGATCTTAGCTTCACAGCTAGCACGGCTCCGTTCAAAGTGCAAAGATCTGGAAACCAGCTCCTCCGACGTCGCTCGTTAGCATCTGACACTTCACAGAAAAAACTCAAATGACATTGTGTAACTATTCCTTAATGCTGATCACAACAGCAGGACTCCAGGAAGTCCCGGGGCCAAGTGTTTGTTTGCCAAATAGTTACGTTATGTCTACATGGCCACTTTTATTTTCCATTTTATTTCGTACTGTACGCGTACGAATGTTATAAACAAGACGTTAATTACTGAGATGTAGCTGTTGGAATCGAGTCAGGCCAGATTTATTCCTCTTTCAGTGTCATCTCAGCAAATCGAACACCTCATGGCTGTAGCTTCATATTATACTGACGGATATGACAGTGGAATATTTTTTTATTTTTCCAAAGTCTTAGCAAGAAAGTGAATAAACATATTTCCCGAAGTGTCAAGTTATTCATTTAAAAAGATGTCTGCGAGTGAAGACGAGGAGTCCCCGAGGCTCAGTCAGCTGGTCAAAGTCTTCCAAACTTCACCTCACTGAGCTGCTTCTACAAAAAAACAACCTTTCAGTGAGGCCGTCGAAGGAAAGCGAGCTTTTAATTTGACACGAGGGCTTTTAATTTGAAACTGACACAGGAAGTTGCAGCAACCAATTGTGTCACTTATTCGCTCATGTTGTGTTTTCGCTCAACAGCTAGAAGATCACTCACGGTTGGCAGAGTTTGACCAGGTCCTGGTCCGTGGTGCCCGGATGGAGGCCGCGGATGTACAGGTTGGTTTTACTCAGCTGCTCCCCTCCCCCGCCACTGCTGTTGCTGTTGGGACTGGGGGGCGCCATCTGGTGGCCGGAGGACACATAGGCCTGCTGAGTCCAGAAAGAAACACACAAGTTACTTTTACTGCGTGCGAGCAGCGAAACGCAAACAGAAATAATTTCCCCAAACACTCGACGTTCTGAAACACGGAAAAACACCGGACGAGTGCAGCGATGTTTTTATTCAAAGTGTGAAAAACTCAAAAGGACTGTTAAGAGATGGAAAGTAATCCTGAATGAAACAGATTATTATGTGGGAGCTGCGAAAAATGATATCATACAGCCCTCATGTCAACACTCGGCAATACTGCTTTCTGCGGGGAATGTGGGACCTCTTGGCCGACTTCTCCACATCGGGAAAAGGGGCCTCTTATGCTTTCTCAATGTTGGGTTTTTGTTTTTTTACTTTTTTGGAACCACACACAAAAAAAAAAAAATCCTGCGGTGAAAAACCAAAGACGTAAAGATCTCAGACCAACATTTAGTTAGTCTCAGGATGTAGGATTAAATAATAGACTCGATGTTAACAGCTTTGTAGTGAAAGTCTTCTCTCCGTTGATAAAAAGCAGATATTTCTAAATGAATCACGCACATCTGCTCCAACTTCTATTCGTCCTGAACTTCAACACTGCGATCTGTCGTTAAACTCTCAGATAGTAGTTACCGAGACCCTGAGGGCCATGATGCTAAAGATAAATAATAGGACTTCCTGTTGCGACCTCTTCCTCGTATCTTACTTCGGCTTGTTGTGTTTCATCCATCTCTGAGGATGAAGTGCCCGTGACTACTAGTTGTAAACTCCAGCAGTCAACTAGCCGGTGACTCACCACCAGGCGCACCAAAAGGATGTTGCGCAACAACCCGTGCATCATCTCATCTCGCTGCGGGACCTGAGGCTCTCCTCGGAGACATCAAACCAAAGATTGTGTAACCGTGCAGATGCATTTAGTTTAATGGAATAAATATGGTTTCATTATCACTTTGCCTTCTCAAGAACTCTCCAGGAATAGACGTTGTGGCTGTTTTTCTAAATCAGATGGAGGCAATAAATAGCAGCACATGAGACCGGATCACGTTGCGTCTCTTCGCGGTGAGAAAAATGACTTCAATCACCTTAATTTAACAGCTACATTTCTTTAATTCAGTGTAGGGAGGAGTAGGAAGGAAATTAAAGCAGATATGCTCCCCCTCCCTCCCTCCCTCCCTCCCTCCCGGCTCGGCGGAGTGCTGCTGCGAGGCCTCTTTTGAGAGGCTGATTGGACGGAGCCGACAGGAGGACAATGGGTTCATTTGACGAGAGAGGAAGGGGTCACTGATCAACCTGGTGGTGTTTGGGAAAAGCCCAGCAGGAAGACACGGTCCAACCGGGACCACCAGCGAAATCAACCAATCCCGCTAATTAGACACCATCCATAAGGCTCTCAGACAGCCCCTCTGACCCCCCCTCCACACACACACACACACACACACACACACACACACACACACACACACACACACACACCACCAGCAGCCTCAACAACAACAGACTCGGTCCTCTGAGGATGATCCTCCGCTGCAGTGCTGTTTGCATGTTTTGGTTTTGTTTTTTTTCATGCTCGGCTGGTCAGATGGAGGTAAAACCTGCTCACAGTAAAAAAGAAAAAGAGGCGTGTGTGTGTGTGCGTGTGTGTGTGTGTGTGTGTGTGCGTGTGTGTGTGTGTGTGTGTGTGTGTGTGTGTGCGTGTGTGTGTGTGTGTGTGTGTGCGCTCGCTTCTTTCTTATCGTTAATTCCAGTGATATTTACACACGTCCTCAAGTACAAAGGCACAAACAGCAGAAGGTACACGGCGACTCGGACGTCAGACTCGATTTTCAGTCGTGCTTCCAGTTCAATTTAAGAAATCAGAGATACTTTAGTCATTTTAAGAAACTACGAAACACCGATATCAACGTAAATATCTATTCTCCAAAGTGACAACAGAAAACTGTTGCCTACAAAAAAAGCAACATATTTTTGACAGTTTCAGCAAAAGTTGTATGTAATAATTTTTTAGAACAAATGAGTTTTACTGCATTAATTTGAAATTTGTATTTTTTTACAATTAGTCGAATAATCAATTAGTGAATCAAAAGAAAATCAATCGCCAACAATGATGATAATCGATATTTGTCCGAGCTTCTCAAATGTGAATACTTTTGTTTGTGGACTTCTGGTCGGGATGAATCCAGACATTTTTTTTGGCTGCAGGTTTGGAAAACTCTGACTAATCAAGAAAATAGTCAATAATGTAAATAATCGGTAGTTTCAGCCCTAGTTTTTTTTTTTTATTATTATATTTTCGACTGTCTCCTTCTTGTAAATTTGAATCATAAATGAAGCATTAATCATGTATTCTTTAAAAAAAAAAAAAAAAAAAGGACTTGTTGATTTTTGTCACTTCAGTTGACATTCTGCCGGGCGAACACATCACGCAGCCGCTCGTCCTTCTCGTCTCAGCGTCATTCCTGATGAATACGCTTCTGGAAGCAGCTAATTTGTGAATGAAAGAAGAGCTCCAGCCGGTACCACGAGCAACACGCCTTAAATCACCAACCTACACACACAGGAATGCACACTTGTACTGTTATTTTAGCACACGTGATTCAAAAACTCTTCAAGGAGCTGCATAAAAAAAAACAAAAAAAATAATTGAGTGATGTATGTTATCCATGACAAGTTTTCTTTTTTTTCTGGGAAACTGAAGAACAAAATTTGTTAGGAAGTAATCTGAGCTAATAACGGGTTAAAAGTCTTTAACAGACAAACCAGTCAGTAATTACGCAAACTTCGGTGAAGAACAAATTGGTATTCAAGAAAGTGACTTTCTGTCAGGTTTATTTAGAGAAGTGGCCTCATTACACCACTAAACAATTACAAAGGTAATTCAAACTTTAATTTAACAACACTTTGTGGTTCAGTTCTACCTCAGTCTGTCAGCTATCCTTCAATCTACATGTAAAACAGCACAATGGTAAATTCTAACCTTCCCATCAAAGCAGTGCTTCCTTTATGATATGATTTTTAAACTGCTTACAAAACATAATTACCCAAATTTAAAGCACAAAAGCTTGAAACAACATTTTCTGCCCTGTAATCACCTTTCAGGCTATTTCTGTCATTTTTAGATTGAAGCCCTGAAGCTGCGTTGCTCGTCCTCCTCCTCCTCTTCCTCTCCTGGACCTGAAATATCACTGGATTATTTTTAGGGTCACACATTTCTATAAATAAAACCAAATCCTCAAAGTTTACGTCAACTTACATCGAGAGTCTGGAAGCTGGCGGGAAGTGTTGTTGGTACTTAACACCGTCTTTCACCTCTAAAATAGGACAAATGTGCGCCTGCATTTAATGTTCGACGATTCGAAGGCCAAAGTCAGATTGTCTTCCGATAGATTCGTACCCACAGAAATATCCTCCACCCACACACCTGTACATCGCTGACGGGGGTGTGACCACCGTGTCTCCATCAACCCTCCCGAGTCTCGCTCCACCTGTGTTTTTATCGCCGTCTCTGCCTGCAGGACTGCTGACCCGAGTTTGACCCGCTGACTTCCTGCCTGTTGGGGGGTCTGCTCCGGCCTGCCCGTCCTCCCACGTCCTGCCTGCTTCCCCTCCTGAAGCACCTGTCCTTTCCTTACAGGCGGGAAAGAGCCATAACTGTGTGACCAGCTCGCCGACTCGCACGCTAACGCTCAGATTTATGTCCTCCCCCGGCCGACCGAGCAGCTCGGCGGCTTGTATAGAATTACGCCGCCGAGCTGCCGCTCCGCATCGACGGAGGAAAAGGAGTCATGGGAATTCAAGACTTAAGAATCTCCATTTCTGAAGCAGCGAGTAACGTTTTGGACGAGCTACCGCATCGCTCGGCGTTTGGCTCGTCCATCAAAATCACACGCAGTCAAATTTGACAGTTCATTTGTCGTAATGCTTGTGTCACCATGACGACTACAAAACGCACCGGCGAGGTCTCTATTTCGATTTCGGTCAGAACGCACGCTCCCGGTGAAGCTGCAGAATGGCGGACGGGGCGGAAATCCTCTGCGTCTGCTCCTGATCTTATCACGCAGCCGTTTGAATGACGAGCGCTGCATTCCTACCAGGTGACAGCGACACCGAACTCACGTCCAGACTCGTTGCTCCGTCCTCCTTCCTCGCCGCCTCCGGCCCTCCCCTTCCTTTCGTCTCTTTGAAGGCACCTTTTAGTCTCCAGGTTCTCCTCGATCGCACCTTGACGCACGCATGTGCCGCGCGCACGCGTGCCTTTAGAGGCGGGGGTCGGGTGGCGAGGGGGCCCGAGAGCTTGGAAACGGATAGCCGCCGACACCGGCCCGCTCAGCTCAGCTCCAGATCGAACAGAATGTGAGACACAGCCAGCGTCTGGCATCGCTGCAGCGCTTTGGCATCGGGTTTCTGACAGCTGTGCTTTCTCCAAGGACTCTGTCTCCCTCTCTACCTGTTCACCTCGGCCGGCTCGCGCAGTTGGCAGTCAAACTGGGGAGCGGGCCAGAACATCTGACGCAGTAAACAAAGAGGAAGATAAACATATACCTGACAAAGGGCCAGAAGGACAAAGGTGACTGTACGGCAGAGTTCAGAGAGGGCAGACTCACTGCAGCACAACAGCTGCTTCCACACACAGGACGCTCGCTGTCATCTACTCCCGGTTGTTAAGTTGTCATAATCGTGCATTTATGAGTTTATCTGATACGTGTTAATCACCTCGCGTACACACAGGAACTGTTGTTTTTTTTTCCAGCCTCAGATAATTCAGGATTCAGGACACAGTTTCTTTATAAATGCAGTTATAACACCGGCAATCGTTTAATCACACTTTGACCCGCTGACTACATTTTCAAGTGCCACAATCTCCCCGGCCAGATGTTAAGTTTTCATACAAATGATTTCCCCGAGATGAATACAGATTTTAAATTTCAGAGAAAAAAGGTTCAGGTCCAGTCGTTACGAGAGGCGTTTTGAATTTGGTACCGATTCGATGTCAAAATCCTGAAAACGTGACAATACTGTTTTTTCTATGGTCCCGAAGGAGAAGGAAGGTCGAAGCCTGAAGCTACCAGACAGTAAAAAAACTGATGTGGAATGACTGCAGCATTTGTAGGTGCAGCAACCGGTCCGCTTCACACGTACGTTTGGAGATATTTGACATTCCTGCCCGACAATGACAGAAAAGTTGTCGACGATCCAAAGTCAGAATGGAAACAGCGTCAGCGTTTGAAACCAAAGGAGGAACTCAAACTTATCCGAGCATCTCAGAGACGGACATCCGGGTCTGTCGGCAGGTCGGACAGCGAGTGTGTCATCCAGTTCCTTCAGGACGTCGCAGTCCTGTCGATTAACGCAAACTCAAGCAACCTGCGAAATTTGAAGCCGTTCTCGCAAAATTCCTGCGATTTGTCTGCACAAAGCGTCGTCAACGGAAACTCTGCTGAAAGTATTACGACATATAAAGTCCAAACTCGCTTTATCAACAACTCCTCATTTACAATCAGCAAGGCTCTGCTCTCCCTCCTCTCACCGTCAGTGGGAAATGTACGTTGGGGTTTTTTCCGCAATTGTAATCGCAAAAAATCTCTTAAAACTCCACAAATTACAGCGCAATTTTTTACCAAAATCTGCTTCAAAATCAAGCATGTTTTAATCGTAACAACCAGAAAAAAACCTGTGAAATCCTGGAGGAACTGTTTATTACATGAATGCTTCACAAAACAGAGTTCCTGAAGGCGAATGCTATCTGAGGCTAACGTAGCGCGAGCTCAAACTGGATGCTGCTTCAACAGACTGTCTGTCAAAATTGTGTGTGTGTGTGTGTGTGTGTGTGTGTTTGTGTGTGTGTGTGTGTATGTGTGTGTGTGTTTGTGTGTGTGTGTGTGCAGCAGCTTTTTGTTGAAATACGAGCTTCTTTTTTCCATCATTTGGCCATCATTTAATTCTACGGTGTAGAATTTGGCATCAAGAGTCGTAGAATTCAAACAGTATTAGTTGAGACGAGCAGGTTTCAGGTATCGTGACATCTCTAATCCCACCGATACGTACTTTAATCTTGGTCTTTATGAGCCGTTCGGGTCTGGGCAGCTCGTTTGTTTGCAGATAACAGCTGCCTGCTGCTTGCTGGAAACGGGATTAATGAGAACTGCTCGATGGGAACACAAAGTGAAAATGAGGCTGTGAAACAGAAATAAGTAAATAAAACCAAATCAAAAAGATTGCAAAGCAGCGGAGTCATCGTGGACAGCAAAATGTGACTATCTGATTTAATTCAGTGTTAATATCAGACCTTTAACCGTAAAACGTTTGCGTTATCTGTTGTTTTTTTATTACCTTAACTTTTCATTTTAAGAGCAGCAACAATGTAAATACGTGTCAGAGTCTCAATCCTTTGTTTTGTCTAATTTTTTGTGTCGTGGTTTCGAGAAACTTCTGTTTTGAACGTAAATCCAAGAAAGTGCGGTAATAAATGAATGAGGTCCAGTACACGACGCTTCCTTTGCTCCTCGCGGCTTTTGTATTCAGTGTCACGCTTTCTGGTTTATGTTTAAAAGACAACGCTGATGATGATTTTTCATTTTACGCTGGTGTCAGATTGACTTCATTTTACATGTCCAGCGCGGACCTGCCGGTTTGGGTCCCGTCGGTGTGACAGGAGAACCCGCTCGCTCGGGCTTGAATCGTGTTTGACGAACTGTAGGTGCTGTCGTGATCAATCACGTCAGCGCTCCTTCGTGTCAGACGTCTTAAGGTCTCCCAGCTACATAGAAATGTTTTTTGCTGAGTTTTTTGTGATTGTTGCATTAAAAGAAATGTTGCTGTAAAATTGCAGAAAGTCGAGGAAAAGAAATTCCATTTTTTTAAGCACTAATTGATCAAAAGTAACATGCAATGATTTCTTTTGATTATAATCATGTTGCACATGACAACAATGTTTGAGTTCGTTTAACTTTACTGAGCCACGAGGCTCAAAGTGATAAAAATGTGACGTATCTTTCCAGAAGAGACGGTCTGTGACTGCAACAAAGGTTTCTATAAAGTCTCTCAACTTGAAGTGTGAATGAAACTAATATAACACACAGCGTTCCTCATTTTAATGAGAAGAGCTCTTTTCCCACAAACCACCTCCGGTTTCCGCGCTCGTTCCGGTTTTCTCCGCAGACTCGTGCCGATTGTGAAAGAGGATTTTATTTTTGTTGATAAAGCGAGTGTTGTTTTGAAAGCCGACTTTACGGCGTAAAACTTTTCTGTTGACGACATTGATCGCTGAAATATCGCCTGAATTCTGCAAAATTGCAAGCTGCCGCGAATATTGCGAAGATATCTTGAATTTGTGTTCATTAACTGCGATTGCTTTCAAATTCCCTGCATGGACTCCATTTACAAACAACTCGCTTACTGGGAAGGAACTTCCATTCAAAGCTGGATGTGAATTTATCGAGACCAACAATTATTTGCTTTCTGCTAACAATTTGTTGTTTGCTTTCTTTTGGCGAGACAAACCATTTTCTGCACGTGACTGTTGCAAACACTGAATTGATGCTAACAACAGACCAAACATTTCACCAATCAGCCTGTTTATTCTGAGCAACGTGTTTATGTGGGACATTTTTTCCTTTATTAACCATCAAGGTTACAAATATTTTTGAACTTGAAGCATCACTTTAAATTCCAAAACTTCAACTTGTGTCACGTGCAGCGGTCTCCCTCAGAGTTAACGTCTGAAAGGTTGCGGAGTTTAAAGAGACAACTTTAGAAAAAGCATCGGGACGCTTTATTCCTGCCGCCCGAGACCTTTTTTAGTTCGACCCTTTTCGTCCAATCGAATCCAGCCAGCTTCTTTCTTTCATGTCTTTTCATTTGTAGTTGTGCTTTGACTCCGTGGAGTCTGTGCCGAGGCATCCGGAGCTTTACGTCACGGCAGTTAAGTCGAGGTTTGTTGAGAAAGACTCCCGCCAAGAAGAGATCATAAAAATCTGAATGACAAGTGGAGGAATAAGCCTCTCGGCGAGGCCCCGACCGAGACCCGTGATACCTTAAGGAGGGACAAGCCGCCTCCTGTTATTTTTCCATCCAGGAAGCTTTACACGGAAACTGACCAAATTTGATTTGAGAACATTAATTCTATTTATTTGAGGGAGGAAATGAGGTGCTGAGTCAGGGGAGGAGCAGCTGGCTTCGAGCACAACAGAAACCCAACGCCTTTTCAGTCGCCGGCCTCCGCAGTCACCTCGCGCGCACACAAAGGGCGCTTTGCTCACCCTTCACCGGGTTTATTCTGCACGCAGGCTTTTACTTTGTGTGCTCCTGTGGCTCAGGTATACGGCCCAACGACAGGATGAAGAGGAGGAAGAGGACAGGACTTGTTCAGAATCCCAACGCAGGAACTTGACCTCTGTGTGAACTTTAAATAAAGGAGCTCGGGACCCCCGAAGCATCAAACGTTTCCCACCATCTCCGTCGCTCTTTTACATTCATTATTTGTATGTGAATTATTCCCATGACGACAGACTGAGCCGAACAGAAAATTGCAGCTGTGAATATTTTCTGGTTCCTTTAATCCTCCGTGAAGATAAACTGAGTATCGGGACGAGCCTCCAGCTTTGGGAAAAAAACACCCGTTGACATGTTTCACCATCTTCTGACTTTTTAACCACCGAACAGCGAATCGATTCATCAAAGAAAATGATCGGCAGATGAGAATATTATTATTGTTATGTTGTCACATCTGTGGTGTGTACAAGACCCCTGTATACATTGAATACTAAGCCCAATACATTACTAGAAATAGCAATAATTAAAATCAAAAAGAAGAACGATGAAGGCGTCGTTCTCCTTCTGATGATGCAATGACAACAACGGATCTTCAAAACTACAGAAAAACGACTATTTGCTAAAACTAGAGCGAAAACGACACATTATTTTCATTATTAATCTGTCGATTGTTCTTATGAAACATTACAAAAATGGAAATCTCAACTTCCCATGAACACGTTAAGCATTTTGACAATAAATACTACAAAGAAATGCCGCAAACTTTTTCCAAATTTTTGCCTGCAACTAATCTATTGTCAAAGTCGTCGCCTGTACGTAGTAGAGTAGTTATAAACTGCCACGTTAGTTTTACATATTGTACCAAACATTAGTTATATTGAACATATTGCCAGAAAATGAGCGATATAAAAGAATGAAGTGCTGACGCTCTCGACTGCCCAGCTTTTTTATTTTTCATAAACGGTGACATTTAACATCTTCGTCGTTTCCTGTGATCTATAAATGAGGTTCTTTGGGAAATAGCCTCCAAAATGAAGCCCGACCTGCAGCAAAGAGCTGCACAGAAATATATATTCAACATCGCTCAAATTGTGAGTGTGGGTAAAAAACAAAAACAAATTAAAGGCAGCGCTGTTTTCCTCAGACAAGCACAAGTGTTGACATCAGCTCTGGGAGGATGAGCAGCCAGGCGGCCGCCCAGATCTCAGGCGGGCAACATGTCAATACACATTTTAAAATTATGAGTTCAGGAGCTCACAGCTGTGAAAAGCAGACGGGGAGGAAGTTAAGAAAGAGCCAATGAATTTAAAAACCGTAGCATGCAGAAGAAAGGAGCTTTAACATCACAGAGGAGACACATGTGAAGGAAAATGGACTTTTAGAAGCAAAAAGTTTTCTGAAAACGAACTTTGCCTGCAGAATATTATAAACCCGAGAAGTAATGACGGTTTTTAATTTGCTTTTTTCGTACAAATTGTCTGAGTCCTTATTGGTTCCAGAAGTGTCAATGTCAACAGTGAGTTGCAGCCACGAAAAAGCGCGATTCATAATTCTGGGAATGTAGTCATCATGGTGTGGTGGGATTTTTTTTTTTTTTTAGGGGTGGGGCATATTCCGCTTTCAGATGGGAAACCAGGCAAAAGAAAAGAAAAGAAAAGAAAAGAAAAGAAAAGAAAAGAAAAGAAAAGAAAAAAGGGGGAAAACTTTGTTAAGTTAAGCGGCAGCGCAACAATGAAGACCTGATTTAACAGCAGATAGGAGATCCGCGGAGGAAGAGGAGGCACAATTCATTTTGTAACATGTTCCCTGCGCTGCGCTGCGCTGCGCTGCGCTCGTCCTTCCTCCCTCCCCCACTTCCACAAACACACATCCAGCCGGGGACGCGCTATCCCGGCACGGCACACTTACCCACAAAAGTTGCTCTCCACCATTGACTTTTTTCAAATGAGTGAGCAGAGCCATATCCACATCCTCACCGGGACTGTAGTAGCCTCGCGCAACACAAAATACTACAAAATTTAAAAAAATAAAAATAAAAAACCACACACACACACACACACACACACACACACACACACAGAGGGCGTCCGGCGTGACAGGAGCGAGCGCGAGCGAATCCCCCCACCGAGAACACACCGCTGAGCCCGGCGGCTCCGTTACCGGAACATTCACTCCACCAAAGTCCGGAGTTAAATTCAGTACGTTTAGCTTTTCAAGGACACTGCAGCTCACTGTCACAAGCCCCTCTCTCCTTTTTCTTTTTTTTTTTTTTTTTTTTTTTTTTTTTTTTTTTTTTGGTGTGTGTCGCGACAGACGCGGGCGTGTTGCCCTGCAGGGTTGAACAAAGAGGAAGATCGGGGAAAGGCCCCGAAGCCTTTACCTTTTTGCTGTTTCTGTTGTTGTAGCCGTTGTATGGGTTGATTCCTGCCCTTGGCGGTACGGAGAGCAGCATTTTTCTCGGCGCTATGTCCGGAGCGGCGAGCACAGCCCAGGCTGCCAGCTGACGTCAGCAGCTGGGGAAGTGAGAGCCTGGAGTCCCGCTGCTTGACTGCAAGTGGTGCTGCTGCTGCTGCTGCTGCTGCCGCCGCCGCTGCAGGGGGCCCCTGGGCTCCTTCAGGGGTTCCTTCACGCGGCTGTGGGGGTGGGAGGGGGGGGTCCACAGAAGAAGAGGGGATTAGTTGAAATTCATGCACCGCCCGGTGTTATTTCACACACCGGGGGGGGTTTTGAGTTGAAAATAACTGGACAAGTAGCTTTAAAAAAAAAAAAAAGCACCAAAAAAAGGCAAAACACTTCCAATCCAGTTATTGTGCTTTTGTCAGGATCACTCTCTGATCTCTTTTCACTCCCGGCATCATGACTTTACCTTTTATGAGCAGTTCTTCAAAAGAAATCCCATAATCTTTTCATTCAAAACGGCTTTATTGGTAAATATTTGGGCAGTAACACAACAACAGTAATATGAATAAATACACAGCTATATCACCAAGCTTTTTACACAGTCAGCCACAACATTAAAACCCTTGACAGGTGAAGTATAATCCTCCACAATCTTTCAATGCTCAACGATTAGCTCACAGGTAATAAGGATCATAATGTCCAGTTAATATTTACTCCGGTGATTCATTTCAATGGTCCTTTTGTAGATTGTAATTTGTGGTGCTGTTAAACTGTGTTATACTGAGAGGTGTTCCTAATATTTAGTCAACCCTATTTCTCTGTAATAACACTTTTATTTGCACTATGCACAATTGCACCATTGTTTTATCTTTAAATATGTCCACTTTTGTCTTATTTGTCTATTTATGTCTGTTTATATGTTTGTACATTGAGCGCAAGTTACAACCGGAGTCAAATTCCTTGTGTGTGTAAACAGACCTATTCTGAATCCAATTCATTTAAATGGGAGAGACAAAATATTAGGAACACCCTTTCAGTATAACCCGGTGCAGTTCAACAGCACCACAAATTACAGTCTACAAGATGACCGTTAAAATAAATCCACACGTCTCTTAATCAGATTGATTTACTGCTGGGAGGGTGTATTATATAGTAAAATATTTGATGTAAAGTATATTTAAAATATTCCTTATTTCACTGAGAGCTTTACATTGAAGGAGGAAGAGCATCTCTGTCTTCCACGTGTTGGCTTTTCTTTGTGTTGCCATGATTTTTGAGTGTCTTCCTTTTTTTCCCGATGGCCTGAACATGGTTAGGATTCATCTCTGCTTTCTATCTCTGACAACGCAGAGATATTCTGCCAGTTTTTTAATCCACTTTCAGGGCCACATAACTTTCTAATCTACTCTGGTTTTTAGTTGCGTCTCTCCGTGTCTGTTCCAAATCTTTACATTACCTTATAATTCGGTTTGCTCTGATTGGTGTTTGGAGAGCGGTGTGTGTTGTGAGCGTCTTCACAGAGTGTCTGGCATTCAGGGATATTTCTGAGCTCAATTAAATGTCTTTAATATATATTTATATCGCATGTAGATATCCTATCTGTTGCACACCTGTAAACCTTTGAAGCAATATCTTCTACAGAAATTTGCTATTTTTATTTTAGGAGTAGGATGTGTGTGAATTGTGGATATGAACAACATTGAGTCTTCTTCGTTGCTTGTGAATCCTTCCCTTTATGTTTGTTTGTTTGTTTGTTTGTATTGATTGCAAAGTACTCTTTAAACTTTTTAAAATACATTTTCAGTACAAACACTTCAATCCATATAAAAAAGTTGCGAATTCTGAATCGTTATAATTTCCATTATTAACATTGAATGTAAAAGTTTAGCCTGTTCACATAATTCAGTTTTATGGTACGAAGATGACACCGTACAGCTGCATGGGTCTCTGCTTTCTCTTCACATGTTCTTATCATACTGACCACTTCCATCTGTGTCGTTATAAAGCAATTATGAGCATTTTTCCACTGAATGCTTTAACTTTTCCCTTTAATTGAATCTTGTTTTGCCCAAGAGGAGAGAGGCGTCTCCGTTAACTCCAGACTGCCGATGCTCACGTCACAGAAACCTTCAGGGCAGCTCGAGGTTTGAGGATCATTTCGTGATGTAACATGCTCCTACTTAAAACACATTTTCTTTTGTGGATAAAAAGGTGTAAATGTGCTTGTCAGTTATTAAACTTTTACTGCTACAAAAAAAAAAAAAAAAACTATGTCGAAAGGCAAAGATGAGATGAGTGTCTGTTCACGATGGAACAGGGGTAAAAAAAACAACAACAACAACAACAACTCACCAGTATCACTTCCAAAGCAGTCGTCGGGCAGCAGGCTACATATGACGTTTACAAATCAGCAATCTACCTGAAGTATTTACAGTGTTCTTCAGCGTTGTGGAAATATGGTCCGCTTCTTGTTTGTGTCTTCACTGCCAACTTTGTCATCACATCAGAGGAGTGGATGTTTAGATCAGTGACGTCTGTAATAACAGCATCAAACCGGCTTTATTTCAACCCAAATAGACACGCCCGTCCACCACAGCAAAACGTGAGATGGCGACGCTCGGCGACGTCCAGGCGTGACAGTTACATGTTTTGCTGTCGTCAACCAGCGTGTCTATTACACGCTTTGCAGGTCCTCAGACCAAGTTTAGAGGACTTTTTTTTGCCGTTTTCGGAGGTAATCACAGATTGCCAACTGGGACGACGGGGTTCGAATCCAAGAGTTGATTCTGACTCCCAACAATGTTTTTTTCATTCCCCTAACCCCAACCATGTATCTTTCCTAATGCTCTCGTTTCCCTGTAAGTCACATGGTTGAAACTATGCAGTGGGTTTCATTTTCCTAGAAATCGCTACAGGCCAAAACGTCCACTTCAGTAAAGACGCGTAACTGTCACGCCTAGACGTCGCCAAGCGTAGCCATCTCACGTTTAGCTATAGTGGTCGTGATGCCCGGTTGTTTATTTTCAGTTTTCATCTAAATACACCTGAAAAAATTGGACTTTTAAGTATAATGAGACGGTGACCTGAATTTGGTGTCCAAACCTTTTCCTCCGAGAGTTCTCCGGGTCTGATGCATCGGAGCAGTGATCAAAGTCAACCACGACGCCGGTGAGTTTTCACACAGGACACACACAACCAGACAAACTGCGACTGTTGAGGCCGCAGCGCCGCAAGCTGCCGTCTTGTAAACGGTCTGAAATAAACACGTGCACGATCTAATGATGTGGACCGGCCACGACGTAATGGGTCGAATGCACCGCGGTGCCAACGCTAACGATGTCCCGCTTCCTCTGAAGGTCACAGACGAAGGCTGTTAAACAGCAGACAGACGTACTGTCTGCGAAACTTAAACATTTGCCATGAGAGTGTGAATGAGCCGCGTCCTGAAGTTACCTTTCACATCTGATCCACGGCCGCCTCGTCACCCCTCGACTCCCGCTTCTTATCCACGACGGCTATATTTAGGTGCCTTGTCACTTTCTCGTGTTGCCAGCGATTGGCTCCAAGATGCATCCCGACACAGATGGCAGCTGAAACCTGAGTCCTAAACTGCAGTGACATTCAAAATAAACAGTGCTGCTTATACTACAAAGCGTGAGGGTATCACTGACACTACAAAGCACTTCTACTGCGGCCACAAATTGTAAATCTCGAAAACTGTAAGCTCCATATTGCGTCATGTGTCAATTTATATTTGATTAGTCACTATTTTTTGGGCTAATATTTGGGGCTGAAGCCAAAAATCCCTCCAAGAAAAAAGAGTGAATCACATTTGTGTTTTTTTCCAGCGTGCGAAGCTCAACCTTTGCCACAACCGCAGAGATGACACCAAACAGGACTTTTTAAAGAGCATCTGTTCGATGGATAAACAGAGTCTCAGGCTGCATTTGGACATTTCTACAACTGGTGGGCAGAGCAGACTTCCCTTCAGCGTTGTGTGGATGTTATTCAAATGAGTAAGCTGAGCCGTGTGACCTTGCCAGTCCTTTTCCAGTGTTCTGTGCAGTTTGCTTGTAATTTGCTTCACTCACAAATGCAAATCAACACTTTATAATATGGTAGAGTAATAGTTGTCTATATGGTCCTAGTTTAGGATAAACTAATGCAATCTGTAGTTTTTAAGAAGGTCACACATTCTCGTTTGCAGACTGTCTGAGACATTTCATAAACTAACGTAACGGGTTGCAGAGTTATCAGGATCTGCACGTTCCTGTAGCTTCACCGTCCTCTCTGTGGACAATAAAAACAAAAAAACACCCGTATTTCCCCTGAACTCCAACCGTAATGGCTTCGCGGCGTCGAGTCCAGCAGCCGGTCTTTGTCTGTTCATCCATTTGGGAGCACACCAGTGACATTGTTGCACTCAGCAGAACCTCCATCTGGCACCAGCAGCCACTTTGACGACATGAACATTGTTTGGTCATCAACAGGCTAGTTGCTAAGTAACCCAGCCCCCTCCACCCATAAGTGCTCTAGCCTGCGAATCCATACTTATTACCTCTGGGGTCACCAAGCTGCTTGTGTGTGTGTGTGTGTGTGTGTGTGTGTGTGTGTGTGTGTGTGTGTGTGTGTGTGTGTGTGTGTGTGTGCGCGTGTGTGTGTGTGCGTGCGTGTGTACATACGTGCTTATATGTGTATGTAGGCGTGGGTGTGAGTGGTATGTCGAGGAGAAGAGATTTTTTTTATACTTTATAGTTTATTCTGACTTTGATGTGGGCGTTAACCTTAACATTCAAGTGTTTAGAAAAACAGGATCAAAGGGTCTTTTCAGAGAAATAAATACCACATCTTGTGGAGTTTTGTGTTGATATAATTCCGTTTATTTTAGTTGTTATCGAAAGTAAAATATGAAACTCCATCTTTGCTGATAGAAAACTAGTGATAAACACAACAAAACGACTACCACACATAAAGAAGCTATTTAAGGACAACAGCACATGTTGAGGAAAATCCACCCTTTCCCTGCATTAACCACCAACACACCCAACACCACACACACACACACACACACACACACACACACACACACACACACACACACACACACACAGCATCAATAGAGTGGGGGAGAACCTCAGTCATCAAAGTGGGCTGTTTGGGAGGAAGGGGAGTCTGTGTGTGGAGGAAAGTGGATATGAATGGTGTGGGAGGGTTCGGGGAGTTCATGTGGGAGTGAGTGTCTCGGTCATTGAGACTGTCACTGTGGGGTTCAAGGTCGAAAGGGCTAACAGAGAGACAGCATGTGGAAGTGGGCTGAAAGAGGCTAAACCGGCAAAGGTTCCATTCAGGAAATTTTACGTTATGTGAAAAGGGCAGCAGACGCATGGTAAAAGTAAAAACAAAATCAAATAAAAGTTTTTATCTGAACCGCGCCCGGCTACATTTAACACCTGCTTTAAATCAGAAAACACTTTCATTTCGACGCAATCTCCGCAAACAACTTTAAACTTTAAGATATAGTCCATCCATCCACCGACCAGGCGGGCAGATGAAAAAACAAACAAATCACAGTTTTGCTTTGGCATTTGCATGTCGGGTTGGTGTCAGGAATTAGTGTCATGAATTTCAAAATAAACTATCTTTCAGGATAATGAACATATAGTACACAGTAAAAAAATAAAAAAAAAAAAGGAAAAGAAGGGCATTAAAAGTAGCTCAAGATTTACACTAAGTGCAGTTTTAATTAGGACCTTGACGTAATGAATTACACGTGTGCACTCCGACTCTCGCTTCTTCTCCAAATGTTTTTGGCTCGACTTATATCGCCGTTGTAGTGAAATAAGAAGCAATAAAATGATGCGTGTTCAGAAGCTCAGACAGACAAATGCATGCATGTGTGCTGACTTCACGTGAGAATAGTTACTTCACACGTCTGCAGAACAGACCACACACACACACACACACACACACACACACACACACACACACACACACACACACACACACACACACACACACACCACACACACACACACACACACACACACACACACACACACACACACACACCCACACAGTCATCAGACAATCAGTCAAGCATTCCCTGCGGCTGGAATGTGTTGTGGAGGGAGAGTGTGAGAGAGGAAGTTTTGGTGAGGTGGGCGGGGGAGGGAGGGGAGGGGGAGGGAGGGTGCTGCTGCAGGGAAAGGTGGACAAAAAGCAAATACATGTCAGTAGTGTGTGCACATTGGTATACCTTTTCTATTTTAAATGTTAATATATGTACATACAGTGCAGACGTATGTTTGTGTGTGAGAATCTCATTTTAATGCTCAGTTTAAAGGTGCTTTGTGTTTCAGACATTTCCGAGTCGCCTCTGCAATTATTCTTAGTTTCTAAACAGCACATTAAGAAAACTTGTAGAGCTCGAGAGCTACTTCGACAAAATGAAAGTGTGCCAGAGCTCCTGTGTTCAGTAACATTTATTCACATAGCCGAGCTCCACCCAAACCAGCTGAATCAGCTTCTTATATGTGAACAATAACAAATTGACACTCTTCACACATTTTGTTTTACAACAGCTTAAATTCAACAGCATGGGATTTTTTTTTTTGTATGCAGATTTTTACTTTTTCAAAACAAATTTTTTTCTAGAAACCATTTTAACAGATGTTCCCTAAATGTCAACTGCAGTGCAGCTCCGGTGTGGCCCATGTGAACGGGTCTAAAATGAATAAAATATAAAGGATAGAAAAAGAAAGGATGTAAAAGAGTACATTTTCATGTTACTGAATTCAAGCCAGATTCATGAAGCTTCTGTTTATGTGTGAATTAATTCTGTAAACGTTTTACCTCAAAAACAAATTAAAGAATTCGTCTTCCTCAACTTCAACATGTTTATTTCCACAAGTCATCCGCTGTTGTTTGATCGGTGAATGTCAACGTTTAACAGCAACCATCCCTGCAGGAGATTAACAGGTCGTGACAGAGTAACTATGTGTTGATAAAAGCCGTAAAAATCCTGTCTCCAACCTCAAGTCTAAAACAACACGACTATTCCTCACAGGTTCTGCACAACCTGTTGGGAAAAACACTTTTATTTGTTTCTCCTTTTAAACTTTACGCCGTTTGGTTTTCGTTTCTTGGTGTAAATCAGTTTTGAAGAATTTTTTTTTTTTTTTGGAGTGGGTTATTAACCGGGGTCCCAGCTGGAAGTAATCTGAGCAACAGATTGAAGTGTAAAGAGGCAGAGAGGGAGGCCCGGTGATGGAGTGGGAGGAAAGGGGAGACGGGGGATGAGGGCCGGGGGGAGGGGGGGGGAGCGGATGGGGGAAGGGCTGTTTGTGCATGCCTCAAATTCCTTAGGTGTTATCAGCGTTGCCCGCTCCATAATTGTTCCTTTCGAGGAAGGGAGGAAAAAATACCCAAGACTGTACAGCATCGTAAAACTTCCTCTGCTGGGTTAGAAAAAGTTAACGACTGGTCAAGATCTTTGGATTCCAGTCTCGACTTTTAACTTTGCTAATCTTAGATCACTAAACAGAGACGGGTGAGTCGGTTTTTTGGTGTTTTTTTTTTACTTAATGCTTTGCAGGCAATTGAAATGAAAAAAAAAAAAACAAACACACAAAAGCAGTTTAAAGCTAATTGCATTTTGATTTCCTGTTTCAAAGTCATTTAAAAGTTCATATTTCTGTTTTCAACGCCTCATTTTCTGTGCTTTCTTATTAATCGAGCTTTGGAAATCTACTTATATTTGTCAAATTAAAAGCCCCTGGCTCATAAAGATATGTCCCTCCTCCTCCCTCCCGCACAACCAGGACCCCCACACACATTTTGATAATGCAATTTAGTCAAACAGCTTTAAAAGGCTTTCGTTTTGTGTGTGTGTGTAGATGAATAAATGATAAAGGGATTACTTAAAATATAATTTTTTTTTCTCAAAATGGCTGCAGTACTTGATACTTGATACTGTCTTCGTGCTGGAGGGAGACACTGCATTGGTTGGACAGACACACACACACACACACACACACACACACACACACACACACACACACACACACACACAGAGGCCGTGATTCTGGGAACTTTGATTGATGAGGTAATCCATCTGGCGCGGGAGCAGGAGGTGGAGGGGGGGGGGGGGCACCAGCGAAGGGGGGAAGAAGAAGAGTGATGATGTAAGTCCAAATCATGATAAGTTCAGAGGTTTGATGTAAGCCTGCAGGCAGCTCTGTGTGTGTTTATGAAGTAAAGTTTAATCTCTGGTGATTAAGAAAAACACCAGATGTAGATATGAAATCTTCTAAATCAGGCCATATTTTATGAGTAGAAAAAAAAAGTGAGAATGAACACGGACCTCCCTCTCCGTTCTGCCCTTCAACCTGGCTTCCATCACAGCTGCAGTAAACTGGGCGGAGGTGCATCATTGGGCCTCAGCTCCTCTCGGATGAAAGAGTGACGCATGAAATACTCACTCCAGTCGTGACACAGACCAGATGAATGGTGTTTTCACTTACTCCAACAATAAAAGCTGCTCTGGAAAGAGGCTGAGGTTCAGTTCTCGGATGGTTTGGAGCGATGGCTCTCCATCCGGTGACGTAAAAATCAATCTGGAATAACTCAGTCAGCGTCGGTTTTATCAGATAGATTTGTCGGCAGAGGAGGAGAAGAGATGCTTTACCGCTGCATTATGTTGACACTGGTTTCTTTAATATTTAATGTCTTGTTGCTTGATATTTTTTTTGGTTTTATTTGAAATAGAAATGTTATAATGCATATTTATCCCTTTTTTAAAAAAATAAAAAAAAAACATTATTTTCCTTTAATATCAGTATAATTTGAAGGTTTTTCTAAGTCGAGGCTATGACGACTTTACTTGATGTTGCAGTGATGATGGTGCAAATCGATATGCAGCAGCAACAGATGGAAAAGAAAATTACCCCGAGAGATGAATGAGGCATTAATGCAGCGCAAAATGTCATTATAATGAAGGATGTGAGTATTTACAGTGTGAGTGAGTCACTCGTCTAATGGCTGCAGGGTCAAATATCAGCCATCAGAGAGTTGATCTCTGTGATCTCTCCCCTCTTTATCGCTCCCTCTCATACATCTTTACATACTGCACATATACATGAGCACTTAACCTGAGGAGGAAGAGCAAACTCCATCCTGGAAATGGATCCAAGTCAGACATGAGACGGACAAACAACCGATGGACATCAACAACGCTTTTATTCTGAGAGGGTACGGAGGATTGTGACATCAATTTATTACAAAAAAAAAAAACTGTCAACATTAATAAGTTTAATAACATTTACATGTTAATTGATACAGAAATTGTCCTTTTCTTTGTTTTTTTTCTTTCAATCTTTATACACATTTTGTGAAGCAAAAAGATTCTGCTTTTAAAAAGTTGTAATCCAGAAACACCGATTTAGTTCAAACGAAAGTGATGATTTTAGGAGCTCTGGACTCAGATTATCTGTCATCTGTGTTCGGCCTCCATCTGCTGGTCGATGGTGATAAACATCGTCTCAAAATGTCTGGAAAAACCAGGAACAGCTCAACACTGTGTGCCATGTCTTCACACAGTCCAGCAATGCTCATCAGTGGTGCGTCAGTTAAATTATGGGATTTTTCCTGCTTAGATTTGTTTGATTTGATGAATTTTTGGATATCTGGATTGGTACACAAAAAAAAATTATAAGAAAAATAAGTGAAATTAAGAAAAAAAAAAATGAACAGAATAACCCCTTCCATTAATCTTTTTAAAATCAATAATTATTTATTAACTGTAACACAAAAAGGTAATCCACTAAGGGAATAACACGAAGACAATAAGAGCAGTCAATACATTTCCAGGTTGTGTGAGTTGGTGTTAATACGCCGGTGGTGTTATGGGGCGTTATGATTGTGGAAATGCAAAGAAAACTAAACTAAGATGGAAAGATAGATGGGATCAAGTTTGTGAGAGATGAATGCGAGATGACCAAACTGACTGAGAAGTGATCTGAGGAGGTTTTTCCAGTCTGTGATGTGTTTGGTGTTCCCTGAACGTGAGGACAGTTTTCTTGCCGATAGTTGGCGCCCCTTCGATTAATCCAGTAACCTGCTGTGGGTGTCACCATGGACACAATTAGATTAATCACACTTTGTTCATTTCAAAGTACAACAACAACAACAAAAAAAGAGGTTTTTAAAGCTCAGAAAGGACAAATCACCACAACAACTCAACTCAAACCTTAAAGTTATGGATTTATAGCAACACAAACAACAAGAAATGGAAACACTTTGATCCTAAATTGAAGATCACAGAAGAGTTCAGAACAAACCGGAACAATCAGTGAAAAAAACTAAAGTTGGCATTGAATCGTCCAGATGCAGGTTATTTACTCTCTCTCTCTCTCTCTCTCTGTCTGTCTTTGATGTCTCTCCTCTTTCATCTGAGCTCAAAATACTGACAGTGTGTGGAATCTGTTTGATGCTCAGCTGGAAAATATGCAGAAAGCGTTGAAACATGGCGGCCTTGTGTTCAGCTAAATAACCATTCAGCAATGTAAGATTTTGAATCAGTACATAGAAGTTGATGAAACAGCGCCATCTTTAGGTAGAAACCATTAAACCCCAGAGAGATGCAAAACAAGGCGTGTGTGTCACACATGTTCATGCCTGTGGTTTGTATGTGTGTTTGTGTTTGATGAAGAAGTTTATGAAGACTTCGTGTTTTGATTTGTGCATTTATTTTGAAAGTCATTCCATGCTCTGTTTACTACGTGTCTGTTTCCAGTTAAATCAGGATTGAGCAACAGGATTCAGTAAACCAGGACATTTTTGGGCTGAAACTCAACGTTTGATTGGTCGCTAATTGGTACTGTCCCACTGTTGCTATGCAGCAAACATTAAATAAAACATCTCGCCAAAACACTTCAAGGCATTTAAAAAAAGACAAAAAAAAAACACGAAAGGAAAGATTGAAGTTTCTGATTAAAAACTCACAAACAAATGTTGTTCAAAGCATCATTTTTTTTTTTTTTTTTTTTTAATCAAAAAGGCAGCATCCTTTCAAGCTTCCTGCAAAGTACGAGATAGATAAATATAATGGCTCTAAAATCAAGAGGAGATTGAGGTTCCTAAAAAACAGCTCTGTGCTGGATGTGGTGTACGCTCGAGCTGATTTTGTGCTTTGCCTTTTATTTTATTTTATAAGAAACAGGTCTGAAAATGGCTGATGAAACGGAAAAGAACACTCAAGGCCGTAAGTCACTTCGGTAAGATTTTTGAATACAGGCTGTTTTTCTTTTTTCTTTTTCGACACAATGGACCTATTGTTCCTCGTATTTGGAAAATATTGTCAGTGTAGACCCACTAGGTGTCAGTGCTGCACAGCATTTCAAACACACCCTGAACTGGTACATCAACAATGAGGAGAGCAAATTATATATATATATATATATATATTAAAAAAAAGCTGTCAAATGTGTTTCTGTCTGAGCATACAAGACAAAGTGAACTGCTGAACTCAGTCTGAAAAGAGTGTCACGCAACTCGAAGTCAAACTTGAATAGATGAAATTTCAGATTTAATGTGGAAAAAAATCCTAAAAGATTCTTCCAACATGACGTTGACTCCGTCAGCTGGTGACTTCACTCGGACTCGAGCCTCGAATGACGTCTTGTTCCTCTCGAAAGAGGAAGACTGTCCAACGTTTCGGGGCAGAAATTCAGGTTATTGTTTCAAAAGATGAACCTGTGCAAGACTTCAATGATGAGAAGTTAACGAGAGGATTGTTTTTAGAGTTGAGAGGGATCGAGAGGAAAGAAAGTGCTGGCTGCATGTGAGCTCGCATCATCTTCTGTTTTATGAAAATGAACAGATGCCTGCTGGATGTGACTTTTATCACTGAGTGGCTTTTGCTTTGTTTTGTTTGGACATAATCGTATTTTTGGTTTAATTGCACGACACGTTTTTTAAGAATCGGTTTGAAAAAAAAATAAATACAAATTTAATGAAAACATGTACAATATGAATTATTCCCATTTCTTTTCTTCTTCTTTTTTTTTTTTTTAACTCAAGTGAAAAGACACTTCGGTAACTTGGAAGTCAAAACTTGAGCTTGAGATGTTAAGACAAACAAGTCAAAACCATTATCATAAAAATGTTCTGTCTTTCAGGCAGATAGTTTGTGGCTTGGACAGGACGATAAGTGTCTCCTGTCTGTGACTTCATCTGAGTTTTTGTCCTTGATCTTGGCCTTTTCTTCCCAGGTATATTTGCTAAGAATTTTATCGTGGAGTCAGGAGAGCTCTTACTGTTCGTGTCTTTACATATTTTAAAGATGAATTGAAACAGCTGACATACAAAAATCCCCCTCTGCCTCACATGCAAACAAAACATTCAAGTGTGAGGACGAAGTTTTGCTGCAGTTTTTGACCTTCAGTCACCTCCACACTTCTACTGAGACACGGTTTAGATTTTAACTGCAAGATATAGAAATGTTCACCTTCCAGAGTCACAATGTGATGTGTGCTATTATATCAAGTGTCTCTTAAAATCATCAGATGATCTTTCACAACAATAGGTCAGACTTTTTCTTTGGCAGACTCGCTTCAGTCTGTAATGATGAAAGGAAATATGTGTTTCGGAGGTTTTTTTGTCACTTTGATTTGATCAAATTGACCAAAAACTGCTTGAGATTCAACTTGTGACCTTCCAGCTTCTTCTTTGTTTCACTCTGGCGACTCCACTGGACTGAAGTTCATCACTTCCTGAACTGAGCTTTTATCAGGATCTAGCAGTTTGTACAAGGTGGATATAAAATGTGCAGACTCCTGCTGGAAACAGCACTGCAGCATCAGTGGTGGCAGCCTTGAACAGCTGGACGAGCTTCTTAGCCCATCGGAGGGTTAACTTAGGACAAAGCCATCTTTTGGCTTTCAGTTTTGGTCAGAGGTACAGTAAAGGTTCCTGTGCTCGTTGCTTGTTGCTGTGCCGTCCTGCAGGTTGGCCGAGGTGCCGGCACAGATGAGGGTTTGCTCTGGGAGGTATAGTGTAATCCTCTTACATACAGTATTACATTCTCCTCCATCCTCCTCAGGACAAGAAAAGCAGCTGAGGCTACCAGCTTCTTCGGAAGTACGGACACTTTTCTTGTGTCCCCTCTTTTTTTCTTTTAAACCATCAGACTTACAAGTAATTTACTGATTAAAAAAAGGTATATTCACTCCACTGTGGTAGCCTATTTCTAATGATCTGCAGAGGCACATTTGAATTTTTGTATTTGATCAATCCATAATTTCTATTTTCTATCCTTTCTTGTTGTTGTACCAGAGAGAAGCCGTCTCCACTCCTCCTGAAAGCAGAAAACTGGCATCAGGTACGACCACGGAAACCACTGAGCAGTAACGGCATCAGATTTATAAGGGTCACATTTGTCTGCAAAGAAGTTCACGTCCCATTTCAAGGATCACCTCCTCCAAAGTCTCCATTTTAAGAATGCATGCATCCTAATGGATAAGTGTCATTGAATGGAAACGCCCCCAGTCCTGTGAAGGCGGCATCGAGGGGGGGGGGGGGTTAATGGATTCAGATTGCTGAGTCTCATAAATCATTTAAGTTGGACTCATCCACCACAACCGACAATATTACTGTGGAAAATGGAATTGTTACGGATATAAATATAATGCTCTCTGAATCAAGTATGCACTTTTTACTTTTCATTTGAAATGACGTTTGATTCACCCATTTTGTAAAGTTAAATTTATTTTGAGAACTTCTCCCCTGAAGGCAACACACTTTTATCGCCATGTTTAAGATGCAGATGTCACTTAGAGTAAGTTAAGTTTTTCCTCCTGCGGTGCATTTTATTCTCATCACATAGAAATATAGATTTGATCTAATTAGAAATGGATTAGTTTCTAATTATTTTCAGGAAACCCTGTTGACCGATCAGAGGAACAGCTTTAACATTTGATAACGTTTGTAAAGGGCTTTAATTATCACCCTTTCTCTTCTGTCTGATTGCATACTGATTGCTTAGTCACTTTCTAACCACTTTCAAGGCTCTGGAGGTCCTTTATACAAAGAACTTTAACATCCTACAGAGGTTAATTATTCATTTTGGGGTTTTAATTCAATAATATATAATATGAGGACTGGATGGACTGGTCAGTTTCTTAATTTAATTATACAATATTTGGTGATCATTCAGTGAGGAAAATTATAATCATTATTTAAATTAGCACAAAAAAAAAACCCCAAAGTACTTTAAAGTAATGGAAGCAGGGATGTAATTAGTAAATGCATTAAATCAGTGGGACAGACTCCAGAAGGACTGCCGGTGAGTTTACACGGGGTTGGTGGAGGTGGGTGGCGGGGTGTCGGGGGCCGGGGGGGGGGGGGGAGGAGGAGGAGGAGGAGGGCCAGCTGAGCCGCTGATGCTGCGACGTCACTCCCGTCAGACCGCTGACTGACGGAGCTCCAGGCTTCACGCTCAATCTGTGGCCGGCAGCAGCAGCAGCGGTGCGGCGGAGGAGAGCAACATTTGATCGGCGTCTTCATTTCCCCCCCCCTCCCCTCCTCCTCCTCTCCTCCTCCTCCTCCGCGGCTGCCTTCCTCACCGGGGCAGGGAGAACAAAAGACGGACAGCTGCATGATCACAGGCGCCACTTCCCCTTCATCTCCGACTACAAGCCCGGCTAGCTTGGATGCTCCGTTCAGCCTGCTAGCCTTTGTGGCAGGGCTGTCCATGCATCTGAGGAGCCCCTGAGCATCCCGGGCTGGGAGAAGCCGCAGATCTTTTTTTGCAATTTTTTTTTTTGTTGCCTTGACAGTCTGCAAAAAATAGTCTCGGAGTGGGCAGACAGCGGCAGCCTTGTCAGCCCTCGTTGCGCAGCCAGAAAGCGGATTTCCAGCGAGGAGCATCTCCGCCCGGGCTGCTGTACGCGGCGTCGCCTGCCTGCAGCCTGCAGCCTGACAGGACCGCGAAGCGATTGATGACTAATAATCTCCCCAGATAGGCTTTCTATCATGTTGCGCATCACGGCCAGCACGTTGGCAGCCGGATTGCTTTTCTTGGGATTCCTTCACAGTTTGGAAGTAATCGCTCCGGCCAGGGCTATTGATGGTAAGCAGAGCCGATTCAAGCACAACTACTGTCCTAAATGTAGTCCGTGAGTGTGTGTGTGCATGCTGATTACCACAGGGTCCATTGTGTGTGTGTGTGTGTGTGTGTGTGCGTTGAGAGTAGACTGTACCCCGGAGTGGAAGCAACGTGGAGGGGGATGAAACCTTTTGTTTTCTGTCTCCCACTGAATCATGTGAATATTGCAGTGACACAGCAGCGATCGCACATTTTCTTTACCCCCCCCCCCCCCCCCCCCCACACACACACACAGTGCGCTGGATACAGGCAGCCTCACACCTCCACAGTGACATGCCAGTGATTTACTTTGCAGCACAGGCCTCAGTACCTGCTGCTGAAACCACACGTTTCCAGGTCGATAGAGAAGGGGAGCAGCAGATAGAGGCAATTTCACACCTAGAAAAACACATCTGCAGAGCTGTAATGTCTTTCATGAGTCTTGGCTTCAGTCTGTTCAGCAGTTTTTGATGCGATGACAGCAGCTGAGCTTCTCCCTCAATCCGAAAAACTCTGTAATACTTGAATGTCTGAAGTCCGTCTGTGCTTCGTGTTGCTGCTGATGAATCCATGTCATCATCACGGTTTGTTTCTTCCCCCTCACCGCCATCAACAGGCGTGTGTGACACCGTGTACCCTCTGAATGCCAGCAGTCATACTGAGATCTGTAGGCAGATAGTGAGCTGCCCCCCCCCCCCTCTCCCTCCTTCCCTCCCTCCCTCCCTCCGCCCCCCTCCTACGACCTTGTGATCACACACCTTCACAAACTGGAACAACTTCTGGAAACTATTAAGCCTGGCAGTCCCACTCTGGCGTCCCTGTTTTTGCCAGGAGAGGAAAAAGGCTGTTATCAAAGAGGAGACAGATTTGTTAAATTCTTTGCAGGTGGAAAGTGTTTTTTATTTATTTATGTTTTTACATCTGGCATGTGAATGATCACTCGCCTCATGAGAGGATGGTTTTGTATGACTTTTACTGCAGGAGCACCAGTTGCTGCGAGGCTAATCACGGCTCTAGATGTGACATTTCATTAACTTCAGTCGGACTTTTTAACAGCGTAACTGATCCGAACCACAAGCTGCATTTTGTGAGATTCGTCATCACGCCATAAATGCCCCCACCCGCCCCCCCACCCGCCCCCCACCCGCCCCAGTGCCTTTGAAGTCATGTCATTTCTACTTTGGCAATCCGGTTGCCGCGAGGTTCTTAGGGAGCAAAATCCACATAAATTACCACCTTGGAGATAGATGTGGATAGCCTGCAATCACCTGCAGTCTCTCGCCTCCTCCACAGAAATGCTGCCTTTTAAAAAAAACAAACAGTCTGTGCACGTCTCGATGCGCGCCTCTCGTTTTTAGTCAAATCTTCCTCCCTCCGAGTCGTATTGTGTGGATTTGATGAGTCAGCCTTGTGCAGTGTAACAGAGAAGATCGACAAACCTCAGCTCTGCTTAACAACCCACTGGGATGCAGAGGCTGCTGTGTGTCTCCAGGAAATATACTGAGATTTGTTTACAGTCGATTTGGCTTTATAGACCGAGAAATAACCAGTAGACTGATTATTTCAAAGCTGATTGGCCACTAAATGCACATTTTCTATCTAAACCAAGCAAGTAAATTGACCAATCATCAGTTGAGCCATCACAGCTCACCTCAGCCACTCTTCTTTGTTAACTGCATTGCTCCCCTTCAAACAGCTAAATTGCTTCCTAACCTTTTTTTTTAGGGCCTTTTTGAACCACACATACTGCTAGTAAACTTTAGTTTTTCTTTACAGGCTTTCCTTCAATGTTTTTTTTTCATTTTTCTTTCCATTTTTCAGTCCTCTAAAGATTTCTCTCTGTGTCTCAGTGCCACTGTAAAGGCCCCCGAGGTTTACGAAGCAACCCCTCACGTTTAATTGGGTCTAAACTGCTCTTTGTTTCCAGGACGAGACCTCCGCGAACAGTCTCAACTTGTTCAGAGAGCTCTGCTAATTGGGGGCCCTGCGGTGGCGAAGGCCCCTAATGAAGGAACTCAATCGTTTCGCTCATTGAAAGTAATGTCACCGCAAAAAAAAGCGAGATCACTGGCCCCTTACAAATGGACGCCGTTGTCCATCCAAGGCTTTCGGGGGTAAACACGCTCTGTAGAAAAGCGTGTTTAAATTCTCGCCAGTCATTTCGAGACTTGTTTCATTTATTAAAAACCTCTTTGTTTAAAGTAGCACGAGCTCCCTCCTTCTTAATTAACTCACCACGCAGTGATTCTCTTTTGGCTCTTTTCCCTCTGTGCACGTCTCTGCTGCGACATTTGGTGAAGGCCTTTAAAAACCGGCGCAGCATTTGGCTCAGTGGTGCGATACCGCCGTCGCAACGACATCCACGGGACCAAAAGGTTTCCACTTCACTGTTTACTGACCACCCAGAGCAGCACGGGGGACATTTGTTGGACCCTTGTGGCTGCTCACCTTGTGTTACACTTGTGCAACAGTTTACTGCAAACACCAGACGAAGGGTATATTTTAAATCTGCTATAAATATCTGGCTGAGATTAGCTCATTATATGACACACTGTAAACCAGCCACGACTGCATAACTGAGCAGCTTATCCTGAGGAAAAACAACTCGGAGGTCGGGGAAAACTCGGTCACATCGTCGCACCGACGGTTTCTGTGGCCGAACGGTCACGACGAAGTTCTCTTGTGCTCTAGGAAAAAGAAAATATTGGATTTTGAAGCTTAAATGGAGAGTTTGGCGTTTTGAAAATGTTGTGCCGAGAGGTTTGAGACCACTCTTGTATCTGTATGTTCAATGTGTTAGCTTAGCTTAGCTTAAAGATGAGACACGGATAACAAACAAGATTTATAACGCTAATTAATGAGCCGATGACAACAGGACCCCCCCCCCCCCCCCCCCCCCCCCCCCCGATACTGGGCTGCAGGCTAGGTTAAGCTAACCGTCTCCTGGAGCTTACAAGTTGTTTACAAGTGTATGAGTGGTAACTATAAACTGTATCTTAAAGTGTTCGTAGCTTTCGGGTCTGAAAAATTAGGTCGATGCAGAAGTGTCTTGAGCTGCAATACCACCGAGTGCCACTAGAGGTCGGCTCCAGAAAGACTCCCATTCAACTTCTCTCATCAAATATGAAGTCAATAAATGTGTCCACCAGTTATCTCGGTGTTGTTAGCTAAAGTCACTCCTTCTTATTAGTTTTCCATCGGTTCATCTGAAAATAATTCCTCATTAATTTGAAAATAAGGCTGTTTTTGGGGGCGTGTCAGTTTGATTGACAGGCCTGTTGTGCAGTCAGGTTTCTGCCATCCTTGGGCGAGATCTGATGTGGGCATCTTGTATTAAAAATGTTCATACAACAGAGACATTTTTCATGAATGCGTAAAACTCTTGTAAAACTCTTGTAAAACTCTTGTAAAAGTTAACATCTTTCTTGCCTCACTGTTCTGAGTTCATGTGGGCAAACTTGTCTGAACAGCCCTGTGACCCACTTTCAACTGGTGACCTGCTGATTGAGATACACTATCTAGATGGAGCTATTTAGGGATGGAAGATAGTTCCTTGCTGCGTTTGGAGGCCTTTCAGAAAGAATATGAGCAGAAACCTGCTCTGGGGATGTCACCAACACGTCTGTAAGTTCATCAGCCATGTGGTCAGTATGTGTTTTATTCCAGCAACGTCTCACCAGACACCAGATAAACTCGTTTGGCTTCAAACATTCCTTAAAATGTAAAAGTGCTGATCTGTAGCTTTAAAGATGTTTCATGAGGGAACAGGATTTGTGTCAATAGTGATGAGTTGCAGATTGCTTAATAAGTTACCTAATATAGGGGAAAGTGACTAAATGTCAAATTGAAAATTAGCTGGAGTTTTTGCAACTTCCCTTCTGCAAACACTCAGATCGTGTTTGATGCCTTAATGTCCATATTGGGACTCGTAGTGCTTTACAGAAATGATTTAAGCAATGAGATTTTTAATACATAATCTTCTGCAATGTGGATATAATGAAAAGGTTAATAATAGAACAGATTGAACAGTAATGATATCAATAGTGTTGTGAAACACCAATAAGAGCTTTTCGTACTCAGCCGTTCTGATTTATTGGGAGTTGTGTTTCTGGCCGCCTGGCAGGTGTAACTTTAAGACTCTCTTTCTCTCCTTCTGTTTTGCTCTTTAGAATTTTTTTTTCCCAACAGCTTACAAAACCCACTGAGAGCAGTGAGAGTGACCTAAATCACTGAAGTTACAGGAAAACCAAAAACAATGAGCTGAAAGACGGTATGAAGCTCAGTAGAGGTCGAGCAGGAGGAGCAGAGTCTGTGCCGGTTCGTCTGGAGACTCCTTCGGCCCACGTTTGACCAATCGTAACAAGCCGATTCTCTTGATAAACATCTCGCCGTCTGAAACTCGGACATCGTATAATTCTGCCACCCTTGCAGTGTTGTTTTCGTACCGGACAGTCTTTGGTTATATTCTGTTATTTATCGAGTCACTTAACCTTAAAGTTGGGAGACATCCGTGTTCGGCCTTTCATGCTGAGGTCAACACGAGCCCTTCGGCACCAACAGCAAACCCAACTTTAACTCCCTCTGCTGTGTCCGGGCCCATCCATGCTGTCCGCCCGCATGTCTGCAAGAGGCCACGTAGGTCTGTGGGAGGTCAGTTCTGTCATCTCTGCAGGTCTTGCAAGGAGTTTGTTGGCGATAACAAAATATAGCCAGCAAGTCCTCCAACAACTAGTCAACTGGTCAACGACCCTCAAATACGTTTCCTAAAACAAACAAAAAGATTTTGAGCTACAGAAAGATTACGATCTAATATTACAACTAGAACTTTGTTTTGCGTTGTGCGTTCTACTTCCTTTTGTCGTCATGGCAACGGTTAACACGATTGTGGTAGACTGTCCCGGTTGGAAGCGGGAAGTGAACGTTGGTCTCCGGCACCCGAGTCCGTCGCTGCATCGAATCTTCCACCCGAAAAAAAACCTCTCCTTGTTTCGTCATCATCTGAACCGCGTCACTTCTTCCGGGATTGATGACTCTGATATTTTATGTTGCACGTGACTTTGCAGTTCACGTGAAGCACCACGGAGGCCACGTCGCTGCTGCATTAAAAAGAATTGAATTTATTCAGTTTATTGATAAATTCCAATTATGTGTCTCTTGCACACATTATTGAGTTTCACTTCCAGCCGCAGGAGATTTTTGTTTAGTTTTTAAAATGATTTCAACCTTGGTTGCTCCAGCAGATACAAGTAAATTAAAAAAGCAGCCTATTTTTAAGCATCAGGCTACAAACAAATACATTTACTCACCATTAAAGCTTCTCTTTGAGGATTTAATTTATTGACAGGAATAAATGTGTAACAGACTATTTTGAATTAATTCTCTTCTCTTAACACGCTTCACTGCAGTGCTTCCTGTTAAAGTACATTAGGGAGTTTATGCAGCTCCAACCTGGTGAACTTTTCCACAGTATGATTCGTGCAAACACTACATCTCCAGCGCCGCTCTCGCTCAGACTCCGTCAGCCCCAAAGGGTCACTATTCATACCACCGTGATTTAGATTTATTTCCAAACTTCTAATCCAAAACACAAAGTACCCAGCCCTAACCTTAACACAAGCCTAATTGTAACTCTAATCCCTAAAGCAGGCATTCACCCTTCACTCTGCGGCAGAAACCTTCTCACATGACCTTTGTTGGACCCACGTTTGTTATTTCTGCCTTCAGCCTGAGCGCGCGCACACACACACACACGCACACACACGCACACACACACGCGCGCACGCACACACACACACACACACACACACACGCGCGCGCGCGCACACACACACACACACACACACACACACACACACACACACACACACACACACAAAGCATGGAGGAAACACGTTTATGGGTCAATACAGGGAAAACATGCTGGATACAATTTTCAGACTATGGATCTTCACATGTAAAAGATTTCCTACACTCAAATGTGTGTGTGTGTGTGTGTGTGTGTGTGTGTGTGTGTGTGTGTGTGTGTGTGTGTGTGTGCGTGCGTGTGTGCGCTTGGAAATAAATTGTTGGCTGTTTACTTCACTATTATTATCCGACACGCACATCAACACGGCATGGGACATATTTTGCAAGTGTCCCAGAGAATCTTTGTTTCGTCACATGAAGTAGGCTCGCTGTGATGGAGCTTCATGTGTGTGTTGAATTTGCTGAACCGTTCATAACAATGGCTGAAATTTCTTAAAGGAAAAGTTTGGCATTCTGGGTAACAGGGTTATAAGAACAGATGTTATCCTACGTAACAAAAACCCAATGAACAGCAGCCCTAAAGATCATAGCTTAGCAGAGGATCTGTTAGGGAGGTTGTTCTACCGTTCTACAGAGACAGGCTAGTGCTTTCCCTTGGTGTCCAGTCTTTATGCTAAGCTAAGCTAACAGATGCTGTCTTTTTGCACACATATTTAAAGACATACTGTATACGACAGTGCTATAAGTCTTATGCAGCGTTAAAATGAGGTCGTATTCACCTTGTACACAAGACGAGTCCATCTGAACGGCGCCCTCTTGTGGTATTCACAAACTGAAAGTTCTCTCTAAGCCTCGAGTTGTTTACGAGTTCGCTGACGTTTACAGAAATGATAGAGGCCATGAAAGTAGATTTTTCGTGGGATGTTAAGCTAATATATCGTAATTGTAGTCATGGAGAGTTTGTCTTTATAACTTAGATAATAGTCTACGTCTGAGGAAAACGTTAATCTCCCCAACGGCCTCATCTTTTCCCTCTGTGTCTTTGTATTTCTTGCATTACCCCCCCCCCCCCCCCGCCCCCCTTCTCCCCTCCCCAATGTGAAAACACATTCTACACAATTTCGTCTGGGTACATGGAACTCATGCGTCACACTGGGACTTGAAATTTGTACTGGTCTTATGAAAAGGCACTAAAGAATTTCATATAATCTTCTTTAATATGTTTCCCCCGGCAGCATACTAAGCAGGCTTAATTATCATTATTCCCCCTCTGCTGCTCCGTACAGCGTGCGCTCTGGTGGCGCTGCAGCACGGGGATTTGTCTACGCTGACTGAGTTGATAACGATGCATCGCACCTTGTGGTTGTTCTGCTTCGTCCCCACTCCGCTGCTGACTTCGATTTAATCCTTATGTGGAAGTGAAGGAGGTCGCGGCCTCCTCCCTCCCTCGCTGCTCCAACGCCGAGTCCAGAGTACAAATAGCTGTCACGGCTGATTACCACTGCGGGGTTGAGACGTGGTGAAATCTCAGCCAGACATCCAAATAGCTCTTAATTAAGTTCACATTTGATTACTCTGCTTAACCTAATGTGTTCTGCCTTGCGATATCACAAAGGAGACCGACTGAGTTTTTGTTTAGATCTGACCTGTAAAAAGCAAACGGTGGAAGGCAGGTTGTTATTGACCGCACAACGAAGCCCCGTTTCACTTGCCAGCTATTGTCCGACGTGCCCACGGTCCTGTTGTTAGCTCTCCTCAGCCTCTAAGTTCGTGCGTGACTCGCACTTACAAGGACTTACAAACACAGACTGTCAAAGGAGCGCACAAAACATGGCTTCAAAGTATGACTGAATTGCATGTCGAGCCATAAGGTGAACAGCCGAGCGAGTGTGCACCAAGCGACGGCCAACAGTGACGTCACCCGTTTGTTTGGGATCGTTTTGAAGCTTCGAGTCGCCATCTTGCGAGTTTGGTTCGGAGCAGGAAGTGACCATATTTGGACGAGCTGGGGGAGGAGCCAGCGGTGGATCTGACTGATCTGATTGGAAACCGGGCGATACTATGCCCTGCCCACCGATAGCTGTAACCTGACTGCACCACAAGCCTGTCAATCAAACAGACACGCCCCCCCCCCCAAAAAGCTTTTTAAGCTTATTTGCGAATTAATGAGGGATTATTTTCAGATGGACCACCAGAAAACTAATAAGAAGGAGTGACTTTAGCTAACAACACTGAGATCACTGATGGACACATTTTATTCACTTAGAATTTGAATGGAGAAGTTGAATGGGAGTCTATGGCAACTGAGGCTTTTTGGAGCCGACCTCTAGTGGCACTCGGTGGTATTGCAGATTAAGGCACTTCTGCTTTGGCCTTATTTTTCAGACCCGGAAGCTACGAACACTTTTATATAGTTTTATAAACGGTGTCCACTCAGAAGTGTCGCCACGCCCTCTTTTGTATTTAATTTTTTTTAAACGTGGATGTGGTGATTTAAACGTGAACATTTTTTG
Organism: Embiotoca jacksoni; assembly: GCF_022577435.1. Classification (NCBI taxonomy): domain Eukaryota; kingdom Metazoa; phylum Chordata; class Actinopteri; family Embiotocidae; genus Embiotoca; species Embiotoca jacksoni. The sequence continues at coordinate 2,945,471 of NW_027185229.1, read as the reverse complement.
TGCTCTATTCTTGGTGCTAATCTGTATTTAATTACCGTCTGAATTTTTGTTCTCTCCTATCCCATTTGGTCACCACTGACTAGACTTTTACAGCTCCTCCAAACCCTGCCGGAAAGGTTTATTTAAGAGGCACAGCCGCCGGGGCCTCTTTTTCTCTGTTTTGTAACATGACAAATTGGAAAACTTTTTTTCCCTCCCTCTCCCTTCTTCTCACTCTCTTCCATTACAAAACCCTGAAGTGTTCCTGCCTCGGCTGTGGAGGTGGATGAAGAGGTGGCAGGCCGCAGCCAAACAGGCCAACATGCTCTTCCCTCATTTTTGGTTCTTAGCAGAACCGTAGGTCAGTCAGAAGGTCGACAAAATAAACCCGTGTCCCCTTCTCTGTCCTGCATGAATTCCCTCATTTTTCTTGTGGCTGTTTGCTGTCCAATTACAGGCCAAAGTTGATGTTGTGTCGTCTCAGTTTCGACAGGAAGTTCATCGGGTATTGTCTGCGTGGGGGTTGGAGTTTCTGAGAAAAAAAACACCAATATGATTGCGTTATCTGAGTTGTTTATCATTGATGCCCTGCAGCATATCTCATCTTTTATTTTGATTCAATGTTAAACTAGCTGTGTTGCTGGTTTTTTCCGAGTCTGTGGCTCCTAGTAAAGATAAAGTGCAAATCAAGGTTTTGCCAAGTGGGCGTCAGGGTTGAGATTGATTCCGCTCAACTCGAGTTGTTTATCTTGCCCTCAGATAAACCTCCCCTCTCCAAAATATTTGAAAACGTAATGAAGCTTTATCTTGCACAGCACTGAAAAGAATCCGGGATAACAGAAGCATTTTCTCCACTTGAGAAACCATCGAAGTAAGTATTTTATTTGTGCGAGAACACGCAGTCTTCAGTAGACTAAACTCGGTACATTTCCCATCAGACATTTCAACACTCTGTGAGCATTTTAGATAACTTCACTATGCATTTGCTTGAGCCAACACACCCACCTGGTGCTTTTCTGCTGCCTGCCAGCTTTATTATGCTCAGTAGTTCTGGATGACTCGGTAGCAGTAACGAAGCCTCGGCAGCCAGAGAACATCACCTCCTGAAATCAGAGCAGCTGTAGCTTCCCGAAGTTTGGTTGTATGTACAGTTGTAAAGGAAAGCAGATGCTGTCATTAACTTTATGTAAGAACAAAATACATTATCAAAATACACAATATTTCACATTAGTCTTACTGACATTGCAGAAAAAAAACGTCATGGAAAATCCAATTTCTACAGAGCCAGGTAGATTCCAGGGTTGTGTGATAACATTCAACTAATCATTCACGGTGTTCATGCAAAATAGTATTCCACAAATGAGCATGGCAGCGGCTCGGTCAGTTCAACACACCGGTGCAGACTCAGAATCTCAACAACTGTTAAATGTATTTTTCTTGAATTTTACTTCTTCTGATATTTGTAGTTTGGAGTTAAATGTCTCAACAATCATGATTGGCCATATTTGGACGAGCTGGGGGAGGAGCAAGCAGTGGATCTGACTGATCTGATTGGAAACCCAATGATACGACATCCCTCCACCCGATAGCCGAAACCTGACTGCTCCACAGGCCTGTCAATCAAACAGACACGCTCCCCAAAAACAGGTCTTTTTGAGGCTTATTTTCTAATTAATTACGGGATTATTTTCAGATGGAACTCCAGAAAACGAATAAGAGAGAGAAGTTGAATGGGAGTCTATGGAGCCGGAGGCTTTTTGGAGCCGACCCCTAGGGGCACTCGGTGGTATTGCAGCTGAAGGAACTTCTGCATCGGCCTCATTTTTCAGACCTGTCCCCTTTTATATCCAGTCTATGGCCAAATACTCATGACTTTCCCATCAGCCTCAGCTGTACTTTGTGTCTAGTTTCAATAAGCAAATGATAGCATGCTAACACGCTAAGCTAAGCCCATAAACTTTAGATTTACTTATCATCAGGTTGATAAAGCAAGCAGTGTTGTACCAAAGTTCAACCTCACAGCTGCAGACTCTCCATCTTGTTTACTAATCGGTAAATCCGGGTTTGTCCATGGGAGGTCATGACACTCGGTTAGTTACAGACCGGCGGCCTTGGAGCTGCTACAAAAGGTCCTGCTCATGGACGCTCAGATTGCGTCTGTCCAGTGGAAGGAAGGTCTCCTTACACGGCCATCTTTGAAACCGCTCGAGCTTTCTTTCAGCACCTCTGTTGACAGTCTTTTATGCCCGCCTTCCCCCTCAACCTCTGCTGAGTGGTGCGATGAGGCTGCAGCCTCAGTGTCTGCTGGAGCTTTGTAGTGCCCTGGTTGATCTCAGAGGGCAAGCCTCCAACTTATTTATAGCTTTGCTGTGGGTGTTTGGAGGAAATGGTGCTGTGGCTGGGGGCGAGGCTTGTGTTTGCCTCAGGAGAGGAGAGGAGTCTTCCTCCCGACCAGACGGGGCTCATCTTGGAGGAGCAGCAGACAGTGCCTGGGTGCGGAGGGCAGTGGATTTGTAATGCGGCCCAAATGGCGGCGACCCAAAGCATTTTCACACAGCCTCCGCTTTGGTAAACACACAGGCAGCTCATTGATAGCATGTGTGACATTCCTCCATCCCGTCTCAACGTCCCAGCTCAGTCTGTTCTCAGATCTCCGGGCCCGTCCCCAGCTGAGAGGGCCCTGCCCCCCTACCAGTTGTAGTTCACTACCCACTCTCCATTTGCTCTCATGGCTGCAACCCCATCTAATTCGCTCTCTTATGTCACCCTGCGCCATCTGTTTACGTTTTTGCTTCTCTTTTCTCTGGAGTACAGCTTTCATTTATTCTGCTTAAACCTGGATACAGAACCAGACAAATCCAGACTCACCCGCTGACGGCTTTCACGGCTGAAATTATAACGGGTTTCAACATTTGTTTCTAGAGATCAGAAGGTTATACCTCACCTGACACGCAAATATACCTTTATAATGCTTCTGCAAGATGTCTGTTCTATGGGGCTGGGCTTAAAAAAAAATATTTCCGATTCAAATCGATCTTCACTTGAATAATCTCAGATCGATCTTTTGGCCACATGACATTTGAGTTTTAACGACTTCCTCGCCTCCAGCGCTAAATTTAATGTGTGGACTCATGTGAGAGGTCTGTGGAGAGCAGAGATTCTTCTGATTCGAATGATATGACCCATTTTAAGCCGGTTCTGTAAACCGCTTTGTCAGACCACCACTGAACAAACAAAGTCTCACCGTCCAGAAACGATCCATCAAAATCCCAACGGTCTGGTTCAGTCAGCAAAGGTCCAGTAAATCCAACCCAGTAAAGTATTTAGTCCAAAACACATTATTACGTCAATAATACACACAAAACGTCCTGGCAGGCCTTCATAGTTTCCTACAGTGTGAGCAGTAAAGTCAGATAGTGTCTTTATGCTGCTGGTTTGATTGACATCTCACTGAGCCAATAGGAGCTTCCATATCCTGTCTTCAGCCTACAACAGCCAATTAGAGTCTGTATCGAGCAGATCCAGCCAGTCGGAAGTCACACTGGCGATGATTGACGCTTTGTATAGCCAATGAGATTCTAATCACGTGTATATGTGGCTTCAGTGGGCGGGGCTTATACCAGGAAGAAAGAGTATCTTGTTGTTGTTGTTGAATAAAAGATGCATTAATGTAACTGCTTTGGGGTTTATTCTTAATGTAAACATTGAGATTTTTAATAATGCACTATGTTAGAGGGTTCTTTGTACAATTTACAGAATCAGTTCTTCATATCCAAGAAAAATTGGTAAAACTAAATATATGCAATTGATATCGAAACAAAAATCAAATCGACCTTGTGAATTAGAATTTAATCGATTTGGGAACTCAGTGGCAAGAAAACCTTCACTGCACTTCATTTACTGCAATTATAAATTTTGTTTCTGATTTACCATCCAAGTAAAATGATTTCATTTGTGTTGTTTGTACAAAGAAACCGCAAAATGTCATTCATTGTTAATCACGATCTGCCACTTGGAATGAAAAATAAAGTCTGTGGGAAGAGAAGAAAGAAACGGCCAAAGAGAAAACCGTTCTAATTATTTGTGACTGTATATTTTGTGTTTGGGATTGGATGACCTGAGACTGACTTCCATGGCGGGTGTGAACATGGCCTTTTGTCTCCACTCTTCCCTCTCTACCTTTTCCCTTCCACGGCTTCACCTTCAGCGAGCTCCACTCTCGACCTCCGTCCTCCTCCGCCCGCCAGCAGCAGCAGCAGCAGCAGCAGCTTGCGGCCGAGTCGGAGGTGGGCGTGAACTCCTCCCGCAGCCGTTATTGGACGTGGAGTTAACGGCATGTCGGGTTGGAGCATGTCAGCGTCTAAATAAACAACAGACAATAGACGCAACCAGCCGCCTCCTCTGGCGTGGAGTTGATACCTGTAAACAAACAAACAAATAAACATGCTCTTGCACAGCAAAGAAGTGGAATGAGAAGCAAAGAGGAAATGCTTTATCGCAAGCCTGGTTGCAATTTATGAATAATTCATAACCTTGTGAGAGAGAGAGAAAAAGACACACACACACACACACACACACACACACACACACACACACACACACACACACACACAATGATCGCGGGGAGAAGTGGGGAGTGTGTGTGTGTGAATGTGCTGCAATATGTCAGGCTGAATTCATGGTATTTAGGTTGAGCCCCACTTCGAGATTCCTTTCGCCGCTGGACTTTGGAGGCTAGCTCTACATGTAAATACAGTCATCCTGTTTATCCTGCTTCATCCCATCATCCACCCCTGCTCTATCTCATGCTCCCCCTCCACCCCCTCTCCCCCACCAGGGCTCCTTCGTCACACCGTATGCCAAAATAATCCACAAGTTAGAGCACGGCCAACATCCACCCATTTGTGGTGCAGGGCTTTTATATTTTCAACCCAAGTCGCTGACTTACAGAAATCCGTCTTTACTCGACACTGAAATAACAGTAAACATGTAAATGATTGGTCATGCCGGCGGGCTGAGGAGGAAGGGTTGATTCAGAGAGGCAACGTTACCAAAGATGTTGGAAGAAAAACCTCCAAAGACCGCTGATGTTCAACGTAATGACCAAATCCTCACGATCAGAGGAACTCGTTGGGTTTCTCTCTGTAATACTGCTGTTAACGCGCCCTGATTGAATTATGTTGGGATTCGGCGCAATGCAAATAAAATTCAACTGAATTGAATTGAACTCAATGACATCAATAACAGCTGCCAGAAAACTGTTTGCCAAAGAAAAGGCACGAACTCAAATGATCGAAAAAAAACCCCCATCATCAATCGCCGATGAATATTGAAACACTGAAATATCAACGAGTAAAATTCACGTTGAGGTTTCCTGTTTCCGCTCTCAGTCAAATGCTGTTTTTCTTAATTCATATTATTTTAATGAATAATAAAAATTTAGAACAATAGCGCTTCATGAAAGGCAGCTCAATTACTTTCTTGTATTATGCTAATGATTTATCACCATGCTAATGTACAGCCACAGTATGACATGTCGCCTGCTGTTGAGCCTCATCAATAAAAACTAACAGTAAAGTATAATTTTCTTATAAGTACTTCAGTGCTGTAAAGCTTCGACTGCGATAAACAGCCTGAAACTGAAGCCTGCGGTGTGTTGATCCACAAGGAAGCAGCACGTGTGTGTGAAGACTAGTTTGAATGCACCTTTAGTCTCGGGGTTGAGTTTCACAAAGTTATGTATATTTATGTGTTTATGTTGAATGTTATTCCTCCTGCTGATGAAGAATATTAAAATATACTTCTGTAATTTATTTTTTAATGACGTAACAAATACAAATTTATTTTTTGCATTCAACTCCTCAAGACTGGCAACAATAAATCCAGTCGGTTCAGTTTTACAAGAGATGTTTGTAAATGAATGTGCACGCAAAATGGAGGACAATTCACTAGTGCTGTCTCCGTCTAAGTCTCCATTAATCCCTTCTTTTCTTTTCTTTTCTTTTCTTTTCTTTTCTTTTCTTTTCTTTTCTTTTCTTTTCTTTCCGTTGCAGTTGCAGCCGAGTACCTGCTGAATGAAACACGGCTCCAAGGCTTAGGTCAGTGTTTACATCTTACAGTCAACATACCGAGAATACATGTTTCCTTTATTTTCTTTTGTCACCTGTTCGTCAGGTGTCATGTTGTCTTTTAGCTGCACTGAAATAGATGAAGACACAGCAGTCTTTCACCCCCCCCACCCCCCCACCCCCTGACAGCAGTGCTAAATAAGACAAGTCACCCCTCAGCAGTGAGGTGTTGCATCGAGCCCGGCTCACCTCAAGCCTCCCCTGAATGACTCAGCTTTTTTTCCTGTGTGTGTGTGTGTGTGTGTGTGTGTGTGTGTGTGTGTGTGTGTGTGTGTGTGTGTGTGTGTGTGTGTGTTTTGAGGACTTGAATGAGTGTGGGTTTGAATATATCCGTTCGGCTGTGGCTGGAGTGGGCTGTTTTGGATCGAAAGGGGAAGCGGGTGATAGAGGGGTGGAGGTGGAGGAGGGGGGGGGGGGGCGCAACACACCGAACAGGATGTTCTTTGATATCCTCCAGACCTGCTGCATCGCTGCCATCGGCCTGGGAACGCTGACCTGGATATGTAGTTTCAGCAAAGTTTATGGAAAGCTTCTCCTGTGTGTGTGTGTGTGTGTGTGTGTGTGTGTGTGTGTGTGTTTTGTTTTTTGTGTGTTTATCTATTCCCCTTCATCAAAGCAGAATCTTTCCAGAACCTAATTAAGGCCAGTGAGGGCGACTATTGACTCGGCACACAACAGATTCTGCTTGCTAATGAGACCTCAGCAAATAAAGATCACCGACACAAGTGGAGCTGCTTTTCCTCTCACAAATCTTTCCATTTGTTTTTTTCACTTTTTACCTTTGTGTCTGTTTTCAGCCCCGAGGAGCTGCAGCCCGAAGCAGTTTGTGTGCAAAGATGGGGTGACGTGCATCTCGAAGGGCTGGCGCTGCGATCGGGAGAAGGACTGCCCCGACGGCTCTGACGAAGAGCCTGATGTTTGTAAGTCTTTCAAACACGCCGAGTTTTAATGCTCCAAAAGTTTGAATCCTAATAAATCACGCTTCTTCTTATGATCCGGCTGCAGCTGACAAGCGCAGCAGAATACATTTTAGCTGACAGTAAACTATACAGAGATGGATAGATGGGGTTCGGAGAGGAAGTACTTCACAGTATATTTAGATCAATATATTATTATTATTATATATATATATATATATATATGCACCACCAGTCCAGTGAGTTTAGGATAGTTATTTCTTCACATCTAGTGCAGAGATGTTACTCCACCAAATTTTTGCTCAGTCAACTCTGTGATTTCTCCTCCTGCTCACCTCCTTTGATAAATAAGGGCATGTCAGGCAGAAAGTATTTTTACTTTATAGCTGAGTGTTATGCAAACAATTATTGTCCAATAGTTTGGTCCAATACTTCACGATGTAATTCAAGAATACTGCAGCGGGTCCAGAATAAAGCAGCGCGTGGAGCTTTGTCAAAGTTAAAGTCAAGTTTATCATCAATCCACCATAAGACATACAGAGAGATCGAAATATTGTTTCTCACAGTCCCACGGTGTGCAAAATATAAAGATAAAACAAGAAAAGTATAAATATGTAACAATAAAACAGACAACAACCACTGTGATGCTGAACTGCAGTATATATATACAGTGGTGTGAAAAAGTGTTTGCTCCCTTCCTGATTTCTTATTTTTTTGCATGTCTGTCACACTTAAATGTTTCAGATCATCAAACAAATTTAAATATTTGTCAAAGATAACACAAGTAAACACAAAATGCAGTTTTTAAATGAAGGTTTTTATTATTAAGGGAGAAAAACAATCCAAACCCACATGGCCCTGTGTGAAAAAGTGTTTGCCCCTCCTGTTAAAACATAACTTAACTGTGGTTTATCACACCTGAGTTCAATTTCTCCAGCCACACCCAGGCCTGATTACTGCCACACCTGTTCTCAATCAAGAAATCACTTCAATAAGACCTGCCTGACAAAGTGGAGTAGACCAAAAGATCCTCAAAAGATAGACATCATGTCGAGATCCAAAGAAATTCAGGAACAAATTAGAAAGAAAGTAATTGAGATCTATCAGTCTGGAAAAGGTTCTAAAGCCATTTCTAAAGCTTTGGGACTCCAGAGAACCACAGTGAGAGCCATTATCCACAAATGAAGAAAACATGGAACAGCGGTGAACCTTCCCAGGAGCGTCCGGCCGACCAAAATTACCCCAAGAGAGCAGTGACGACTCATCCGAGAGGTCACAAAAGACCCCACGACAACATCCAAAGAACTGCAGGCCTCACTTGCCTCAGTTAAGGTCAGTGTTCATGACTCCACCATAAGAAAGAGACTCGGCAAAAATGGCTGCATGGCAGAGTTCCAAGACCAAAACCACCGCTGAGCAAAAAGAACATTAAGGCTCGTCTCATTTTTGCCAGAAAACATCTCGATGATCCCCGAGACTTTTGGGAAAATACTCTGTGGACTGACGAGACAAAAGTTCAACTTTTTGGAAGGTGTGTGTCCCATTACATCTGGCGTAAAAGTAATACCGCATTTCAGAACAAGAACCTCATACCAACAGTAAAATATGGTGGTGGTAGTGTGATGGTCTGGGGCTGTTTTGCTGCTTCAGGACCTGGAAGACTTGCTGTGATAAATGGAACCATGAATTCTACTGTCTACCAAAAAATCCTGAAGGAGAACGTCCGGCCGTCTGTTCGTGACCTCAAGCTGAAGCCAACTTGGGTTCTGCAGCAGGACAATGATCCAAAACACACCAGCAAGTCCACCTCTGAATGGATGAAGAAAAACAAAATGAAGACTTTGGAGTGGCCTAGTCAAAGTCCTGACCTGAATCTTATTGAGATGCTGTGGCATGACCTTAAAAAGGAGGTTGGTGCTGGAAAACCCTCCAATGTGGCTGAATTACAACAACTCTGTAAAGATGAGTGGGCCAACATTCCTCCACAGCTGGAAAAGACTCATTGGAAGTTATCACAAACGCTTGATTGCAGTTGTTGCTGCTAAGGGTGGCCCAACCAGTTATTAGGTTTAGGGGGCAAACACTTTTTCACACAGAGCCATGTGGGTTTGGATTGTTTTTCTCCCTTAATAATAAAAACCTTCATTTGAAAACTGCATTTTGTGTTTACTTGTGTTATCTTTGAATAATATTTAAATTTGTTTGATGATCTGAAACATTTAAGTGTGACAAACATGCAAAAAAATAAGAAATCAGGAAGGGAGCAAACACTTTTTCACACCACTGTATATATAAGTACAACGTAGAGCGACCTCTGTCTTGTAGGTTGAGAAGTTACGTCACTAAAATGCACGAACGTCGAAGTGGTTTTCATGAGGAACATAAAAAAAACGATGTTTTAGTGCAGATGCAAGTAGAGAACAATGGATCCATTATTCCAAATATTTATATAAAAGTTCACATAATTACTAGAGAAAGACAATCAGCTGTAAAACATTTTTTTGTTTGTTTCACTTTACCAAGATCCAAGACTACTTTAAACAAACAAAACTTTTATCTACCAAAAGAAAATGCTGACTCATTCTACATTCATATAACATCTATAGCCTGTCAGTGCAGAATATGATCTTTTTACAACGTGGGAATTATGTGAATAATCAACAGGTGACGTATTCAAGTGAGAAATTGTTGCAGAAATTGATGGTCGATTTTTAAAAAACATCTTTTCCCGTATCGAGTATGCTAATATGTTAGCACCTGATCCCTTCAAACCAGCTCTAAAAACAGTTGTCTGCTAACAGCCTGAGATTGATCAGCTGCTAGATTTATTTGGCTCACCACAGCAAACTACAGAAAACAATCAGATGTTCTATACTGATAGAAGGGAGACCGGCCGCTCTGCCATTAATCAGCTCTGTCATGCCCAATTAGCAGATCTACAAAGTTTGTCTTTCCCTGGAAGCTGTGATTTCCCGTTGCACTCGGAGCCACAGAGGATGCAGTCATGACACAAAACCAAACAGAAAGTAATAAAACAACAACACAAAAAGCAAACAAAAACCAGCCACGATCTCAAAGTCCTCATTAGAGGCTGAGATGCTTTGAGGCCGAGTCCTCGTGGAGGGGATGAAAGCAGCAGTGTCTTCCTGCTCTAAAATGCCTGTAGTTTTCTGAGAGGATGGAGGGCTCTGGGTGGGGGGGATGGAGGGGAGGGGGGGATAGGGGTGGTGTGTGTGCATGTGTGTATATATATGTGGGGGTGGGGGGGTGTTTTCGGAGGGGCTGACCTGGGAGAGCGTGAGCAACTGGGAGGCCACGATGGAGAGCTGCAGTCTAGACACAGGAGACTGTATGAGAGTAAAGGTCTGGAAGTCATTAGAGACGCGCCCAGAGCAATGGAGAAACCTGCTGTTTTTCACAACCTGCACCCCCCCCCCCCCGCCTCCTTCCCCCTCCCTCCTCCTTCTGCGACTCTATCTGAAACAGAAACAACAGTGACTCCATCCCTCTGTCTCTTGCGACTCCCTCAGTGCCAAACTCTTTAAAAAACAACAGCAGTGTCAGAACCGAAGCGGCGCAGCGACACGACTCTCATCGTGTCCGAGTGGAAAAACCCAGAGAAGTGAGTCAGACGAGGACAAGACACGCCAGTCCTTATCTTGGCTTTCGTACCATTTGGGTGTTTATGCTCAAAGTTCAGATTGTTTAGACTGTTCCTGAGAGGTTCTAATGAAGCTTTTCCTCTTCAGACGGTTAAACACTCGGTCAGAGTGGTTTTTAGGAGGAATTGTGGGCGCCCTGTTTGGATTTAAAGACAAACCTGGTTATATTCTGTAGTTTTCTTTTTGTCAACGTGTCATGAAAAGAGCATTGATGCTACTAGAAAAGATGACCAAAGCCTGATATAGCTCATTCCTCAGACCTCCATTGTTGTGCAGATAAACACGGGCCACACTGTTGCGCAGGGTGACATGGCTGCTGTAGGTTCTTACTGCTATCCCTGTAATTAGTTACCAAATCTGCCAATCACAAGAATCCCCAACAAATGCACTATTTACACGTGTTTGAGCAACCGTTGCTAACTTTGTTATTAACCTTAAATTAACTCTTAAAAAAAAAAAATCCAATTAAATACTCTATTTGTGACCTGATTTTAAAGTAGGGAGCCACAAACAAACTGGAAAGGCAGAAAGTAATCTATTTTTCAGTTTTATTGATCCGCTTGAGATTCATACATATTTTACCTGTTTGAAGATCCAAAGTGAATCTCATTGAAAAGAGCCAATTAAAACAAAATAAACAGTCAAATTCCTCATAATTACATTGAAAATGTATTAATTGATTCACAAAATCAACTTGAAGCCTCGTTATGATCCGCAACCGTTCGTTCTGTCAGTTGCTGCATTAATACACTCGACACTTGCACACCTGCATTATTTCAAATTAAAAGCCCAACAGCAGTTTTATTAGAAATTTGTTGCTTTTGGGCTTTTTGTGGAATTGATTGACAACTACAAATATATGATTTAAGTTTGCTGGAACCACAACAGTATAATGGCGAGTTCAGACCTTTGGTACACATCTTTCCCATCCTTTTAGATGTTTTCAGTTTCTTTGTAGTTTTAAATCATCCAATTAAAACAAAATGCCATTCAGAAAAAAGTTACAGAATATTGTGTTTCTTGGTGCAGAGCACATTCTCTAATAATAAATCAAGCTATTTAAACCCACATTTCTCATCTGGAGAGAGATAAAAACCATTTTACAGACATGCATCCCCGACTGTACACCAACCGTACACTAACACGTCGTTTTATTGTTGTGATAAATGTGCTCTTTGTGAAGGGGTCTTTGCAGATGCTGCCGGTTGAAAGATGCATGAGGTGGTTTATGTATTCACTCGTGTGGACTGGGCTTCACAGTGGCCTTTGTTGGGGTGCCGGCTATTGCCAGTGAAGTCAGCCACTGTCCAGTGCAGCTGCTTTGCCCCGCTGTGTAACCCCCACAATGCAGTTCTTTGTACCGCGGGGTGCTGGGTCAGACCGGCATAGAGGGATACTGAGAGAGGAAAACAAAAACAAAACGCTTGTCTGGGTTTAGGATTTATATGTAGAACTTTGATTTTCTCATCAATGAACAATCGAAAGGCGTCTAGTGAAGGTGGATGTGAGGAGCGCTCGTCTGGCTCGAAGCCCTCAGGTAGGGTGTTGGCTCACGTCCCTAAAACACAGGAAGTGTGTAACGCTGAAATGATGTCCCCCCTGCCTCCGGCCTATAATAAAGGCGCTTTTACTGACAGTTCTCATCTAGGCTGCAATTAGCTTTATAGGAGATGAAACAGCCACTTTAAGAGAGGAAAACATCATCTTTAATGATGCGACGTGCATCTCCCCGACTCATCAAAAGAAATGAAAGACTACTAACATAAATTTAGAGTTTTATTCTTCATCTCAAATCTCAGATCCAAAGCAGTTGTGCATGACATAATGGGGCTCATTGTTTTGCGTATATATTTGATCAGTTAGTGTCACTTACTAGACAGCTGACGGTGGAGCACCCTGTTTGATCCTGTCACCGTCTCCTCAGAGGGGCCGCCGCCGCCTATTAACACAAATAACCTCCACTCAACATGAAAGAGTCTCTCGCCTCGCAGCACCTCCTTCCTACAAGAACCTGCTGCAGGTGTCGCCGAGGACACAATCAGCTCTCCCCGTCTCCACTTTGATGCACACGGATGTTTAGTCAACTTTCTAATTTCTAAAACAGGTCATATGTAATAATGTGCTTTTTCACCATGTTACATCATACTTAAATCTTACGTTTGAGCTTGTTATTCTACAAGGTGAAGATATAAATCTTTACTTCAATGCATTCAAAAACCTCAAACCTTGATTTGACTTTTTTCCACCAGTTGGAGAACATGACATCGCTTGTAAAGTCGTTACGA